>NC_067221.1:12979315-13591815 GCF_019924925.1 Ctenopharyngodon idella
TTAGTTCAAATAAGCATAAATGAGATGATTATGAACAATACTCGATCTTGAATTGGCTATCAGTGCATTTTCGTTCTCAGAAATCACCCAGAGGCACTTGGATTTTACGGCTTGTGAAAAAGCTAACATCTTTTTCGTCAAAAGCAACATTACAACCCCTAGTTGACCAAAAACTATGCAGAGCAGCTGTGATTGGCTGAGCTTAATCATTCCCCTGCCCCTCCTGAACCTGATGCCTGATAAAACAGGTACAAATAATTGCACACTAGTCCTCACTTTGAGTTTGGAACACGTTTTCCATAATTGCCTCATCCCTTATAATCCCTGTGTTGTGTTTAATCCCTTCGTTTTTACAGACATTATAATAATTATCATTTAGGAGCAGATAATTACAGTAACCTTCAGAGCTCAAGAAAAGCAAAATATTCCAAAGACGATTCACAACCACACAGGTTTATACTAAGTCAGTATTGGTTTTCCAAAGAGGAACGGCAACATAGTTATCCCATTGTAGAAAAGTTTCATGTAAGTTCAAAGAAAAAACGGCTCTACACAATATAATGATCAAGAGCTGCAGGTCACTCTTTGAATGTTAGCTTCGACAAATTCAGTGAGGAAGAAAATAGTTCTGAAGAAACGCTGAGCCTTTGTGAGAGCAGGTCAGGTGTCTGTGAAGTAGGAGTTTAACTGTAGGTACTGCAGTCTAAGAAGTCTAATCTTTTTGAATCAAGCAGGTGTGTCAGGAACATTAGCAGATTTTTTTGTCAGGCCAATGCGAGCCAGGGCTAAAAACATGCTGGGTGGGGCCAATAGCCCCAGACCTCAAGCTCCAAGGCCAAAATGAAGCTGTGTTTCCACTATTGGGCCAGTAGCCCCGCAGTACCCTAAAACACGCCTCTGTAGAACAACATCACTCAACCCCACCAATTCACCAGCACAGGGAAGCTATAGCTGAATGAAAACTAGATAACAAAATGAACATGACAGAAGTGGACGTAATTTATTAATTTGTGACAGGAGTGTTAGTCCAGGACTAGGGAGTAGAGAGAATGAATGAAAGGGTTAATAAAAAGATAATTTTCCAAAAAAAAAAAAAAAAGCATATGTGTCATTAGGGGCCAAGCACCGAAGGTGCGTAGTAATTGTAAGTGTTCCTATTGTTATTATTATTCATCTGCCCTGGAAGTCTATGGCAGACAGTCTGAACATTAACCACAGCAATTTTGGAGTCTCTAACTCAATCGCTCTAGTGCCACCAACTGTCCGAAGTTGCACTCATGTTTATGCTAATAACTTTTGAACCATAAAGGCTAGAAAAATTCCTTTGCTCCAGATGATTTGATTGCACCCTATGATGTAATTTTCAGTCCTTAAAATTTTTCCGCCATTTTGAATTTTCTGAATACATTTTCTAACTCCTCTTGGACCGTTTGTCCGTTTTTCACCTAGCCACCTAGTGGTCAGGAGATATGGAAAATGGCTCTTTTAGCTTATAACTTCTGAAAGGTTTGGTCAAAAATCACAACTGGTCTCTTTAGATTCAGTGCAGCATGCAGAGTCGAATGATATCTAATTTTCTCATATCTGCCATTTTGGGCATCATCTATTTAGAATTTTGTCATAAAATTATATTTTTCAAATGCATTGGCATATTGTTACAAAACTCGGTAAGTGTCATTGGCACTATGCCCTGGAGGTGCTAAAAAAGCCTTGTGGTCTTGACCTTGTGGTCAAATGTTATAATAAAATTAACAAAATAACTAATAACTTATGATTAATTTTGCCTAATGTAATGAAACTGGTCTTAATAGATTCCTTGCGTCACAATGAGAACATAGATACCAATTTTGCCATAGTCGGCTGAACTTCCTGTCCACCATTTTGACTTTCCTTAAAAACCTACTTTTTCTAATGCCTCCTTGACTGTTTGTCCGATATTCACCAAATTCGAGTCAGACCATCTTCATAACTTATCGTGCCTTCTTTGTGCTGGACCTTTTAATTGCTGCTTGCAGCTATATTTCCTACTGTGTCTGTATGTCTCCATCATATATATTAATATATTAAGTAAAATATTGAACTAAAATTTTTAAGATGTAAATCACATTTCCTTTTATCACGGTTAAGTGAATAGCTGTAAATTTGAAATAAATTTACTTTGGTTTGAGACACTAACAACTTGGAAAAACTTATATTAAGAAATACTCCAGGTTTATTTTATTTTTCTAATCAACGTGTTTTAAACAAAACATGTTTCTTGGTAATTAATTTGTCATTCAATTCATGGGTTTTTCTTTTGTATCCCATATTATTTTCCATTAGGTTTTAACTAGCAAATGCCATATCCTTGACATTATCCCCTAGAAATTGACATGATTTCTGACATTATTGATTTTAAAGACCCCCGTGGTGAAAATCAAGTTTTTAATGTTGTTCATATGTCTTTGTGGTGTTTTTAATATGCTTTAAGACAAACCATGTGCAAATGTATCAGTCAAAACCATTGCTTGAGTATTTTCTCCTAAAAACTGCAGTTTTCCAAAGATAGTCTCAAAAACACAATTTGAAATCGCCCTTGTTCTCTACTTCACAAATATGTTGTAATCAATCCCATCAACGTGTGGGTGGGCTTTAGCATATTATTAACTATGCTGCGAAGCAGGGGGATCTCAAGAGAAGCCAGGTTATCCCGGTATCCGGTATGTGTCTGACATAGAAAGCGATACATAAAACGCATTACCATTCTTATACATGGACTTGTAGACAAGCCTGTATAATTCGCTCTTCCATTTCTTCTTCTGAATTAGTTTCTGGTTCAAACATATATGGCTGAATTAAAACAGTATTTCTTGCCATCGTGTAGCATTTACTACAGTAAAGTTGACCGAGTGTATGAGGTAGACCGAGCTAATGTGATTGAGTGGAGGCTGGGACTAATATGCATATTCATGAATCCGCATATACTAAATGAAGCAAGGGTGTATAGTTACATTCAAGTTATTTTTAGGCATGAAAAACACAGGAAAAAACGGATGATCAAATGAGTTTTAAGGGATGACTATAGGGGGACTTCTTATCATCAATAAGATCCTATATACTACAGTACTAGACTTGATAGATTTTTCACTTTAAAAACTTCACTGTTTAGTAAATATCACAGAAATGGATGTGATAATTTCAGAATGTGATAAAATTTAAAAATATCACACGGAAATTCAAGTCGACACCCTCGTTTAAGCAAACTGTCAATCACTCACTGAGCAATGGTTAACTTTAGCTCTTTATTTTCATCTTGTTGATTTTCTTGACATTGTGTAAATAACCCAGTGATCATTTTTGTTTTTTGACTTTTTGCATTTATCAGATGTGACAGTGGAAAACTAAATGGAAAGTAAAAGGAGAGAGTGGCAGAAGAGGAATAGGACATGACCAAGACTGGACCCAGGTCCCCACAATCACAACATCTCCTTTCATGTTGGAAGCATTACCCTCATGTTTCTGAAATTCTTGCATACCTAGTTTCTTAAATAACAACTCAAGCATATTCATTCAAGTTACAGAGCTCAGAAGGCATTGCATAACAGGAATGACCCACACATTCCCCATGTCATCTCCACACCCAGATGACAATGTTCCACCATTTTCACTCTGATCATGAAGTACAGTCATCATAACTTGCTTGTTGTCCACTTTGAACATCCTGATCCAAAGCTTTTCTTTTGATAAATATAGTACTTTGTCACATCACATATAAAGCCTCAGTATGTAATTTCACTACAAGGCCTTTTATGCAGTCCAAATCTCATGTCCATCCGGACAGAGGCACCAACTATAAAGTGACAATTACCAGTCCACATATACCTCTCTATATATCAGAACATCAAGAAAATCTGCAGTTCATATCATATCTCACCCAGGGGGTTCCTTTGACTCATCATTGAGATGATGAACAGGGTTCAAAGAGACAGCAACAAAGCCTCTATCTTGAGGACATCTCAATGAATGCCCAGGTAACAAGACACTCCAGCTATTGATAGTGTGCAGCCCAGATAGAAAGTAGCACTATCATGCAAATGGAACACAGTAGCAGAGGTTAGCGAGGTGGGAGACGGGCGGCTGGGAGGCAAATAAAACTCTATTTAATGAGGACTTTTACAGTGACCTTCCACATCAAAGGATCCCCAAGTTAGTCTTCATCAACTGGCAGACACGCAGAGGCTATTGCACCAGCAGCTAGAGAATTACGACCCCCTCCGTCCGAGTCAATGGACCTCTGACTCCACACAGAGTTTATCACCTAAATCTGCTCACCCACAGTCACTCTCCCAGCTGCTTGTTTTAGTTATCGACATCTGGACAAGTAAAATCCTCTTAACCTTTTATTCAGTGGAGGTCAGCGTTGATTTACAGTCTATAGTTAATGCTACATAACAATGCACTCAGGGATATCAATTTACTACGTGCACAAACGCGGTCGCTGTATGGATTAGAAACCAAGTCATACACTGTCAGGGGTCCAAACCAAAGCAATTTGCTCCTAAAGTAAAAAAAATAAATAAATAAAAAAAAAAAATAGGACACTAAATATCTTTTTAGTTCAATAATAATGGTTGTTTCTAAAAATGTTGTTTGTAATAAAAATGGTTGTTTCTAATAATTAATGTTTATTATTTTATTATTGTTTTATTTTTTTAGTTCATTACAGTATTTTAAATCTTTTTTGTAAAATATTTGAATAATTTTTAGAATAACATTTTTAATTAATTACAACAAATTGCATGCTGTCATGTGAACAACTAGTCCATAAATAGACTGACATTGCCTACTGAACATCTCACAAACCTAAAATATACATCATGGCAACGATTCCTAAATTTTGAATCTGACATATTCAAAAAACTTGCTTATGTTTCAGTGAGGGAGTCAGTTGTGAACTCAGTAACAGCACTGAACGATTCACTGACCAAGTCTGATTCAAATTGCTTAAAGGGTTAGTTCACCCAAAAATGACAATTCTGTCATTTATTACTTACCCTCATGTCGTTCCACACCCGTAAGACCTTCGTTCATTCGGAACACAAATTAAGATATTTTTGATAAAATCCAGTAAGATAATTAACACTTTCAGATGCCCAGAAGGCTACTAAAGACATATTTAAAACAGTTCATGTGACTACAGTGGTTCAACTTTAATGTTATGAAGAGAGGAGAATACTTTTTGTGCACCAAAAAAAAACGACTTTATTCAACAATATCTAGTGATGGGCAATTTCAAAACACTGCTTCATGGAGCTTCGAAGCTTTACGGATTTTTTGTTTAGAATCAGTGGTTCAGAGCATGTATCAAACTGCCAAAGTCACATGATTTCAGTAAACGAGGCTTTGTTACATCGTAAGTGTTTCGAAATTTCAACGGTTCACCACTGGGGGGGCATGACTTTGTCAGTTTGATACGCGCTCTGAACCACCGATTCAAAACAAAAGATTTGTAAAGCTTCGAAGCTTCATGAAGCAGTGTTTTGAAATCGCCCATCACTAGATACTGTTGAATAAAGTCATTATTTTGTTTTTTTGGGGCACAAAAAGTATTCTCGTCTCTTCATAACATTAAAGTTGAACCACTGTAGTCACACAAACTGTTTTAAATATGTCTTTAGTATCTTTCTGAGCATCTGAAATTGTTAATTATCTTGCTGGCAATGGAGGCCTCACTGAGCCATCGGATTTCATCAAAAATATCTTAATTTGTGTTCCGAAGATGAACAAAGGTCTTACGGGTGTGGAACGACATGAGGCTGAGTAATTAATGACATAATTTTCATTTTTGGGTGAACTAACTCTTGAACCCCACGAGCAAGTTTGAGGCTGCTTAATTAAAAAAATGAAAAAGAATCGTTTCAAAAGAGTCAATTTTGTTGATGCATGCACAAAACGCTATTTGAATCATATCTGAAACCGCCAATGGACAAACAAAATTTTCCCAAATGATTAGATTTTGGATGCAAATTTGTATTTTTGTTTAATTTGCGATCATATTGATAGTCCTAAGAACTACACAATGCAAGACAAATCTTTAATATATGTAGGAATGTATTGTTAAATGAATTGCTTTTGGCTTGTTAAATAAAGTAATGATAAAGCATGGTGACTGTGAGGCAGTGTCCCGTAAGAGTGATGTTTAATGGGGACGCTGAAATGAATTGGATATACAGTCTAGAGCTCAAGGTCGCATAAAACAAGACCCAAGATGTCTATACCCTCACACAAGGTCATAAAAGTTCATAACAGCCACAGCGCTTTTGACATCATAGCACTGCTTGAAATATCAAGCTCCTTGCCTCAATAGAAGTCTTTATTAAATCACATTAGGTCCCTATAGCCGTAGACAGGGCACTGCTGTGCTGTACATGAGTGACCGGCCTCTTGCCACCAGCTCCCCGATCTAATTTATAACTGTGTCTGCAAAGTCTGAGAATGCAGATGACACATTGAATAATGCTAAAATTAAGAAGGGACTAAAACCTAGAGATATTCATTGCCTTGATCTCCATGGGATACAGTGTAAGACAGTCACAGCCATTATTAAAGGATTGCGTTATTGAGGCACCTTCTTATAAAAAAAAGAATCGGTGTTCTTCAAATAATAGGTAATTAAATGACTAAAAAAGGTCACATAACACTCTCGGTCCATAATGCAAGTGACACGGGTCAAAACACTTATGTGTGACAACAGCCCAGCATTTAAAGACAACCCCCCATTACGACAAACATCTTCCATACTGAGCACATCCTTTCTCTCCGCTGAGGCCTTTGCTTGGTCTTGCCTCAGGAAATGTCTTGGCACACATAAAGGTCACTGATATCATGTTTAATAAGACCTACACATCAGCAACTCTCAAAACATTGTCAAGTATTACCCAAATCTCCTCCTGTATTTAAAAAAAAAAGAGTTCTTGATGAAAGCTTATAGAAGAGCTGTTGCTTTAAGGCAACATGAAATCAAAACTGACCTTATTTATGTACGTTCATACTGCAGTTTTCTGCACTTATTCAGAATGATTCATCAATGCAGGTTTTTCCTATGAAAAATATTATTTATATGGTTTTAGTAATCTTGAATCAAAATGTACAGTAATAACTTTCTCTGACAGTAATAACTTCCTTCTTTTCCCACCAACATAATTTAATAATAATACTAATAGCTACATTTTATTTCTAGGCACATTTCATGACACTCAAAGACAAGCATACTAAAGCACATGGCAAAATACAGAGGCCCTCTGTATGGCCTAAAAAAATCACAACATTCAGTAAGCTACATTCACATAAAAGCCTGTCTAAAAAGGTGAGTTTTAGGACAAGATTTAAAAACAAGAAAACTATCACTATTTTTTGAATATCCTGTAGATGTGCGTTCCTTAAATGGGGAGCTACATAACTAAAAGCCCAAGAACCCATGGATATTATAGTTTAGTTAGCAGGTAGTTCACGTTTCATTGGCTAAATAGCGTTACAAGAGTGCTGATAAACTTCTCACTCTTTAGGTCTTTTCACACTGCACTTAACCCCGTGTTATTGTCGTTCTAAACACCGCTTTAACCCCGGGTAAAAGAGCGCTTCACGCTTGTAATTTTGATGCGGGGTTAGCACCGCTTTTTAAAGGGTTATGATGCTTAGCAACCGACAACCAATCGCGTGCCTTATATTCACGCGCTTTGGGCAATCAAGGAAACGCCGTGCGATGTATAAACAGTCGTTTCTGCGAATGATAGGAAAAATGTCAAACGGCGATGGAAAACGCGACAATTGGAGTGAAGAAGAGACCATCATTCTTACCTTTATAGTTCCAAAAGTTCACTCAGAAAAACTTGATATTTCAGTCAGCAATGTGTAATATGAAGGTCTGCGATGCTAAAGCTTATATGAACAGGTCACGTGCTGCGTTTGTCCAGTCAGTGACACTGACACCGCAAATATGCCGATAAGGACTTTAACCCGGGGTTTAGGAATGTGCAGTGTGAAACGGCAGCTTATGAATGCCCAGGTTTAACTGTTAACCCCGGGTATAGGCTAGTATAAGCAGTGTGAAACGTGAATAAAGATAACCCAGGATTCGTTTACCAGGGGTTTAGAATGACCCAGGGTTAAGTGTGAAAAGCCCTTTTGCGTGTTCCAGACTTACTGATCTGTGTATCAGCATGGAGACTTTTCAACGATTCTTTTGGCAGATACATATAGAAATGCCAGTAAGTGGTGACAAGGGACTGTCTTTATCAGTGAATCATAGAATCATGCACCCAAATGATTTGTTCAAAACACCGATTCATTCAGAAATGAAACGCCAGCCAAATATCTATTGTTTTAGCTAAATCGCATTCAATCTGGATCTATTCTTGTATCCTGTATGTAATGCCCACAATGATCTTAAGTATAGGCCTACAGAAGTGTTGCTATTCTTGCAGTCAGAGATGGTTATGTATTTTTTTTTTCTGTGTTCTTTAATGTAAAAGTTTGTTTATGTAATATTAGCACCCAAGTTGCCCTGCAGGGGAATTCTGGCATAAAGTAGATAAGTAGATATGTCCTATATTTAATAGGTAGGTCTCAACTTCTTTCCAGCTGAGCTCTGAAAGGCTATTAAACTAGGGAAAGATAAACCAAACCGACTACAGTGACCTTAATGTTCCACAAAACTTTTCTTACGCATTATTTTCTATTTCTTGCTACAGTAAACGACCCAAATGATTTAAATATACAGGAGGAAGAAAGGGGGACAGCTCGAGGTGCTCAGACAAAATCAATTCCCTGCAGATTCTTGGTCAGTCTGATGGGAACGCCATCCTCTTCTTTTAGAGTCGTTGGATATCGGAAGCCTCATTGTGGGAATGTCACTTAAAAAGAGTCCCATGGGGTGATGGGAAAATAGGAGAGGCTGGCCAGGGACAACATCACTGAGATACACTCTGTCATTGGAGCCAAAACTCAGAGCGGTCTTGCCGCCAAGCCCTCATTGTGATTTGCTGTTAAGAGCTATCGATCAACTGGAGCTCACCAAAATGTGTCAATCACCCAGAGGAGTGGCCGAGAAGGACAAGCTTTCACCTCAGCCAGTGAGAACAGATGTGACACTAATGAGTTAGAGCACTTCATCTCACCCTACATAGGTGGGAGCATGCCAGACAGAAAGACAGAGAAATTATACTGAAGAGAAGCATGCTTCAAAATTTTGGGCCTGTGTTGGAGGCATTCAATCATCTGATGTTGATTGAAAAAACATTGAGCTTTTTTTTTTTAAAAACTTCCTGTTTTTTTCACATAGTAGTGGAGAATGATTTTGTCTTCTATGTTTTGCTCAAGTTATGGTGCAATATGTTTATGCAACCACACTCTTAAAGGATTATTTCACTTCTGAATGAAAATTTCCTGATAATTTACTCACCCCCATGTCATCCAAGATGTTCATGTCTTTCTTTCTTCAGTTGAAAAGAAATTTAGGTTTTTGAGGAAAACATTACAGGATTTTTCTCCATATAGTGGACTTCAGTGGGGTTCACCGGGTTGAAGGTCCAAATTGCAGTTACAGTGCAGCTTCAAAGGTCTCTACGCAATCCCACACGAGGAATAAGGATCTTATCTAGCGAAACAATGTCATTTAAAAAAAAAAAAAAAAAAAAACTTTTTAACCACAAATGCTTGTCTTGCACTGCTCTGCGATATGCCACGCATTACATTGAAAGGTCATGCGTAACATAGGCGGAAGTACCGCGGTAGTGCAAAAAACTTAATCTAATTTTCTCCTCCAACTTAAAAAAAAATGTCCGATATCATTGTTTTACCTTTTTTTGTAAGAGGGCGTTTGGCTTAATCTTTGCACGTTCGCTTTGCAGACACTGGATCGATACTTCCACCTATGTCACGCACGACCTTTGTAACGTGATTACGTCATGCATGCGGATCGCAGAGCTAGTGCAAGACAAGCATTTGTGGTTAAAAAGTATATAATTTTTTTTTTTTAATTTAGAAAATGACCAAACGTTTCGCTATATATGACTCTTATTCCTCGTCTGGGATCCTGTAGAGCCCTTTGAAGCTGCAGTGAAACTGCAATTTGGACCTTCAACCCGGTGAACCCCACTGAAGTCCACTATATGGAGAAAAATCCTGGAATGTTTTCCTCAAAAACCTTAATTTCTTTTCAACTGAAGAAAGAAAAACATGAACATCTTGGATGACATGGGGTTGAGTAAATTATCAGGAAGTTTTCATTCAGAAGTGAACTAATCCTTTAAAAATTCCTTTATTGGCATTGTTCAGAAAGGTTTTTTGGGGAACCCAAAAAGCATCTTTGATTGCATCGCTACAAAAAAAACCTTTTAGGACCTTTATTTTTAAGAGTGCATTTACACTGATGTTCAAATAGACCAGCACTAAGGCCTTCTTTCTGCGTTTATTGATTACACTATGAGGTACAAAAAATACTACTTGACCCAATCTGCACTTGGCCTATGGAGGAAAATTTTGCTGATGGTTGTATTTGCGTCATTGCTCAATTTAGTCTTTCTTTTCTTGTGTTGTGAGGAATTCGGTGAGTCCAACATATCAATATCAGACAAAGCATTACCTTGCTTACACTGCACTATTTTGATTATTTTTCAAAGTGTATTGCTTTTGCTTTGCTTCATGTACATCATTCTCCCCGTCGCAGAGCTACCGGGCCTTGGCTGCTAATCCTCCAGGGCCGTGCATCATTTTAATTTCTTAATTCTTACTCTTCTTTCGACCCAGGCCTCCTGGGAGTGCGGAAACAGCCCCGGAGCATGGTTTGAGGGTAGTCCCAGAAGACACAGCCATAATGTGTGCCAGGACTGCATGAGGAACATGACATATGTAACAAATTAATTCTCCACACACACACGCTGCCGCGCAGAATACCAATGAGAATCGTCGGCAGGCTGCTATCAGGCTGTTCGAATGCAGCAAGGTTGTCCGGCTACAGTGGGCTGTTGTACTCCTGCTCTGCTTGACATGACCCCTGGGTGGATTAATTGAGAGTTCAGTGGAAGGTTAATAATCAGCAACAACAGGACTATGAAAGGATTCGCTCATTCAGACAAGTCTTTTGTTATATTGAAAAAACAAAATGAACTGAGAAGCAGGTGAAGTTTGTTTAGAGCTTAGAGAGCTCGTTTCTGTGACAAAAGGGGTGGAATTAACTATCTGGTTTAATTCCCTCACACAAATGCACAGTCACTGCTTGGCCACACCACAAAAGTTTAGAACCCCCCTTTAGAGTCTTTAGATTTTTTTTTTTTTAAGTTTACGGATCGATTTTGTGAATTTTTGTAGTACATTCCTTTACTTTGCTCTCTTAAAAATGAAGGTTCCAAAATGGCGGTTTTCGCAGTGATGCCATATAAGAACAATTTTGGGTTCCCAAAAAGCAACTTAACACCTCTGCATTAAATTGTGATAGATTCATAAAAAGAGAATGCTAGATACTATATACAGCCAGGTTTAACAGGCGTTCTCACAATCTTTTTTCTGGTATTTAGCAATGATACTACTGCATCTATCCTGAATATATTATGTCACCATGACTGGGTGGGCCTAGATTCCGGACATCAAATTAGCACCGGCAAATTAAATGTGGGTGGTCATATGTTGATACCTTCATCTGTCATCTGAGATCATTAAGTTACAGATGTTTGGAAACTGGAATATATTATTTTATGGAAGTTATACATTTTCATAGTGCAATCAGAAATAGTGAACTGTTTTAGTTTCAGAAGATAAAGGAATTTTGACTCCTCATGATACAATGTCTTTAAGGTAACGAATTTATCTAGAAACATTTAGAATATGTATTGGACAAAGAGGTCTGTGTAATAAGATGAATTTCAATGGCATGATAGTAGTGTACAGTAGTGCACAGAAGTGTGCAAATTAGGATTTAGCTCTTCTTTAAATAAACTTCACACAGAATCTAATACAACTCCAGCTTTATGACATTTCAAGTCAAGTCAAGTCACCTTTATTTATATAGCGCTTTTTACAATGTAGATTGTGTCAAAGCAGCTTTACATTGATAACTGGTACATTGTTTGGCTGCACAGCAGCTCTTAAAGAATAGTGTCAATGCAGGCAGATCAAAAGCACTGTTGAATATCAAATGTCAAGTCAAGTGTCCCCAACTAAGCAAGCCAGAGGCGACAGCGGCAAGGAACCCAAACTCCATCAGGTGACATCAGGTGGCAGACAAGTGGCAAATTGGTGTTAAAATGGAGAAAAAAACCTTGGGAGAAACCAGGCTTAGTCGGGGTGCCAGTTCTCCTCTGGCCAACAGTGCTTTGTTACAATTCAGGTTGCTATCATAAGTCCAATAGGATCGCAACATTAAAAGTATTTATTTCAGTTCCATCAACATTTCCCTCATTCCCTATGATTACTTATAATTTTCACACTTTGTTTACTTAGGATATATTTCACACACAGGAAAACATTGATAGAGAATAAACAAAGTACATACAAAATATACATAATGTTAGATGTATCAGTTGAGGGATTGCAGGATTTTTCTGGATTGTAGACCTTTACCTGGTTAATAATAAATGCAGTGGGTGAATACCTGGGGTTTTGCATAATTTTTGGGAATGGATCCCGTTTTCTTTCTGTAATGGACAAATATAATCAAGCATGAAATCTTCAGCTATGATCTGCCTCTGATTGAGAACATCATAACCTTATTCAGAATGATTCATCCCTTCTCAAGCTGTGAGTCCTGTTAAGAAAATAATTGAAGCGGGGAATCAGGGCAAATATACCCCTTTATGAGGAAATGCTGATGCTCCGTCAAAGCCGTATTCTCCATATTGGTTTGTTATGTGAATTCTGACATGCACGACAATATAAGTACAAAAATGCAAAATGAGATGCTAATAAGGTCTTTGAAGCATTTCATCTACATCAGTCTATTTTCAAAATGCAAAATGAGTGCGCTTTCTTAGAGCAGTATATGAGACCTGTTCTGATGAATCACCATGGTTATGTGTAGTGATGTGTTTTACTGATGTATCTTATCTTGAATGTGTGACTAAAACAAAGTTCTGGGCATTTCAATAACCTAAGAAGAAAATCACAGTATCAGAAGCTGTATTGCATTTACATGTTATATAATATGATACATTGTATGACAAGGGATCTGAGATTTTTATTTTTTTAATGTACAATCACTTTGCCTATTATTTCAACATATCTCTAAAAAGTACCTCTTTCTACAAGCTTGGAAAAAATAATAATTTATCATATATATTGCAGGTCCTTAATTCTAATTTTAGTCTGAGTGTTGAATAACATCACACCTCTTTGGATGGAGTTGCTAAGATGAAAATAACAGCCTAAAATTCTAATAAGCCTAATTATCTTTTAATGAGTGGAGGTTACGGCACTGAATATGCTGTTACTTCTGTGTGTGTGTGTGTGTGTGTGTGTGGTATCTGGAGGCAGAAAGCCTCAAAGAAAAACAACTAGACTTAGATCTCACATGGAGAGAGAACTCTGGAAGTGACACCTTGCAATCACACCAAGCTTCTCCCTATTAACTAGTGAGGGAAGTAATTAAGACCTGTTCCTCAAAGGACAAACTGAGGTGATGGAGAAGGATGGAAAAGTACACAGTAGCTCTGTTCCAAGAGTTACCTCACTGTCTACTGCCTACAAAAACAGCTAAAGCAGCATCCAACGGACATTGAGCCTAATAAAGGACTGGGTTGGAATGCCCTACAAGAAACTCCATGTGTCACATAAATAGTGGACCACATGTGAAACACATGGGAGATGCAACTCACAACCGAATATGTATTTTGAGAGCATGGGGAGATTACTTCATTCACAGTGCTTCGAAGTGGGTGTTTGCCGCAGAGCTCTTTTGCAGTGATTTGGTCGCTACAATTTTCTGATTGGTAGAGCTTTCTTTGCAGAAGCGATGTATTTTTTCACCATAATTTAGCTGTTAAACACAAAAATTTAAAAACGATATTGAAATAATGTGAACTGATGGCTTCAACAAAAGCACAAATCATATAGCTCATAATAGCTCTATCTTCAAAGGTTAAAGCTATCATTGAAAATCAATTTCCTTATGGAGAAAATGAATGGGATTTACTTCCGGAAGCCAACTGTTGCAGACGACATGGGAAGAATGGCAATAATCTAATAAGCATAAATATACATGACACACTCATTTTGAGCAAAATAGTTTTTAAAGGTGAAACGTGTCCTCTCTGCACCACAAACGACAGAGAAATGTAATGTGTTTGTTTGAGCGGCTAGTCTGGTCTGGACGTAATAACATTGGCTCAACCAATGGCATGAGTTTGGGGCGGGACTACCTGTCTGCCTGACCAATCGCAGAAGGGGGAGTGTCTGAAAGTCTTTGATGATGGTAGTGGCACAAAAATTACAATTTTTTATGTTTTATTATGTAACATGGCAACAGTATACTTTTTTTAAAAATGCACATTGATTTCACTTCAAATAACTATAGTAAAAAAATAACTAAAAGCTAAAGTTTGTAAACAAACTTTGATGTTGGCTTGAGAAAGCCTGAATGGGCACCCCGAGTCAAAAGAGCCAAAGCACATGTCTGTTCGGTGTTCTGGAGCTGAACCAGCTCCAGAAAATTTTCATTGGGTTCAAAATGAAAGTAAGTGAGAGGATTTCTTATCCTGGGTCTACCTCTAGTGGACAGTACTGCTCCTCTACAGGGGGCATTTTTGCTCTTCCAATGTAAGACTATGGGACATTTCTGATTTCTAAATATTATTTATACATAAACTCTAAGTCTGATCAGTTAGAAAAGATATAGCAACAGACTTCAGAACAGGCCCAAGGTCTGTGGCGAGTTTGGCACTTATAGCATTAAAACTGTAGGAAGAGATGCAGTTAGAATATTTAGTCTCAGAAGAAATATCAATATGTTGGCTTTCCGAAGCCAACATAGTAATAATTAACAGCAGGTCAAATGTGAGACATATATTGTGACTTGGTAAGAGCATTTAGTTCAGCTGTGAGAAGACTTCTATGACTAAATGAGGATTTGCACTCCACAAGGATTCAATACAAGATAATTACTGATTTATGGAGCAACAGGACTGGAATTAACAGGGATTGTGAACATGGGGTGCATCAATCTTGCTTCAAAAGTTTCTCCCATAGGCCCACTGCTGTTGATTTTTCTCCATCTCCCTGGCTTCAACGAGAGAGGAGGTATATCGATACCAAGTCAATTCCCCTACTGCAAGGGTGTGGGACACATAGTGTTGAAAGTCCTAAATTGTTTCCAACTTGAACAAGGACGTCCGCAAGAGCTCCTGTTTGTCTCTAAGCGTCAGCATTAACAAGTGAATCAATTACAGGGAGCTATATGTTCCCCCAGGACACCAGCAGGACAACGTACAGCTAAGAGTGCACCTAACCAGAGAAAAGTGAAAACACAGCCAGGCTTCAAAGAGTACTTTTGATGTTCTAGTGATTAAACAGCAATAAGCTTCATGAAATCAGTATAAAATTTTGAATGTTATATTCTCTTTGTTGTTTTATAAGTAAAAAAGCCCTTTGTTTATAATAAGTAAAAAAAAATTATAAGAAGTGAAAAAGCCATTTTTTTTTTACTTATTATAAATGAATAAATAAAAATAAAAACATTCCAAAACCACAGCAGAAATGCCAAAACATTCATTTGTATTTTTTTTTTTTTTTTTTTTTTTTTTTTGGCATTAATTTATCTATTCATTTTTAACAAGACAAGAAATAAATTGAAGTCTCTTTCAGATTTCATGTTTAAATTATTTTCCCCATGGCTAAACACAACCTGCATGTGGAGCTATGAAGTATTCATTCATTTTAATATTTGGCAACACATAACACTTGCTGTCAAAAGCATTTGACACTACTTTGCTGGGAATTTCAAATGCCTGAGAGATGTATCCATATTTATGCTGGATATTCTTGTTGTGTTTATTCCAGAAAACAAACATAATGTAGCAGTCATTTCAATATTTACTAGTAAGCCTGCCATGTGACAGAACATATTCTCATTGATATTTCTGAGTTGTAAATATGACTTGAAGTAGCACGCAGGCCTGTAATAAAATAATATGCAATGTATTCCCTCAGGTTCTCTGACATGTACTGTAATTGCAGATGGATTCAATAACTGCATGTTTTACTTTAAAGGGTTAGTTCACCCAAAAATGAAAATTCTGTCATTAATTACTCACCCTCATATCGTTCCACACCTGTAAGACCTTTGTTCATCTTCGTGACACAAATTAAGATATTTTGATGAAATCTGAGAGCTTTCTGACCCCTCCATAGACAGCAATTTAATTACCACTTTCAAGACCCAGAAAGGTAGTAAAGACTTTGTTGAAATAGTCCATGTGACTACAGTGGTTCAACCTTTATCTTATGAAGCAACAAGAATACTTTTTGTGCACAAAAACAAAACAAAAATAACGATTTTATTCAACAATTTTTTCTTTTCTCACTATTTTAATGAAGTCTTTACTACCTTCCTGGGCCTTGAAAGGATTAAATTGCTGTCTATGGAGGGGTCATAGATCTCTCGGATTTAATCAAAAATATCTTAATTTAAGTTCTGAAGATGAACAAAGGTCTTACGGTTGTGGAACGACAAGAGGGTAATTAATGACAGAATTTTAATTTTTGGGTGAACTAACCCTTTAAAATATAGGTCAGTGTAAACACACCCCCATTGCAAGTACAATTAGAGATGTTTTATGTTCCTTATGTCTTAAGCGCAAGATAAATGGGGCTTTTAAGGTTTCCTCTATCCATACAAGAATACATGTAAAAGGGGGTCTTCAACGGCAAGGTTGATGTGCCCAGTACTTGACCTGAGGATGTCAATGACAGGTGTTTCATCTCTCAGCACAAGTGCTGAGTTAGACTGTCTGTGTGTGTGTGTGTGTGTGTGTGTGTGTGTGTGTGTGTGTGTGTGTGTGTGTGTGTGTGTGTGTGTGTGTGTGTGTGTGTGTGTGTGTGTGTGCGCACGCATGGGATGCTGTAACCCTTTAATGGGCACATCCATTAAAAAAAGAATTTCTTTGAATTTTGTGGTTCCTTGAGGCAGTTTTACTTACTCAAGAGTCTTTTTTTTATTATCAGCAGTTGAGATGTCCATTAATAGTTAAATGCATTTATTTAATTCATTTTCAGTGAAAAAAGGCTTGTCTTATAATGAAAATAGGCCATTTGCTAATCTTTATAAATGTTTATGTAGAGAAATCAGACTTGCTCAAGTGTATGATTGTGTAGTAAAAAAAAAAAAAAAAGCACTAAAAACCCATTCATATACAAAACAGCAAAAAAAAAAAAAAAAAGGCAATTTCTTTAGAACACAATCAAACCATTTAATCAGTGTCTTCCTTTACAAAAATGTACTATGGTAGGCTAACTACAGTATTTTACAGTATTTTTTCTGTTTCTGGCCATGTGTAGCTCCTCCATAAAATTAAAAAACAACCAAGAAGGTCCCTGATCATTTCAGTCTGACTACAGTATAGTTTGTTCAGCAGTATGGAGTGTTTTGTGAGTGTGACCTGTCACAATGCAAAGAGCTTGTAAGTGTAACAAAGTGTTGTTCTGCATGTAAAGAGAGCATTTATATGGGTGTCTTAAAGACACAACAACAAAAAGCTCCCCATTTTTCTAAGGGGCAGAGAATATTGATTGTACACAAGAGCTCCACAATGTTATGCACTATTCAAGTATGGCATACAGCTTTAAAACTACACTATGGGTTTCTGACACTATGAGAATAAAAAGAATCCAAATTTATCATCATAACAGCACTCAACAATATATCAATATGTTTTATGTTAGCTGTGTTTGGTAATGAGTGATAAGTTTACCAGAGCTCATTTTACCTAAAGCTATTTCAGTTTATATACCCAACATTTGCATCCAAACTCACTGCTGGAAATGCAGAACTTGTCAGCTGGATACACTGTGTAACCCACTCAGAATGTTTCTTTTTTTTTTTAAGCTTTGGAGAGGTCTTTTTCTTCAGGCAATCAATTTTAATAAATGGGTTCTTATAATCAGAACTGAAAGTGGATTCTCAGAATACTTACAAGAAATGAAGTTCATTTTGTGTGCCACAGCAACCAAAATATTAACTTGATCAGTTATTCCAATTATGAGGATATTCGATTCTTATACAGCTTCACATTTCAGACACAAATATTGCTAAGGTTACAGCACGTTGATGAGCCATCAAAATGCAGCCATCTGTTATTAAATGAGTAAATTAGATTTTACTCCAGCTAATGTACAGTAACACATTTTCCTGTCCCTAACCTCAGAAAGTAAACAGGGAAGAAAGTTCAGTATGCCCTTGGCCTTGGCTTAAGTCAAGATCAATGTCTGGTTCTCACAAAATTTACATTTGCTTATGGAAAACCTTGTTTGCATATATAAAAGAAAAAGCACCCACTTTTGAATTTTAGTTTTATATAAATGAGAAAAATGTTATTTACCCAAAATTTGTGTTCATAAAAATCAACCCTAGCATTAGTTTGAATTCAACCCATCAAATGGATTTTACCAGACTCAGTTTTACAAATACATGACTTACAGCAAGACCTTGTGCATGTCCTCTGCCTCATTAGCAAACTACATCATTGAATTCTAATTCATGTTTATTTCACATCTTAGCTCACAAGACTTAACCCAATAACTTGAGCCCTGAAAAAAATGACAAATTGGTCTGCATTTCTGATTGAGGCAGAACTGTTGAAGCAGATATATCCTTCTGTTATTAAAGTCTACTGCGGGGCCTCTTTCATCCCTGAAATGTCACACAGATAACTGGGATAATACGGACTCTATGACACATCTACAACACTATCCTTCCATCACAGGAGAGATCTGTATGAATGCAAAAATTAAAAGGGGCAAAAGCCAGCATTTTATTACAATGATTGAATGTCACTTAGAAATAGTTCAGAAAATGGATCATAAAATCGTATTTTTAGAGTCAATCTGTGTGCACAGGCAAATGTAAAATATTTACATCTGATTTAGTAACAAGCACATATTGCATATCTGTATCCAAATTATAAAATGCTGCATGAAAAAATGAATTGAAGTATGAAAGCATGATTTTGACAGGCTATTTTAACAAGATGCTATTGTTTTGACAGGCTATTCTGCGTATATGCACATTTAGCATAGCATGTGCAGTATGTAAAGAAATGCACTGAATTTTGAATAGTCGACAATTAGCAATCAGTTTCTTGTGTCAATCAGGCAAAATCATGTGGTACTAGAGAACAAAATATAAATAGTCTTATAATTGGTTTATAACAATTTTTTTTCACATACTCATCAATATGAAATATATGAAAAGTAACAAAGAAAAAAACAAATGACATCATAAAACTGTGTTAGTTGCTGGACCTCATGGCCTTCATAGGTCATTTCTCCAAAGCAATAAAAATAGTTTGACATTGCTTCAAGACAGTAAATGACAGTAAATGGATTAGTTTACCGCAATTTGTAGAAAGACAATGATTGCCCATATATACAGTGGACTAGAAATGTCTTTTTCAGAAATCAACAAAAGGCTGTCATTTCAAGCCATAGCTATTTGGGGTAAAGAATAGCTATTATTCCTCTTTTTCAGTGATTGCGAGTATATTCTGCAGAATTTCCATGTCAACGTAATGGGTACATGGGTACAAGTCCACTGAAGTATGTGTTTTAAACCAAATACTGGAATGGAGAGTGAGAGAGGCTTTTGGGTGCTTTTCACAAAAGAAAAGAGACTAAGCTCATTTGAGATGTCAAGCTCCTCACCTTGAAGACGAGAGTAGGCGGTTGCAGGCAGAGAAGGGATCAAAAAAAGAGCTGGTAAGACGGACAATCCCCTCTTCTGGTTGTGGACCAGCAATCTATGCAAGCAATAAGAAAGATATCGCATTTGTGTTCTTCTTAATAACTTGCATTTTTTTTTATAATATTGCAACTTTGTGTATTCCTCGGAGGAAACGGAGGCAGTGCCTCCTCAAAAATAAATAGGATGAGAAAATAATCCATATTACATATAATCAGCACAAAAAAATTATGACATTAAAAAGACCGCAAGTCACTCATATTTCTTAAGGAACATTGCCCAACAGCGACACCCGCAGGTAAAGTTACAGCAGGAGTCATGCCTCCCTTTGCTCTCATAGAAAACCATAGAAAACCATCAGACCCCCGGCGTGCGGTGGGTTTTGTGGGGGGTAATTGAGAATGAATAGGGGAAAGTCACGTGAGAGGAGGCAATGTCTCCATCGCGCTATGATTGGATGTAATTGGTTATGATTGGATATGATTGGTTTGTGCGATAAATCCCGCCTCTTGTTGACCTGCACGTTCCGCGCGTCAGTTTGAAAGAACAAATGATGGCGTCAATGGGAAGACAAATTGAAAAGTAAGTAAACAGATCACCCAGTTAGATATCACTGCTTTATGTCACGTCAAAATCAAACTTGAAATGGACTGAAAACACGATGACTGCGGGGGTTTTTAGTGCAATCAGCTTGGTGAAATTAAAAATACAATTCGTGTCTGTGACAGACGGTGTTTACGGAGCATGTTGACTATTAAAAAGAAAAACATCAATACACAAATAAAATATATTGTTTAAATTATTATTGCCTTTAGTTATTATTTTGGAATGAATGTAGAAATGCTTAAAACACTAACTTTATGAGATTGACTTGGTTTTGATAAATAGAACATTTATTACAATACATTGTTAATGTAAAATTACAAAATAGAATTGTATTTGGTTTCTTTTTTTCTTTTTTGATGTAAAGTAATGTTCATTTAACAAGGAAGATGTGTCAACGTTAAGAGTAATGCACATGAATTGACATTGATTCATAAATAAATAAAAAATTTGCCTCCTCATTTCAGAACACCACTGCACGCCACTGATACAAGTTATATCTCAAAAAACAGGTATGTTGAAATATATTGTACAACTTACCAGAATGTGTCATGTCTCATGTAATCACTTTATTTGTGTTTCAACCGCGGAAAGACGTCAATAAAACAGCTTGTGAACAATATGTCATATCATGTTACATTTACCTCAGAAATGTTTTCCAATGTTCACAACACTAGAGAGGAGCTTATTTACTGTTAATTATATGTTTGTGCAAATTTGCCGTGAAGACAAGTGCTTATAAAAACTACCTTATGTACCTTATAAAAACTACCATACTAAGTTTTATACATTTCAGTTTTTATTTGAGTTTAATTATTATATCTGAAAATAAACAGCAGCTGAATATAATACCTCTGCTGTTAATTGTAACCTCTAATATTGTAGTGTACCAAATGAGAGGGTTCCCTGTATAGTTTGCAACATTATTTGGGAGAGATTTTTTCCGTAAGAAAAACCAAACTATCGGTATCGGTATTGGCCGATATCATTCTGAATAATCGGCTATCGGTATTGGTAGAGAAATTTAGTATCGGTGCATCTCTAGAAATATAATATATAAAATTGACATTGGTATATTTGACTTAACAGTGACAAAATGTTTACTACACACGTAGGCTTACTGAGGCATACTGAGTGTCAGGATCCCAAAATTTACCCATTCTTCCTGCTGATGCTTCACGTCTTATTGCCTGTATCCACTTTTGTCTCCTTAAAGGCTGGCTTTTACGGTTCGGTAGCTTATAAAAACTTAGTTCTGGGTTTTTTAGCTTGTTTGCTGTACACCTTGTCACACAGCAGCTTTAAGGCATTGTTCTGTTTTTTGTTAAAAGTCAGAAATGACAAGGAAGCAGCCTCACGCAATACAAAGTCAATGGAGACGGTTGGATTGTTTTCTCCCCCTCGGTGTGGGAATGGCCTAAATGCGCTCTGTCTCTATGCCACTCCCACATGCGTCAAAGTAGCCGGAGCAACTTTACTCTTTTTACAGTAATGACCAGACACGCACTGACGAGTGACGCATGTACGCAGTTTCGCTCGAAAAGCATCCTGCTCGGTCTAAAATATAAATTCTATATAATGGGCTTATAGTGAACCAGAGTAAGACAAAACTCGCTTTGGAAGAAGAAATGGTGGTGTATTGACTCATTATGATGTTGATTTTGAAGAAAAAAGGTTACATAGTCACTTGTCGCCACCCACTGGAATTACACCAGGCTACTGATGTAAAGTCAAATATATATCAATACATTTTGAGTGACTTGTGGTTGTAGTCTATAACATTAGCTATTTTCTGTTGGATGCAAAATAATAATTTCGCCAGAATACAAATTTTAAATAGCCGTCAATAGATAAATATGCTCCCAGTTTTAAGAATGACGTCACATCAGATGGGATATGCATCCATCCTGTGCAGAACTTTCTTTTCTCAAATGATCCTGCTGAAAACTTTTGAAAGAACTATGAACTTTAAGAGCTGATGGCAACATTAGTATTCATCTTGCGATGTAAATGCGTTCCCTCAGGTGTTTCTGAAGATGTATAATGAGCATCAAGACAAATAATATTCATGGGAGTCTCTGGATGTTATTACACGCTAAAGGAAAGCAAACAAACCTCTCCAAAGTGAGGACAATGACTGCTGAAGGATTGTAGAAGTCTTGTGTCAGGGGCCTCTGTGGAGTCTACAACGCCATCTCTTGTGGTCTGCCTCAGATCTCTGAGTTGATTCACATCATACATTAGGAGCATTAAAGGCCTTCTCCACCTGTTTTCCTCAACATGACTTGCAGAACACATCTTCAGGTAAGAGCCTTCTTTACATCTGAATTTGCACACAGTCTCAGATGACTCCAATCATGTCCTTCAACCTTAACCCTATGTATCATATTTGACAGGCTTATATAAACTTCTAAGGCCACTATATTATCAACATGTTCAAAACTTTGCTGAAAATCCCGTGGCACACAATCTACTACATGCCTTCTGCGCTCTGATTAATAGTTCATACATTAGCAAATAAAAGGCCTTTTGGTGTACAGTAAATCTTAAAATGTCCACCTTTAGGTCATCATGGTGTTTCTTTTTGTGGTGAAATATTTAATGATTTTTATAAAAGTAAACGTGAGAATGACTTTCATATTGTTAGTAATATTGTAAGATTACGATTTACTGGACTAAAGCAACTTAGCTTTACTTGATTATCCATACATCATTTTTTTTTTTTTAAATGTCCAGGCTTTTAAGCATTTTATTCCCTCTCTCAATCATCATTGAATTGCTTATCATTGTGTTGCCCTCCACAATGAAAACTACTTAGCTTTGATTATAAAATTAAGCATTTAAATATAATCTTACCAAGGCTTATTATTGGGAGATATACTGTCAACTGATATTTATGTAATTTATTACAAACTATCAGAGTTTCATCTTACTTTTCGGCAAAATAAATAACATCAAATGCACCAAACTGCATATTTCTGCCATTTGCTTACTATATTGACCATAAAATTCTTTATATGATACAAGCTGTTAATGTAACTCAAATGCATTTTTTTTTGTTTTTTTAGATTTTTAAATATTTTGTCTAAAAAATAAGCAAACTGTTTTTCAAATCTAGCTTTGAAAGAAAATAGAAGGCATTTTGTTTGATTTTGGAAACTAGATACTTTTCAAATAGCATAAATGCACATATTTTAATGATTTCATGGAATGTTTAGATGTTTTTATTAAGAAACATATTCACTGTAAACAAGCATGCAAAACAAGTATAAGTATTTGTAAGTAAAGCAGGGCAATAAGTGTGTTTTTTTTTACCTGCATTTTGGACCAAATGCTCCCACAAGGATAGTGAAACCTAAAATCACCTACACTGAGGGGACCATAACGGCTCCTATGAGGAAAACAGCTGTCAAAGCAAGCTTGATATTGCTAGCCTCTCCAAAATTGCCTACTCTACCTTAAATAAACATACTAAATAATGTCTTAATGAATATGTAAGCATGCAGAAAGGCTTCTGTGAGGGTAGAAAATATCATTAGCTCAGTATAAAAACAATGGAAATCAGGAGATAAAGTCCTCACTAGGACAGACAAGCAGACTTGTGTGTGTGCGTGTGCTCTTTTCTTCCTTTTGTCAAAATGATGTGGTGGCCCTTCAGAGTGGTTTGATAGATATGTAGGTAATATCGGTCAGCAGGTGTGAATGTGTCTTGCCGCGGAGGACTCCCAGGATGCATGTAAAGTAAAGCAATATGCTTGACTGACCAGATGAAACGATATCAGCCCCTGAAGAGCATATACACAGCAGCTAGTGTCACAGCGCTCCTCAGCTTATTCTTGTGTTTTCTTTGTCCAGTCACAGAGAGAGGGCTATTCTCGAACATTTGTTCAGCCCACTGAGTGATCAGGAACACCCAGACTATGTGAAATTCAATCAAAAATGAAATCAAACTCCCAGGATGTCACAGGTTGCTTTTTACAACAGAAGTTCATTTCAGAATGTCATAGATACAGGCTTGTAAAGGTGTACTTTCCCTCATATAAAAATTTAAAGTTCACCTAAAAATGAAAATTCTGTCATTAATTACTCACCCTCATGTCGTTCCAAATCCGTAAGACTTTTGTTCATCTTCGGAACACAAATGAAAGGTCTTTTTGATTAAATCTGAGAGCTTTCTGTCCCTCCATAGACAGCTACACAACTGACACTTTGACGCTTCAAAAAGTTCATAAAGAGATCGTAAAACTAATCCATCATCATATAAAGCGATTGTCTCTCTTCAGAAAATTTTGACTAAATCGCTCAATTCATATGGATTAGTTTTACGATCTCTTTATGAACTTTTTGAAGCGTCAAAGTGTTGCGTAGCTGTCTATGGAGGGACAGAAATCGCTCAGATTTCATCAAAAAGATCTTCATTTGCACTCTGAAGATGAACAAAAGTTTTACGGGTTTGGAACGACATGAGGGTGAGTAATTAATGACATAATTTTCATTTTTGGGTGAACTAACCCTTTAACATGTAAAGAGTTTTTTTTATGTCACATTCCATATACCCTGAGCATTTGTTCCATGTTGTTTCCTTACTCTCTTTTCACGTTTCCTTCACTGTCAAATAACAGCATAAAACAGCCAAAATTAAAAAGGAATGATACTTTTGATAAATATGATTAAAATGAGATAAGACCCACATAAGCTGAAGACTCCAGCCATTTTAGTGGACTGGTTATGACCTAAAAATAAGTCGCAGGGGATCTCAGACACAGTAGCAGAGGAAAATAATGCTAAATGCAAATAATAAATGGCTCCCAATCATATAATTGTCACATCCACGCCTGCCCGGACTCCGTTTCCCAGAATCCTCCTGTTCCGCACTCCTGTTTGCACTTCCCTCATCAGTCTTCCCGCCATCTCCCCGGATTCCCAGCACCTGTCGTCCTCGTCAGCACTCCCTTTAAGTTGGACTCACTCCCTGCACTCCGGGTCCGTTATATTGTTAGCCTTCTGTGTGTTTGTGTTGTTTCCTGCTCCTACGTTAATTAAAGACCCTTATTTTGTGGATTTCCGTGTATTGCCTGATCCCTGCAGCACCACACATAACAGAAATCTTGTATACTTAGAATAGAAAAATAAATGGGCTTTTCAGCTTTTAAAAGGAAGGAGAAAATGCATCCCATATCCCAGAGTAAACTGTTTTATTTTGGCAAAATTTCATTTGTTACTTGGTAAGAGTTGCCAAAACAGACAGATGCCAACATGGACAGGTTGGATGACATGCCCTCAACCTTGAAAACCATAAACAAAACTTCGCAAGGTTAAAATAACTCAGACTAAATTATGTAAAGGTTCACTTACACTGAAGATAAACACGGTTTGTGCCAACCACAGTTTTTTTTTTTTTTTCTGGAGTGAATTATTGGCTACTGAATACACTGAAATGTACAAACTTTGGGGATGAGTGAGCCAGCGAAACAAGTCCTTACTTTAGTTTAGTTAGTAGTGAACATATTGCAATTTTTCAGAGCATTATAGGGAGATCTGCTTAACTTGCAGAAGCATTATTTATTAAATTACTCTTCATAAATTGACAAGTCAGTAATCTGAGAAAAAGGGATCTTCCATGAGGCTATCAATAACACCACTGGTATGCTTACTAATGAGGTTTATCAACATGCTTAACGAGTTTCTCAGTGAGCTCACCAATTAGCTATAGTAAATGTGTATAGAACAGAGGCGTATCTTCGTGATCTTCTGAAGTGAGGCAGCAAAGCATTTCGTTTTTTTTATAGTTCGTTGTAAATGAAGGTTCAATTTGATATGTACACCGTTTCCACAGGCTTAAACACAATTTACCCATAACATTTAACATTTGTTTATTAACATTATGTATATATTAGCATGTTAGTTATTATAACCAACCAACAGTGCCACTGTATGTGTGAACATTTTTCTTATAATGCACTTTGCTTATTATTTGCTCTCAAATTAAAAAAAAAAAAAATATATATATATATATATATATATTTTAGTACGATCAATAATTTTCTCATTCCAGCTTTTTAGATGAGGCCTCCCCAGACAAAACGCCCATGCTTTTTAGACCTTATGTAGCCCCACCCTTTATCAGCTCTGCGTTCGTAGTGTCTTCTGATTTGTATTTCCACAGCATGAAGGTAAGATCTTACGGATTTAAGAATGAACTGCCTGTTTTAAAATCTACTGACATTTGTTATCACATGTGTATAACTCTACAATAAGTAAATCCACTTCACCAGCTAATTACTCTTCAACAGCAATGTCATAAACATACAGAGCTACCACAAAAACGGAAGTTCAAAGACAAAATTCTAAAGTTGTGTGCATGTTTCTCTGGTGCAAAAGATCCTATAGAAGTTTTGTCAGATCTTTGGGGATTGTGCGCTTGCCTTCCTCAAACTACAAGCAACCTGTGGGGTGAGAAACCACAGCCAAGCTGACAAATATCATCCCCCTCTGTTTCCTCAACAGAAGCCTTTCCACAAGTCTGAGGCCTGCTGATGCTAAATGCTGGCCTCCTCTGACATTCATCGGCCCCTCACTGGGATCAGGATACTGCTCCAGAGTCCTCACTGTGCTCCATTACCTCACATATCTCTCTCCAGTGGAGAGGATCAGACTGGAATGACTCCTGTAACTCTGTGTGTGTGAAAACTGTGTGAGCGCTGATCATCATCTCCTACCTTCTCCCTCCTGTTTCTTTTGTCCACAGTTAGTCGGGCTCTAGACAGCAGTGGTATATTTAGCTTTGGCATGATATTTTTAATATGTGTTAATTCTATCACTGGTTTTGTCATAAAAGTTCTAAAGAACTATCTGGGATGTTGCTATGACATCCCACAAGGGATATTACTCCCTCAGTGTGATGTCCTTATTTCTTATTTTATTTTATTTCTCATTCTTTAGACCAGGCACTGTAGAATGAACTTCTGGTTTTTGCTTGTCCTTTGATTTCTGCTCATTTCAAGTAACCAGAACTGTTTGGACAAAAAAAGTAGAATAGCTAAAGATGCACTGAATATTTTTTTCCCTTTAGTAAAAAAGCTTGACATACAAAGAAATTAACAGTGCTTTTGCACTCACATGAGATCAATCCAACATAGCAGGTACCTAACAAAAGCTGATTTATTTTACATTGAGCAGGTTGCCTCATGTTAAACGGTTAGTTCACCCAAAAATGAAAATTCTGTCATTAATTACTCACCCTTATGTCCTTCCAAACCCGTAAGACCTTCGTTCATCTTCAGAACACAAATTAAAATATTTTTGATGAAATCTGTGAGCTATCTGGCCTCTGATAGGCTGCAACACAATTACCACTTTCAAGGCCCAGAAAGGTAGTAAAGACATCGTTAAAATAGTCTGTGACTACAGTGGTTTGGAGCAACAGGAGGGTGAGTAATTCATTTTTGGGTGAACTAATCCTTTAAGATCATGTGACCAGTCGAAGACTACTTGCTTTATTTGGGTAAACCTCCATTTTAACCCAAAACTGGGAGAACGTACCTGTACTGTTCATACATTTTACTATAGTTTACAACTGCAAATGAACACTAGAGGCAGTAAAACACCAACTTTTATTCCTTTTTTACACAAATTATGCTTAACAGGGACAAAACATTTCCAATCTGCCATAATACGTACAACAAACAATGTAACGAAGTGTTTCCACAGTCACGTTTAAAGGCACAATGGATTTTCGGATTATCCAAAAACCACTAGAACAGTATTATATATTTTGTTGACTTGTGTACGTACATTATCCCAAATGTTCCCAAGAATGTTTAAATCCAGAGAAATAAGCAATTTTTAACCAGGACATGGACGTGTCCGACTGTCTGTGCTTTGCCTATCAGTGACATCATTCCCGCATTACCCTCGATTTCCGGTTTTATTTTGTAGAAACAATGGAAACACCAAAGACGCTTTAATATATTATATGTTTTATTAGACAAGGGAACAACTGTTTGGATACATTTATAGACAGAAAACTAATTATTGTTATATAGCTCAACACATTTAGTCTTGTTTAAATCTAGTTTTTTTGATTTTCAGCAATTACCATGCTTTTACCATGAAAAACACTATTTTGTCAAGTAGCTAACATAGCATAAGATGCAGCTTTATTTTTAGTAACAGTAATACAGCATTTTCAATATGTTTGTATTTAATTGCATTGCCATTTATCAGCATAAGCCACCCAGCATTTATTAATATGATATTCTAAAATCAATATAGCTTACTGCAGTGTGCAACAAGTGTCTCACAGCAGCCGCCGAACGAACTCACGGAGTAACGTTATAACATCATTTTCAACACACATAAATGTATCTAATATGATAAACAGCACTGTGTTACCTCATACGCTTGACCGGAAGAAGCAGAAGCGGCGACTGCGGCATAATAAGAGCTCCACTGCTCGCGAGGCGGGTGTCGTGATCATCTCTCGTTAGCAATCGCTCCAGCAGTCTTGTTCAGCTCCAACAGCACTTGCCCTGCTCTGCTTCATACTACAGTAACGTTAATAATCTCATCCATGAACATGATTTCTGCCCGAGTCCCATCCCGATTCTTTTCCACCGGCTGTGAGGTGAAGACGACATCTCCCAAGATTCCGCGCTCAAACTTGGCGTCATCAAGCTACGCCTTTGTTTTGAATAGGTGACCTCTAGTGGCGAAAAATCTACATATTGTGCCTTTAACTGTTTCTGAGAAAAGTGAGTACACTATTTGGCGCTTCTTGTGGACTTGTAGTGAAATGTACTCAGAGCACCGCTTTTCCATTTTTCCTAAAGTATTTCTATTGAGCCTGGGTAGCTCCATTTTTTTTTTTTTTTTGGACACTTTTCCATGCAATGCTTCAGAATAAATGAAATTATAGCTGACTGAACAGCACACTGATGAAGATCGAGCCATGGATTGACAGTTTTTGAGAATATTTTTATTACCAGGTTCATCCAAAATGTAATTAATTTACACCCATTATTCATTATTTTGATGTCTTCCTATTTGACTGGCATAACTCATCAGAGGTCAAGATGTAACTTTGACTCGTGATTTTATTTGTGTCTTCATAATTTATTTTGTGCAATCTCTTAATTAAAATTATGTTCATACATCTGAGTGGGGGAATCTACAAGGCTTTGTCACCTGACTGGTAATTAATTTGATATTTCCCCTTAGTTAAAAATGACCTTTGGGACTATTATTTAACCCCTTAACATTCCTGCAAAATTTGCCTTAAACACCTGAAAAGGCATACCCAAACTATAACGTTAAGATTTTGAAGTTTAAAAAAAAAATGAATCATTGCTTGTTTATAATAATTTATCTGTTAGGAAGTCTGCAACTTGTATAAGGCATTACATGTTGAGTGATGTTCATTAAACGCTCTTTGTGTGAGACCCAGGTCAATCTCCCACATATATGAAAGAGTGTTCTAACACTTCCTCTCTTTTCTGATTAATCCCAGCACAGCACGACTCCTGTCACACCAAACCTCTCAAACACTCAAATTCACCAGCCCAGAATAGATGCATACAAACTCTCTCTCTCTCTCTCAGCCCTGGCTTTTCTCCTGAGCTTTGGCAAATATCTACAAGACAAAAAGAGGCCAGCAGTCACCGTTTCCTTGTCAGATTGTATGAGGCTGTGACACAGAAAACAATGAATCGGTGACAGCTGTTTCTGTGCTCTCTATGACATAGCTGTTTACTGCGTGGAAGTGCTGTCACCTTTAATTGAGCTAATGATATTGTGCAAAGAGAAATCAGTTTAAAAATAACATTTGCCTATTGCGTCCCTTAAGTTTTCTTGTTCACACATGCCAGGTTGCGAGAAGATTGTTATAACCGCTTTAACAGACTTCAGTGAAGTTTAAACTTTAACAATTAGGTAGTGAAGCCCATTACTAGAGTGACAGGTCTAAATTGTTAGCATCTACTGCTGTATAACTGATCCATCAACCTTCATTTACCACTGTTTGAATGCTTGCTACTCGCTAGCATGGTATAGTGTAATGCTGCCAGTTACCCAGCATGTTTTGTGGCTGGGTGAGTTCAGACCAGATTTGAGATTAATTAATTAAATGAAGAGACTGTGGAGTTGTGTAAAATGTGTTTGCAAGTATGCTCTTTGTTGGTGAAACTTGTGATATTGTGTGATATTGCATGTAATTTATATGAGTTAGCACTGTTAAGCTGTCGAGGAAGAAGTGTTATTACAGCTTGCTGGCCCCATTCGGTGATTTGATATTTGCCCTATGTTGGTTGTTGTCAGTGTTGGGGAAAGTTACTTTTAAAAGTAATGCATTACAATATTGCGTTACTCCCTAAAAAAGTAACTAATTACTTTGCATTACTTTTTCTCCTGGGCTGGGCTTGCTCGTTTGCTTTTTAATAACAAAAAAAAAGTTCTAGTTTTGGCAAATGTGAAGGCCCTTTCACACTATGGGCCCTATTTTAACGATCTAAGCGCATAGTCTAAAGCGCACACCGCAAGTGCACTTAGGGCATGTCAGAATCCACTTTTGCTAGTTTAAGGATGGGAAAAATGGTCGGCGCGCACAGTGCATGATCTAAGGCTACATCCACACGAAGCCAGAGCTTTCCCTATCTGATCCTTTTTTCCCCTCGTCTCAAGAAATATCTGCGTACACACGAAACCACTGAAACCTCGGTAGCCTCGGTAGCTTCTGCAGCATGAACACAAGCATGTAGTCCACTATTGTTGTTGTTGTTGCTGTTTTGTGCTGTTAGCGGTGTCTGACTAGGGTCGACACGTGGGGTGATGACATCATCGTTTCACAAAATATACGGATTGGTTGTACACACGAAAACGCAAGGGCGTCGTTTTCAGATTTATCCACTCTGGGACCTGGTTTCAAAAAATAGCGGTTTCACCTTCTGAAAACACTGGATCCGTCTGGATGAAACGCCTATACAATACAAAATTTTTGCGTATACAGCTAAACTCGTCTCCGTGTGGACGGGGCCTAAAAATGTCCCTATTCTCTTAATGAGTAATGGGCATGTTTTGGGCGTAACGTGCAGTAAACCAATCAGAGTCTCATCTCCCATTCCCTTTAAAAGCCAGTTGCGCTCATGCCATGGCGGATTCGCTATTTACATGGTGGAATTTGCAAGCGGAAAAACTGAACGCTTCTCTAGCAAGGAAATGAATGGAAAATCTACGTAAAAAAAGCCGGATTCCACAAAAACATTTTTATCTTTATGCACACAATAATAATCTTTTACACTGTAATCCTTTTATTTTTAATATTTGGCATGTTTGTGTGCTGCTGCGCGTCCCTGCGTGTGTGTGTAATAAGCAGTGTACGTGCGTTGTGCACCCGCATATAGGCGCATATTACTAACGCGCTCTTTAAATAACAAATAAATACTGCGCCATTGGCTTTAGACCAGGTTTCAGCTGGTCAATGGCGCAGTCTATTTCAGTTGCCTCAAAATAGTAACACGCCAACAATGCACCTGAACGCAACTCGTTTTCAGACCAGCATGCCCATGGGCGCAGAAATGGTCGCAAATGCATTTGCTATTTAAACAATGTGGCGCAGAACGTGAAAACTGCGTCAGGCTGAAACTAGCAAAAGTCACTTGCGTCGCGCCTGACGCCGCATTGCGCCAGGTGTATGATAGGGCCCCAAAAGTGAAATGAATAAGCCTCAGGCTGAAGGAAATGCGATTTCATGCCTATACAGTAGAGAGCGCAGCTCAAACTAACCTTTCAGCTGTGCTGCCATTCTGGATTGCAGAAAAATAGGACGCAGGGGAAGAAAGTTCGACACTCTTACTTAAGCAATAAAAACAAAAAAATGAAACACAAATGTGGTGTTATTTTTCCTTATTAGTATGGTTGAATTGGATAATCAAAGGTCAGCACCAAAGACTCCAGTTAATAAAGTGAGATTAAATACATAAAGTATACTTGTGTAATTTAACATATTTAATTATTGCAGGTTTGCATAATATTCTGAGTTTGCATTTCATTGTTTTTATTCATTGTGAGGAATACTGAATCTGTTTTTGTGCAAGTGAGATGAATAAATTCATGCTCACATTTAGTCTAGAACTACAATAACCATCATGTTCATACAGCACACACAACACCTGCACTTACTCTCGATTCCTCTCAACATGGGGACAGGAGAGCTGTCAGTCAATAAATGGGACAACTTGAGTTACTTATTTGAAAAAGTAACTCAGATATTTTGTTGTAAATTGAAAAGCAATGCGTTACTTTACTAGTTACTTGAAAAAGTAATCTGATTACATAACTTGTGTTACTTGTAATGCACTACCCCAACAATACGTATTGCGGCAGTTCTGAATTGAAATGTCTGGTGAGTGGCACAATTCTCTATCATGTTTGAAAACAAACGTACCACCTACACTAAACCCTAAACATACATTGTCAACAAACGCAAACATGACATAAAAACGCATTTGCTAAAGCAACCATGCCATTTTAGCTTGTTTCTACAAGCTTTTTCATTGTGACTCTTGTTTACAGGACTCATACCCGAGTGCTCCACATCACAAGTGCAGTGTTATACCGGGTGAGCTACCGAGTAAGCGTAAACTTATCTTTTTTACAGATTCTTTTTTTTTTTTACTTTTCACAGTCTTCTTTATAGTTCTGTATTCCAAAACATCCATGCACAACAACCATTTAAGTGCAGATGCATTTTCATGTCTATGCTCAAAAAGGAGGGTGACAGTTTAAGAGACAAGGAGGATGGGATGTTAAGACAATGTGTTAATATATCACAATATATTAGAATATTAATACAAATATATTACAATATATATACAATATATTCATTATATATAATACAATGAATATACAGTATATCATGTGTACTTCTGTTTAATAAAAGGGAAATGGCCTCTCAAACTCAAAGACTGTTAAAAACAGCATAAACGTATATCATAAAAGCAGTCAAATATGAATTGTGTGTCATATTTCTAGCCATACGATAAATTTGTCTTTATTTACTGAAAATCTTTCTCTCTGCTGTAGCTCTCAAATTAAATGCAGCAGCAATAATGTTAATCACACAAAAACCAAAATCTTTTAGCATCAGATGATGTTGATGTGCTATTTTTGTAGTCCATTTCAGAGCAGAAGAAAACATTTTGTGTATAACTTACATTTTAGTCAGTTGCTCATATAAAAGTGCACGAAACATAATGTATTAATCAAATTCTTATGATAGGTTTATGGTGCTTTTTTGGACATTTTGTAGCTTAGCAGTCCTTATTCATTTTCTTTAATGGCCAGTACATTCTTCAACATTTCTCTTTTGTGTTCCACAGAAGAGAAGTCATTTTTGAACAAAGTATTCCTTTAAAAATGTGGGGCAAGAATTTGCAAAGCAACAAAGCACGATTCATCATTCCACCTCCAGCTCACCCAGTGCTGACCTTTGGCTTTTAGAATCTACATATGCTGCTCATCAGCTTGGTAAATTAATGCATAATTAATTCTGGATACTAGGAAATGTGACTGCAATGCAATCCAGTGTCGGTCATAGAGCAAGTCTCTTCTGAGAGGAGCAGAGATTGACCGTCTGAGCTGGGCTGGGCTTGGGTCAGTGTGGAATGACGAAGAGGGAGGGAGCGAGTGAGCCCACCGCTCTCATTACTCATCACACTGAATTTACGAGCATGGCAGTGTGCTGGGGTGATGCTGTGTATTTTACCCTGAGCAGTGCTGCCTTGGCAGAAGGGTAGGAAATGTGATTTATGACTGTATACTTGAGACTGTGTACTGTATATTAAAGTGAATGTGTATGTAACCTGAGCGTGTATAAGGCGACATATCAACTGCACATCATATTCTGATTCTAATAAATTGTTAACCTTTACATTACAATTCGCATCTGTTCTGTTAAAGGAAGTATACAAAACGGTGAAACGTTTAATTTCTGCCTTAGGTCATTCGCATGTTTTTTTAAAACTGATTTAAATACACTGAGAGAATTAATAAAAAAAGTATTGAAAGATTTACATGCATAACCTTTGGTTTTTGCCTGCGGCAGATCTGCAGTAATGACTGAACTTTTTGGCCTAATCGAACTCCCAACTTGGAAATTAATTATGTATAAATTTTACCCAGATTCAATCTTTTCCGTCTTAAAATATCAATAATAATACTAATTAAAAAAAAACGTGTCATGCTTTACGGTGCGTTTACACTGGTGCAGGGTATACAGAGCATACTGGGCATTTTCAATTAATTCCTATGGGAGCCAAGCAACACTCGTTCAGTGAATTGTGGGATTGACAGCAGATTGGAGAAAGCGTTGAACATGTCCTAGAGCATCGAAAGCTCAACTTTATGCAAATATAAAGCTAAAAACATTAGATGGCAACCTAATCATTGTGAGGTGCAGGTCGTAACATTGTGATTGTGCTGGATTTAGTGCAAAAATCATAATGTTTACATATTGGACTCTTTGCAGTTGTTACATATATATAAAATATTGCAGTTCATAGAATTATATCTTTTAATTTGGCAATTCGTAAATAAAGCTTGCATCTTTCTGACTGTAAAGGCCAGTTCACACTAAGAATGATAACTATAAAGATAACTATAGCTGTATTAGCATGCACACCAGCAGACGATAACATCTTGTTTATTATAACCACAAGCTGCAGTTATTATGTTCTGCCACTTTAAATGCGTGAGCTCTTTAAACTCGCTGGATTCTGATTGGTTGTCAATATTTTTATCGTTGATCAGCTGGGGAAAAAAAAAAAAGTGATTCTAATGGTATTGTTCTTCTCTGTCTTTTAGCTGTTGTGTAGACTTACCTATTGTCATAAAATTGGTGTGAACAAGCCTTAATCTTGTTCTGTATATATGATGATTGAGTGTACTGAAATTAAAGGGATAGTTCACCAAAAAATGAAAATTACCCCTCAAGCCAGGTGTATATGACTATCTTCTTTCAGACGAACGACATTTCTCTTTAAAAAAATCGATGCGTACAGCCGTCTGCCGGAAGCTAGTTATTTTACTTTATTTTATTTTAAGTTTTAAATATAGATATTTTTCTTACAAAAACCCATCGCCTCATTTCAGAAGGTCTTTATTAACCCCCTGGAGCCATATGGATGCATTTATTTTGGGCTTCAAAACAGGTGAGTAAATCATGGGCTAATTTTCATTTATTTATTCAATTATCCCTTTAATGTAGATTAAAAACACTTGCTACAAACATACCTAAAAACTGGAGGCGTTGTAGTGTTTTGAGTGGCACTGAGTTTTGCCGCTGCAGTTTAAACTCATCATAACTGTGTGTGTGTGATGTCCCCCCGCCCCAATGTTTAAATGAAGCCAGCACCACTGGGCTCATCGAACAGTTGCTCTTCCATTCACACTCTTCCCTGAGAGTAGATGAGATGAGGGAGAGATTGCTACCGTAGGTGGAGAGATTCAGCAGGGGGGAGTTAATGTCTTGGGTGTCCTCTGGTCTCCCAGCCCCATCTTGACCTCCTCCAGAGCAATCACATTCCACCTTGGGTCACCAGCATGGGTCAATGTTTCAATAACGTTATTTCAGCAGTATTATGCTGGTGGCCATACTTAAATTGATAAACATTACCGAGGTTAATAGGATATGGTGTCGAGGGCAAAAAGAGCCTGGGCCAAGGTGCATTATTCTCCCATAAATCTGCAGAGCGCACTGCCACATCGGCCCTGGATCCTCTATCCTTAGCGGGGCTAATAAGGCCCATAAAAAGCTGGTCTGTCGGTCTAATCAATCTAAACTATTATCCTCTGCCAGATCGTTAATGTGAGACTCTTTTTACGACTTTATTTCCTAATAGATGAATTACTCGAAGAGATCAATGCATCTGATGTTTTACTCAAACATAATTAAAGGGGCATAAGCTTTCGGTCGAACTTTCCATTTCAAAGACGAGATTATGGCTGTGATGATGTACAGACTGATGCCCTCCGCTGATGTCTCTGTTTATGAGGATATTCATTTATGCGATGGGATGAATTTGATGTGGTGCAAAAACCAAACTGATTGCCATAATAGTGTAGACACTTTGTAACTTGGAAATATGTGGCTGTTAATTCCTTTCCCGCTGTGCTGAATAAAAATCGAAGAGAGGTTGCTGGTGTTACATTACACTGTGTACATTGCAAGCAATTTGTTTGTACACCCTGAATGCAAAAGTGCAATGCGGCGTGACAAGCCAATCGAAAGATATTTGATGCTTAAAGCACAGTTGTGAGGAGCAGGATTATGGACCAATGAGATTTCACAGTGGGCGGGGCTACCTATTGCAATATATGCTGAGTTCATGCCATGTCATAATATTAGTGAGCTTTCTGGCCTCCAATAGACTACAAAGTTATTACCACTTTCAAGGCCCAGAAAAGTATTAAATACATTGTTAAAATAGTCCATGTGACTACAGTGGTTCAACCTTAATCTTATTCTGACACAGAACCTGGAAGCGCTGCACTGTGTTTACAATGTGAACAGCATAAGAGAATGACAGGGAAGATAAGAAATTGTTGAAAAAGTCATTATTTTTGTTTGTTTTTTGCGCACAAAAAGTATTCTCTTCGCTTAATAACATTAAGGTTGAACCACTGTAATCACATGAACTATTTAAAAAAATATCTTTACTACCTTTCTAGGCCTTAAAAGTGGTAATATTGTTGCAGTCTATCGGAGGTCAGAAAGCTTAATTTGTGTTCCAAAGATTTACAAAGGCCTTTTGTTAATCTTTGAGTCCTTTACACCCTTACTAAGTTGCCTAGATGAGGTTAAATCTTGGCTAGCTCAAAATTTTCTGTCTTTAAATGAAAATAAAACTGAGGTTATCGTTTTTGGGCCCACTGATAATTCTCAGGCTACCAGCCTAGATGTGGGTACACTATCTGTGTTTAGATCTTCACGTGTACGGAAACCGGGGCGTTCTGCTAAACTTTGACAAACACATCTCTTCTGTAATCAGCTCTAGTTTTTATCAAGTTCGTCTGTTGTCTAAAATCAAACCTTTCCTAAATCATAAAACTCTAGAGATGGCTGTTCATGCTTTTATTACCTCAAGTTTAGACTACTGCAATTCACTTTACTGCAGTATTTCAAAGTCTCAAATTGCTTGTGTTCAATTAGTTCAAAACGCTGCTGCAAGATTCCTTAATAATAGTTGTAAAAGCACTCATATCACTCATATTTTGAGAAGTTTGAGATCCAGTGACCAGAACCTTCTTTTAGTCCCACATTCCAGACATTCCAGAGGGGATCGAGCGTTTTCTGTGGTTGGGCCGCGGTTGTGGAATAATCTGCCTCTAGAAATTAGGTTTGCCCCTTTTCTGACCACTTTTAAGTCTCTACTAGAAACGCACTTGTTTTCCATGGCTTATAATTAATTTTCTTTTATGGTTCTTGTTGTGGTTTTATGTTTTTATTGTTTTTACCTTGTTTTCTTTGGTCTTATTCTACATATTTATTTAGTTTTGTATAAACTGGGGTCTGACTTTGTTTTATTGTGTTTTAGTTGTGTTTATCGTATTTTTTTTTTTTTTCCTTTATATCTTTTGTCTGATCCTTTGTACAGCACTTTGGTCAGTCATGTGGCTGTTTTATAAGTGCTATATAAATAAACAGAATTTGAATTTGAAAGGTCTAACGGGTGTGGAACGATATGAGGGTGAGTAATTAATAACAGAATTTTCATTTTTGGGTTAACTAACCCTTTAAGACATTAACAATAATCATTTATTGGAACTGACCCTTCACAGGAGTTTGATTGACAGGCGATCTAACCAATCATTACGCTGAATCCACAGTCAGGGGATTTAGTAGATTAAACTTAAAAAATGGTGTGTACTGACGCCTTTCTGCAGTTGAAACAGCATTCCTTCTGATGTTCATTCATGTTTATTTGATGCTATAAATTAACTAGTAGGAAGAGATGGTCGTTTCACAAGCCACTTGAACTGAAGTGCTACAGCAGTACAGCGATCTGTCACAACACATTAAAGAGCCACAAAACTGTTTAAATTTCTTTGAAAATTACAAAATCTGACCTTTCAGACTTTGTTACATATCAAGAGTAACCTGCTCTGTCTTGTCTGTCGACGCGTTGTCAATGTCCTCTTTGCTCCGTGATGTATTTTACACTGTGTGAAAACATGATGTGTGGCGTGAGAACGGCATGGCTTGTCGTCCATAGCAAGAGTAACTAAACATGGCGGGTATTTGCGAACAGTCAATTAATTAATGTTTTACTGCCATTTTGAGTCTTTCCACATGACCGTAATTGGCATTAATTTTGACATGGCGTGAACACGCCAATAGAAACCAAGCTCCAAGTTGTACCATGTGACCGCTGTACCACCTGACCACTGCAGATTCATTCTGACAAGTCTGAGAACGTGAACAGCTCTGAGTAGAACATCACAGGCTGTCATCTTGTAATTTAGGCTAACATTTAATTTAAAATATTGATATCATAATAAGCTAGCATGACATATAAAACATATACTGTATATAAAGTGATTTTGTAGGTTTTCTAATCACGCTCTGAATAAAGTACGAGCGGAAATATGGGAAAAAGATTCATTTCTTAAATACATTTTTGGTTGTCCATGACCATTTTGCCTTCAGCGGAATTAAGATTGCTACTACAATTTGGGATGTAAATGGCCATGGTGATAATATGACTGTGTTTATATGCATGTGTGCAAGAAGCGAGACGGAGTGTGAGTGTGTGGATGTGTCCGTGTGTGAAAGTGTTTGTGCTGCGCGGGCTTGTCTTTACACTGGGGGTTTGGGATCTGTCTGCTCTGATGAAGACTGATAAATGTGACATCACTCTGTCTAAAGATCATTAAATGTCAAGTCCTGCAGTGGCAGCAAAATGTGCTGGCAGAAAGTCAATGGCGTGAAGTGGTGCGTGTGTGTGTGGGAAGTGTGTAGTGCATGGGAGACCACACAAATGTTGCATCATTTGCTGTCCATTCAGTCTTTCATTTGCATGTGTATCTATAGAATTACACATAATATCCCCATCGCACTCTATCAGTGTGTCTTTGTAAGATAGAGCCATAAACAAAAAGGCTTTGGCATAAAAACCTCCGAGCTAGCTTCAGGCAGGAGGCGACAGGAAGACAAATACTCAACCCAAGACATGTTTGCTCGGCTCAGACCTTGAATTGTAAAAAAAAAAAAAAAATGCAGGTAAAATATAAAATTTGTTCCTTTCCACTTTACTCCAACAGCATTCCTCAGTATGAGACCTGCCGTTTGAAGGATCTGTTTCTGAATTAATTGAGCATTGAAGACTTACAATATGAACTAATGGGCAATCCCAGTGCTAGATAGCTAATAACATTCCAGAGCCTTTCATTTCAATATTTCACACCATCAGTAGAGAAATAGTCTTTTCTGAAGCATACCTTCTAGAACAGCTAAACAAAACCTGATTAAACAGGCTCACACATGCTTTTATTGCATGCATAATGCACTATTAATATTCAAATAATGAGGTGCTTGAGACTTTCTTTAACGTCTGGTAAAGGCTGGAAAATTGAAAGCGGGTAACTGTTTATAGCATTAGAAAGCGCCAAGGTCGAGTTAAGTAAATTGGATCTTAATTGTGGTGTTTAGTCAAGCATTGAATGCCAGCCCTTTGTCATGAATATCTTGTATGGCCTTCCCGGGTGGTAAGGAGTGTGAATGAGAAGACAAAAACTAGGGCGCAAACAGTGTTTTTGACCTTCACCTGAAGAAAACATAATGACAAGAATCTGTTTTGCCTTCCTTAAATCACTTTGTCGATGTGTTGTCTACCCCCATTCCTCTGGGACAGGCCGGCCTGTCAATCAAACGGAGACAGGGATCACATTAACGGGAGATTTGATGTAGCAGTGCTAGAGAAAGACACACACATGTCCAGATTCGGGAAGAACAGCCAGCTCCGCATTAGGAAAGACACACAACTGCTCTCAAGTGCGAGACAACAAATGTGAGACATGCACCAATGATGCTTGCCAAGCCATAACAGATGTCTGAATCACAAAACACGGAGAAAGACAATCATTTCCTTGGTAATCATAATCTGTGGCGTTATCTTATAATCAGTCGTAGCGTGCCTCAAATAAACAGGAGAAGCAATTATTCAGACTGCTTATTACCCAAGGGGCAAATGAATAAGAATATCAAATTACTCATTTATTGATATGTCAACAACCAACAAATCATAATTAATATCACACAATCTGAATTAAACATTTTTGGACTGGCCTTAATTAGAAAATCAGCTTCCTGTACCGATCAGCCAGTTTCCCCCTTCGATTGCGAGAAAGCAGCGGGAGGTTTGGTTGCCACGGCAGCACACTGATTATGGCGGTGTGGTGAGTGGGCACTGGCTGGGAGAACATTTGTACAGTCCGCTAAGTCAAGGCTGAACACATACAATAAGATTCCCACAGGGGACAGTGGTGAAAAACTACCGTGGTACCTTTGTTACAGTACATGCACTGAGTGGCAAAGACAATCCTAGTTTACATTCGTCTAAGATGTGAGGTAAAGTTTACTCTTTAAATTTTGACTCCTCAACAACAAAATGATAATGCTTGACAATGTTAATCCATGATTTGATTATGGCCTTCTTTATAAGGGGCCATGGTTTGTGTTTTAAGATATTAAACAAATCCAAGGCTGATGAAGAACCAAATGATGAGTATTGAATTACGAGTGCATGAACTGAATTATGTTTTATTATCATCTTAGGTGCCCTTTTTTGCTTTTCATAAGCAAAAATAAATAAATAATCTTTTGATCTGCAATTTCATTATCATGGTTTTTATAACACCATCTAAGGGGCCGTTTACACAACACCGTTTTCAACTAAAAACGGAAACCTTTTAATGCGTTTTGGCCGTTTATTTACAAGACAACGGCGTTTTGGTGGCCTTAAAAAGGCAAACTTTTGAAAACAGGTTTCAAAGTGCAAGTTTTGAAAACGGTCTCCGTGTAAACAACAAAAACGCGAATCTGTGAAAACGATAACGTCATGCACATGCGCATTACATGTTCAGTCTATAGTGTTTCATCGCCATCTAATGGCCTGCCAGCAGAATACAGCGTTTTTAGTCATTTTCACGGATTTGTGTGAATGGGGATCGTTTTGACAATGGTGTCGTCTGTATGCGGAAAACTCCTCCGTTTTAAGCATATTGTTGTGTAAACGTACCCTAAAAGGGCTCCTATCTACTATAAAATATTAGTATGGATAATAAATTGTGGTGTGTTTGTCATTCATCTTTAAAAGCTCATTTACACCATATAAGACAAAAAAACATCATAATTATGACATAAAAAGACGAAATTATTAGATACTAAGTCATATTTATGAAATAAAAAGTACAAATTAATTATGTTGTAAGCCAAAATAACGAAATGGGTCGTAGTTATGACAAGTCAAAATTGACAGTTATGAGATTAAAAAAAAAATCATAATTGAGATGCATAAATTTACTTTTTTTGTAAAGTTTTGACCTACAAAGTCATAATTAAGAGATAAAATGTAAAAAATTATATGCTAAGTAAAGTTTACTTGTCATTTTTTTGACATTGTATCGCTTAATTATGACCTTGTCAGGTTTTTGGTGCAGACTGACGTTAAAGTTAGGCTTGTTTGATTAGTCTGAAAGACGTCTTCTGAACTCTTTGTCACCTTGCGACAGTGATAAACATGCAGCTTTCCTACAGTTCTCACCTTGATAACAGCAGTGTTTTGCTTTCACACTGTGGTTTGGAACAACATAACACAGGCTGAATTTCAATTTGCAAAAAAAAAAAAAAAAAGAAGAAGAAAATCTGTAAAATACTGTGTGTCAGATTAGGGTTAGTACTTCAGTACTTGTCTTGTGTGTTACTTTCAGAAGTGACCAAGATCAATTCTTTTATAAGTTAGACCTTCAAATTTTAAGTCATTCAGAACTTTCATCAATGGCGTTTCCAAACCAAATAAATTTTAGTTCCTGTCAGTCAAAATCTGGTGCAGCAGAAAAAATGTAGACCTTCATGGAAACACTATTTTGAAAGGCCCTTATAAACAAGTATCGACCTCAGCCACAAACAGTAAACAGCAATCCCTTGTATTCTTTAGAATGAGTAGCCTACTTGCAGTATACTTCAAATTTTAAAAATGAACTCAGCAAAAAAAAAAAAGAAACATCCCTTTTTCAGGATATTGTATTTTCAAGATACTTTTCTAAAATCCAAATAAGCTTTACAGATCTTTGTTGGAAAAGGTTTAAACAATGTTTTTCATGCTAGTAAAAAGTTTCTATAGAATATAGCATTTTACATTACAGTATGCCATGTGATTCAGACAGGGGCATTACAATGGTAGAGACTGTCACATTACTGTAACTCACCCTTTATCTGTAAAGGTCAACTATAGATTCAGTCAGGCACAGTGAGAACATTTACTGTATTGCCAGCTAACTCTGTTCTAGCACAGAACCTCACGGCTGTCATACTTCATCACACCTTTTGATAACACACTGAATTATATATATACATATAACAATCTTTTGTTTTGAAACAATTATTTATGTGAACTGAAAATGTGTATAACTACTAGCAGATCAGTTTGGAGTTTTTATACTAAGAGCTTAGAAAATGTATGCCTTGCCTGTGAAACGAATAAAACACTGTAACATACAATTGTCTGAAGACATAACATTCATTTCGCACTTAAGTTTATTCTTTTAAAGTATATTATTTCTGTAATAGTATGCAAGGTGTACTTTTCACAAGAGGTGGTATATTGCTATTTATGCTTAAAGTTTACTTTAATGTGAACTCAAAGCTTTTATGCAATAACAGGAAGCAAAATTTTAATGCAATAACCTTCACTTATCTGTTGTATACTGTTTATTATCTTCATAGCTTTAGTGTAATGTTGATGTACAGTTTACATTTAGCTGAAGGTCATGTGTGAAGTTTTGCTCAAGTTTGTAATTACTCACTGTCTATGAGTCTCTTATGGGTTTATGAGGCTGTCTATATGTTTTAGTTATCTCTTTTGGAAATATTCCTTATTTTAAATCATCATTGGCCCACAATGTGTATGTTTGACAAACATAAGCTCATGCCACATACTTAAGAGTACCTGGAGTTATACATCCTACATCCTTTTCTTTTGAGTAGATATACAGTAGTGTTTTTGGAGTGAGGAGGGCGGACAGTTCATTTAGGGTTTGGACTCGAGCAAACATACCAAGTGCAAAAGTGACATAAATCTCTTAAAGGGAGGGTCTGTTAGTGGAGTAAACGAGGAGCTTTTAGCTTTAATTCCTTGAGGACACTACCTGACTGAGCAGCCAATAAGACCTCAATCTGTTTGACTCTCTCGAGATGGACGCAGTATTGACAGCTGAGCTAGAACTGCCCTTGACCCTTAGGCAGTCTAAAGCATGGATAAAGAGAGCACTTATTCTTTTCCGTGAGATTCTTAGGCACCATTACAGCAGGGTTAAAGAGCTGTGCGCAGCAAGCTGAATTTCTCTTGCTTAAATCGAACCCATGCTCCAAGCATACATGACAGAGTTTTTGCTCTGAATTCATCGTTTCTTGTGAGCAGTATACAAAGAGTTGGACCTTTGAGGCTTTGTGGGCTTCTGGGTACCAACCTGAGAGTGACCTACCATGTTTTTGTGCATGACCCTTGGCTAATAAATCAACCTTCACCAACAGAGAATTCAGAAGTGTGGATTAAAATTTCATAAGCATGAGTACTACTCGGAACAAAAAAAAAAATTCTCCATTACTGAGAGAAACCCTTTGAGCATTTCCCAAAACAATCCATTTTATTTATTTTTTTACCCCATACCAGGTCAAACATTCAGGGCATTTTTCTACATGTACTCAAAAAGGACATTAATATTTAATTTAGTGATGAATAAATATTTTGTGCCCACAAAACACAATTCAGCAGTTTCTTTCTGTTATCTTAATTAAGAGGAAAAAAAGAAGTAATTTCCCTCCTTCAGGCCCAATGTATACATATTCACTGCAGATGAAAATGAATAATATGATTTTAATAACTTAATATGTCATGGAGAAACCAGTGATTCGAAAATGAATAATTAACAGGCTCCTCTTTACCTCAAGGGCCAAATCACTAAACGCAGAAGGTGAGGGTAACACTATGGTGAGCGACAGTATCTCAGTAATAAAGGTAGCAAAACAACCTCTCTGGGGTAATTTCTTTATTTGCATGAAGCCTGACATGCAAATAAAATACAAATGATCTATTATAAAACAAGTGTTTTATGGGTATTATGGGTATATTTGTTGTAAATGCATGCCAAAAAATCATCTTTGTTGCAGATGCACAATATTGTTCCAACCCTCTTTCAAAATGAGACATCTTCGACATTATTTCAGGGGAAATAACGTGTCATCCCCCTTTACCCTGAGGAGGAAATGTCAGTGTTTATGACATTAAACTGACATGGCAGGTCCAGTGACATGTTGCTGGTTGTTTTGCTGATGTCTATACGAACATTTCCCCAAACCCCGCTGTAGAGGTGTATTACTTCATGTGTCCCTCAGCCCGAGACCAGTTCGAGTCCTCATCACTGCTACTGCTTACGTGGAGGTAATAAATTTGGCTGAACAAGATTCAATAACAGGGAAATGAAAACAGACAACGGGTATGTGACAGTTTGATAATCCAAGGCAAGCTAGAAGGATTCCTCAAGTACACAGTTTTTTTTTTTCTTTTTCTTTTTTTCAATCTAAACTTGAATTTTGCCTTCCTCGCCTGTTTGAAGGGATGGTTCATCCAGTTCTGCCAGGATTTATACATCGTCATGTCGTTCCAGACTGACAGAACTGCAACAATCTGAAATGTAATTTTGTTCTTTAGGGATGGATGTCAAAACTGATTTCTTGATTCGACTTGATTCCTTTTCACAACCTCTCGATTTTGTTTGATTCCGATTTCAATCAAGATTCATTTGCATTTACCTGATTTACTGTTAAATTTCTTTACATGCACTATACAGTTCAAAAGCTTGGTAATATTTGTTTAATATTTTTGAAAGAAGTTCTTATGCTTATACAAAAGCTTCTTTTATTTGATCAAAAATACAAAAAAACAAAACAAAACAAAAAAAAACAGTAATACTCTGAAATATTATTACAATTCAAAAGTTTTACTTTAAAATGTAATTTATACCTGTGATGGCAAAGCTGAATTTTCAGCATCATTACTCCACTCTTCAGTGTCACATGATCCTTCAGAAATCATTCAAGGCTATGTTCACACTGCAGGTAAATGTGGCCCAAATCTGATTTTTTTTTGCCCACATGTGACTCATATCTGTTTTCCCAATGACAGTGTGAACAGTACAAACCAAATCGAATCTGATCTTTTTAAATTCCGATTTGTGCTACGTCCACATGTGGTACTAAATCTGACACAGGTCAGATGTTTTGTAATGTGACCGCAGTGTGAACAGTCATATCGGAATTCATGCGATTTTTACGTCACTCAAGATCAACATTCCTCACGATTCTGCACTCATTGGAGTCTATTCAAAGATTTTACATACCCAACGTTATCAAGACAGTTGCGAAAGGTAGTCAGTAGAAGGGCAGTGATGTGTCAGAACTTATAAGTATTACAGAGACAGCTCTATAATACAAGCAATACATGAGGGCTCGTATCATAAAAGTTTCAAAACTCTGCTCTCTTTTGTCACATCATAGTCTTTAATTACTGTAGTATCGTAATTACTGTAACTACGAGATTCTGGCTCGCAAAAAAGCGTTCACGTCCTCATAGAGCTCGTAATTACAGCTTGTAAGCTGGGAGTTTGCTGAAAGCTCCCACAAGTATCACATGGCCGCTGTACCACCTGACCGCTGTAGATTCATTTAGCTGTTGATAGTGGTGCCATAGAAAAGCATAATTCCCAGTCAAAGGACGTGAACAGCTTTAAATACAACGTCACGTGTTGTCATCTCAAGATTCCGGTAAATACAAGGTGGCATGAACGCAGCACAATTCCGCGATTTTCCCACAGAATTGGGTTACTTTTTCACTGTTGCCGCTAGTTGTTTTGCAACTCCGTGGGTTGAAGCGACCGCACTAACCCTCGGAACGCAATTTTTACCAGGATACCCCACGGAACGTGATTGGGCTAGTTTTGGACCAGTTTTGAGAAGCAATTGAGTGGATTTTGTGGTAAAAACCTAGGAAATAAACAATGTTTGTATGGTTCTTTTGCGCATGCAGGTTAGTTCAGAAACCATGATCTGTTCACACTGGAAATCTGATATTGGCCACATTTAAAACAATAATGTGAAGAGCTATACAAAAAAAATCAGAACTGAGCAAAAATCTGAATTGAGCATAAGGCTCACAGTGTGAACGTAGCCTTAGAAATATTAATTTCTTTAAAAACTGACCCAAAACATTTGAATGGTAGTGTGCAGTACTCTATGAAAGCCGTTTCACTTTCTTATGTCTTTTTTCGAGCATTATATTCATTTGTTACTGTTTGCATTTTCATTGCAGAAAGAAACTCATATGGATTTGGAAACACATCTTATTTGAACACACCATGTCCACAGAGTGACCTACTGGCCCTGATTTGTGCCGCTCTGAAAGTCAGTGCACCTACCCCTGCTATCACAGTAAATCAGCCTTCAACACATTGCATCATTAATCGCTGGAGCGTATCTGTGGCGCACATTACATTACGTCTCTTCACCGGAGAGACATGGATGCAGAAATTATGCCGTCATGGAGAAAGTAAAGTGACAGAACTTTGAGACAACGGCAGAGCAGAGCAAGAGCAAGTTTACTGCTTTGGGGAGTCTACTGTGCAATTACACACACTACCAATGAGGGAAGTGCACTAAAAGCCTGGCAAAGTGTTCACTCTCTCTGAGAGAATGTGTCAGAGCGATAAGGTATCACAACAATGCTCAAACCCGTAATCCAGACCTCCCTAGACTGATTCCGGCTCTTGCTTTTTGATCCATGCAAAATACAGAAGTGTTCCGTCTTTGTGCCTGTCCCTCGATGTCAGAATAAATCTGCTCTGTTACTGCGCCGTTTCAGAATGAATGTTTAACATCTTGTCTTTCTTGCTGTTTTGCAGGTCGAAATCCCCTCTGACCTCAAGATGTTCTTCTGGATGCTTTTTTGTTTTCCCTTTGCATCACTTAGTGTCTTTTATGATAAGCTGAAGTTAATTTCTATGTCTTTCTCTCTTTGTCTCTCTCGATACAGAAGCTCTGGGTGAGCGTCACCAGCTGCGTGTCTTTCTCTGTTAGACTGGTGACTAACTGTGCGGTTTTTATTACAGTCTCATTGCTGTCAGACTCGTTCCTCACCTTTGTATTCATTTTATTAGTTTTTGTTTATTGTTAGTTTTTGTAATTCCATTTTTTTACTGCATCATTGTGTTTTATAATTTGATTATGGATCAATAATTCTTTTTTTTTTTTTTGTAAGCTGATATTTAAAAGATTCAGATTGGAAGAAAAGCAAAACAATTTAATTTGTAAATAATCATTCTTGCTGATTTTTATTGACACTATTGTGCATGTTTTATAATTCAATCAGGGAAAATTATCTTTTGTTTTTTTGAGCACTTATGGATCGCATAAAAACTGCATGACTTTCTTTCTTCTGTGCAACATAAAAAGAATTTTAGATAAATATTTTTTGGTTACCAACATTCTTCAAAATGTTTTCTTTTGTGTTCCGTAGAAGAAAGCCAGTGATAGAGGTTTGGAATGAATAAATGACAGAATTTGACACTCCACTGTAAAAGAGTGAAAACAGTTGTTGCCTGACCCTTAAAATTACTCTTATTGGTGTAACATAATGGATTAAATTTCCATCATGATTTCCAATCCATCAAATTTCCAAATTTCCATTGACTTAGATAAGACTAGTTATTTTAGCAGTTTAATTTAGCATCATTTTTCAAAGTTAATGCAGACCTGTGCATTATTTTATTTTTTCAGCTGGCATGAAACCATACTAGTCTGTACCCTTTGCTTATAGAGCACCGGATGCACAGTCGTGAAAGTTACAGCGCAGGACTTGAATGAGAAAAAGCCTCAAAACAAGCAAGTGACTCAACAGCGGAATTAAAGACCATCTGCTTCAGCTGATTTATCACAGAGGAGCCGAGAGAGAGACAAGAGCAGAATTAGCAATGCAAATACAGGCCAAGGATCAGCTAAAGTACAAGAGAAAGGACATGCTGTGTGATGGTAATAATAAATTTGACTCCGGTTCTGTGCCACATGGGAACTACGGCCACTTATGCAACCGCCTCAATGACATACACAGAATATCATTTTTCATCCAATTTCAACAGTAATAATAGTTTACCTGCATAAATTCTGTTCAATATTAACATTGTACGAGTTTGCGGAGTGTGGTCTACATTTACCTTTTTTTTTATGTAGACATAACCGAAGTGTGTATTTTTGTGAAGTATATGATCTGCAAGCAGTTATTTAAAAAAAAAAAAAAAAACATGTTCTGGTGCTTCTCTCAAAATTGGCTCTCAAATGCATACAAAATGATTAATTGGTTTGAGTAGGACAAACTTAAATTAAACAAATTAGTTAAGTCAAATGAACTTTTATGAGTATTTAGCACTTTCATTTTTCTTTCAAGTTCACAGAACTGATATACTTTAAGTATACTGAACTGTTTAATTGTTTTGAGTTTAATGAACTTATTTCTTTTAATTTAGATGAATTTAAGTTTAACTGAAACTGGGCTGAGATTTCTATTTCCCAGCATGCTTTGCCATGGCACTCGAAAGGGAGAGTAAATGGTAAAATTAAGGTGTTATATAATGTTATATAATGTTTTTTTTTTTTTTTTTAATGTTAAGTGAGAGATTTAGTGATTAATGTTTTGTTATGCTAATTATAGATGAGTTTCTGTTAATGTGGGTTTTTGGAGAGTTACTGTACCATCATGGTGACAAGTGGTGCTTGGTTTGAGAGAAAGTATGTTAAATGCTTTATATTGCTGCACTCATTCAGAAAGTGTTATATCATGCTATTGTTTACATGTTAGCAAATTAGTTCTGCTTACTTAAACTTTGAATTTCTTAACTCAAATTTTTTGAGTTTTGCCAACTTATTCAGGTTTATAGTGTGCATATGTTCAAAAACATTAATATAATGCTTTCTTGTTGATTTCATCTATGGTGTACCAACTTAGTAAAAGCACCAACACATTATTGATAACTATCTAAGTGATGTATCAGCAATGGGTCATATTTAACGCATCGCTTACCTTCACTGATTCACCATAGGGATGAAAAGAAAAAATATTTAATTAGATTAGCTCCCTACAGTCCAATAATGAAGTAATGATATAAGAAGTACGAGCCAAAAAAAAAAAAAGTTATCCTTTGCATGTCTTTTCTAAAGGAGATTTTGGGTCTCAATAGACTCCTCACTGTTACTGTAAATTAAACAATAGGGAAACAAGAGCCAGTCTTCACCATGGTAATTAGTGAAAAAATAATTCATGCAGCTCTCACAGTAGGCATCCGCTTTGATATCTCTCTGCTGATCTTTATTTTCAGCTCAGCTTTATTAGAAAGAACTCAGCTCAATGGCTGCAATCTTGAATAGCATGGGGTGCCTTTAGATTTATTTTGTGTTAATTGCAGCTTAGCAGTAAAAAGGAAACATGCCCGCATTGTTGTATCCACACTCTGATAGAAACTGAGAGTTAGACAAGTGATGCTGAATGCTGATGAGGAGGACAACTGGGTATTCATCTACGATCATGCATTACACATGACCTCTCTAAAGTAAAGTAAACAACTGCTGTCAGAGTGTGCACCGTGACACCATATTTTCATCTTTTGTCATCTAGCATGCGAAGAATACTTTGGAAGAGCCGTGGTACAGATTATAGCTCTTTGAATTTCTATTTTCCTAAAGTGGTCCTGCTTGTCTGTTGCTATGTAACACTGAATTACAGTGCTTCGTTCTATCAAAAATTCAGTTAGGGGTCTGTGATCTGTTAAAATAAAAAGGAATCAAACTGACTTATGCATGTATAATGTATATAAAAGATAAGAAATTTGAAACCAACACCAAAAGCTACCTGTAATTTATGGATTTACAAAATGTCTTACATTATTTTTATTTCATTTTACTTTCCAGTATCATGAGGACATTTTTCTAGAAAGGATCACACATTAGCGATTAGTCGTTGGTGATGAACTGTTCTCCCCTGTTTTAAGTCTGATTGACTGAATCGTGATTTTTTCCGGCATTATAGAGGCTATAAAACAAAATCCTCTATAGTCTTTTAATACAAAGCCCCTGCCAAGCAGCCGTCATCTATTAGACATGTGATTATAGTCATTTACAACTTTTCCTGGTGACTTGTCTCACCTTTTCAAAGACGTTTTGCTTTTTGTTTGTCAATTTTAATATATGTCTCACTTGGCAAAGGAATGTCAGGGGAAAAAATAATCTGGGTGCAAGTATAAATAAACAAAATGTCACAGTCGCTTATCATCATAAATATATCTCATTTTTATGTGCCAACAAACTGCTTTTCAACTTTTTAAAGTAATCCACATTGCATTAATACTACTTGGCCTCACAACAAAGCATTTTTTCACACTGGATAGCTTAAGTAACATCTACACTGTAAAAAATTATTTTCATGATTTGTTATCACAACATTTTTTCTTTTGTCAAATCAACTTAGATAATTCATGTGGTTCAGATAACATAATATTTTGAGTTTCTGTTAATTAAACCAATCGCCTTCATTGTATTAACTCAAATTTTTAATTTCAGTGAACTCAAAATTTTAAGGCAACCCACTTTTTTTAAGTTAAACCAACAATTCTTTTTAACAGTGTAGTGACAGTCAGCAGCCAGTAATAAACGTGAGTGAGAGCAGTTACTAGTGAGCCTGTAGTAATTAATTAAAGGGATGATGGGGGAGTTGATGACCTGTGGGCCTGTTTTGATCAGATTCCACCAAGCAGCTCAGTGGATCCGCGAGTCGCTTCTAGACTGGGCAGTGCAATGCCTTCACCATAACCTGGCTTCATTATGGCTCAGTAGCTGCTTAACCACTGTTCTGTGTGCAATCAACATGCTAATGAAGCCTTCCTAGCAGTTTCCTCAGCCATGGGGGACAGAATACATCAGGCCTCCTCTGGTTTCACATGGCTGATTACAACCACTACACTAAGAATGGTTAGTATGCTGCTGAACTGAGGTATGAAGACTTAGCTTATTCTTCAACTTTTATGCTCTTTTTTTAGTTACTTCTATGTCTCAGTGGTTGATTTTGATTAAAACTAACATATTGCAACTTCTCTTTATTTTTGTGAAGGTCACATTATTTTTCAAATTATTCCCTCAATTTTATTGTTTATCCCAGGTTTTACCCTTTCAGCTATGAATATGCATTCTAAAAATAATATAAAACTATGATAATGTAGTTGCACATTCATAAACCATTTCAGTATAATAATTTTTTAAAGAATTAAAGCAGTCTGGCAGTTGCCATCATTTCGTCAAAAAATAAATAAAAAAATTACTGACTGAAATTAAAGAGTAAAACATTAACATTTGCTATAAATAGTTCACTCAAATGAAGAACTACAGAAAGTGTCATATGTGTGTATGTTTAGTGTGTATGAAATGAATCTTCCCTCACCATGACCTTTTGTTTGTTTTTAGTCTATTGATTTTGATATCTTTATTGCTTGTTTTGACATTTTTCTTTTTATAAGCATAGCTTGTTTTTCTTTCATTTATTTTCAGTCTTTATCCACACTTACAATATCATGAAGAACACTACAAATACAAAACTTAAGATGCAAACATACTGTCATGCAATATATACAGCCCTATGAGAATCTTACAGATGAATGTCTTCATTCATCATGTCTATCATTATCACGAGAGCAGTTCACACAATGATTGACGTTTATTCCTGATGGAATTCATTCAACACCCACGTCATTTGGATCTTTCCCTTGTATTGTTCTTGAGCGTAATTAACAGCAGCTCAGAAACGGTAACACCACTGGAGTGATCATTTTTGGTGACTACTCATTTTCATATTTCAATATTCTCTCTGTAATTAGCCTGTTGACATCATAAGAAATCCTAGCTGTACTTAAAGCTGAAAAAAGCATCATATCATATAAGTAATTACAAACAGCCTGATGATTTTAACACAACATTGCTTGAGAGATTTATCCACAAGAACAGCAGCAACACATGTAATATTCTATAATAACTGGCATGGTGATATGTATGAGAAAATTTAAATTCACATCGAATCTACACTCCTGCACCCCAGTAATTCCTGGAGGAATCTTTGTAAATGTCAATGATGCCCTTTCAGAAACTCCCATAAAATGTTTATGAAAGATTAATGATGTAATTTGCAAGTAATAGGTGATGTTTAGGCAGTATTAGAATAATGAAGTTCTCATCCATGCGTAATTTGCATTAATTATTCATTATTGCGGGTTTAATTCAGTTACATGACAGCATCATCCAAACTGACCTGTAAATAACTGGAGACAATAAAATAATTAGGATATATGCTTCGCATTCTTTTACGGGGTCAGGATGGCAATCATTCTGTTCTGAAGAACCCATGCAGTAGGGCTGGGTATTGACACAATTTTCACGATTTGATTCGACTTCTATTCACATGCTTGCAATTCGATTCGATTCCGATTTCGATTTGATATTGATTATTTTGTATGTAGTATATCAGATACAGTACATGGCAAATTTTCCAGAGGAAAAAAAAATCTCTCAACTAATCCTGTAAACTACACATGGGAGTCAGTTGGTACTACATTACTAGGCTATAATATTGAAGGTTAAAATGAACTTATTTATATACAAACACCTAAATTACACTCAATTATGTTTTTTATAGGCTAATCAATAAAGTTTAGAACGTAATCATATTTCTACTCCAATTCGTTTTTATTTGAAATATAAACATTTAAATTGTGGCCGTCATAACTGATTTATTCAAACATGCATTAAATATTGAAGAACATTAAAAATTATAACGAATATGTAACAGTGCGTATATTTATCAGAATGCTGCTCTCTAGTTAATTTTTCTAGCTGACTACAAACAATATTGTTTACAAGCTGTTTTATTAACGTCTTTCCGAGGTTGAAACACTGAGCTATTACACGAGACATTATACGGATTTCGGTAAGTACTGTATCTTTTAAAGGGTTAGTTCACCCAAAAATGAAAATTCTGTCATTTATTACTCACGTTCATGCCGTTCCAGACCCGTAAGACATTCGTTAATCTTCGGAATGCAAACTGAGATATTTTTGTTTAAATCCGATGGCTCCGTGAGGCCTACATAGGGAGCAATGACATTTCCTATCTCAAGATCCATTAATGTACTAAAAACATATTTAAATCAGTTCATGTGAGTACAGTGGTTCAATATTAATATACCAAAAATATTCTCGTCGCTTTATAATATTAATATTGAACCACTGTACTCACATGAACTGATTTAAATATGTTTTTAGTACATTAATGGATCTTGACAGAGGAAATGTCATTGCTGGCTATGTAGGCCTCACGGAGCCATCGGATTTAAACAAAAATATCTTAATTTGTGTTCCGAAGATCAACGAAGGTCTTACGGGTGTAAAACGGCACGAGGGTGAGTAATTAATGACAGAATTTTCATTTTTGGGTGAACTAACCCTTTAACATACCTTCAGATGTTTATTCATGTTTATTTCACGCTGTAACTGGTATTAAAGCGGAGGAGAGGATGTTCACATGCGCTCCATGCTGCCGCTTCTCTTTAACTGAGGCGCTACAGCGATCTGTCATGACACATTAAAGAGCGCCAAAACGGTGTTTATTTTTTGAATCTCATAATAAGATGGACGTCATTTGAAATCTGAGACTTTGCTTCATATCAAAAGTAGCAAAGCACAAAGATTATTGAGATTTATTGGATAGGAGGGAAGCTACATGTTCTGTTCATTCATCAACTGAAAACAGACTAATCGATTCTTGGGATTTAAGAATCGATATCGGTTCGTAAAAATGAGAATCGATTAAAATCGAGAAATCGATATTTTTTACCTATGCAGTTTCATTACCCGTGATATTTTATATTAGATTCGGCTAATGGCATCTCTTTTTCTCACCTAAATCAATCTAGAACCATCTATAGCAAAATGCGAATCTTCACTCAATGACTCTTTCAAACTCTTCAGTCTTGCTGCTGCACGTAAAAAAAAAAAAAAAAATCAAACTTCAATTGGCTCAGACATGACAGATTCACGGAGCAGAGAAAGAGAGAAGTCTCTGAATCACTGAACTGTTACTTAACAGATTTTCCCAGAATTGAACGGCTGACTCTTGGGTTAATAGACCAAGACACTTCTGACCCGAAGTAATGTTGCTCCAAATCAACAAATATCAAAAAGTCAGTTTAGACCATTCACTGTGCTCATGAACTGAAGTGTCAGAGCAATATAGAGTAACTTAGGTCATGTAAGCATGATGTCGATGTTGATAGACACTGAAGAGTTTGTTTTCAGTCATCGTCTCCTTCTGCATTCTCCCGTTTGATGCATAACAAATGGCAGAAAAAATAAATAAAACATTGGTAGACAGTGGAAACCGATGTAGACTTTACAAATAGGCCTCATTGATTTTGACGGTCAGTCAGCTGCAAACGTGTGCTTGATGGAGCAGGAATTAAATCAGTGTTGACTGGAGGAGATTGGCGAAGGTTAAATGACAGATTCTGTGTTTTCCAACCCATACCTTACTAAAATGGTTGTTTCTGATCATGAATTATGGCCCTATAACACAACGCTGCTGATTGCTGTAGTTTTGAGTAAAATATTTGTCAGCCTTTGACCAGGATTGAATGCAGTCACAACAGGCATTTGTTTAAAGCCTTCAAACCTTCCAATATTATTCAGCGCTATTTTAAATAGTGTGAGTTTGGGTCTGAGCATTTATCATTTTAAATCAGGCATTTTAAAGCATTCTGTTTTCTCTGGGGGAATTTTTTTTTTGTTATGCATGCTTACATTTTATGCTTAAAAAAGTGATACAATTGTGAAATAAAAGACAAACTTATTTAGCTTTATTTAAAAAAAGAAGCTAAATGCGGTACTCATACTCATTTAGGCAGAATTCATCTGTCCCTGCTTTTCTGTCAGTGGTTCTGTTTGTGTACAGTCTGTTTATTTTAATTACCAGTGGTGGAGTGTGTAAAGGCTTGATTGCTTTCGCACTGAAAACACCACTGATTAAAGAAAGCCAGCGCTTTGGATAGATCTACCCTATCGGATTTTGATTCATGCCATCGGCTGTGGCTTTAAGTGGTGTCTTTTATGTGCTCAGGGTAAATAGTTTGTTTACTAATGAATGGCAATTTTGGCAAGACACTCTATCCCATCAAACAGTGCCTGCAGTCAAATAAAACCACTGCAGCAGCCAGACATGGGGGATAGTTCTAATGAGAGGAAATTAAACATCAATGCAGTACAGTGTGTTTAAATAACCTGCCCAGGAGCCTTCGGCCACAAAACACACAAGTCTGGGGAAAAGAGTATAGGTTTGTCAATTTCATCTAACCACATTTGCTACTTCTTCTGATGCCAAAGAGAATTTTTCATTCTTTGTGTAGAACACGTTCTTGCATTTAAAAACGTGTTTAACAGTTGAATTTATTTTAACCTAACTTAAAGGACAAGTTTGCCTGTTCTCCATGTTACCTGCACCCAGATCTACCCGTTTAATTAGACTTTTGTTTAAAAAGTACAGTTCTTCTGAATGTTAAGCCTCATTCAGACTGCCAGTCCAAATCCGATTCTTTGTGTATCCGATTGGAATCTGATCTAAAAAATTTTAATGTGCACACTGTGTTTCGCAAGTGTTCAGATCTGATTTGTGTGTCCGTGGCGCTTAGGGTTGTAACGATATACCGGTGGTATATCACGGTATGAACACGTACGATTATCATATCTTGTACATTTGCTTATTTACGGTATTGGAAAAAAAAAAAAAATAAGACGCAGAATCTCACCTGCGCATAGACAACAACTTTCCACTTCACTCTAAACTTGCTCCACCCACACACATACAGCAAAGACAATGTCAGAGACAGAAGTTGCTATCTCTGATCTCTATGCCCCGCTGAAAAATAAGTTATAATTTGCAGTATGGGAATACTTTGGATATAAAAAAAACAAACGCGGGGTTGTCCTCGAGGGTAGATATCCAGTTTGCAAAAAATGCGGACGCAAATAGCCTACCTGCAAAAGGAGGAAACACATCGAACATGTTCACCTATATTCGAGAACACCATCCGTGCAGATGCAGGTATGTTCCGTTTATAACTTAAGCCGTATGATGTGCGTGATGGAGAGGGAATACCGGAATCCAGTCATGAAAATGGAATGTACAGTATAACGCGATTTGATGGACTGATGAATAAAACGAAAGCAGAGCTGTACAATAAATCAAATCGCGACATGGTCTAGGCAGGGTCTGTGAATATTAAACCGCAAAAAGACTGCTGTTTGTTTTGCGTGTCTGTCTCTGTGAATGAGCTGCGCTGTTTCGTGTACTACATACTTAAGCGTCGCTCTTACTGTTTTTTCAGTGTTTGCCGTCTCTGAGGACATGAACACAAACATAACATATCGAAGGTTGCTCTGAGATAACGCTTAATGAGCATTTCATCATTTTATTTAAGAAAAAACATTGTCAAATACACTGAAACTCAAAGCTCTTCACTACATCCTGTCAAAATAAAAGTCCGGTTTTTAACTCGAAAAAATTGACAGAAATATATTATGATTGTAAAATAGAATGTACTTCTCAAAATAATAATAATAATAATAATAATGCAATTTATTTAAACATTATTTAAGGAATATAATTTTTGTCCGTGCTTTAATTTAGTAAATCTCTGTTGTGCAGCACTTTGCCAAAACTTAAAAAGGATAAAAAGTTAATTTCATTACCGTCATTTTTGATAATATATTTGTATTAAATGATAAAAGCCAGAAGAATTAAGTCAAACCAGAATTTCTGAATTTTAAGAAATTATTAAATAAAAGTTGTTCATCTAATCCATAATCATTTATTAAATTTACTTGATTGTTTTTGATGACTGACATTTGAATAGAAATTTTCATTAATTTATTGGTCATTTTAACTGATGATGATAATAATTGATTGTTTAATACCGTATACCGTGATATTTGCTGAGACGGTTATCATACCGTGGAAATCTCATACCTTTACAACCCTAGTGGCGCTTTTTCGTTTTCCGGAATAAACGTCTGATGATTATGCTTTACTTTGCGTGAGAAAGTCACATAAACCACGTGAAATCCGATCAGAGCGGTCAGACTGAAACCGATTTCCAGAATGATTCCAAACCACATATGAATGTAGCTCGAAACAGATTTGTAAAAATTGCATTTCATGTGGTTTTTGGCCATTCAGACTTGCTAAATCTGATTGGATTTCAATTGGATATGCACAAAAATCAGATTTGGACTGACAGTCTGAACGAGGCATTTGTATTCCCACAAAGCACCACAACAATATGAAACAATGGTTTTATTTCTTAGCGGAAGCTTTACATTACAGTTTTTCTCAGTCGCTTTGGAGGATTTCTCAGATCACAACTGAAATTCTTGAACTACTCATTCAACCTCCACATCATCTAGTCACTTGTGCACGTCATAAAAGTAATTTCTCATTGTTTTGAACAAATTGCAAATGCTTTTGTACAGTCATGCAACTGATTATGTACAATTGTCTGCTGTTTCCTACATTATCAATTGCTTGTGTCATGTTTATCCTAATACATTATATGATTTCCTGTTGAATAGTCTTACCCCTCAGCTAGGCATTAGTTCCTTGCATAAGTCATTAAATGCAAAATGGTTGAACAAGTTGTCATAAACTGTCGACCATATTTTCTACACATTTCTTGATGAATTACAGAGGTGAATTCTGAATTTCACTAATGAAGGGGAATGTAAAGCATTCACCAAGCATCAACCAATGATCAACCAATTCTCTAGCTCGGAGGTGCATCTCAGGAAGCTTCATTTGGGAAGCATATAGACAGATGACATCACAGTGTTACAAATTCTGACAATGGAAGAAGAAAACAAACAGGGTCAATAGCCGGGAAGAAGAAGAGGTGGAAGGGTACAGAGGCAAAACTGTGGAAGAGGTCAAGATTGTAGACGTGTTTCTGATGAAATAAGGGCTACTAATATGGACCATGTTCTCAATCATTCAAACGTTTGCAGACAGAACAGACAATGTTCACTATACTGTAATACTGTGTACCTACTGTAATGCTATATTACAGCTGTCCAATTGCATTTTACATTATACAGTAAATATACTTTATAGAGACATAATGTATAGAGACATAATGACTACTATATACTATAAGCCATGTTCACACAGCAACAGAATACTGTTGTCAGTCCTGTATTTGAGTCCTTACAGTGTTTCTCATTTCTCGAATCATCCTTAAAACAGTATGTTCATTTCTCGAAACAATTTGTACAAGCAGCACAACATATTGGATTACCTGCAAAAGCCTGTAACCTGCTCAAAATCCTTCATCTCTCAAAAGCAAGTATTTATGTCCATGAACATATCAGTGCCATCAGAATGACAAGTCCTTGTGTCATTGTTCTCGAACAAGATAGTCAAAATGCTTAGCCATGTTGTCAATATAACAGTGATGAATATTTCAGATGTAAACTATGGCTACAGTTTTTATGACAGTGATTGAAACTGCACAAGACTGCACTTTGTCTGTATGGCATATATCAATTTTAACAGTACAAATGGACACATTACTGTATATGGGAGATTGATTGCAAAAGACTGGACAGGATTCACAGTTTTGTATTTACTGTTGGTCTGTCAACAGATTACTGTAAAATGTCCTTGTGATAAATGAAAAAGACAAGACTATATACATACACTGTATATATGTATTCATGTGTATGTGTGTGATATAGTATGTATCTGTATAAAGTTCATTTAGCCTACTATACTGTAAGTGTAAAGCAAGTGTAATATGCTACTGTAAGTGTAAAAATGCTACTGTAATAATAAGATTATAGCATGCATATCATATTAGAGTGCAGTGCACATTGCTGAAATACATACCTGTTATGTCTATGAAATACTTGAATGATTGAGAAAAAGGTTTTTCTCCAAACATTCAGCTGCACCTTTAGACCTGCATAAGCCATTGTAAGGTCATGATTGAGAACATTGTTAGTGGTCCTTATTTCACCAGAAACGTGCCTACGCCCCCTTTGCTTTATCTACCTCTTCCTCTGTTTTGCCTCCCTACCCTTCTACCACACATCCTTACTCCTCTTCTTCTTTCCAGCTGTTGACCCTTTTTGTTTTCATGATGTTCTTCCATTATCAGAAATTGTAACTCTTGTGTTGTGCTCTGTCTATATATGCTTTCCAGTTGAAGATTCATGATATGCATCTTTGAGCTGTTTTAGAGAACTGGTTGGGTCATTGGTTGATCTAATGCCTTACATTCCCCTGAATACATTCGTGAAATTCAGGATTCACCTGCAAAATTCATCGATTCAGGACACATTTACAAAAGTCTAATAGAAATGTATAGATAATATACTCTTATATACACATTGTGATAACTAGGTCAACCATTTTGCATTTAATGACTTGTGCGATGAACTAATGACTAGATGTTTTGAGGGGTAAGACTATTCAACAGAGAACCATATAATACATTTTGAGCAACATGAAATTAGCAATTGATAATGTAGGAAATAGCAGACAGTTGTACATAATTAATTGCCTGAATGTAAAGCATTTGCAATTTGTTCCAAAGAATGAGAAACTGCTTTTATGATGTGCACAAGTGACTAGATGATTGTGGTGGTTGAACAAGTAGTTTTGAGAACTGTAATATGGTTACGTTCACACACATTTGTCTAATTAAACTCTTTAAAGTGATATGTTGTTTGTTTTCTATTTTTGCAGTTCTGTGATAAAATAAGGTGATAAGACTAACTAACTAGGTTTTTTGTAATTTGATGCAAAGGTAATAGGTATATTGTTATAAATGTACATACGTTTTTTTAAAAATGAAAATATAAAAAACTTTGCAGGAATTACGATATTGATGACCGTTAAAACGCGTCATCACAGTCTGTGAAAAAGACTGAAAATTGGACTATTGGAAAGTGATAAGACTTTTCAGTTTTATGGACGTCACCATCTTTGATATAACTTTGTTCACTGTCACTATGGTTACTAGTAAGAGAATACGGGCTTGACTCTCGTTGCAAGTTTATAGACAGTATAGGGACTTTAAGCAAAGCCACTGGATGTCAAGCCTGCAACCTTTAGCCAAAAAAGCGTAACGGCTAATGCTAACGCTCCGACTGTGGCGGTAAGCTACACAGGGAAGGACACCAGAGGCCATTACACGATAGGCTGAGAGGTGCCGCACGTGATTAAGTTAGCTGTTACGCTTTCTCCAATGGTAAGAGATACAGACCCTCTCATCTCCCAATAATAATACAATCTCTGCTTTAAGCAGCAGCTGCTGATACAACGGCAACGGCGTTCTGTTGCGCATGCGTGAATTTAACTGCTACTTCTTGACGTTCTACTGTAACCAGACATAATGAGACATAATGACTATATATAATTGTACATATATACAATTGTGATATAATATATATATATATATATATATATATATATATATATATATAATTGTGATATAAATAAAAATATAAGATCATTGTCATCAAAATCGTAGCCATAGTTTACATCTGAAATACTGACAGAGTACACTGTTATATTGACAATGGGGCTAATCTTGTTTGTGAACAATGACACAACAACTTGTTATTTTGATGGCACTGATATGTTCATTGACATACTTACTTTTGAGAGATGAACTAAGGATTTTGAGCAAGTTACAGGCTTTTGCATGTAATCCATTGTGTGGTGCTGTTTGTATGAATTGTTTTGAAAAATGAACATACTGGTTTGCCAATATTAAGGATGACCTGAGAAATTCTCCAAACAACTGAGAAAAACTGTAATATACTGGTATAATTATAAATTAATTTCAATTCAAATAAATATTTAATGTCAATCTGGTGAGTAATAAGCTGGATAATGTACAATTAGCAGGCCATTATCACAAAATAATCCCCTTTAGGGTGATACAAGACTACCGCAGGTTCGAAATGACATGAAGGTAAATAAACAATGGCTGAATTTTCATTTTGGGATGAACTATTACTTTAACATGACCACAAGAGAGTCCCCATCATTAGCATACCAGACTAATTTATACAGCATATGAGTCAATCCATCCTGTCCCTGCCAACCAAACACTGAATGACATGTAGTGACATGTTTTCAAACGCTATCTATCGTTCCTTGCCTGCAGAAGGAGCGTGTGTCATAGAGAGATGACAAAGGACATTTGTCAGAATAATAAGGGTGACGTTTATTTGTCAGGCCGCAGGCAAGGTGAGCTGCAGACTGATCATTAGAGCTTTGGCCATGTCTGGACGCCTCTAAATATTCTCTCAGCTCACACAAAGATCTGTCTCCTGGCCAAGGAAAAGTGCACTGAAGCTGGACTCCATTTTTGCAACACGTCCAAGTGCTTGTGATTCTCTTTGCGTAAGTCACATGAAGGACAATTACAGTGCTGTGTGTTATGTAGGTTTTATGTATCTGAAAGAGGGAGGCAAGTAATAAACTGTAAGTTATTTGGAGTCGTAACAGTACGGCAAAATGTATGTTTTACATTGGGGATAAAAATATGCCTGTTCAGCTATATCCTTAGCAAAGGGACCAGCATGAAAAGGCAAAACACCAAAGGCCTGCGTTTGTAACTAATTGACTAAGATCTGAGTTTGGTTATTTGCATTTTGTAGTTTTGTTTATTATCTGTCCTCGGCTTTCTCATTAGGGCCAATCGACTCCAACCCTGCCACTGTGTTATTGTGCGTGCATCACTGGGGCTGCTATAAATTAGCCATATTTTCTCTCTGAGTCTTGAAACTCACAACACCCAGCACAGCATCTGCCAACTTTGAATTAGTTGGTTAAAACTACCTTTTAACAAGAAAAGAAAATGATTAACATAACTCAATATGGCAATTAAGATAGAAGAAAGGGCAGGGAGGCTGGTGACGTCCCCATGTGTCCTGAGGGACAGTTAGCGCCAGCATGTTGATGTGTCTCTCCAGGTTGAGCCAGTTCAGCTCATCTCCAATTAGCTGCGAATGTCCCCCTGATTAAAACCAGCCCAACAGTCCCCAACCCCTCATTATCCCGACCCCACATTTTTACACATTGCTCGCGATGCACTTATCTCTCCCTAGATATACGGCTGACTTTTAATTACCTCGCTCACAACGGTGCCGCCCGTTGATAAGTTTGAAGGACAGCCTGCTCTCGGGTATACGGCAAAAGAGCAAGGAGAGGAAGCGAAAGCGGAAGAGAGGGCTAGAGGTATTGGGAGCCAAATGAAGGAGGAGAGGGAGACGTGTCGCTCTCTGACAGAACATCACAGTGTCGAGGCAGACATTTCATTGCATTGCCTGCCTGTGATGTCTGAGTTCAAGCCTTTTGTTCTACACTACTTCCCTTCGTGTGGTCTCCGAGGTTACGGTGACAGAGTTAGTCAGAGAGTATATGAAAGTTATCAGCGCTGGATAGAAACTTGTCAAGGTCCAGCGCCTGATCATGTGACTTAACTGAAGGACGTTTCCATCCCAGAGGCATTGGGGAGCTACATTATTGGCCGGCCTTTAACACTGTGCTGCTCTCACTGTCTGCGTGATTTTAATATGCGAAGTTGTTTGAAGTTTTATTTTCATTGTTTGGGTTTCATTGTTATTCACAGCAAACACACATTTAAGGAATTTGGCATTAACTTCATTTTAGAATTTAATATTTTTGATGAAATAAGCTTAATATCAGTGCCTGGCCTTGTGTTTGAATGAGAGCAAATCCCTCCAGCCATGTTCAACATGTAAGCCTCCCAGAAGAGCTGAAGCTGTTATTGAAGTCCTTCCAACTTCTTATTAATGTTCATGGTTTTGTCATTAAATGCTCAGCAAGCATGGTGCTCGGGCATCCACATACTTGTAAAATAATGTAAAATATTTTATTTGTTTTGAAATATCATGTTACGTTTCAGTACTCACCAGAATTCACTGTCCTGTGAAAGCCTGTTTCTGCCTGTTTCTGCTACAAGAGTTTTTTATGAGATAAATCTTAAAATATAAAAATAGTCCATTGTAAGGTATAAAGTGGCAGTTATGCAAAAAAACAGTATAAATTGTAAGATATAAAGCTAGAATTACTAGAAACAAATCTGAAGATATAAAATCACATTGTGAGATATAATAATTTCAATTACAAGAAACAAAGTTAGAATTACCATAATTTTCTTTATTAATTTAATATTGTTGTTGTTCTTTATTTTATTTTTTAATATTTATTTTGTAATACTTTGAGGCAAAAAGCTTCCATACTGTCTACATCTATATCCTTAACTCCAGCAGAATCGGAGATGTTCAATTTCTATTTGGTCCAATATGTGGAAACAAATAGGATTCTAACCTGATTTTTTACATTGTTACTTCAGCTTGAAACAGTCAGGTGTGCGTTTCCCAAAGCAAACTATGGTCGCAAGTTCTGTCGTTACCAATAGAGTTCAATGGGACTTACGATCATAGTTGACTAACCTGGGAAATGCACCCCAGGTTGGAATTCATGTGTTTTTACACACTTAACCAAAATTCATCATCTGTGGCCCTGTTTCCACCTGGTATTAAGATTCGTTTTGGTCGATCGGATTACAAGTAGATGAGGGAGACACATTCCCATTTTCACCTGGTATTTTAATCCTTCTCTTTTGTCTACTTTCACCCTCTTCTGTCCTGATTTCTTTGAGGGGAGGGTCTATGGGCGGGTAAATGTATGTTTTTTTTTTTCAGATGTTTCAATCTTATGGACAAAATATGCTCACGTAATTTACATATGAATGCGTTCAAATGCGTTTTCGACTATCTCTAGAAGTAGTCGAAAGTTCAAAACGTTTTACATCCCATTTACACCTGTATTTAGCGTCGTCCACTTGTGATCCGGTCGACCAAAACGCATTTTAATACCTGGTGGAAACAGGGCCATTAATCGCACACTTCATTTCCGTTAGCCTTAGTCATGCCATTTGATCACATAAGGCAGGTCATTTCAGTCAAGCTCGCATCAGCTGACTATCCGCTGATTCACGTCTACCTATATGATGCCTATCACAACATCCCTATATAAGATCCATTCGGTATTATCAGCAGCTTTATCATGTTGCTCAGGAGCCAATTAAATTGTGAATTCAGTGGGCAAAACCCATCTCACTTGGAATTGTGCAATTTAGCGAATTTAGCGAGAGGAATTTGTTCCCCACACGGATTTCACCTTAGATCCAAGTTTGTGAACTGGAACACACAAATTCACCACATTTGATCTTTTCGCCACATTTGATCTTAAGCTGGTTGATTTGGAAGTGACCTGAGTTAGCACTGCTTCTCGCATCGCTGCATTATTGACATGGACTCTTTGCCCGCAAATCTCGCTGAAATGATACTAATGTGACTGCCTCAAGAACCAAGTTTAGATGAGATCTGTACTCCCTACATAAAGAAGAAGATCAAGAAGGAGGTCAAGCATCCACGTCACAGCTGGCTATATTTTACTCTCTGAATGTCTTCACAAAGCTAAGCTAAGTTTCCTTTTTATGCTCATTTTTTAAAACTAAATCAGGTTATTGGCAACATGCTTGTTGCTTAAGGCTTATCTAGTTGTTTTAAGTAACATGCTTGTTGCTAGACTTATGCGATCTTATTGGCAATGTGCGTTACTTATCTGTTGTTGTTGCCAACATGCTTTGCTTAAACTTATCAAGTCAAGTCACCTTTATTTTTATAGCACTTTATACAATACAGATTCAAAGCAGCTTTACAGTGATAAACAGGAAAATAACGATTCAATGATGCAAACAGAATTCAATTCTGCTGTAAAGCAGCTCTAAAAAGACAACAGTAAACAGTCATTATTCAGCTGAAATCAGTTCAGTGTTGATTCTGTTCGGGTATCACCAACACGCTTGTTCACCCAAAAATGAAATTTCTGTCATTAAGTACTCACCCTCATGTCGTTCCACACCCATAAGACTGATCCCCCACAGAAAGCAACTTAATTACCACATTCAAGGTCCAGAAATGTATTAATGACATTGTTAAAATAATTCACGTGACTACAGTGAGACTACAGTGTTATGAAGCGACGAGAATACTATTTGTGTCAAAACAAAACAAAAATAATGACTTTATTCAACAATTTCTTCTCTTCCCTGTCAGTCTCCTATTGTTGATGTAGTAAACACAGTGCAGCACTTCCAAGTTCTACGTCAGAATGCCGACTCAGTATTGGCCAACGCTGTACACATGAGCAGCCCGATACATGCGTGTGATGCTGACGCAGGAGCTGGCCAATAATATTACTATGTAAACAGCATATGAGAATGACAGTTGTTGAATAAAGTTGTTATTTTTGTTTTGTTTTTGCGCACCTGCATGAGAGGAAATAACTGCGCACACCAGCAAGTGTTTGTAGTATTCATCACGCAAAAGAAACTTGTTCTGTGGATATACAAACCATAAGCAAGCAGCGCTTGATTGATGTTGATCACTTAATCTTCACTTTCTTTATTCCAGACGGCATGTCATTTATGGAAATATTGCATTGGAATGCTCAGAAGAACCCTTCTGTGTGTGCCCTCTTGACTTCGATGTTTGCTTGCTAATCACTTGCTTTTTCTTCTCGTGCACTGGTTTGCTAAGCTCTACTGTCAATCAGAGTGATCTCTCTCTCTCTCTCTCACTGACAGCTTTGATGCTGATTCAATATGCTTAATCAGCTGAAACACTTTTCTGGTAATACTGGCAAAATGCTTGTTGGTTATGGCTTATACGGGTATTGGCAACATACTCGTTTAAGTCATCTGGGTAAGGGCAACATGCTTGTTGCTTAAGCTTTTCAGGTATTGACAACATGCTTGTTGACTTAAGCTCATTCAGGTAACTGCATTTAAAGGGGCATGCTACTCTTCTCAGATGTTTGTAACAAAAGAGCACCCCTTCACTGCTAGTCTCCTTCTGTAAGGGGCACGCTGCACCTTGTCTCTGCTATTTCAGAGGGACATGCTGTGCCTTTCCAAAATGTCCTATTCTTGTCTGTCTTACTTTTCCAGTACCAGTATGAAAAAAAAAAATGGTATTCAGATTTTTCGCTGTCAGTTTGTGATTTGGGGGATATCAGCATATAGTTTTGTTTTTGGGGGTTTATTGCTGCTCTCCCTGCTCTTTTCCATGCTAGGCTGCATGGATGGGCAGGGTGTTCTTGCCCAGAACTGAACCATACCATCAATCCAAACTGTATGCTAATTGCCAATCATCTTTGATGATAGTGGTCCTGACAGAAATGCAAATAATCAAAGTACAAAGGAAATGCCATCAGATTACAAATGTGACTTGCCCAGCATAGGTGACAATGGTGATCAGACTGATCATCCAGACAAAATGTGTAAATGAAGCAACAGTAACACAAGGGATTTGAAATAGGATTAGCCATACGGAGGAGCGACACATGAAAAAAAGAGTCTGCGTGTAAAATGTCATCATGATGACTGAGCAGGGTGGCATTTGAACCTTTGTTGGTACAGATGAATATGCTATGACTCCAAATCATGAATGATAACCTTAGGCTGTGTAGAGTATGCAAACACAGTTATATATCCCTCATCCTTATCTCCTCTCAGCCTTCACGAGTGTTCGAGCAACACAAGTTCAACTTCTGCAGCTGTTGACCCACCATACCCACTGAATGTGTGTGTGTCTGTGAATTTTCACACTTTGCTGCCGTAATATAATGTGCGACTGCCTTAAATTCTCCTGGGTAGATCTCTCGGTAGTTCATGTTTAGTAGTCAGTCTTACACCTTGGAAGACTGCCAAGTGTTATAGCTACTGTCTGTTAAGCAGTCCTGCTCCCTTTTTTTTCCAGCATTTGAGTGTTGACAGCTGTCAGTGTTGCATATTTTTCACTATTTCTGGAAACCAGCTATATAATCTTTATAATTTATCCAGTAAGCATATTATTTGGTACACAGTAAAGAAAAAAAACAAAACATCAAATTTATGGTTTAAAAAAAATCAGCAGCTGTGGTTACCAGGACTTTACCGTCAAAAAAAATATTGCAACATTGTATGTTTTACGAATTGAACGGATTTGAAAGTCACCATGATCCAATCAATTCCCAATGGACAATATCAAGTCCCGCCCTACATTTTTTATTGTTTGAGAAGCTGTTTCACTCGGATATATGTCACAATATAGGGAAAAAGAGACTTTAGCAACTTCCATTTCATGTCAACTTTTAAATGTAGAGTAAAAAACATACATTTCATTAAATGATATATACTAACTTCCTGAAGTACAAAAATCTGTTTTGTATCTTTATAATACACTGACAACCACCAAAACACACAGGTGGTAATAAGAAAGCCACATCAAAGCTCATCACAAGTATAGGTTTTCCACAAACTGAGGTAAATATTTAGAAGGTGTGTACAGTGTCATACACACAAATACAAAACACCATCATGGTAACACACAACAATAAAATAACGTAATAAACATTAATTTAAAAACATCGGATGTAACTAAAAACCCTAATCATATACATAAGGAACAAGAAAACCAAGAAGAAACAGTTATTTCAATGAAAAAGTGAATTCTGGGAATGCCAATTTAACGTTTTTTACACTGTAAATTATAAAATTACTTGTTATTTTTAACTTACAAAAACTGCACATTAAAAAAGTATATTTAAAAAGTATTTTACTGTAAAAATACAAGAAATGACCCATTGGATTTATAACAGTTTTTCACCCTAGATAGTAAGAGAACTATACAGTTTTTACAGTCTTTTATCCGTAAAACTACAATCATTTTTTACAATGTAGATCCTGCTGTATCAAGCACCTTCTGAGTTGCTTTGGTTACATCAGTCTCTTTAACACCCATCTCACACGAGCTGCCATCTGATTTGCAGTGCTTTTCACAGCACATGTGTTCAGGTACCCATTAATCCATGTTAAACACATCCAAGGCCACAGGCTGTCAAGCCCTCGTCATGTTCACGTGTGACTTATGGCACATTGGAAACCACAGCAAGCGCATTCTCTTAATTAAACCGGAAGGAACTATATGGGTAAAGATATAGTCGGCCAGTTATTACTGCACCTCTTATTAATTGGAATGACACATAAATTGATCCGCGGGTAATTATTTTTCTCTAAACCATCAATGGTAACGAAATGTCGTGATGTTAATTAAGAGCAGTCCCTGAGCATATCTCTAAAAGGGGGACATTTTTTCAAACTAACAAGGTAGTCACATTAACAGGGAAGTTATGCAGACACTGTGTTGGGTATTATGAATTAGTATCTAAGAATATTAAGCCTCTGAATACGCTGCTCAGAACTATGTGCCAGTGTAGCGCTGGGCTATTAGAGGTTATGTAGCTTACAGGTATTAGTGCATCAGATTTATAGACACAGTTTTACATAATGAATTCTAAAAAGCGGCAGTAGAAAAAGAATCGCCACTCTGAGTGCTTGTTCCGTTAATAGAAAAGATGACTTCATATGTACTTAAAGGGATAGTTCAGCCAAAATTGTAAAAAATTATAAAAAAAATTCTTCCATACTGTGAAAGTTAATCAGGTACTTTCTTGTTTTGGACCACATTGATATTCATTGTATGAACAAAAACACCATCCATCACCATTATTTGCACCACATGCTATTAAACACAATACATCATGTGATATACTGGAAATTACACTGTGGTGGGTATTTTCATTCATTTAAAACTTATAATCAAAAAGAAATCTTCTGTGATATGTATATATGTTCACTAATGGATATAAATGTTTTTAGAGTTTAATTTCTAAAAGTCCACAATGCAGAATGTGTCCATTTCAACAACTGATTCAATTAAATGAGTAAGACAATCCAAGGCTGCATTTGTGAGAGGGGGTGATGTTTATTAGGAAGACATATTTAATGATTGTTTCTACACATATTGTAGACCTCCTTGGCCTCTGCTCACTCGGTTATAAAGCTACATGTGCAATGCAGTGTGACAAAAACAGCGATGTGGCATTTTGTCATGCTACACTGCTACTTGTTGGAAATATTTGCCCGTTACTAAGAAAGGTACACTGTTTTGAAACCAGCTGACATACTGTCAAGCTACTGGAAAATGTAGCCGTTAATAGGGCTCGTTAATGGCATTGCTAGTTTTAGTTAGCTGTAGACAGTAATTGATTAGTTTGAATGTGACAATTATAATCTAGATCTTAGGCTAGATTAAAGCCAATGTTTTTATTGTTAACCAAAACTATTAAAATTAAAGGGTTAGTTCACCAAAAATGAAAATTGTGTCATTAATTTCTCACCCTCATGTCGTTACACACCTGTAAGACCTTTGTTCATCTTCGGAACACAAATTAAGGTATTTTTGATAAAATCCGATGGCTCAGTGAGGCCTCTATTGAGAGCAAGATAATTAACACTTTCAATGCCCAGAAAGCTTAAAAGTTCATGTGACTATGGTTCAACCTTAATGTTATGAAACGTCGAGAATACTTTTTATGCACCAAAAAACTAAAAATAAATAAATAATGACTTTTTAACAATATCTAGTGATGGGTGATTTCAAAACACTGCTTCATGAAGCTTCAAAGCTTTACAAATCTTTTGTTTCGAATCAGAGGTTCGGAGCGTGTATCAAACAGCCAAAGTCACACGATTTCAGTAAATGAGGCTTTGTTACGTCATAAGTGTTTCGAAATTTCAATGGTTTACCACTGAGGGGGTGACTTTGGCAATTTGATACACGCTCCGAATAAAGTCGTTATTTTGGGGGGTTTTTTGGCGCACAAAAAGTATTCTCGTCGCTTCATAACATTAAGGTTGAACCACTGTAGTCACATGAACTGTTTTAAATATGTCTTTAGTAGATTTCTGGGCATTAATTATCTAGCTGTGAATAGAGGCCTCACTGAGCCATCAGATTTTATCAAAAATATCTTAATTTGTGTTCCGAAGATGAACGAAGGTCTTAAGGGTGTGGAACGTGTTTTGTTTTAAAATAAAACAAAACAAAATATGAATATTAGATGGAAAAACTTAAACTTAAAAATAAGAAATGTTGCCTTGGCCACTACTGAAATAAAATAAGTTGAAGTACTAAAATTACTAAAACTAAAATAAATAAAAAATAAATGGATAAACTCTCAGTGGCATCTCTCTTTCACTTACCTTTCTTTCCTTTTCTACATTTCATTCTATATGACTCAGATAATATTCCACATATTTAGTGGATTTTTTTTTTCCTAATATTAATTTCACATTCATTCAAGTATTTTGTGCATTTTTCTTACTGTTTCAAGTGTAACCATAAAGACAGAACTTCCGAACCACAGTATATGCAACTCAAACTTAATGATTCTCTTTGCTTTCGCACATATTTTGCTATTCTAAGTGTACTTATTACTATCTGGTTCAAGTAGCAGAGGGTGGTAATAGACAAGAATGTGTGCAGTTTTATGCCATCATACTGTTTCTTCAGTCATTTCTGCATTCATAAGAACCAGTGGAGTGAAACCACCTCACATAATGTAAAACGAACCCCTGAAGTAACATTACATAAATCTACAGAGTGAGCTATATATTTAGGCATACATTTAACATTTGCATTTAATTGACAGCAGTAGGAAATCCCTGGCAGAAATTATTTTTGAAGTGTCACAATTAGGGGCTGTGTGCCATTTTCAAAATGACAGCATGGCAGAAGGCCAATGATATGTGCCAACAGCTTAATGCTGAGCACTGTACTGCTAAACCATATTTGAATTTAGGAAGGGGAGGGGGGGTGTCTGAAATTAGCAGCATGTTATTCATATATACAGTATTTAGATGTAGCTTATAAGAGAATATACTGGAGTAATGGTCTTTAGGATAGCTGCTGTTTCATTTTTAATTGATAAATACAGCAACTGTAACTGTTTGAACAGTATGAATAATATACCGAAAATAAATACATTTCTGTGAAATGAAAAAAAGCACTTTTTAAGTACTTTTTCCCTCCTATAAACCATTAATTGAGTGGGCTTAGCCTTGAATTTGCTTAATCTAAGATTTGGCTGCAGTTTTCAAAAATTAGCTGTTTATAACATTTTTGCTGTAGGTACGTTTGATCCACAAAAGGTTTCTGGAATGTTGCACTGAGATGTGGGAGCAGAAAAGACAATGAGAAAGAAGTGCTGACAAAAGGCTTTGAAGCGAGATGGGACCCTATCCCGTGTTTCATAAATAACGTGAAATCTGCATATATGCGTCTCTGAGAGACAGAGAGATGCTGTAGGTGGGAAAAGATGAGTGAGAGGCAGTCGACCCAGCAGAGGACCTCCACCTCACAGGAGCTCAACCTGAGACGAGTGTCAGGAGCGACAGTCAGGAGGGATGTCAGGAGGAAAAGTTATGTGACGAGTCTGTGGAGTGGAAGAGTTTCTAGGGACACGCATACACACAAACTGGTATTCCTATCATTATGAGGACATTCCATAAGGATAATGATTTTTATACTGTACAAACTGTATATTCTAGCCCCTAAACCTACCCATCACAGAAAACTCTGCATTTTTACATTTTCAGAAGACATCATTTCGTATGATTTACAAGCTGTTTTCCTCATGGGGACCAAAAACAATGCAATACCAGCATAGAAATACCAGTCATTTTTGACCTTGTGGGGACATTTGGTTCTTACAACGTACAACGTTTACAAGATACACACTTAGATTTTACAATAGTTGGTTACAATAAAGAAATATGTTTAAATTTATATGAAATCACTGCAGGCTCATTTTCTGAACAAAAATTATGTAAAAAAATAAATAAATAAATAAAATAGATCATTGTTTCATTTAAAATCACCATAATGGTGAAGTGTTTTCTTTGTTTGAAAACTTGGACATTATTTCCCTTTTAAAGAGGCTATTTACAAAGTCTTGATTTTATATTTGTGGACTACTAGAATAGGTTTTCATGCTTTAATGTTCAAAACACATTATTTTTCACATATTTGATATTATTGCCGCACCCCTCTTCAGTAACGCTCAGGCTGCTTCCAAATGCTGCATTCGGAGGATGCATTCCGAGGTAGGAAGGCATCAAAGCACATCTGAATCCAAATGCTTCACTTCCTGTCTCCTGAGATATCTTCATCTGGGGCCAGTTGCATAAACTGCTAAGACTAATCTTACAAGTTAGTCATCACATTTTTTTCTTTAAGACTGTTTTTAATAACTGTTTTAAGTCCGTTACAAAAACGTAGATTGGTCTAATTTGAAACCAAAAAGTAAAACTGATTGTCCCTTGGTCATACTAGTAATAATTATAGTTAATAAAGTTTTAAATATGGATATTTTTCTTACAAAAACCCATCGCTTCACTTCAAAAGGCCTTTATTAACCCCCTGGAGCCATATGGATTACTTTTATTATGGATGGATGCATTTTTTTTTAATAAAGTTTTAAGGAGCAAGGATATTTTTTAAATATATCTCCGATTGTGTTCATCTGAAAGAAGATAGTCATATACACCTAGGATGGTTTGATGGTGGGTGAGTAAATCACGGGATAATTTTCATTTTGGGGTGAACTATCCCTTTAGATTTTATTATTTATCTAAAACTGTAAATATAAAATGCATATTTAAAAAACAAAAGTTACAACAACAGCATTACAGTTAATCTCTACATATACATGATGTCCCATACAGTTGTCATTTAATTCTAATAAATTAAATTAAAATTACCGTTACTGTAAACATTATTGTGAAAGTATGGAAAGACATTGTAAATTTTACACTTTACATTTACACATGCCAATAATCTCAGTTGATTTCTGATTAAATAAAAAGTGCCTCTGCCAACTGATTTTCAGTCCCGTCTGTCACACACCGTAATGTTCACATCAGGTGTTTTAAGGCACCACACCAAACAACATTATGACCATCTAAAAACACATCTGTCCTTATACTCTGAGCACAGCACATCAAATGTGAAGTTTAAATCGTACACCAAAAATGCTGCTATCGGGAGTAAACCATAAACCTTATCAATAAATAAACACTGACAGGACTGCATTAATAGCCGGCTGTATTACAGCAATAATTAAAGCGTAGTTCTCTGTCATTTTCACTTAAATTGATAACTGAGGTGCAAGACGGCAATGGTTGCATTTATATGAAAGTCCTTGAAAGTCCGCGGTGTGATAGAGACATGAAAGTAGCACCGAATTCAATTACCCAGAATAACAATGTTATACAGTGGGTGTTTGTGGTTGCTTCTCAATTAGAAGGCTAAATAATTAGAGTGACCAAAAAAAAAAAAATCAGTCCTGAATTACATAATGAAATTGAATGAGCTTAAAGCCAACTCACTTTCTGCCAAACCTTTTTCGTGAATTGGAATGTGTGCAAAGGACTGTATATGAATGTCAAATCAGGACACGAAGGATACACACAATGCATCCTTGAAAATACACCGAATGAAAGACGCAAAATGAAGGCTGCCTTCCCAAGGATTCTTCAAATTGAGATGGCCTTCACCAGAGCTTGATGTCATGATACGAAGTCTTCCTACAATGCAGCTTTCCGTTCGAGAAGAACCCAGCATTTACCATAGATAACTGCCAATAGACCAATCAGAATTAATTATTCAACAGCGCCGTGGAGTAAAAATTGTTACCGGAAGTCTCTGGCACTTTTTTTAAACAACTGGATTGGCTGAAAGTCTGCATGGCAGTCCCTGAGTCTATAAAACTTGAAGATCCCTGGTGTAATTAATACATGAAATACTGGTAAAAGTATGTAATGTGTTAAAAATGAAAAATATTAAAGGTGCAATGTGTAACATTTAGAAAGATCTATTGACAGAAATGCAATATAATATAAATCTGGTGTATAAGCACCTTATATAATGAACCGTTATGTTTTTATTACCTTAGAATGAGCCATTTCTATCTACATACCCCGGGGGTCCCCTAAAGCCTGGAACACACCAAGCTGATGCCGACGAACTAGTGGGGACGAAAGCAGACTGCGGGGTTGGCTCACGTCGGCAGCATCTGGGTCCAAAGTTGCCCTGACACACCAAACCGACACCCGACGGCCAAGTAGCACGTCCGTTCTGCACCTGAGTAAGAAGAACCAACAGGTGGCAGTAGCTGAACAGCCAATCAGAATGATCAGATGGCCCGACTGACCGACGAGCTCCGACGCCGATTCAACATGTTGAATCGGCCGGAAAAAAGCCAACGAGGACTCCGACGGTGCGGAACACACTGAGAAAACTTAGTCGGCCGACGAACAAAAACTGCCAAACAAAATTCGAACAAAAATTGCGCCTACATGTTTCTACAGTAGCCCTAAACGGACAAACTGCTCTACAGAGCGCGTTTGCTTGACTGGCTACTCTCTGCTGTCTCACACAACGACATCTTTGTCCTGTGTTGGCCACCGTAGCTTCTCTATATTGCAATTCGCAACCCCACCGCTAGATGCCGCTAAAATTTACACACTGCACCTTTAAATAAAAAAAGATAAAAACAAATAAATTCTAAAAATGACTGGAGTGACACTTAACTTTTTCTTACCATGCAGGCAACAGAACATCAATAATAACAGTATGAGAATTACAGAATAAAGTAATATACTATAAGGGATCATGAGAGCTTTTGTATGTGTGCCTCCGCTGTCATTTAGCAGTGCTGTATGATGCTGTGCAGGATCATACTCATGTAGCTTCCTTTAATGGATGGTTTGGACATCACAGGCCACAAGCCTCAGTGCAGGATATCATGATTGACTCTGAATGTGGGCAGTGAATACGTAATGAGGTCCATCTGATTACACACTGCAAAAACCTGACTTAATTAATTAGTGCTCACTCCTCTGTGTCTTCACTCACATACACACTTACATTTGTACACACACACACAGGGTTCATCTGTTCCCAGCTTAATTAATTGCAATAACTCCCTCACGCTGCACCTGTGTGCTTGACTGCACAGAGCGTTGTGTCTCTGCTACCTGGGACAGATTTAAAACCATTCACTATAAGGTACACATGCTGTGTCCTAAGTATAGTATCTGTAGTATCAATGTAATCTCGAAATACTACATTCTCCATGTTGTCATTGTCATTGACTTACAGTATCAGCATCATTTGCATCACTTCACTGTAATTTACAACTCCTCTCCTGTGGCCTCATGGGAAAGTAAAGTGTCCACTGGATGCACACTTCAGAATCTCGCAGGAAGTAGGTCATCTTGGTACTTTTTTATGAATGTGTATTCGGACATAATAACATACTGTTTTTTTCACCTACTACATAATAGGAAAGACTCATGTAGTATATGAATGAGTAGAACGTAATATAAATCTCACTTTTGACCACTTCTGCATGTATAATGTGATTTGCCTACTTTATCATTCATAATGCATTTTCTTGTTAAGCATCTCTTAATGCGTTGCACGTAAAGTGTAGTAAAGCATTTCTATTATTTTTGTCTCTGTGTGTGTGTTATGCGTGCAACTCAAATTTGAGAAAAGGCACACTATTTTTCAGCATTAAGTCCCAGGACACAGCAGTGTTGAGGAAGTTACTTTGAAAATGTAGCTTGCCAAGTTATAAGCTATTGTATTTTAATGCAGTTTGGAAAAGATAGTTCATTGAACACATGTTGACCTTTTGTCACACTGTGGAAGTTGCTGTATTAAGACTTTTCCACAAAATATAAATAGTAAAACAATTATGAAACACAATACAGCTTATGAAATAGAAATACGTAAAATACAAAAATATCAAACTGCTGTTTTAACTGACAGAAATTGTATAATTTAGTTTAAAAAAATTACAACAAATAAAACCTCTTCTGACATTATTTAAAAAAACACAAAAATAAAAGTTGTTAGTTTTGCTTTTAAAGCTGCAGTCCATAACTTTTTTTGGTTAAAAATTATCCAAAATCAATTTTTGAGCAAGTACTTAACCAGCCAGTAGTCAAAACTATCTCCTTACCTTAGCCTGATTCACAGCGGTAAGCTTGTAATAATGTTTTCTATTTCGAGTGGTACTGGTGGGTTTCCGCAGGAAATTCGAGCATTCCGCCGTTCATCTTTGAATCATTACGTCATGTCTGTTTACATAAAGAACAAGTCCCAGCTAGTAGGCTATCCAGGTGATGGATCATTTATATCCTTTTCTTACATCAGCAGCTGGAATAATTCAACTTATTTTGTTGGCGGACTGTATAGTATGACATTAACGTTAGGGATTAGACTGTACAGAAATTGAAATCTACAGGTAACGCTAATACACACAAAATACACGCAATGCTGATGTTGTTAACATTAACAATTTAAGAAAGTACAACAATTATAATAATTTGAATGGTTTGACTTTGATGTGATATGAGCTAAGTTATCATTAGATTTATTCACCACTGGCAGCGCGATTTATTGTAATGCTTCTTTTCTCAGTTGGTCAGAACAAAAGTGGCAGATTTCTTACATACTTGTTCAGATGACATTTTCCGGTGAAAATTCTTATTTTGGTCATACTTCCAAGACTACAATCTGTGATTCCGAAGTACAGTATCCACTGGTGCGGTGACTGACAGCCACACATTCTCTTCAAAACATAAGATTCATCCACACCGAGGAGCCGTGCCGAGGCACAACCCACGTAAAAATGACAATTCCGCAAATAACTCCAATTGCAGGTTTCAAACAAAGATGGCGACAAAGAGGCAAAACTTATGGACTGCAGCTTTAAATTCTCTCTTGTCTGTTGTGTGTCGTGAAGTGAACTTAATTTAACAGAATTCTTTTAATGTGTGTGTGTGTTCAATCATAACTGAGATGATGAAGCATGGTGTGGAGGGGTCACAATTGGTTTATGCACTTTAAAAAACTTTGTTTAGTTATTGTAACATTGGTTAATGAAATACATGAACTGATATATGTAAAGAAAATTATGAAAAAAAACATTAAAGCTGGCGATTATGTATCCAAACTGCAACTTTTTTTACAAGCTATATTGATTTTATTTTTTATTATTATTTTTTAAATTAAGACTGGAAAACTATGTGCCAGGGGTGCATGATACACTTGAGCAACCCTTCACTATAAGGCAGCAGCTATCAACCTGTAGGTATTTTCTGTACACCCACTGAAGATAAGCAGGTTTGAGCCTGATCAGTACTGGAGGAGCCTCCTGGGAAATCTGAGGTTGCTGCTGGATGAGTGTTAGTGAGGCCAGCAGGGTGTGCTCATCCTGTGGGTCCAAACGCCCCAGTATAGATCAATGAATCAGGAAAGAGTGGGTTTTATCTGGCCAAATCACAGTAAGAATCTCAATAATGGTCACAACATCAAACTAGACCAAAAAGGTTTGCACTTAATACACATCGGGCCCTATTTTAACGATCTAAGCGCATGGTCTGAAGTGCATGGCGCAGGTGCACTTAGGGCATGTTTGAATCCTCTTTTGCTAGTTTAACAACGATAAAAATGGTCTGTGTGCCAGGCGCATGGTCCAAAAGGGTTGTACCTAGTCTCTTAGGGTGCTTTCACATTAGCACTTTTAGTGCGCACCCGGGTTCGATTGACGTCAGAGTTCGGTACGTTAGGAACTCGGGTGCGCACCCGCGAACCGTACCCGAGTCCGCTTAAAAAGGGTGGTCTGTGGTGCGGTTCAAGTTAACTCCGGTACGGTTCGCTTCTGATATGAATGCAAACGTACCAAATTGCGGAAGTGAACCGCTATTAATGCCGTATTATTTGATAAAAATGTGTGTTTGTGTGTGTGTTTCACTCACTTTCCCGACGAGCGTGACTGACGTGCCGCAAGCAGAGAGCTGTAGTGTAGCCTTTCTCATTTCTGCTCGCCTTCAGCGTTCTACATTCGCGGCATTCTGACGTCAATCGAACCTGGGTGTGCACCAAAAGTGCTAATGTGAAAGCCCCCTTAATGAGTCATGGGTGTATTTGGGCGTAACGTGCAGTAAACCAATCAGAGTCTCATCCCCCATTTCCTTTAAAAGCCAGACTGAATGCTTCTCCAGAGAGGAATCCTTTTATTTTTAATATTTAAAAATGTTTGTGTGCTGCTGCGCGTCCCTGTGTGTATAACAAGCAGAGTGTACGTGCGTTGTGCACCCACCTATAGGCACATACTAACGCGCCCTTTAAATAACACAAAAAAATACAACGCCATTGACTTTAGACCAGGTTTTTGTTGGTCAATGGCGCACCAACAATGTGCCTGAACACACCTCATTTTCAGACCAGCACACCCATGGTCGAACAGATTGGCACGAGTCCATTTACTATTTAAACAACGTTGGTGCTGAAATTCGGACTGAAAGTAGCAAAAAACACTTTGGCGTCACATTGAGCTGGGTGTATGATAGGGCCCTTAAACAGATTATTTACCCAAAAATGAAAATTCTGTCATCATTTACTCACCCTCAAGAATGTTGGTAACCAAACAGTTTTGCTTCCCATTGACTGCCATTATATGGACAAAAAAATACAATAGATGTCAATGAGAACGGTTAATGGTTATCAACATTCTTCAAAATACTTCTGTGTTCTGCAGAAAAAAGAAAGTCATACAGGTCTAGAATATCATGAGGGTGAGTAAATGATGACAGAATTTTCATTTTTGGCACAGGACTATCCCTTTAGTTCACCACAAATAAACCACATACTGGTCAATAGTGTGCAGGAACTTCTGGGAAGTCACCAATCATTTATTGAACCAGATCGCTTAAGATGAATCGCACGTCCTAAAGCTGTTTGTGAGTGACATTGAGTGTGCTTAATGCTTCTCGCTCTTCTGTGTCTCTTTTTACAGCAGCGATGATCCCATAAATGACTGTAATGATATGGAAAGAAGATACAGGTTATGTGTAATGCACGAAAATATACACTCTAAAAAATGTTGGGTTAAAAACAACCCAAGTTGGGTTGAAAATGGACAAACCAAGCGTACATGAATTCATTAGTAAAGTGTATATTAATTGCATACAGGAATTTCAAATACTCAGTAATTTCAAGAACTAACAAAACAAAATTCACAAAACTAGGAATTGTCCCCCTTTTTAATAACATCACATTTAAGATATATTGACCACTGGCCTAGAAATATTCCTGGTTTTCGTTTCAGAAGTCTGATCACCTTGCAGTGTTGAACATCCATTAGAAATTGTCAAAATGGCGTTACATCACATATTTGATGACTCAACCTTAAAAGCAAGGCCAATGATTCTAGCACTCTATTTTTGACATTGACCATGATTAATTTGTTCTCCTGACTTCAGTAACACTTCTCCTGAGATGACTGAAGAGTGCACTAAAGTCTGCAGTTGCAAGAAGAGTCTTAATTACCTCGGCACTCAGACGTTTCATCCAGTGAAACTCCTTGCTGTAGGGGAGGGCCGCTCATTGATGGCGCCCTCTTAAATCCACCCCCCTTTGTTGAGAGTCGGTAACAGAGGGAGGTTGATTAAAAAAGCGAGCAAGGTGGACAGCAACACGTTTAATGAGCTGCCTGAAGGAAAATAGCGATTTTGGCGAGGTTTAATTTTTCAAATGGGAATGCAAGAAAGCACTTTGCTCTTCGTATCATTATACAGAGATTGTTGAACTCTGCTGCTTCCCCTCATTTATTAATGCCCCTCATTAAGATATGTCGATGATGAATTCTAACCAAATTCTTGCCTTTTGCCCTTTGTATTAAAACTCACTGTTCAGCAAATACATTTTTGGTGTTATTACCTTATATAACCGCTGAACAAATGAGTTAACAGATTGATTACAATATGCATGGAAATACTACTTCCACCCCCATCATACTTGCATTTTTCTCCACTAAATATGAAATATGAATATAAAACAAATAAAGTCAGGATTGAAGATGGTGGGGCTCACTGATGCAGCGGTTTCTAAAACTGGAGCTTGAATACATGTTGTTTGCTAGAACACATAATCTATATTGTCCCTCATGTTTATATTGTCTGTGACATTGTGCTACTATGTAGTTGTAATTGTGTATTTCTAAAGACCAAATGTTTCCACCAAGGTTACCTGGGAAACTCTGTTTAGTTTTTTCTATCTGCCCTGCAAAGAAAAAAGACAATAAAATGGACTCTTTGACGTAAATGGCGAAAACAAGGCTGTGTCGATGCAAGAGAGACTTTATATTGTAAACTGGGAACATAAGGCCTTTCACTCACAGATTTAATATAAAATACACTCTTTGAGTCTAGCAAACCTCAGCGGTCTCTCGCAGCATCCCTTGGTGGAAATCTGGGCTATTGTTTTCCAGATGCACCTTTTCAATCTATGCGTTCTTTTGTTTCCACTTTCCCCGTTTCAATAAAAAATGTTTTCTTCATCAGCAACTCTGATTGAATCATGTTCAGCTCCAATAACCAAGCAGAAAACGTGATGGTGGAATGACTAGAGGGAAGGAGGAGGGTGGGGGGTAAATGCTGGTGGGGGTTAGAGAAAGACAGGAGGAAGCGGGGAATGAGTTTAATGGAGGCTGAAGAGCAAGAGAATCCCACGAAACTGTTTCAAACCTTTGTGTTAGCCTGTCTCCTCAGCACAAAACACATCTGGATTGCTCATCTGCATATTAGGGTTTTTAACCAGATGAACTAGTTAGACAAACTCTTCCACGGAGATCATTTTAGGCCCAGATGTAGTATTTGTGCACGTTTTCTGCTATGATTTTGGCAGGAAATCAGTGGAATGCTGTGGATTTATAGCTACACTCTTGGAATAAAAGATTCTATATAGTACTTTAAAGGGTTTTGTCAGGCACTATATAGAACCTTTTTGGGGTTCCCATCATGGGATCATTTTATAGATTTAATTTTAATTCATTTTGTTTTATTTCTCTTTTTTTATTATTATTATTTTAAACAGCTCATAAACATACATTTCATACATAACATTTTCGTTAGAAAAAAATGAAATAAATCATTAAACTTGAAAGTATTATGCAATCATTAGACATTTCTCCTTATATAGAACCTTTCTGGCATAAAGGGTTCTTTAAAGTTAAGAAGTCAAAATCCCATATGGTTCTATAAAAACCCACTGAACCTTTTTAAAAGAGAGTAGTGTGAGTTGAGAGTATCTACATTCTTATTGACAGCTGAAAGCATTGTTAAAGTAACCAACATATTTAATAAATAAATAAATAAATTCTGTTTATATTTACTTTAAATGAGCTAAACCAACCCCATTATTGAACATTTTGTCACTTAATTTCATTATGTTCAATCCACATACATCTATAAAAACAAATTAACTTAATTATTTTGTATTAGTTCATTAAAAACTAGTTCATTAAAAACGTAAACAGTAAAATAACTTAATGTTTTTTTCTGCTCGCTTCTGGACGACTGGCGCTTCCCTCAGCACAAGTTTGGTATCGTTGTAACTAGCTAAAGCGCAGCATTCCAACTTTGTGTATGTTTATAGCAAATTCTCGATGGTATGAGTCTGAACCAATGAAATGTGATTTTCAAACTCAGGCTGATGTAAACAAAATGTTCTTACTCGCACTGACTGACAGATCCGAAGCGTGCGCGCAAAGATGCCTCAGGCGCGCGATTCCGATATACTCATACACAGAATTAAAGTATTTAAAAAAATCTGTCTTGGCAAGTATTCACGCAAACATTATCTGTTAGGCCTATGTCTTAAGTAAACGTTTGGTTAACTGTTGGGGAAAAACATCTGATTTGTAACATATAGTAGGCTAGATCCGTGCAGGCTAGGTCTTATACAGGCTGTCTGTTTCATTAATGTTAATCAAACAATTGTGGTATCATGGAAAAAAAGTTGAATATATATATTTTATTCCAATAGATATGGGTTTTGACTTGGTTTGTGCCAAATTTTAATGTATGGTTGCTAGGTGATTTTGTTTTGGAACCTTCAAAAAACATTAACTCGATTTTTCTCAAAATTGACATTGCTGACTCTATCGACTTCAAACAGGTGTAGCTCAGTCATTTTTTGTCAGATTCCAACAAATCATACATCTTTTTGAAGGTTTTTAATAGAGAATGTGAGAATAACAATAACACATTTTTTAAAATTAGCTCATTGCGACTCATTTTGCCAGCACGGGTCACATATATAAGTAAAGCTATATTTATCTAACATACTATTGCTATAGCTAACCTGACACCCAAATGTATTATGTTTCTTCAATTAAACATAGTTTTCGTGTCATTTCTAGCCATCCTGCTGTAGTATCAGGGTTGTTTAATTAGAAACGGAACAAAAAGATGAAAGAAGATGGTTAAATGTTAAACTAATAGGTAAGACAAAAGTAAAGATTTGGTATCCAAGCATGTGTCCACTAACCATTAAACTGCATGGCCTGTACATAAGCCTAGCCTCTCACGATGACCCAACATTTCTAAGAGAAGGAAGGTGCACTTTTTGTCCCCTATAACAGATGCCTTAGACTGATCAAGTGAAGCATAAAGCATTCTCTCCCCCAGATGTATCAGATGTCTAAATTATAATAAGGTCCATATATCAAACAAACTGCAACCATCAAAAACAGAGGGGATATGGGGCACTCCTACAGCCACTATTATGACTGACCTTCATTACTTTGGCAACTTTCTCTCTTCAACTGATAATAGCCATAAGCTAATTGCACTAAACTTCCCAAAGAAAACATCATTACTGGTGTCTGCTGTTTTAGCCACAGAGGCCACTTTTAATGAACTCAATGAAGAGACAGACATCTCTTTGTTCTCTCACATTACATACATCTGTATAAATGAAACCATTAAAGAAATATTGTAGTTTCATTTTCAATGTAATGTTTATGGACCGCAAATGTGGCATGCTTTTGATTACCACAGAAAATAAATTCAGTTTGTTCTTCAGTTTGTAAAGACAAATGGAAAATGTATTTATGCTAAACAAAATATTTTAAAGAATAGTCTGTTGTTGTTTTTTATTATCTGCAGTATATATTGTCTATACAATTAAATTCAATGGGGCCCAATGCTGTTTGAAAATGTCCTTCAAAACACTGTCTTTTGTGTTCTTCAGAAAAAATAAAGGCAAACAGTTTGGAATGATATAATAAATAATGACAGAATTTTCACTATCCCCTTAATGAGCTAATGCAACATAATTCCTGAACATTTTGTCACAGAGAATAGATAAGTGGATCATTAAAAAATAACTTCATCTCTATCTTAATTTCTGACAAAAAAAAAAAAAACTAAATTGAGTGGAAAATATGATGCTAAAGTAATTTAATTTCATGTGGAACAAAATACATAATAACAAATTCAAACTATTTTTTTCTGAAGCTTATCTACTACTACATGAATTCTTTAGTAAATATTTGTTTGTTGTCTAAATCCTCCTTTTGATACATTTAGGCAAGAACAGCGACAAGGCTGATTATATTAACATCTTTTAGTCTTGATATCTAAATAGCAGCAATAATCATTAATGTTTATCATATCACAGTTGAAAATCAAATTGGAATTGGAATATTGTAATATTTCTTTAATTAAATATAAATTTAATTAAAACAATATTTAGTTTGAAACATGAGTAATAAGGTTTCATTTGTTAACATTAGTTATTAGTTACTAAACTAACAATAAACAATACAGGGTTTATTATCATATTGTTAAATATGAAAATATCAAAAATGAAAATTCTGTCATTTATTACTCACCCTCATGCTGTTCCACACCCATAAGACCTTCGTTAATCTTCGGAACACAAATTAAAGATATTTTTGTTGAAATCTGATGGTTCCGTGAGGCCTGCATAGGGAGCAATGACATTTCCTCTCTCAAGATCCATAAAGGTACTAAAAACATATTTAAATCAGTTCATGTGAGTACAGTGGTTCAATATTAATATTATAAAGCGACGAGAATATTTTTGGTGTGCCAAAAAAAACAAATTAACGACTTATATAGTGATGGCCGATTTAAAAACACTGCTTCAGGAAGCTTCGGAGCATAATGAATCAGCGTGTCGAATCAGTGGTTCGGAGCGCCAAAGTCACGTGATTTCAGCAGTTTGGCGGTTTGACACGCGATCCGAATCATGATTCGACACGCTGATTCATTACGCTCCGAAGCTTCCTGAAGCAGTGTTTTGAAATCGGCCATCGCTAAATAAGTCTTGTTTTGTTTTTTTGGCGCACCAAAAATATTCAAGTCGCTTTATAATATTAATATTGAACCACTGTACTCACATGAACTGATTTAAATATGTTTTTAGTACATTGATGGATCTTGAGAGAGGAAATGTCATTGCTGGCTATGGAGGCCTCACTGAGCCATCGGATTTCAACAAAAATATCTTAATTTGTGTTCCGAAGATTAACAAAGGTCATACGGGTGTGAAACGGCATGAGAGTGAGTAATCAATTACATTATTTTCATTTTTGGGTGAACTAACCCTTCAATCTCAGCATAATGCCCAGTTCAGACTACACGATTTTAGACCGATTTTGCCACAATCTGTTTGACATAGGGTGTCCGACAATAGGCATCGGATCGTTTCAGTGTGTTATAGTGGACTACAACCGATGCTGAGTCTGCGATGCTTCACGAGGTCAGGACAAAAAGACTAGTATGTTTATTTTTTTCTCGGTCGTCCATGACGAGTTCCGTCACGTGTGTGACACTGGCCAATAGAAGCACAGAAGCTCCTTCCTACATGCTTTCAAAACTGGCCGAAATGGGTATCGACAAAGGGTATCGTTCCTGCTAGGTGGCATTTACAATGGAGGAAATGTTTGTGGAGCTATGGCAACAGCTCCTGCGTTTATGATGTTTCCTCGAGGGACTAAGTTACCGCGACAAAAAAAAGGTTAATAAAACAAATGTTACCTCAGTTCTCTTTGGAGGAAATCCAAATATCCATGTAATCTAGATATGTGTCCACTTTTGGGCTTTTCTGACGACAAAACACGCTGCTAGCTATTGTTTGTTTACGCTCACGGCACCTTCTGTCAGTCGATAGTCCCGCCTTCTCGATGACAGCACGCACGCGGTTAAAGACGGCACGTGACTGTGACCAACAAAAATATCGTGTAGCCTGGGCATTAGGGCATTATGGAGCTCCGGACATGACATGCAGGGAAAAAAATAGTAGGCTAAATAGTGCGCACGATTTACTATTTCGTTCCCTCGATTTATAAATCATGTCCGCACGATTTAATTTTTTTTTTTTCTTGCATGGCAGGTGCGGAGCTCCGTAGTTGGGCATAACACATTTGTTAGTTCAAGGTATCTAATGCATTAAATAATGTTAACAAATAAGACATTATTGTAAAGTGTTACTAAAACATTCTGATTAGAAAAAAAGTGAAAAATTAAACAAAATAGTTCATTTTGATAAAAGAAAACATAATCATTTGAGGTAGGATTTTTCTAGGTGAAAAACAGCAACAAGGCCAGTGGCTTTTTATATTATATTTTTATATCTAAAAAGCAGCAATTTAAAATGTTAAATATCACAGTTCAATTTGGAATTGTAGTATTTATCAAAATAGTCACAATATGATTTTTTGACCTATAGTGCAGCCACAGCTTTCATTGTAAGTGTAAAACTGTACATGTATTTCCTGTTTATTACAAACGAGACAAGACATTTTCTGTGGTAATCGACAAGCTACAGATGTGCCTCAAAGTCACTGTCTTGAAAATAACCCAGAACATTCTTTTAATGCAGCTTTTTAAAAACGTTAAAAGCAGTGTGTGGATCAGAGAGAGATTTCCAGGGAGCACATGCGATAATGCATCATTCTCCTTGCAGCTTCTCCTCCTCTGCTCGGACCAAAAAGTTTGGTTCAGATCAAATAGGGCTCGGTCCCCAGCGTCTACCCCGTCTGCTCTTCTTCACAGAGGAAGGGAGGATCACCTGTCATCCCAGTGTGTGCACCTGCTCCCCATCTACCTCTCCATCCTCCACCTTCTTCATCAGATCCCCCGCTTCCCCTTCATCTTCTCCTTGTCTGCTTCATTTTTTTCATGTTTTCATTCTGTCAAGCTTCCACTTGTCTTCCTGTTCTACTGTGTGATCTAAAATGTTCTGAAGATGCATTTGTTATTCTGAAAATTTGATCAACAAATATTAAATACAGCATCTCTGAGCTTTTGAGACAAACTGACTGATTGGCACACATCGATTTTTATCTCCGGTCATGAAGAAATTTACATTTCAGTTGCTAATGCTTCTTTTGATCCGCTGGATACTGAGCAAAGCAAATGAGGCTTTCAGTTTTGCTCTTTAAATTACCGTATAAAAGGATAAACCGGTATTTCAGAACGCTCAAGCACTTTAACACCATGAATTATCACTTGTTTTCAAAATTAGCAGGAGGCCTAATAGGACTGAAATGAAGAGCTAAACATAGTGATAGATCAGTGAGGGACTAACTGTTACATGACAGGTTAACTTCAACTTAATTATATTTGTTTAAACATCTTTTAAAATGTTGAAATTGTCATATTGTCAAATGAGGAGGCAAAGTCCTCTCTGATTTTCTTTGTTGTTAATGTAAATTAATGTTCAAGTTACACTTAATGTTGACACATTTTTCAAGTTAAATAAATAAACATTACATTACTACACTATCAAGAAAACAACAATCAGAACTATTTCATTTTGCATTTTTGTATTATTTTTTTTATTTCCGTACATTGTAATTATTGTCCTGTTGGTTGCACTTTATTTTACAGTATGTGTATTTACCTAAGAAAATACTGGGTAATATAAGGTAACTACAGAGGTTAAGTAATTATTGTAATAAGTACACTGTATGGACATGGGGAACATGGCTATAAAACCGTTGTTTATCTAAAAATAATATTTTAATAATAATAAAATTTAAAAAATAGTAATATTTGTCATCATGTTTTCAACTTATAGTCAACTTATTTTTGTATCGGTCATCAAAGCTAGGTAAACAATGTAGGTGTCATGATGCTCACTAAAAAACCCTCACAGATCATGTTTTCAAGCCATTTGAAGTTTGAATGTGATGTGACAAAGCAGTGATAACAAGGGACCCTTTTCACAGACTATGATGATGCAGTTATCAACAACATATATCTAGTGAAGTTTTTTATATGTTCTTTTTTTTAAAAAATTAATACACATTTATAACGCCATATGTGTTAGGCCTATAGTACTTTAGCAGTAAATGACAAAAATCTAATTAACACTGCTGAGAGGGTGTTTCTAATACATTGGCTGAGGGAGTGACGGCAAATTTGACATCTTGCTCTCTTCTGACCAACAATTAATGTCTCTCTATATTTTTTCCCTTTTTTGGAAAGTCGTGGAAACACTATAATTGATTTATTTTTTCCTTTGCTATTGGAGAGTATGGGAATACAAAAATTATTCCCATTCACAACTATAGAAGTTTACCCAACTATGATGACTTACACAATACAGAAATTGAATAATGAAATATACAATAAAACGCTGCAAAGCCTTCACATATGAATTAAATATACATTGATTTATATTAAAGCTACTAAAGTTATTCAGTCAAGAGCAGTGAGTGATTTTCTCCTTTCTTTTGTTGTTTGATAAACGTTAAGGACAGACAACAGCAGGTATATTAGGCTGCTGTCACTTTAAAGGGTTAGTTCACCCAAAAATGAAAATTCTGTCATTAATTACTCACCCTCGTGCCGTTTTACACCCGTAAGACCTTTGTTAATCTTCGGAACACAAATTAACATATTTTTTTTTAAATCCGACGGCTCCGTGAGGCCTACATAGGGAGCAATGACATTTCCTCTCTCAAGATCCATAAAGGTACTAAAAACATATTTAAATCAGTTCATGTGAGTACAGTGGTTCAATATTAATATTATAAAGCGACGAGAATATTTTTGGTGCACCAAAAAAAACAAAATAACGACTTATTTAGTGATGGCCGATTTCAAAACACTGCTTCAGGAAGATTTGGAGCGTAATGAATTAGCGTGTTACTGTAAAATAACTCTTTTTAACATCAAGCAGTTCCTGTGCTGTATTTTCTTATTCATATGAGTAATGATTAATGGCTGATCCTTCAAGTCAAATTTGCCCCTAAATAAAGAACCACTCTAATTTGAGGATGCAATATTTTCTAAAGTCTAAAATTTTCTAACTTCTAAAGTCCTCCCTGCTGCTGAGGAACAGCACTCTTTGCTGCAGCAGGAACAAGATGTCCTGGACAAGGGTAAGAATAGCAAATCTATAATAATTAGAAAAAAAAAATGAAATAAAAGATTTTATTTCATACTAACTACAATTGTTTATCTTTTAATAGAAATTTGCAGGCGTTAATTTGGCCACAAGCTCGCCAAAGAAAGATTTGGCTTTGTGTATGAAGGGACTCAATGCAAGAATGGACTTAAAGGGATAGTTCACCAAAAAATTAAAATCTGTCATCATTTACTCAACCTCATGTTGTTCCAAACCTGTATGAATTTTGGGTAACCAAACGGTCGATGGATCCTGTTGACTTCCATAGTATGAATCAATGGAGTCCATCAACTGTTTGATTACTGACATTCTTCAAAATATCTTCTTTTGTGTTCAGCAGAAGAAAGAAATTCATACAGATCATGAGGGTGAGTAAATGATGACAGAATTTTGGGTGAACTATCTCTTTAAGGTTTCTTTTTTTTTTTTTTTTTTTACATACAAACTTTCCTTATCAGATTTATGACTGGCACAATATGACTGACCTTGTGCACATGCTAATTGTTAATTCTTTGTTTTGTTAATCAGGTGGCTGTGAAATTTTCAGTAAAGGGGTCAAACATGCCATATTTCAAAGTAGTGAGTAGGCTGCGCTCTCTATGTTATTACTTCTTAATCACTGTTTTCAATTTATAACATCTTATATTCATGTTAATCACAGAATAAAAATTATTTTTCAGTAGGCAAACTGTTTTGATTTGTGGACTAAGTCTACCAATTGTGGTTTTATGTGTAAAACTACATCCATCTAACCATCATATTTTCTTTCGTTTAGCCTGGTCATCCCAAACACCTGCCCCATGGAGATCGGCCTGACACTGATGGCCAATGAGGGCCACAGTGTTCCTCAGATAATTAAACTGCTGGACTGGCAGGACAACACAGACCACTACATAATGATCATGGAGCGGCCCTTGCCTTGAATGGACTTGTTGAGTTTCATGGAGCTCCACGGAGGAAGCCTTGATGAGAGGACAGCACGACATGTTATGCGGCAGGTCATTCGTGTCGCTAACATTTGCTGTGAGTGCGGAGTCTTCTATCAAATCATCAAACTGAAGAACATACTGGTGAACCAGGATACGATGATGGTGTGGAAATGTATTAAACATCAGACATCTTTTTCCTTCGGGCACAAAAGTCTGTCCTTCAGAGTTCAAATTCTACAGCAGATACCACGCAAAGCCGGCGACAGTGTGGACACTATGGATCCTCCTTTTCAAAATGGAGTACGCAGGTTATCCCACATCCCACGACCTGAGCATGATCAGTAAGAACATCTGAACCAGTCCTGGCCTGTCACAAGGTGAGATCTTCATCAAAGAAGTCATATAATCACCATAAACTTGTTGCCATGTCCAATTTGCTCTAAATGTTATGCATTTAGACAAATAACACTGATTTAAATTTTGTTTCAGGTCATGGAGTAAGACCGAGAACATCAGCAAACAACTCCTGTCACGGCCACCCTGTTGTTCTCTGTCTTCAGCCAGCTTTGCGTCTGGCGGGCTGACATGAGTGGCCTTTCCATCCCTCAACTTGTCTTGTGGGGCCAGCAAGTCCTGGTAGTGTCTGGCGCCTTCAGAGCAGCAATATCTGTGGCTGGCAGAATTTCAAGTCAAATGTGCAATAATGCCAGACGCAAATATTGCAAAACATTATAGAAATTTTCTTACAAAATGTCTTTTATAAGACATTTATAAGACATTTTGTAGGAAAATTAAACAAACAGCAACAAAAAGAGAATGCGACAGAGCTCATAATAAAACGAGAATCACTTGGCTTTTCAGAGAGGCAAGAACTAAGGGATTTGAAATGTTGTAAAAGCGATGCGGATATGGTGTTTTTATTATATTTACTCCACAGGTGAGTAAGGTATTTTATTGAGCAGATAAGTTGCCATATGTTGCTCTCTAACAGAGTTCATTGTAAAGCATTATCTAATGTGAAGGGTCATTATGGTTGTTGTAAGCACTGTGCTGGAATTTATTTTCAAGGAAGTAGGATTGTCTTTAGCTAGACAGCTTGAGATCATTTCCATCTAAACTGGTTATATCTCTTAAGTCTTGTAATGAATGTTTTATGAGAAAGAACTATATTCATCCGCACAGTCACGCAGAGCCAAAACAATGAAGCAAAGCACAACGTTCTTCTGAAAAATGCATGCATTTTGTTTTTTACCCACTAGAGGGCTAAAAGTTCAATTTAATTCATACAATAACCATTTCAGTCATATCCAACTCTTGGTGATTCTATGGGCCATCTCTAGCCATACACAAGAGACAGTCCATGAATTTTCTTGGCAATGATTTTTCTAAGGTATGTTGCCAGGTCTTTCCCCAACCCTCCGCAATACATGGCTTGGGACTCACACACACGCACGCATTCACACCTACGAACAATTTAGCATCTCCAATTCACCTATACTGCATGTTTTTGGATTGTGGGAGAAAACCGGAGCACTCACACAGACACAGGGAGAACATGCACACAGAAAGTCCTCCTCACTCGAGGACTCAAATCGGGGAAAAAAGTGTTCTCCACACATCCAAATGAAAGATACAGCGAATTCAAGGACCTAACTCATAATTTGCAATAAAAAAACACGGCTATGACCTGTATCACTACACAACACCCTTAGCAACCACTCTTAGCAATGTAAACTACTGTATGTTCTCAATTGATATTGAAGCTTACTGTATTATGTAGAAGTGTGTTGTGAGAAAAAGATCAAGTGAGCGAGTTTATTACCTGCATTCAGATTTAGCATTTTCCTTCAGGTCAGTCCTATGTTCATAATAAAACATCTGTTTAAATGTCCAATGTATTATCTTGTCCTTTTAACATTGAAGTGTTTTCCCGTGACTGACAGTCGCTAGTCAAAGCATTTGTCAGTTGCGTCTTGTTCCATGTTCGCAATAATTCAGTCTTTTCAATGTAAAAGTCTTCGCTACTGACTGACACACTCATAAAGACAGTCTTTGCCGCCATCTAATGCAGTGAAAATGTAACTTCTGTTGCTGTTCACGGTCAGGGACTATTTTTTCCAGCGGAAGGAAGGCTTTTAGAAAAAGTTTACTTCATGAAAGTTGCATTGATATTTCTGGCTTTAATATTTGTATTGTGTGGTACCCGTTTTATAAAAGCAATAAAGCTTCGCATCATGCCTAACACCGCCCTTCAGCCGTGACTTATTCACGATACAGCACAGCCTCTCATACCTTATTGCTTACATATTCTAATATGTTACATTACCAGATAATTCCAAAATTGTTCCAAACATTTCAGTTCTGCTATGTGAATGATGTGGAGAAATAAAACTGATTATTTAAAACACTTAATTCATAAGAAAGTGTCAAATGTTGATTTCAGATAGGCTAAGTTATAAATCCAGGATGAATCTTCTCATCTAAACATTCCTGGAGTTTTCTGGCACAATCACACACTTTTCATAATTCTAAACAAGCCCTGAAATTGCACCATTACAAAGAGCAAACATCCTTACTCCTCCAAGGTTGAATTTTATCAGGACCGACCTAAAACATGAGCTTCAATCAGGTGGAACAAAAACAAGAGGATAGAACAAGAGGATTTTCACAGAATAATGTTTTTTTAGAGCAGAAAAAGCAGGTATAAACTTTACTTAAATCAGTTGCAAATGCTAAAAAAGCATGTTTTAATGAGTACATAATTTACTTTCATGACCCTATAAGGAAATACTTTACGTCCAAGGCAGAGGAAACAGATGTATACTGTAGGCTTCTGTCAGGCATGTCTAAGATGCTTGTATAAGCAAGAAATTTAAGATAATCAAATGAGCAAAGTAAAATCACTTAAGAACAACTTCAAACCAACATATCTCTAAATGCTTTCTTTTTGCTGCCCCCCTTGCCTGCTCAGAGGACCAAAACATATACAGTATATTCATAAAAACCATTGCTATTACTTACATTTGTTTAATGCTGTTGCACATGGTGTCCTGCTGGAAGATGTCATCGAGGAATTGGATTTTGTTATTTTTGTTAATAAAAAAATATTAAAACAACCAATTTAAATAATATTCAAAACATATTTTATTCAAATATTTTGATTAGAAAACGGAAAAATTAAGAAACACCTGGAATATTTATGAATAAAGTGTCAGGGACATGACAAAAATAGCAACATCCGCTCAAAAAAAAAGTTGTGAAATTATTTATAATTCACCACTCTATTGACTTTATTGTGATAAGAGAAAACTACAATAATATGATTTTCATTGTTCAGAGTTTTTTATCCAGTATTATGGCTTCTGTGACATAAAAATATACTGCATACTAGGAATGACCCAGTTATGTTATTTTTCCACCTAAATGCGAGGAATGCAAGTAACTTTTTCTTGCAGCTGATTTGTGACATTCACCAGGTCTGTTACTCAGAAAGACTGCTATTTCAGCAGCAGTTAACCATGCTCTTATTTTTATACATCTGCTTTTTAAAAAGTTTACAATAGATTGACAGAGAGAACTGTGGAGAAAGACAAGAGAGAGAGAATCCATTCTTTGATGTTGTTTTGCACATGGCTGCACCACCCCATTATTTGAATATCACACGGCGCACAGTTTGAGCCTGGACACTTTCTTTCTCTCTCCTGATGCTTTTGTGCGAGCAATTAAAGCTTGTGCCACAAAGGGATGTGTTTGTTAATGACATCTAGCATTTAAAAAGCTGTCATTCCTTTGTCACCACTGAGAATTAGTTTCTTGTGTTGCATATACTTTACATAAACTTAACCTAACAATGCAAATGATCTGAAGGGGAGGAGCTGTTTGTTTAATTTGGGTTATTCTGAGTTAATCACCTCCAAAATTAGGAAGACGCATAGGTCTATGGGAAAAAAAAAAAATGGTATTTCAGATGTTCTTTCCAGAGATTTTTCTAACAGAATAATTTTTCATGCATTGCAAGTGTGTGAAATTTCTTGGCTGTATCAAATAACAGGTTATTTAGTTGAGGGTAATATAAAACATTCCATCCTTTTCACTGGCCACCAATTAAACACAATCAAGCTATTTATAGCTATTCTAGCCATTCACTTGTAATTACTGGCTGCACAATCAGTCCCAAGTGTTGAAGGGTGTAACTTTCAATAATTAGACCCCAACCCTTTCAGTGTTGAAAAGTAGCCACCAGTTACACAATGTATCACTTCAGTGTAACTGTATGTTGCATATTGCTCACACTGATATGACTGTACACCCTATAATTTCGGAGCCACAAAATTAGGGATGCCCCCAATTAAAGATTTTCCTAGTCGACCGATAGTTGTTCATTTAAGCAATTAGGCTAAACGATTAGTCGAGGGAGAAAAACACTGTAAAAAAATTCCCTTAAATTTACGGTAAAAGCAGCAGAAATTTACTTTAAAAATACGGTAGCAACATTTTAGGTTTTACGGATTTAACTTAAATTTACAGTAAAATACTTTATATATAGTAAAATACTATATTTTATTAACAGATGTAATGATAATTAACCAATCTATTGAAGAACTAACATGTGTTTTGTACCTTTATAATACATAATAGGTGTATATAATTATAAACACATATAATAGGTGTATATGACTATCTTCTTTCAGACGAACACAATCAGAGATATATTTAAAAATATGTTTAGTCCTCCAAGGTTTATAATGGTTGTGAATGGCAGCCCAAGACAAAAAAATGCATCCATCCATAAAAAAATATTGAGTCCAAGGGGTTAATAAAGGCCTTTTGAAGCGAATCGATGCGTTTGTTTAAGACAAATATCCTTATTTAAAACTTTATAAAGTAAAATAATGATGTCCACAGATCAATGTTCATATGTGAGTAAAATGTGTGAGTAAAAGCATAAAAAAACATTAAAACATTAAAGTTATATGTGAGTAAAATTAAATCTGTTCACCATAAAAAGCAATCAAGTCTCTTCAGAAAATTTGAATTAAACCACTCAATTCATGTCGATTAGTTTTCCAATCTCTTTATGAACTTTTTGAAGCATCAAAGTTTCAATTGCATAGCTGTCTATGGAGGGACAGAAAACTCAGAGATTTCATCAAAAATATCTTCATTTGCATTCTGAAGATGAACAAACATCTTATAGGTTTGGAACAACATGAGGGTGAGTAATTAATGACAGAATTTTCTTTTTTGAATGAACTAGAGAAATATCAGTGCAAAAATCAGGCCGACAGACAAGTAGCCTTAACACTGAATGAAAAAAAACAAAATAAATATACGTTATATACAAACAAAAAAAAAAAGTAATGTAAAATGTACTCTTTTGTAATGTCTCTCAGCCATCTCTCTTTCTACAGTCTTTATTCAAATCTCCCTCTTGCTCACTCTCTCTCCTTCCCCATTATGAGTTTATACATCCCCTACTGCTGATTGGCTACAAGTTTGTTGTGGTGCTCGGCCCGATCCACTTTCAACAGCGTTTCTCAGAAATCTCTTACTGCACCTTTATTTACAGTATATATGATCTTCCTTTTTATACAATTTTCCATTGTTTAAATAATTCTTAACTGAGATAAAAAAAAATTTAAAAAAAAGTTTAACCCCCAAAGTATATATGAATTTAGTATACATAATAACATACAATCTCTATATCTCCACAAATGTTATAAACAACAGTGCCGGTATAGTGTGCATCGGGTCCTTTGCTGAAGGTCTAAAGTCAGGGAACAGGGTTGGAGTGTGTTATCTTGGCATCTACTTGTCGCTCATGTGACTCACCCAAACAGCTAATTAGAGGCAGCCAAGCTTGCTCTGTTACCAGGCAACAGCACCAGGGGGCATTGGTGAGATTAGCGAGTTGGCGAGCACCATGCTCTGGATCGGCTGGATCAGACTGTAGGTCCTCAGCAGGACTGTTTCTCTGAGTCACACCTGCAAGGCTCTGCAGCTGAGCACTCCTGGGGTGAGCCAGGAACAAAGTCAAACACCCCCTACACCTTCGGATGGTGTTAGGGGCAAAGGAACAGACACACTATATAGAATAAAACTAAATGTAGACCAAATTTAGGTTCTCTACTAAAAATGGAAAGAAAATCATATGTATGTGGTGAAAATGGGTCACTCATCACACACATTCATCAACATTCAAATATTATCGCATAAGAAAAACACATTAAAAATAAAGATTAAAATGCCCCTATTTTGGATATTACCTTTCATGTATAATATAGCTGTTTGTGAATATAAAAGATATGCAAAGTTTTAAAGGAGACACATCATGAAAATCTGACTTTTTCCGTGTTTAAATGTAACAATTGGGTCCCCGGTGCATCTACCAACCCAGAAAAAGTAAAAAAGGACAACCTAGTAACTTAATTTTGGTAAGCCTTTCTCTGCAAGCATGTGAAAAAATGAGCCGCTCAGATTTCACCCCCCTTGTGACATAGGAAGGGGATTTTATTTTATTATAATATTATTGCCCCTTAATCTGCACGTTTCCACCCATGGCGCCGCCATTTTGTTTTCGCAGGCGAAAGTGTACCAATTTTAAGGACATGGCAAAAGTTTGAGCAAAGCATGCTAACTGTTCTGTCGTTGGCTGCACAGACTAGCACAGAACATTATTTAGAGTCTCATTAGCTTGGATAGCTTGCAAGTTGACCCTAGCAAGCTCAATTGCTAAAAAAGGAGCGTTTCTGTTTTTTTGGAACAAATATTAGACAGCATCTGATAGCAATCATAAACGTTACTCTGGTGTATATGGCTCTGTTTGGCTAACAGGTACGCTATGTTTAGTGGGCGTCCATACGGGTTTTAGACAAAAGATCAACATTACGGCACATGCTAATCGATGAGTTGAATCAACTCCACAGCAACTACATTTACTAAATTTATCCACTAACCATTCAGAAACGTCCAGTTGCAACTTCTTCCTGAGTCTCTCCATCAGTGTCCGACTCCAGTTTGAACAATGTAAGGCTGAACACCGTTACTGACAATCGTCATTTTGGCTTCGTGAGATTCTCCAGCTTTGTTGTTGTTGAGCAACTGAAGCGTGAGCTGTTAAAGCTCCGCCCTCTTTCGGAAAGCGGCCAGGAGCAGCAGCTCATTTGCATTTAAAGAGACACACAAAAAAATTGCATGTTTTTGCTCACACCCAATAGGGGCAAATTTTACAAGCTATAATAAATGATCTGTGGGGTATTTTGAGCTGAAACTTCACAGACACATTCTGGGGAAACCGGAGATTTATATTAGATCTTGTGAAAGGGGCATTATAGATCCCTTTTGGATCCTTATGGATTCTGCCTGAAACGAGTCATTAATAATTCCATTCTAACTTCCTGCTCAAACCTACGTAGGTTTTTGACAAATGTGCATAGTGCAAGTCTATGGTCTTCATTGGTTTCCCACGAACAACATCTACTTTGACCCACCCTCAAACAATAGTGTAGCTGAGGCAAGAGTTTGGTTTGTGTTGTTGACATGTCAAGAAGACACCATTTTCTGCACTGCGAAAGCAAATCAACTTTGCATTCACTTCCAAAGAATGAGGACTTGGACTCAAATTGAACTAATCAAGGTCTTCAGGTTTAGTAGAAAACTTCACGTTTGAAAGAAAATATCAGATTGATTAGGGTTGGAGCTAAACTCTGCAGGACAGCAGACCTCCAAGGCCAGATTCACATTAAAACATAAAATACAGTGGGTACCGAAAGTATTCAGACCCCCTTAAATTTTTCACTCTTTGTTATATTGCAGCCATTTGCTAAAATTTAAGTTCATTTTTTTTCCTCATTAATGTACACACAGCACCCCATGTTGACAGAAAAACACAGAATTGTTGACATTTTTGCAGATTTATTAAAAAAGAAAAACTGAAATATCACATGGTTCTAAGTATTCAGACCCTTTGCTCAGTATTTAGTAGAAGCACCCTTTTGATCTAATACAGCCATGAGTCTTTTTGGGAAAGATGCAACAAGTTTTTCACACCTGGATTTGGGGATCCTCTGCCATTCCTCCTTGCAGATCCTCTCCAGTTCTGTCAGGTTGGATGGTAAACGTTGGTTGACAGCCATTTTTAGGTCTCTCCAGAGATGCTCAATTGGGTTTAAGTCAGGACTCTGGCTGGGCCATTCAAGAACAGTCACGGAGTTGTTGTGAAGCCACTCCTTCGTTATTTTAACTGTGTGCTTAGGGTCATTGTCTTGTTGGAAGGTAAACCTTCGGCCCAGTCTGAGGTCCTGAGCACTCTGGAGAAGGTTTTCATCCAGGATATCCCTGTACTTGGCCGCATTCATCTTTCCCTCGATTGCAACCAGTCGTCCTGTCCCTGCAGCTGAAAAACACCCCCACAGCATGATGCTGCCACCACCATGCTTCACTGTTGGGACTGTATTGGACAGGTGATGAGCAGTGCCTGGTTTTCTCCACACATACCGCTTAGAATTAAGGCCAAAAAGTTCTATCTTGGTCTCATCAGACCAGAGAATCTTATTTCTCACCATCTTGGAGTCCTCCATGCGGGCTTTCATGTGTCTTGCACTGAGGAGAGGCTTCCGTCGGGCCACTCTGCCATAAAGCCCCGACTGGTGGAGGGCTGCAGTGATGGTTGACTTTCTACAACTTTCTCCCATCTCCCGACTGCATCTCTGGAGCTCAGCCACAGTGATCTTTGGGTTCTTCTTTACCTCTCTCACCAAGGCTCTTCTCCCCCGATAGCTCAGTTTGGCCGGACGGCCAGCTCTAGGAAGGGTTCTGGTCGTCCCAAACGTCTTCCATTTAAGGATTATGGAGGCCACTGTGCTCTTAGGAACCTTAAGTGCAGCAGAAATTTTTTTGTAACCTTGGCCAGATCTGTGCCTTGCCACAATTCTGTCTCTGAGCTCTTCAGGCAGTTCCTTTGACCTCATGATTCTCATTTGCTCTGACATGCACTGTGAGCTGTAAGGTCTTATATAGACAGGTGTGTGGCTTTCCTAATCAAGTCCAATCAGTATAATCAAACACAGCTGGACTCAAATGAAGGTGTAGAACCATCTCAAGGATGAGCAGAAGAAATGGACAGCACCTGAGTTAAATATATGAGTGTCACAGCAAAGGGTCTGAATACTTAGGACCATGTGATATTTCAGTTTTTCTTTTTTAATAAATCTGCAAAAATGTCAACAATTCTGTGTTTTTCTGTCAATATGGGGTGCTGTGTGTACATTAATGAGGAAAAAAAATGAACTTAAATGATTTTAGCAAATGGCTGCAATATAACAAAGAGTGAAAAATTTAAGGGGGTCTGAATACTTTCCGTACCCACTGTATAATTTGAAAATATAATTGTTGCAACATATTCAGTTAAAAGGACTGATATAATAAATAGTAACCTAAGCATTTCGTTCTGTTAGGATGCAGCTATTAATGCAGAGCATATGGTTTGCTATATTTTAATAATTGCGTGTCCATATGTAATGCAGTCAGTGTAAAAATAACTTCTATTAATTTGCAATTACAAGCCAGCACCTATAGATGATCTAAATTTGTGTTTACATTTATATGTGCATGGACGAATCATTCACAATAAGACCAGTAACATGCAATAAGAAAATAAAGTCAATTTTGATTACATGCAGAATTTAAAAGTGACATTAATAAGGCATAAACAACATTGAATTATTACTAAATAATTTACTGGTAAGAGAACTGAATACTTCTACAATTATGGATGTTTTATTAAGGTTGGATGCTTATAAACATGAAAAACATTTCCATGGATTCACGGTTTTGCACAGGGCTAAAAACAATTTTCATTTCGCATATTTAAATCTATTCCTGTATAATGTCTCATTTGATTTGTTGTTTTCATAAGGAAGCTCAAATCGAGGTTGTTTTTAAAGCACACAATAAATTAGTCTCTCTCTGTGCACCTTATTCCCACAGCCAGCATATAAATTTAATTCATTAGGACAAAAAGTTTGAGAGAGAGAGGTTTTTTTTTATTATTATTATTCAACCAGTTATGATGATAATTACACCAGAACCTATGTGCTGCAATCGTTTGGTGCTTTTTAATCTTTTTTATTATTGTTAATAATATTGACAAAAATCATTCCATTAAGGTCTTTTTAAGCATACAGAATTAATATGCACTAGTTAGGAGCAAAACAAATATCTGTCCTTGCAATATTGTATAAAGTGAGACACATGAGCAAATAAAAGTAAAATGAAACACCTCACAATACACCTCACAATGATTTAAATTTTGCCCATTTTTCCAAAGCTCACTAAATTTCCTTCTTGGTTTAATCATACATTTGTCTAGATGTTCTATAGCCAACGAATGAGATGTGAATTTGTAAGAGCCACAAACTAGTTAGCATGCACTGCAAACAAAACCACTTGACAGATTGAAAGTTTGTACTCATCCGTTTTTTTTATTAAGTAGCAAATTAGTTAAAAGATTAGTTCACTTTCAAATGAAAATTACCCCAAGCTTTACTCAACCTCAAACCATCCTAGGTGTATATGACTTTCTTTTTCTGATGAACACAATCGGAGAAATATTAATAAATATCCTGATGCATCTGAGCTTTATAATGGCAGTGCCTCCATCCACATCCATCCATCATAAACATATCCACACGGCTCCGGGCAGGTTAATAAAGGCCTTCTGACGCGAAGCGATGCATTTGTGTAAAAAATATCCATATTTAACAAGTTATGAAGTAAAATATCTAGACTGGCTTTCGTATTTAACATATGAAGAAAGTGTAAAACTCTAGCAGTTAAAAAAGCTTTTGCTACATCCTACGCCATCCCTATTCAACTCATGGAAAAAGTGTAACTGACACAACGCTAGTTTACGCTTTCTTCTTAACTTAAATACAGAAGGCGGTCTGGTAGAAGCTAGATATTTTACTTCATAACTTGTTAAATATGGATTTTTTTTTTTTTACACAAACGCATCGTTTTGCTTTATTTTCATTTGAAAGTGAACTAATCCTTTAAATCACAACCATGAACCTATTGCTAGTTGGTATCAGTGTAGGGTCACCAGACGTCCCGTTTTTCCCGGGACAATCCCGTATTTCAACTCTATTTTTAGTGTCCCGACTTATTAAAGGGGGACTTTCAAATTCACTGTTTGGAAGTTAGTCGGACCGAGTCCAACAACAAACGTCTAACCAATCAGCATTAGGGGGCGTATGACGGTCGAGCAGAGAGAATGAGCAAGAGGGAGATTTGAAAATAAGTTAAAAAAAAACTGCAGAACGAGAAATGGGACACAATACAAAAGAGCTCAAAAGAATATCACTGGAATGAAGGTTTATGCCTGGGCAAGCGCTTTAGGACCCGGTTTATATTAGAAAAGCTTTCCAGCGCTGGAGAGAGCTAAGAGGGAAGGTTTGAAAACTGCTTTGATCCCGCTTCTCATGTGAGTACACTGGGTTTTGATTGTCTGGAGCTGCTGTGCTGTTTGCGACCAACAATAAGCACTTTGTATTTGGTGTTTAGTGTCATTGGTAGTGCATTCACCTTGCATTCCAGTAGTGATCAGGCCCGGGGGGGTTCAAGACCGACTCTAACCAGTGTGGTTAGAACTGGAGTGTGAGTTTTGGAGGCGGAGCAATGATGAGAGGGGTGGGTTTGTTTGGGTTGATGTATCAACAATGTCCAACAGCGTAGTTCAAATACCACTTACTGCACCTTTAAGAAAAAAATCATGTTTTGTCCGGTATTTCATCTTTCCTAAAATTTCGTTACAACTGGGTGATCATAGAACGAGTAGTGGTAGTAGTGTTCAGAGCCGTTGAAAGCCGTAGTGTTCTGTCATGCAAGAACAGCCCAATCAATTCGTTGTAGAACAAAATTACCATCCAATCATAATTTGTTATCGGTTAGTGAAGGCGGGATAGGCGGAATCGCGCTGAATGACACAGACCAGAAGCGCTCTCTCTCACGCGCGCTCTCTCTCTCTCTTTCCTTGTGCGCGATCTCAGTTCTCTCATCAGACAGCGTGCGATCAGTTCTCCTCGCGCCTGAATGGTCAAATGCACACATAGTTGTCAAAATGTCCATCGTGTGGATCTCACATAAATACAGTCGGTTATAACTTAAGTGGACGTAAACGGGTGGGTGAAAACAGGATATGTGTCAGTATATTACATCCATAGATTCGGTCTTAAAGGGACAGTAGACTAATTAAATATTTGTCTGTTATTAATATTAATAAAACAACAAGAGATGTTAAATATGTATACATGGTATAAACCTACTGTATCTGAAAAACAAGTTTATTTAATTTGTGTGTATATATATATATATATATATATATATTAGGGCTGTCAACGTTAACACGTTAGCGCATGCGATTCATTCAAAATCCTTAATGCGTTAAAATAATTTGAGTTAGATGATCTTAAAGTCTATGCTGATTATATCAGAGATGGCAGAGAGAATTATTCATTCTAGTGTCTGTTTCGCTTTAAAACAAGAACTCTCTGTCATTGTATCTGGAGACCGCGAGCCCTCCCGCATCGCGCTGTTTCTGTCTGAACGGAATGTCGAAACATCCCACCGCTGTATGGCCAGATGATATGAAAACTGTGTTTCTCGGCTGGATAAAGCAAACCAGCTTCTTGCTATGAAAGTTTTGATGGATGAGGATTGCAATCAAAGTAAAGACGATTGTGGTGACGTACAGAAGCACGCATGAGTCCGTTATATTGATGCGCAAACAAATCATGTATGAGCACTCTTGACGCACTGATCGCACCTTGTATTTATGCACAGACACATTTCTGTACATTCACGTTGTTTTCACACACATTCAGGATAAGGTTTGGATTTGTCCTGCTGTGTAGCTGTGTACTTTAGTATATAGCTGTGTACTTTAGTATATATGCAGGTCAAGGTGGTTGGTTTAGTTTTTTTTGGCATCTCCATGTGGTCCTGTTCAGTATCGCAACTCGACTTGTCTAAAATGTAAACAAGCTCTTTGCTCTTGCACATACTATACACTGTGAATTCTGAAACTTTTTTTTTTTGCTGTAATTTCTTTTTTTTTATGGGTGCTTTGGTGTAGCTTACATAAATTTATTAACATATGAAAAACATATGAATTATATGAAATCATATCATTTGGTTATTTGGTGTCCTTTTTTGGAAAAACATCTAAATTTACCTTGAAAAAAGCTGAAAAATACAGTTGTGAAAATCACACTTCAGTCTGATGGTTTACTTTGCTGGATATAGGCAATGATGGCAAAATGGACGTTAAACAAGATAAATGGTGTATGCTTAATTTCACGATAAGTGTGCGATTAATCGCGATTAAATAAATTAATCTATTGACAGCCCTAATACAGGACGATTATTTTATTTTATTTCATTTCAGGATATATATAAATATATATATATATATATATATATATACATACATATATATATCCTGAAATAAAATTTCTCATATCATGGTCATATTGCCCACTCGTCCCGTATTCCACCATGAGAAATCTGGTCACCCTATATCAGTGAGAGGTATGTTCTCAGTCTAGACAGCATTTGATTCGGCAAACATCTGTGCATTTTCCTAAAAGATAAAGATTGTACATTTTAGATACAAATCTACTAAAAGTGAATATTATTAAAATTTACTAACATATAAATGACCTCAACACAAAAACATGAACTAAAAGCCACAAAACTCTCTTTTTGATCACATTAAAATCTAGTTAAGCTGGACTTGAGGGAAGGGACTGATCCCTGTTGCTTTCTCTCTCTCCTCTGCCCTCCTTTGCTTTTTGAGGCTAATTAAAACGAAAAGCAGATTTATGGGTGGGCTCCCTCTTGTCACTTCACGTTGGCAGCACTACTTGTGACTTTCACCTTGAGGGATCTGTGCCTGTTAGTCACTAGTCCTCCCAGCAAATGACTCCCAACCGTTTGACAAACCACTCCAACCTGCTGCAGCGCTGTCAACTCCTTGAAAATTAAAAAAATAAATAAAATAAAAAATCATCCCACCAGCCTGGACTCAACCCTGCTCTGCCCTCTACCCCTGCATGATAAAACCCAAACCTGTGGTTGAAACACTTAATCTACACTAGGTTTTACAGAAGAACCACTAACAGTAAGAAAGTCTGTGAAAAGCTTAGGCTATACCTGAAAAATATGTTGTCAAGGCAAGTATAGCATATCTGTCACCGCAGCCAGACCTTCTTTTCTTTACTTGGACATGACCACTGTTATTTTAGTATTATTTATTTACTATTATAGTATTTTGTGGAAGCCCAATTTCTAACACTAAGGAGGAAAAAAAAGTTACGACATGACATAGAAAATCAAAAGAGATGCCAAATTATAATTATGAGATACTAAGTCATAATTATGGGCTTCCATATTATTAATTAATAATTTTGGTTAGATTTTATTTTTATATTTTCAGTTATGCAATTTTAGTTTAGTTTAGTTTTTGTGAAATTAAAATTAAACTATTTATTTCAGTTTTTCAAATATTTCAGAGTAGCTTTAATTTGCTTTTATTTCAGTTTCAGTTTTTGTAATTTTAGTATTTAAACTTATTTCAGTAGTTGCTGAGGCAATATTTTTATAGTTTTTTAAGTTTAAGATTTTTATCTAATATTTAGCTTACATTTCATTTTATTTCAGCTTAAATTCAATTAACAAAAATTATTTTCAATAGTTTTAGTTTGTAGACAAATGGTGCATGCAGTTTTGTACTGGCACTATTGGAAATTTTGTTAATTTTTACCCAAATAATCTTCCACAGTGCACTTTTTAAAGCATAATGTTATGGCCAAGTATACATTGCCAACTAAGGAGTTGAGTGTTTTCAATCCCCTATGACAGTTGACCAACCTTCTCTTGCTATAGAGGAACCCTGTGGGTGCAGGCGGTCTGGATGGATGAGGCAACTCAGAGGCCTGACACGATGACTGACAGCCACAGGGAACAGATGTGAACACACTTCTCCGTCAACGTGGCAAGAAAAAATGCATGTGTGTGAAATCTGAAGATGTTTGCATTTGTGCATCCATCCGTGTGTGTGTGTGTGTGTGTGTGCGCGCGCAATGCGACAACCTCCTGAAATGAGATGACGATACGTGTGTTTGTGTGTGTGAAGGCATATTTTCGGCAGTATTCTTGGAGGCCTTTCCTCCCCTAAGATTCTCTTTTCACACTTTGCTGCACAACACATCTGCATCCAATGACCTGACTTAATGTCTCACTCAGGCAAATAAGATTGCAGAAGTGAAGAACAAAAGACCCATCACTCACAAAAAGGGACGCTTTTGGCTCAGAGTCATTTGACAGTGTGTAACGGCATCCTGTGAGAGAGTCTGAAGGTAATTGATTTTTTCCCCCATTTTTTTCCTCCCATTTCACCCATTCTCCGTCGTCTACTAATAGAATTAAATCAGGCCAAACAGGAGAAGGGTCCTGTGGAGGTGTTGTCAAGGTGCAGTCATCAGCATGCATTAGCAGGCCCTGAGAGGCTTCTGTGAGCACGCCTCATCTACCGTCCTCCTTCAAGGGATTAACAGACAGACAGCAATAACCAGGGAGATTAACTCAAAGGATGGTCACAATTAGCCGTCAAACTGTAAACATCTTATAACAAAATGCGATTAGGGGCCTTTGCTGAACATGGAAGTCTTTATATGCTTCATTAATTGGGGATGTACTACTTTCGAAATTGTTTGTGTTGTTTTATTATTAGTTATTGTTTTTAATTTTGTGTGCTTGCTTGTTTTCTAAATCCCACTATCACGGCTAATGCTTTAAAACCTGTAGAAATGGAAATGATGTGTTTATAATGGGGAACAGTAATTGATGGAAGCTCCCCTTGAAATTGTTTCAATAAACAAAGCAAACACTAATAAAAAAGTAATGTAGCAGTACTGTGGTATCGGATGAACAACATAGTGCTTTCACCTATACCATGTTACTGAATGTACCATAGTATTTAAAAATAATTCAAAGAATACCATACATGTCCAACAATCCATATTATTGTCATGGCCGATATTTAAACTAACATCATGACTGCGAGTGTATATTGATTTCACAGGGAGTTAATAGAATAACTTACATTTTAGACACAATATTGCCAGTAACTTTGTCTATTTTCTGCCAACAAAAATGGGCTTTTCACACTTGAAATAGTTAACCCTGGGTCATTCTAAAGCCTGGGTAAACGGAATCCTGGGTTATCTTGCTTCATATTTCACACTGCTCATAATTTACCCGGGGTTAACAATTAATCCTGGGTATTCATAATCAGATGTTTCATACATTGTACATTACTAAACTCAGGGTTAACTTTTTTATTTGCATTTGCGGTGTCAGTGTCATAAACGCAGCATGCGGCCTGTTTACATAGCTCTAGTATTGCGCATCCTCATATTGCCGACTGTATCACATTTATACTTAATGGACATTTCGAATTATAAAAGTAAGAATGAAACGGTCTCTTCTACACTCAAATTGTTACTTTTTCTGTCAGCATTTGACATTTTTATTGGTTGAGAGAATGATTAAAATTCATTTTATAAAACAGTTAGTTCCTGTCCTTTTTTCTGATTGGCCAATAGCTGTGTTTTAATCACGATAAAACACGGCTATGACCACTTCACCCAACGGTTCTGTGTATCACTACACAACACCCTTAGCAACCACTTTTAGCAACGTAAACTGTATGTTCTCAATTGGTATTGTTCATTGAAGCTTACTGTAGTATGTAGAAGAGTACTGTGAGAAAAAGATCGAGTGAGCAAGTTTATTACCTGCATTCAGATTTAGCATTTTCCTTCAGGTCAGTCCTATGTTCATAATAAAACATCTGTTTAAATGTCCGATGTATTATCTTGTCCTTTTAACAGTTAAGGGGTTTTCCCATGACTGACAGCGCTAGTCAAAGCATTTATCAGTTGCGTCTTGTTCCGTGTTCACAACAATTCAGTCTTTTCAATATAAAAGTCTTCGCTACTGACTGACACACTCATAAAGACAGTCTTTGCTGCCATCTAATGGCATAATAATGTAACTTCTGTTGCTGTTCACGGTCAGGGACTATTTTTCCGGCGGAAGGAAGGCTTTTAGTGAAAGTTTACTTCATGAAAGTTGCATTGATACATATTTTTTGGCTTTAATATATTGTGTGGTAACCATTATATAAAAGCAATAAGGTACGAGAGACTGTATCGTGAATAAGTCATGGCTGAAGGGGTTGCAGGCACTCCACTTCACATCGTGCCTAATAACGCCCTTCAGCCGTGACTTATTCATGATACGGCCTCTCATACCTTATTGCTTACATACATTCACACTGTCAGTTTTAAGGATTGACAACCGCATTTTCTTACAGGTGTGAGTCTCGAAATGTCCCATTCACACAGCAACTTACAGTAGCGTCTCAAATACTGTTAAAGTCTGTATGAACGTGCAACAAGAGTCAAGCCCGTATTCTCTTACTAGTAATCATAGCGACAGTGACCAAAGTAATATCAAAGATGGCGACGTCCATAAAACTGAAAAGTCACTTTTGACAGGACAGAGTCCAATTGAGCTGCGAGTTCACCCATTAAATTTTTATTAACCGACAGCAGCTTCAATGTAAACATGCGCTACCCGGACACATTTAACCGTTGCACTCGCGTCTTGTGCATGATACGGCATTTGAGTTGCACATAGAACACAAAACTGATAGGAGTGGCTCCGGTGGAGAATAGTGACTGGATCTAAAACCTTCAGATGACACACAGCTCATATCTCCCCCGCTGTAAGTTACCAAAAGTGAAACCACACACACGAAACCCCTTAACTCTCACACTGTATGGTGACAGACAACTAGTTGTCCAGTCCTGATCCGTTCACAGAACGCAAATTTTCTGAGAATGTGGTTGTGAGTCCTGAAAATTTATGGGTGTGAGTTCGGTTACAGAATGCGGTTGTCACTCCCATAAATAACCGTACTGTGTGTGAACGTAACCGTATTAAGGACTCAAATACAGGACTGACAACCGTATTCTGCTGCTGTGTGAACGTGGCACAGTCACTTGTTGCCACATACTGCTGTGTAACCTGCAGTAAGAGTCACTTAAAAATCCCCACCACTAATGATGTCACAGAATAACAGTCTGTCTGGAAAAAGCAACACAGACAAGCTATACAATCAGTGAGAAATAAAAAGTAGGCCTAATAAAATCAGACTTTGTCACGACAGAATTTACAAGTAGGCCTAAATGATGTGTGAATATGATATAATGATATGGTAATATAATATAATTATAGTTCTATAATGACTTAAATGCAGCTGTTTAATACAAATTATGTTTATAATTTAGCTTATAGCTACTTAATTAGCTACTTATAATTACTTAATTCAGAATACTTATACTTTGTCAAACCTAGGTGGTATGATGTTGGGCATCAAAAGTGTATTCATCATAACATCAGGTGATTAAAATATTGAGGTTTTCTTGGAATCAATAACTGCGATCTCTAAATCTTCTCCTCATCAAATATGAAATATGAGAGAAAGCTGTTAGATTTGTTTCTCTCTTGATTAGAAAGATACCTCAAAGAGTTCCAGGACCCAGATTCATGTCTGTGTTCATCCTTCTCATTAAAGGTCCAGACATTTTCATCTCTGTACTTGTTTCACTTTTTCCATTATTAAAACATGCGATGAAAGAAATATAAATAAAAACAGGATTTGTTTGCTTCAGTTTTGAAACTAAGAAGCACATATTTGATTTTTGGCAAGAGAGAAAAAGAGAAAAATTAAGACTGATTGATTTGAGATCCAGCTAAGAGATGTATTCATTTATTTTAGTTAAAAGCTGTAATCTAATTTGAACTAATCATAATTCAGTCCAGTTTTGTTTGCCAGATATTTCTGTTTTTCCATAACTCCACCTCATTTCTCCAACAACTTGTCAGCATTTATACAAAAACACATCATGGCATACTGTACATTACACAATAAAATACACAAATATTTTTGAACTTATCAAAGTATTTGCTTTTGGCTACAGTGTTCTTCAAACACCATTCCCATCCAAAAGTGAGTCTTTTTGCACATTCCCTGTTGTTGATGTGGGGGAGAAAAAAAAATGACAGGGCTCATGGCACAATGTATGCTATGCTAAGTCAGGACTGTGGCAGAGGTAAAAAAAATAAGAGTTCTTTCATCTGGCCGTTTTTTGAAAGACGAGATAAAAGGACTCAATAAAAATCTCCTTGAATCTATCCCTCTCCAGCAAAATCACATTCCTGACAGATGTGTTACCTCTTGTTATTCATCCCCTTTTTGTTTCACTCCATTCATCCCCCTTACAGGAGCAGAGCTACATGGCATGCGCCGGTTATTTTCAGACGTTAATATATGCATTTTAAAGACTTTGCCTTCATTTGAAGAATGCAACGGTTACCCACACCGAGATATCAGAGAAACGTTTGAAGTGAGTGCTCTCCTGCCCGCCTTTGTGTTCTGGGCTTGTAATATGAATGAATAATGTATCAGGGATTAGAAATTCATAATGCTCTTGTTTTCACCTTCCATGAAGCTTTCCCCTTCTCACATATCCCTGCGCTGGCCTGTGAGTAAAATCTCATTATGGCAGATTCCCTGAGGTGGGCAGGGCCAGGCCTCGAGAAACAGTCCGGACAGCACCGGGAGACTGTACGGATGATGGAAGCTGGAGGAGAAGAAAAGTTTTAATCACCTTTCACCAAAACCACTCCACCAGGGAAGGCAGGTTTGTGTTATGCGCTGGAAATTAAAAGCACAAAAAACAAACAAGCAGAGTTTGCCTGTGGTGATTAATGCTTCTAGGGGGGAAAAAATCAATTCTGTAAAGCAAAAAAAAGAAAGAAAACATGACGTCTGTGAGGTACATCGCCATGAATGTGTTTATGGAAAGTAAGAGTGCTGGTGACGGGAGCTGCACTAACAGCTTCTGGAAGGTGTCGGTGATTGGTTTACACCACATTTTACAAACCAAGAAGAAACCCATGGGCAGGGCTTACAGAGATATTTCACATGAGAAAATGAAGAACATGTCTCGCACAACATCTACAAAGCAGTTTTGCCTAGTAATGAAGAATATCCACAGGGCATTTCTTTCAGGATTGTTCATAGGATATGCTGATTAGAGGTAGGAGAGAAAGCCCTGTAGCTAATATTCTCTGAGATCATAATTTCACAAAAAGCCAAGAAAACTGTGCCTGGATTGAGATCATGTGCGGGAAAGTGGGGAAAAGATGTCGCTAGCCTTAAATCTAGCAAACTATGCAAGTTTTGTCATTTAATTTAAAAATTATGCTCGGTTGCATTTATTTGAAAGTGAAAACTGTAAAATTGTGAAATATTATTACAATTTCTGTTTGAATAAATTTTAAAATGTAATGTATTCCTGGGATGGCAAAGCTGAAGTTTCAGCAGTCATTACTCCAGGCTTCAGTGTCACATGAAATTTCCTTCTGAAATCATTCTAATATGCAGATTTGCTGCTCAAGAAGCATTTCTTCTTATTATCAATGCTGAAAACAGTTGTGCTACTTAACATTTTTGTGGAAACTGACTTTTTTTCTTTCTTTTTTTCAGGATTCTTTCAGTTATAGACAGTCAAAAGGGAGAGTTTTTATAAATCTTTTGTAACATTATAAATGCCTCTTTCACTTTTGATCAATGTAATGCATCCTTGCTGAATAAAAAAACAGCATATCCAGAAAACACTTAAAGTCCTCCTGTAGTCAAAAATTTTATCCCTTAAAACTCATCTTTGATCATAAAAATTACATATTTAAACGTTTTTTCTTGCAAAAAAAATTCTTCATACCTTAAAATAGCTTGAATGTAACTCTACACCCTTGCTTCATTTAGTATACCCAGATCTATAAATATGCAAATTAGCCCCGCCTCCACTCACTCGCACAAGCTCAGAGATCCACTCGGTCAACTTACTGAGGTAAATGCTGGACAATGCAGGGCTGTTTCCTCCGAGGAGGCAAGAGAGGCAGTGCCTCCTCAAAAAAACTGGATGAGAAAATAATCGGTATTAAAAAAATAAAAATAAAAATTTGACATTACAAAGTGTAAAAGTTACTAATTTTTCTAAAGAAACACTGTCCAACAGCGACACCCGCAGGTGAAGTTACAGCGGGGAATCCACGTTTCTCGTGCTTCCCTTGATCACATAGAGTTAAAGCAGAACCCCTAAAGCGTGCAGAGGGTTTAGAGGGGGGGTAATTGAGAATGAATGGGGGAAAGTCACGTGGGAGGAGGCAGTGCCTCCATCACGCTATGATTGGATATGACAAAGTCTCTTTAAGACAAGTCATTTCACTCGGCGGCCATCTTTGAAACGCCTCTCGGGCATCCTGGGCATCATGCAGCTACTATCTCTTTGAATGGGGAAACATCAAATTCTCCAAAACTGTTCGCCAACCTTACGATTAAATTTCATATTTGAAATCACCAATGAAATCTAACAACAACCGGCTCATAAATTTAGTTTCTAAACGCTCGAATCATGACAAAAAAAATGCATTTTTCAGGCTGGATCAAGCTAATGCGCATGCGCAGACCTAAATGCGCGTCTCTTGTGCCTCATTTCGGAGGCACGCGTCTGACTGTTTCTATAGAAACCGGTGCTTCTAACGGCCACTGCAGTGACGCGATGACTTTACAAGTCGGCGATTGCCTCTTATTTTGAAGGCGGGACTTATTCCGCCATATTGCGCGTTACACTTTCTCCCATTCAAAACAATACGAGTGACATGTTATTCTATAGTCTTTGGATATGATCAATTATGATTGGATATGATTGGGTCGTGCGATAAATCCCGGCTCTTGTTTTCGTTGGCGTTTTCATTGAATCAGCCTGAATGAAGACAACGATGGCATTAATGGGAAGACTAATTAAAAAGTAAATAAACAACTCACCCCCTTAGATATCACCTCATTATGTCATGTCAAAATCAAACTGGAAATGGCCTGAAAAAATGATGACTGCGGGGGGGTTTTAGTGAGCAATTAGCATGGGAAATTAAAGGTACATCTTCGTGTCTGTGACCTCTGACCAGTATGTACAAGCTTGATGATTGCTGACAATAATTAGACTATTACAAAGAAAAGCTGAACATCACAATATATATATATATATATATATATATATATTTGTTTAAATTGTTACTGCCTTTAGTTAGCCTATTATTTTGGAATAAATGTAAAATTGTGAAAAACTTGACGAAACACTACATAGTGTAAAAATACAAATTAGAATTGTATTTAGTCTCTCTTTATATGTAATGTTGGACAGGGACATAAATTTACATTTGATATAAAAAAAATTGAGGACTTTGCCTCATTTTAAAATACCACCGCACACCACTGGCACAATGGTATCATTTGTGCAACGTCGGACACATGACGGTAATTAATATGATTAGCCTTTTGCTTGACTACATTATCAAACAGCTAATCATGTGTTGCTAATGTTACACAAACCATGTTCACATTCACGAGTCAGACAGCTGTCTTCTAAAAATCAGTATCCTTAAAAACGCTTTAACAACTCAGAACTTCGATAGAGAAAGGCATATATAGTTCATCATAACATCATAATATACATATACACCCGCTATATTGCTACATCTACACGATTTTTCATATCAACAGACAAATATACCGGGATAACCTGGCTTCTCTTGAGACTCTCCTGCTTCAGAGCAGTCATAGTTAATGATATGCTAAAGCCTGCCGGCACGTTGACGTGATTGGTTACAAGGTAGTCACAAACACGAGCGATTTCAAATCACGTTTTTTTTTTAAAAACTGTTTTTTAGATCACTACAGTTTTAAAGAGAAAATACTCAACAATGGTGTTGACTTATGAATTTGCACATGGTTTGTCTTAAAGCATATTAAAAACACCACATAGGTATATAAACAACATTAAAAACTTGATTTTTACCACAGGGAGACTTTAAAGAATTTTTTGTTCTCATTGATAAATGAATGTTGTAAATGTTGTCCTGAGATTCCATTAGCATCTACATGATAGTTTCCTATATTCGCATGAATTCAAAATGTTGTTTTTTCCAACACTATTAACACCAAAGGATTATTGTGACACTAAAATTATTATGTTTTTGATAAGAGCAACATTCAAAGTAAGCTTTCTTAACCACACTTTCCTATTGGTCATCTTTTACATTTGCACTGTGCTTTTTTGGGAATAAAATGGAAATATTTCCAGTAATATCTCCTCTTCTGTGCAAACATGCAGGGTATTGTTTTCTTTTGCGATAATAAAATCCAGTAAGGAGTGATAAGATCCTGTTGGGAGGACTTTAAGAGGTGTGGGAGAGCAGCAGAACGATGGGTTACAGATGCTAAGAGCTACAGAGGAACCACTGCAACACTGAATCAGCAGAAAGAGAGACTGAGAGATTTATTCAATTAATATACTCTCAGGATAAAACAAGGAAGCTTTGATATATTTATTTCATTGTTGTAGTTATTGTTTTCCTAAAAGACTACTGTTTTAAATCTGTTATGGGACAGAATAGAGCCACCTCGCCTTAGTTCAAGTAGGGGCAAGGCTCTTACTTTTGCAGAAGTTGCTGCTGACTTGCCCAGTTTCTGTCATAGAGATCTGTAGGAAGGAGGGTGGTAGGTCACCATGGAAACCCAGGATATTTCATGGCTGTAAGCCACCTAGGGATCAATGAAATATTAAACTCAAAGACCATTCAGCAAACTAAGGGTATTAATAGTACCACAACTTCTAGCCTGTGTGCTCTATAGCTGCAATAGTTTGTAGTTACACAAAAAGATAGAAAAGAGAAAGATACTTTATCGATCGCTGAGGGAAAATTGTGTAACTTAGTTATTCCGCTGATCATCCTACAAGATGATTAGAAGACAAAATGAGAGTGTAAGTCAATTCAGTCATTCCCATTTTAATATATAAGTTGTTGATCCTGATATTGTACACACACATTGTCATGCTGTGCTTCTTTCTCATTTGAGCAACATAACAAAATGCCTTTCTCTTGTTTTTCTACAACTGTGAGGAAAGAGAGGATATAGTTGGCTGACCATGTATAAATGCAACAAATCATCACAAATTAAAATAGATTCCACAAAGACAATCCATTCTTATTACCCCGACCAAGGAGAATAGATTGATTAGTGTGGATCTAACTGAAGGTATATTCCTGTTGGGAGAAGCCATCAATTCAAACTAAATACTAAATCTGGATTAACAAATTTAGCTTGCAGCTATGCTGTAATCATAATCCAATGAGTTGGATTTCAGTTCAGCATTGTCTTAAAATTCGTTAAAACAACTTAAAATGCATTAAGTACCAATTAAAGCCATGGTCACACTAGACTTTAAACGTGCGGAATTTCATCGGATGCTGCAACGGTTGTGATATGACGTCACTGTCTGCAGAGTCTATTTTATAAACAAGAATTCAACATATAAGATATATTAATTCATTCAAAATATAAAAATATACAACCTACTCGACTTTACTGCAAAAATATAATTCTTTTAATTCAGCCAAGAGGTCATGCCGTGACGAATCGATCTTCTACTGGTCGAAATTCCCAGGTCAGAGTTCACCAAACTTGAACTTTAGAAAGCAGCGAAATGTTTCACACAAGCTTGCGTTTCCGGTCTGACGCATTCGCATGCGTTTGAATGGAAGGCAATGGAATGAAAAGTGCAGTTTGACTGCCCCTTAAGCCAGTTTTGAAGTGATTTCTTGCACTGTAAGAAAATAATCTGTCTTTCATTAGCTGAGGTAACATGACAGCTCACAGACAGCAGCGCAATTCACCTGTCACTCAAGTGACCATGCCCTTAATTATGCAGAACTTTAAGGTTTAATATAATTCAAATGGATGAGTTATAAAAAATTCACCCCCCTCAGAGTTGTCATAAAGGGCAAAATTAGCAGTATAGACCAAAACCACAATTTGTACCAGCTGTAAAAATATTTTTTTTTATGCTGTAAAGTTGGCCATTTTAACATGGGGGTCAATGAGATTCTGCTCTCTTTTGGAGCCTGTCCCTAGCGGCCAGTCGATGAATTGCAGTTTAAGTCACTTCCGTATTGGCTTCAAGAGAAACTGGGGGAGGTTGCCGCTTGCCTAAAACACAACAAAAGGCAATGCGCAACTCAAAATACAGGGGGGAAAACCTGTGAAAAATCAATACGTAAAATTCCTTTATATTAAACACAGTACTATAGGTCCTATTTTTACGGACTTTTGTGTTTCTTTTCCCTCACCCACCACAATTTGGGGAACAGAATAAAGTTTGATATTGTGTATAACATAAATGCATAAAAGCTTCTCCAAACAGCTGCATACAAACTTCCTCATATGAGAAGGAATAGCAGTGGTTGAGAAATTTGTTCATTAAATTTTGTTTTTATTCAATCCTGATCAGTTTCAGGCTTGCTGGACTGGAGCAAAGCATAGTATGCATAGCAAAAAGGCAGACTAGCTGATAAAGAGGTGATCTATCATTTTAATTGAGGCCCTAGATAACTACTTGATCATGCCTTGAGAATCTACACGCTAGAAAATATAAATGGAAACATTAATAACAATAATGCACACATTTGATTTCTCAAGCGCTTTTCTTATTTCTCAAAGTCAGTGGAATTCCAGCAGTTCTGCTCATTTCTTCTCCATCTGCAGGATTAACACACTTAGAAGGGGAAGCTCCTGATGGGATTAATATTTACAGTACATTCTTTGTGTTACCTTGGTACAACCTTGATACTTTGGAGAACATTCACAAAAATCTTCACAATAAATGCATTTAACAGCATTTTCATGAACGTGTCTGCTTACGTGCTAACATCTAACTCACAATAAAGATTTACCAAAAATGTGTGTTTAATGTAGGATGCATGTCACCCCCCTGCACTTACAAATAAATTGAACCTGTCCATCACAAGATCTGAAAAGATTCTGTCATTTTTATTGGTGGAACCACCAAATTGAACTATGATTTATGATGTAGTCCAATGTAATCTCACTTATAGGGGAATGTGGTTCAAATCAGCTTTAACACCCTCTTCACAGTGTTCTACAAGCTGAATGTCATGAAATGACATCTGTCGTATTTATACCATCAGATGTATGCTTTCTCTAATTCAGCATTTATTTTGTTTTTACAACAGGTAGTTTGTTTATATTTGCTGTTTCTATTTGATCATATCTTCTTAATATCTAGTAAAGTCATTTTTCTTGTTAGTCAGTTGATGCAAGTATCAGCAGACAATAAAAAATGAACAATAAAAGTTGTTGATAAAATGAGTAATGTGTTTAATCAATCATTTCTTGGTAAAGCAAATAAAGAAATAAAGGTAAAAAGTAAAATGAATGAGATATATCTCATAAATCACTAAAGAAAGAGAGGGATCTGGGTAGCCAAAGCATCTCAAGAGAAGAAGCCCAGATACAAGATATCATGCATCTGCATGGCAAATACGTCACAAGCACAACCTGATCTCACAGGAAAACGTAGCTATGTTACAAGGTGGCAATTTCGTATGAAATTGTGTGAATTCTACAAAAAAAAAAAGATTATTAGATAAAAAGTAAGCATGAAAGTCCACCCCTAACCTTAAAAATAAACATCAGATGCACGTCTCGTGAAGCATCAGCATGTAGTACGGAAAGGTCAACGTTAACAAACCTGATTCAGCTTTCTGAAACTGTGCGAGCAAACAAATGTTTTGTATGTGTTAAAGAACTTCAGATTTTCTTCCCCAAATGAACTAAGCGCAATACATATGATAAAATGAAACAATCAGTGGAAAAGAATAAAATGATTAGCATAATTAACATAATTACAACAAAACATATAAAGGCAATTAACATGAAGAAAATAAAGAAAGCAAGGTAAATCATATCACACATAAGACATCTATATAATTCACCAGTAATAATAGTCTGATAAAACTACTATCAGGTAGAGTTTATTTTGTTAAGCATTACATCCTTGTAGTATCAGAGTTTCCTTATTATTACAAACGCAATCAGCACTACAGACTGCATTCATAGGAAAGGCACCGATGAAGCAACAATTCACTTTGGTCAACAGAACTCATTTTAATTTAACCAGCGTATAATTAACCTACAGATGGCCTGAGGTGGCCTGAGTTCAAATCATGATTACTATATTTTATCAAGTGGAAGTGGTGCAACTCTGCTTCATGTTTAAGTGCCGCTTTGTCTGTGCGAAAGCTTGCAGTAAAGTGTGATGCAATGTTGTCTGTAGCCTAGTTTGTACAATGTCTAGAATATTTTATTCATTCAACTCGCAGGTGAGTATAGAAACCCACTTAGAATCTGACTCTTCATACAAAACCCTCAGACAGAACAAGAGTGGAGATATACCCAACAGCATTGCCACATAATGTCAGGGATACAATAGCCCACTGTCATGCTGAAAGCTTGATAACAGTGTTTGAAATTGATGGGCAGCACTGGACGGCATAGTCCCTAAAAGGTTTCCTGCATTGTGTGGCTTTTGATTGGCTATAAAAATGGGTTACATTCTTACACAAGTATATATTGCAGATCTTAGCCAAAATCCTGAGTATACAGCAGAAATGCAAATGTGTTTGAATGTGTATGAAGTCTAGTGTGTAAGCTCAGTTTTGCAGTGTCCTTTTTTAAAAAATATTCTTGAGGTTGGTACCAACTGTGCCATTTTTTTTCATATTTCAAGGATTTTATCAGTCAACAACTTTATAATTGGGCCATATTTGTCCATAAGAAGCGACTGTAAGAAGCGAATGCATTGACAACTTCTGTAATGTGCTGTCATACAACATTGCTACCTTACCTAAACTAACAAAAGTACATAACTCAACCTAGTTTCACAATCTGTTCTGTTTCTTTCAGATGAACACAATCGTAGATATATTTAAAAATATCTTAGTCCTCCAAGGTTTATAATGGTTGTGAATGGTAACCTACGGAGCCCCGCACATGACATGCGAGAAAAAAAATTAAATCGTGCACACGATTTACTAATTTGTTTCCTCGATTTACTAAATCATGCGCACGATTTACTAAGTCGTTAGCTCGATTTACTAAATTGTGCGCACGATTTACTATTTTGTTCCCTCGATTTATAATCATGCGCATGATTTATAAATCGAGGGAACAAAATAGTAAATCGTGCGCACGATTTAGCCTACTATTTTTTTTCCTGCATGTCATGTCCGGGGCTCCGTAGTAACCCAAATTCTGAAGACAAAAAAAAATGCATCCATCCATAAAAAAATTAATCCATAAGACTTCAGGGGGTTAATAAAGGCCTTCTGAAGCGAATCGATGCGTTTGTGTAGCGTTAACTTCCGCGATGTAGTACACATTGACACGGACGTACGTCGAATGCGTATGGCTGTCGTGCCGGAAGCTTGTTATTTTACTTTATAAAGTTTTAAAATAAGGATATTTGTCTTACACAAATGCATCGTTTCGCTTCAGAAGGCCTTTATTAAGGAGTCGTATGGATTCATTTTTTAATGGATGGATGCATTTTTTTGTCTTCAGAATTTGGGTTACTATTCACAACCATTATAAGCTTTGGAGGACTAAGGATATTTTTTAATATATTTCCAATTGTGTTCATCAGAAAGAAGATAGCCATATACACCTAGGATGGCTTGAGGGTAAGTAAATCATGGAATAATTTTCATTTTTGGGTGAACTATCCCTTTAAGTGCAAAGACCGCAGGTGTGGGCATTGGGACATGTCCAGTGTCTTGTCTAAATGAGTAAATGAATCATTCACTCAAGTGATTAGATTCAACACTGATTCATTCGTAAATGAATCACTTCTAGTGTATGTTGCTCGGAGATGCATTATTTTAGTCTACGGAGTATAGATGTCTCAATAGAAGCTTTTTGTTTATTGAACTGTTGGTATTCGGAACAACAGCATGCACTCTTGCTTGTATGATATTGCTAAATTGTTATGACGGGTCGAGGCAAGGAGAGGAGATGTGGATAGTTGCAGCAAAAAAGTCATATTCAGTATTCATAAGGCATACCAAAACAAAGGCGGTAAATCCAATGTGGAGGGCAAAAATGTAACAGCTAGGCATAATAACATAGACAATACAGTGCCAAGAACCAAATCAAACTGAGGGTATGTTTACACGACAACAATGTACTAAAAACGGATTTGCATTTTTCACGTACAGATGACACCATTGTCAAAACGATCCCCATTCACACAGGCCTGCAAAAACAACTAAAAACCACTGTATTCTGCTTCCAAGCCAGTAGTTGGCGATGTCACTTTGTAAAGAAACACTATATGCCTATAATGTGGTGGAACTGGTCACTTTGTAGGCCAATCGGCAGTTAGCATCACGCTGGTTCCCTCGACAAAAACCCAATAGGATTTTCTCATAGGCTTTTGGATTATTGCAAAAAAAAAAAAGCTCTGTGTTCAACAAAAGTTTAAGATCCTTACACGTTTTGTCCATCAAGATAATTTTCACAGATGAACACAACTTTTGAAGCCTAAATGCAGTCGCCAGAAGCAAAAAGCTAAAGGTAGGCTATAAGTGAACTACACCAAGGTCACACAATTTCAACATCACCACCACTAAGCTTCCGACAACTCTTTCAGTCTTTATCTAAAAACATTTTCCATGAAAGTTTGAATTAGAATAGTTTGTAAGAGTGCAGTTGTAAGCATAACTAGGCTGTAAAAGCGGACTGAGCTTACCTGTTCAGCGTGATGACGTTTAATGTAGCCGACAGCCTCTGTAGTCCGATTTATTCACTTGTTAGCAACCGTCATTTTCAAGACATGTAACAGTTTAAAAAAAAAAATCCTGGGTAGGTTAATATTGATGTGTTTTATACCGTAGAATGAAACGTGAAAGTATCTTGAGCTTGTGTTAACCACAGACCTTATTTCAGACATTTAACCAAAAACCCATTAAAAAAAAAAAAAAAACATTGACTTTGGGGCAATGGAACCATAAGTGCTAAAATGTTAACTCGCTTCTGGGCTTTGGCCTACAAAAATGCATTATAGTTCCAGCACCAGTGTTGGGGAAAGTTAGTTTTAAAAGTAATGCATTACAATATTGTGTTACTCCCTAAAAAAGTAACTAATTGCATTACTTCACTTTTTATGAAAAGTAATGTGTTACGTTACTTTTGCGTTACTTTTTCTCATCTGGGCCGGGCTTGCTTGTTTGTTTTTTAATAACAAAAAAGCTATTCTATTTTGGCAAATGTAAAGGCCCTTTCACACAAGTGAAATGAATAAGCCTCGGGCTGAAGGAAATGCAAATTCAAAGCTGTGCAGTAGAGGGCGCAGCTTAGACAAGAAATTTCAGCACTCTTCAACAATAAAAAAACAAAAAAATTAAATACAAATGAGTTCACGATTTCTCTCAACATGGTGACTGGAGAGCTGTCAGTCAATAAATGGGAAATCAAAGTAACTTATTTGAAAAAGTAACTCAGATATTGTGTTGTAAATTTAAAAGTAATGCGTTACTTTACTAGTTACTTGGAAAAAGTAATCTGATTACGTAACTCAGATTACTTGTAATGCGTTACCCCCAACACTGTCCACCACTCTATAGATTGAACATGTAATATGCATGTGCATGACGTCACCGTTTTCACATATTTTTGTAGTTTACACTAAGACTATAATGGTATTGTATTCAAAAACTTGCACTTCGAAACCCATTTTCTAAAGTTTGTGATTTCACGCCCCCAAAACGGCATTGTCATGTAAATGAATGGCCAAAATGTATAAAAAGTTTTTAGTTAAAAATGGTGCCATGTAAAAGGCACCATTTTTAATTCACAAGAAAACAAAGGAACCAAAGAAGACAAAGGTGAACGTAATTAGTTATCACAGAAACAAACTGAACATGAGAACAAAGGAAACAGGAACTAAGACAAATAAAAACAGGAACTAGGCTAATTAATTATAAATCAAAATATTTTTATTTCAATCTAATTCTTGCCATTTAAACTATGCACGAGGGTCTAAATAGAGAGCAGAATATCTAACAGTTAGTTGGTTGTTCTATTTCTACATTCATATCAGGTGTAGGTTACTGTTGACCATCAGTTATTTGAAATATAAAGTAGATGTTTTTCAGGCAGTAAGCATAATGTTTCTATGCTGTGGGGTTTTCAGGCTGAATGCCATGTTTCTTTGACCTAATAGCATAGCTTGTGTTAAATGTGCACTTGCAGATGGTTAAAGAGTTCATGGAGACGTGGATAGCTTTAGAGAGGTGCTGATGGAAAATGTGCTGTGGCAGGCTGAAGGGTTAACGGCCGACTGCTCTTTTCCAGTGGGGGGTTTCTCTCTTGCCTTTTCCCTGTAGTAAAGCAAGCTGAGCACTGGTCAGGGATGCCCACTGGCTCTCATTAAGAGATGCCAAATCATTATGGATCCCTTCCCTTTCTGCAAAGCTCCCCTAAACCTCTGGCGGCTCACGGCTGTGAGCTATCATTAGCAGATGACAAACCCCATTAGAGTGCCCCCTCTCTGGGCTGGAGTGGATCTGACAAGCCCTCTTTAGCCTTCAACCAGTTCAAAAGCACAAAAATGCATTAAAATTCCTTTTGGTAAATACACGCAACAACATACAGATATTTCCACATTATTACATATGCAAAATAGCCTTATATATATATATAGACAGATATATACACACAAGAACAAGCCTACATAATTTTAGTGGGGGGTTTTTTTCTTCTGGCTTTTTTCTTTTATTCCTTTTTTTTTGGCTGTAGCTGTAACTCCTTTTCCAGAAAAGTTGGCATGGCAAATGGTAAAGTCATTAGGTGTTGGTTTTGAATTTGTCTTTGCAATATGTAGTAAATAAATGCATGAAAATCTATCTATCTATCTTCTTTATTTTAAAGCTTGTAGATCGAAAGCCTTGTTAAGGAGAGTTTGGGGTCTTTCCCACTTTTCCATGTGAATTGCTTTTACTTCACAATCCCACCCTGACAGCCCTCCACCCTGCACCAGGTTTTAATTAGAGCTATTTGGTCGGGACCAATAGCTTTGCTTCTTAGTCCCCGCAAAGTCTTGCACGCCTACTAATTTAAAGGGACCTTGATGCCTGCGGGACTTTTTATATCCTTCCAGGCAGGAGTGTGCAACGCATGCCCACTTTCATGTGGAAAACTTTGCATGTGACAAAGAGACTTAGCTGCTAGTAATGTCGCCATTATTGAACCTCAGAGAGGTTTTCAAATGGGCCTTCAGACAGCATCGGTCTGTTTGAGCCTGGCTTCAAGTGTGCGTGGCAGCTGTGTATTGCCTAACCCTGAACCAATAAAGATCCTGAAGCCTTGTGTGTGCACTTTGTGGTTGTGTGTGTGCGTGTTTGTGATGAGATGGGGACTTGCAAGGCTTAATGCACAGCTGGGGTAAATTTACTCCAGGGGCAATAGCGAAGAAGGCCTGCTGTTGCCAAAGTGAAATGCATGGAGAGCCTGTGCAATGAAGTGTGCCTCCATTGTCTGGAAGTAGGGCAGTGGCACAATGAGGACTGGACCTCGGAGACCATCTCACCTTGGCTGGAGAAAGCTGTTATGTTACAACCAGTCGATTCACACAAAGTATGTCTGGGAAACTATTACATTTATGGCATCCTGGAACGCCTTGCAAAAAAGTAATCTTGTTAGTAGGCTCACTGACATTTTTAATTTGCTGAAATATGTAAGGGACAATGTACAGTCAGTTGGTCATTATTGCAAAATACACCCTGACACAGAGGGGATGGGTCTTATTTCTGCCTGAAGGAATTTATTTTGCGATAATGAACTGTACTTATGTGCCTATTCACTAAATAAATGAATACATGCACATGAAATATTGAGTTTCAGTATTTCATAATCCTAATTGGATATTATCTTAAAGCTTCCACTAATAAAAAATACAGAGGACAAATTAAGACGAGCACAGCAACAATATTCAAGTAATAGGCTATTAATACTGCAGTCCTCCAACGTCATTTTCACATCACAGTCGATAATTGAGATGTAAGATGGTGTGAGATGAATGTGATTGACTGCTCCAGTTATTTTGGTTGTACAACAGCAGTCTGTTATTCTGCTTGCAGTTTAGTATTTGTTTTGATATTATTTTAATTTATACAACAGTTCGTTCTGGTTCTCGAATCTGATTGGCTGAGAGGTCTTTCCAGCCATGCGATATTCTACCGCCACAGAAACCGTTTCACCATTTGTATCACTCCGCTTGAAGCAACTGTCATGGCGGCCGAGCAAATCCACCATATTTTTTTTACAAATACTACACTTGTTGTATGACGAACTGTAATTTTAAGAGTTTTTAGGTGAGGATGTAGTTGTTTAGACCTGAAATATGTGACTCATATTTAATCATAGCGCCCGTTTTACAATTTGTTTAGATGCGAGCTCAAGGTCGTCAGCGGCCGTTCAGTGCTCGTGTACCCACCGAGAACAGCTTCATCTCGGCCAGTGCTTCGGGGATTTGCTGCTGTCTCTTATAGTGGTTAAACATGAGATATAATTCATTTTGGGTACATAAAACGGGAAATCTTTGGTCTTATTAATCTGTTACTTGTTCCTGAGCAAATCAAATTGGGCTATGTTAAATGTAATAATTTAATATTAATGCTATATTTAACTTATATCCTGTAGAGCACTGGTTTTGTACTTTTGACTGAATTGTACAATTGTGTTTATTTCCTATTGTCATTTATTATGGCTATTGTTGTTAATTTAGATATTGTTGTTCAATAAATATTATTTTATATAAATAATATGTTGTATTTGGTATTAAGAAAAGGTCCGTTAGTGCGTAATATGGGTTGAGTGAAAGTTACATTAATACGCCATTATGGCGGCAAACTTTACGAGTGAATGAGTCAGTCGCAAGAGACTTTTAAATTGAAAGGGACTTATAAACAAAGGACGTTGCTTTAGTGCTGTTATGAAAAATTCCCTTAAAGGGTTAGTTCACCAAAAAATGAAAATTCTGTCATTAATTACTCACCCTCGTGCCGTTTTACACCCGTAAGACCTTCGTTGATCTTCGGAACACAAATTAAGATATTTTTGTTTAAATCCGATGGCTCCGTGAGGCCTACATAGGGAGCAATGACATTTCCTCTCTCAAGATCCATAAAGGTACTAAAAACATATTTAAATCAGTTCATGTGAGTACAGTGGTTCAATATTAATATTATAAAGCGACGAGAAAATTTTTGGTGCACCAAAAAAACAAAATAACGACTTATTTAGTGATGGCCGATTTCAAAACACTGCTTCAGGAAGATTCGGAGCGTAATGAATCGGCGTGTCGAATCATGATTCGGATCGCGTGTCAAACCGCCAAACTGCTGAAATCACGTGACTTTGGCGCTCCAAACTGCGGATTCGACACGCTGATTTATTATTTTTTGGCACACCAAAAATATTCTCGTCGCTTTATAATATTAATATTGAACCACTGTACTCACATGAACTGATTTAAATATGTTTTTAGTACCTTTATGGATCTTGAGAGAGGAAATGTCATTGCTCCCTATGTAGGCCTCACGGAGCCATTGGATTTAAACAAAAATATCTCAATTTGCATTCCGAAGATTAACGAAGGTCTTACAGGTCTGGAACGGCCTGGAACGAGTAATAAATGACAGAATTTTCATTTTTGGGTGAACTAACCCTTTAACTGTAAAAAGGATAAATACAACTAGTGGATGGAGTAGTCACTTCCCTAGTGGACATTCAAATGGATTTTTATAATGGATATAATATTATGGACATCGACCTGAAGAATGAATATCAGACACAGGTAATGCTCGCTCAGGCTATGTCTCTCTCTCTCTCTCTCTCTCTCTCTCTCTCTCTCTAATACTGTACAAAATACAATGAGTTTCAATAGAGGGACTCAAAATTCCTTCGTTAGTTCTAAAGTGACGTTTTAGAATTAGTAACGGAGGCTTGGCCAAACTGTCAACTTGAGATTTGAATCTGTGGCAGAAGGAAGTAGTTCTGCACTAAAGAGGGTTTTAAAGACACTTTGTTGTTATTTCTAATTTATTTACACACTTGTGCCGTCGAACTGTTGTATAAACGCAATAGCCCTGCGATATGGCTCTATATCAGCACGCTGTGATTACCTACATCCGAATCACAGCCATGCTGATATACAGCCATATCCCACGGCTACTCATGTGATATTGCTAATTTATTATCATATTCATAAACACACTGGTTTGTTGTGCAAATTTTACTGTTTACTGCACTGTGCTGCTATTCTAGTTATTTACCTAGTGGCTAATGAATCTTAAATCTCATACATTCTCAGGAAAAAGCTTACTTGCGTGTTGAAAAATAAGGTGGATAAAGCACTATGGACAATGCAAATATTAGGAAATATTCGACAGCTGAATGCTGCGATTGACAAATCAGAATTAAGTATACCAAAGCATAAGAATAGGGTTTATACAATGAATGTTTATGGTCATATAGACATTTAGCCTATATTTAAAACATCTGGTGGAATAACTAAAAAAAACAGGAGGTTTAAATTATAGGGTATTGAAAATCAAAAGATAACATCTATCAGAATGCCTATTTCCCCAATGTATTGGCCCACTTTCTTCTAGCAGACTTGCTCATATAGTACTCTTGGGGGTCACCTTCACACTATAGCATAATCACACATGGCAGGTAGACATTGTCATCAGTAGAAACCCGGGTCATGCCATCACAATTGAGTGACAACTACATTCGTTTCACTGCTTCTCTTATCTCTACCTTTCCATCATAAATCACTGTTCTTTCTGTGGCCTGTCTGTCCACCCACTCAGTCCTGTGTTCTGGTCACCTCATGGGTTCAGAAAAAAAAATGAACTCGGAGGATGGGAAATAAGTCAGAAAATTAGTCCGTGTTATCTCAGTAGGATAGCGCAAGATTGTTTCGGCCAACTACATGGAGCTTAAATTCTGGATGCCGTCTGTCACTAAAAAAACCATGAGATGTCCAGGGAATCAGATTTTCTTTCTCATAATATTTGAACAGTTTTTATGAAGGAATATCAGTTTGGAAATACAATTACATGCTTTTAAAAGGCATGATATTCATTGATTCTTGGGATAAAATATGTCCTACAACTTTACCTGTCATAAGTTTTAAAATAGAAAATGTACCATTCGCATTGCATTGTAACTCACCATAATAATCCACAAAACTTTCATATAGATTTGAATATATATACCCTAGTAAAAAAAAAAAAAAAACTATACCAAAATCTATTTAAAATACATTTATTTCATACTAAGTATACTTCAAATCAATTAACATTTTTTATTGACATATCACTTAAGACTTACTGATATAAAAATATAATCTTTATTTGGAGTATTTCTTTGTTGCACACTGCATATTTCTTAATATTATGCCTAAATGTATTTTAATATCACTATTAATAAGGATTATATGATCTCTGTATAACATCAGTCTTTAAATGCAAGATATTTAAAGTGTACTTAAAGTATACTTGCAATAGTTCCACTTTATCACAAATATACTTAAGTATATCAGTTGGACCTCAGCACTACTTCCGCACAATTAAAATGCATTAAGAACAAAATTAGTTGTTCCAATTTAGCAGACTTTAAGTATATCCGTTTAGTATACCAAAAGTACAAATGCAGATTTTTTTTATGAAGCTCATAAATATGTAAATGTATTTTGTAGTATACTTAGCACAAAATAAATGTATTTCAAATACATTTTAGTATATTTTTTTCACTAGAGTAAACATATATTTTAAATAAACATTACTGTCTGCCTTGTCCAGACAGGAGGAAAAGGTTACATTAAAAATACCTCTTTTGTATCACGACTTTCTGTCAGCATTGCGATATTTAAGAAAAGGAAGGAAAAAAACAGGCTAATTCAGAATAATTCTCTAATACACAAGCTTTTGTATTTTTCGTCGTTATGATATATCGTTATTATATTTAAGAGAGAGAGAGAGAGAGAGCGAGAGAGAGAGAAACAGTTGCTTAATAGTCTACAAATCATTCTACAATGACCCAGAAAAATGGAAAAACCTACATACTCTAAACTGCTCAGTAAATAAAAGTTGACCTGTTCTTTTTCTCTGTTTTACAGGATGCAGCGCAGTGCAGTGCCCTCAGAGATTTTATGTGTTATACTGACATCCAGTGGTACTGCAACAATGGACGTTGTTTACTGTCAATATTAGGCTCGACAAACAGGAATACCTTTTTAATTTGAGCTTGACTTTTGCCTCTATCTCCGTGTCATTATCTGGAACACAGATTCAGTTTGGCTGAATCACTGTTGAAAAAACAAATAGCGGAATAACATAAAACAAAAGAAAAACTCGAACAGCGAAATTTCTGCCACACTCAATATGGCAGACAACTACTGCCAGATTTCAACTGTCGGTATCAACGAAACGTAGTGACGTTCATGGGCAAAAGAAACTAAAACTGGCTGAATGACATGTAAACTTGAGCGATGGAAGAAGCAACAGATATGATTTCTTGTTCTGATTTTAATATTACTTGACGCTGAATGCATGAGCGGTGCTCGTGCAGTTAGAGGATGTCGCGCGTTACAGCCGATCTGAATTTTCAAACACTTCTCGAGGTAGGTTTACTGTCAACACTAGCGAGGCAGCTATGGTTTACCATATTGTAATGGTTAGTGAGCTAACAGGCTAATTATCGGTAGTGCATCAAGATTAAAACTAAGCCAGATGATATACTGAACTAGATATTTCAATATGAGTAGCTGTCCTGTCAGATATCATGATAAACTCCTTTAGGGATCTCCTTTCAGAATCTCCTGTCATGTTGTTTACTTTGTGTTTGACAGTGGTGATTAAATATCAGATTACCACTTTTGTTGTTAAAACTATGGCTGTAGTAACTATGGTAGGCTATTGGTTACCATAGTAATTTTTTATTAGTGAAAATTGTCTTGTTGATGTTGTGGTGCATTAGGATCCTCTTGTTTACTGATCACTATCTTGACATTTTCCCTATAGTGTAATTACTGCTACCCAGAAGATGTTCTTGATGACGTCAAAGATGTGTCGGCAGATTTCCCAAACCTGCAGCTATACGTGGACTATTATCGTGAGTTGATCTTCTAAAGCACAGTGGTCTAACAACAGATCTTTATCAACGTGTAGCAGGGGTATTATAGTTAAAGAGTTAGTTCAGCCAAAAATGAAAATTCTGTCATCATTGTACTCACCCTCATGTCGTTCCAAACTCATAAGACTTTCGTTCATCTTCGGAACCAATGAAGTTGAACAAATAAAGATATTTTTAATGAAATCTGAGAGATTTCTGTTCCTACAGTCCACGCAACTACCATTGCTGCTTCAAAAGGTTCATAAAGAGATTGTAAAAAAAAAAAAAAATCCATATAAATTGAGCAGTTTAGTCCAAATTTTCTGAGGAGACGTGATCGCTTTATATGATAAACAGCTTTTATTTCCATATAAACATTCATCAACGCACACGTAAGTTATGGTAAAGGGGAGATGCAGCACGTTCGAGCTTCCACAAGAACCAATGAGATTTTTTCTCATGCGTTAAAGCATGTACGGTTGAGCTTCTGTTTATGCTCACTGATCAATGTGAATAAAAGCCTAAATTCAATGTGTTATATTAAATAACACAATCGAACAAAAAACAACAGTTACTAAAGCTTAAACTAAAATGATAATGGAAATATATATATATATATATATATCGAATTTTCACGAATTTTCATACTTTTACATACATTTATTTTTCATACTATGGAAGTCAATGGGGCCCATCAACTGTTTGGTTACCCATATTCTTCAAAATATCTTCTTTTGTGTTTAGCAGAACAGAAGAAAGAAATTCATACAGGTTTGGAACATCTAGAGGGTGAGCAAATGATGACAGAATTTTCATTTTTGGGTGAACTATCTTTTTAAGGTCTCTGCCTATACAGAAATTGACTATTGAAAGTAAATGTTCAATGAGAAATATTCACTGGAGTACAGATTGTACAGATTGTTTGTCTTGTCCTATATAATTCGATAACTATTTTAAAGGATTAGTTTACTTCAGAATTAAAATTTCCTGATAATTTACTCACCCCCATGTCATCCAAGATGTTCAAATCTCTCTTTCTTCAGTTGAAAAGAAATTAATGTTTTTGAGGAAAACATTCCAGGATTTTTCTCCATATAGTGGACTTCAGTGGGGTTCACTGGGTTGAAGGTCCAAATTGCAGTTTCAGTGCAGCTTCAAAGGGCTCTACACCCAGATGAGGAATAAGGGTCTTGTCTAGAGAAACGATCAGTCATTTTTTAAATAAAAATGTATATACTTTTTAACCACAAATGCTCATCTTGCACTGCTCTGTGATGAGGCACGCATTACGTTGAAAGGTCACGCTGAGGTACCACAGTAGGGCGAATAACTTAATCTAATTTTCTCTTCCAACTTCAAAATCATCAGATACATTTGTTTTACTTTTTTTTTTGTAAAGGGTTTAATCTTTGGACGTTCGCTTTGTAGACACTGGATCGGTATTTCCGTCTACGTCATGCGTGACCTTTGTAACTTGATTACGTCATGCATGGCGCATTGCAGAGCTAGTGCAAAATTAGCATTTGTGATTAAAATGTATATACATTTTTATTTATTTTTTTAGAAAATGACAGATCGTTTTGCTAGATAAGACCCATATTCCTTGTCTGGGATCATGTAGAGCGCTTTGAAGCTGCAGTGAAACTGCAATTTGGACCTTCCACCTGGTGTACCACACTGAAGTCCACTATATGGAGAAGAATCCTGTAATGTTTTCCTCAGAAACCTTAATTTCTTTTCGACTGAAGAAAGAAAGACATGAACATCTTGGATGACATGGGGGTGAGTAAATTATCAGGAAATTTTCATTCAGAAGTGAACTAATCCTTTAAAAACAAGTGTATAATTTTGAATTTTGAATTTTTGCTTACTGTGCGTATTTCCTGAGTTCAGTTATCTTCTCTTTTTACAGTCTATCCCAACAATGATAAAAAGAAGTTGGTTTATTTGGGTGGTACCGTTCCTGTAACATACGAAGGTAACTGGTTTCAGAAGCTTTACTGTAACCTATAACTCATCCCTTCCCATGTTTACATTGTTCTTTGTTTTTCATTTATTGTCTTTCCACCAACTGAAACTTATAATGTATTATGTTGTTACAAAGGCTCCAAGTACAATATTCCAGTTTGCATCTGGATCCACGAGACCCATCCCAAAAATCCACCCAGGTGTTACGTCTGCCCTTCACCGTCCATGGTTATCAATGCTAAAAGCAGCAATGTCGATGCCCATGGTCGCATTCTTCTTCACTGTCTCAACAACTGGAAGATTGTAAGTCAGTTATGTAGTTATTTCACTATTACTTATTTGAAGTACATATGTCACTCTGGATTTAAAATGTTTGATTTCCAGGGATGGTCAAACTTATCCATAGTTCTGGAGGAGATGATTGCTGCCTTTCAGCGTGAAACTCCTCTATTTGCCACCTATCCTGTCCAAAACCCTTCACCACATTCTCAAGCAAAACATCTGCCGGCTGAACTGGTAGTTCAACCGAATTCTGTTTCATCCTATAACAGGTCAGTGCTTGTTTTGAGTTTCAGTTTAGTCATACTTATCAAAAGCGTTTGGCCCCAGTCTCTCAATTTATCACCTTTTTAATGATCAACTGTACTGATGTTGTCTTCAGTCTTCTTTTTTTGTTTGTTTGTGCGCAGCTGGCCACATACAGGCAGCAGTTCAGTGCAGAAGACATCAACAGCTCAACACGGAGCATCCAGTTCATCTGTGCCTCAGCATGCCAGCAACAGTAAACATTGATTTTTCTGCTGAATATTAGTCTTGCATGGATGGTTCACTACTTCAGATTTTCAGTTTTTTTTTAGTTTTTTTTTATATGCTCTCTATATACTTGTGTTATTTTAGTATTATTGAGATACTATTATAGTTTTTATTTTATTTATTTATTTATTTATTTATTTATTTCATTTTAATTTTTGTAAAAATATTTTCTAATATGTCTGTCGTTTTTATTCATTTTTTTCAGTTTTAGTTATTTTAGAACATCAAGTTACATTTAATGAAAATTAAAAAATTGACTGCAACTAGCTAAAATAATTTGTTTTTAAATATTTTTTTAAAATATTTTATTTTAGTTTTCTTTTTATTTTATTTCAAGTAACAAAAATGTTTTTGTGGTTTTAGTTTTGGGTTTTAGTTAACTATAATAACCCTGCTATCTACAAGTCATTCACAGTAAGTAAGGCAGTTGCACTGTAATGTGTTGAAATGACAGCCGGATTCATACTTGCATTGCCCATCTGATATCCACAGTTCAGTGTGTCAGAGCATGTGATCTTTAGTGGGTTGGTAAATAAAGCTGAAATCTCCATCTTGAAAGCAGAAAACAGGCAGCATGCTGATCCATTACAGCTTCCGAGATTATTGGTTTATCGTTGTGAATTAATGTTTCAGACTTTCATTTTCTATTCCTGGCTAACCATAAGGTTTCCTTCACCAGTCCTACCCAAGGGTACAAAGTCCCAGATGAACCTGAATCAAGCCAGTGAAACAGAGATGAGTGGGGTAAGGAGATCATACACGCAAGAGTTGCTGGATTTTGGGATCACATTTGGTGCACAAGCTTTGGAGACCAACCACCAAACAAACCCATTCATTTCTCCTGCTTCAGGTAATATGTTTTTTGTTTTTCTGAAAATTATTCAACATTGATATTTCCGTGTTGAAAAACATATGCTGGTTAGGTATGTTTTGAAGCATGGCAGCTGGTTTGAGCTGGTTTAAGCTGGTCCTTAGTTTGTCCTTAGCTGGTCATGAGCTGGTTTAAGCTGGTCAAGTGCTGGTCCTAAGATCTAGCAACTAGCTCCAGCTCAGGACCAGCTTATAACCAGCTTAGGACTCAAACCAGCTGCCATGCTTCAAAACATACCCAACCAAGCATACAGTGTTTTTTTTTTCAACAGAGTTTAAAACGCTCTTTGTAAATTTTTTAATTAATTAAAGAATATCTCTGCTTCAGCTCCCACCAACAATACTTCTAATTTAGATGACATAGACGACATGTTCAAAAGCCTTCAATTACAAAGAGTTGTCAACATGTACCAGTTCAGCAACAGGGAGAAAGGTAAATAACACGTCATTTAACTGTTTTTATAGACCTCAAGAAATCAATATTGGAGTTTTGTGTCTTTTTGTACGAGTTTACTCATAAAAGATTACAAAACAAACTTCTTACCTTTTTCTTCCAGTGAAACCTTTTTTCCAATCAAATGATCATATATATATATATATATATATATATATATATATATATATATATATAATATATATATATTTGCAGGGTTGGGCAAAGATACATCAAAATGTATTTTTAAAATAAAATACCAAATACCTTAATTTTAAGTGTATCAAAATAAACTACAAAATACAGCAGCCACACCATGTATCAAAATAAACTAATGTATTTTTGTATTTTAAAAATACTAAAAAATGCTTTTACAAGGGACCGTGAAATTTCTTCACAAACCTTCCATCAGTTGGTCTATTTGATCTATCCCTGGTTAGTTTTAAAGTAACCAACATTTTAATATTTAACAGTTTGCAAATGACTCATAATTGTAGGCTGTCCTAATTTAGTTACTTGGTGTTTGGTAACAAAGGGCCTACTTTGCATCAGCAACACTGACTCATTGACAAACAAGAAATTCATAAGAAGACAACTGATGGCACCTGATGGGGCCTAATGGCTTGTGATAATGTGGACAGAACAACATCGTAGCTCATAGTAGGCCTATCTATAACATTATATAAGTTATTGTTAAATGTCAATTGGCCTGTTGAGAAAGTGAATAGGATTTTTACTTCTGGAACCAGGCTTTTGCATTCTGTACCATCTTCCGCTGACAAGAAAGTAGCAAATCAAGATTCAAGGCTCTAAAGTATCTTCAATACATCCCACCCAAATCTTGTTTCAATTGGAAATACATCAACACAGGAATCGTCAAGCAGTTTCACTGGATTGAGCTTGAACTGTACAGTTGCAGGACATTCATTATCTGAATATAAAACATACATATTGAATCAGCGTAACGTGATTGTAATGTTGTTCCAGTTTGTACTGGTGCCTCTTACAAACTATTGCATAAAATAATACTGATGTTCCATTGAATTAAAATAGACTATAATTTTCTCATGAAGATGTTCTTCATGCTGGAGGAGCGTGGCAGGATTGGGGTGGTAGTCCCAGGGTTCACCCAGGATTAGTGGACAACCATCACAAGGTGGTGGTGAGCAGGCTTCCTGTGGGCATCTCTCCCACCAAAATGAAGAACAAGCTCACCATCTACTTCCAGAGGAAGCAGAATGCAGGAGGAGAAGTTCTGGATGTCAAATACCCTGCAGCACAGCCAGACCAGGCCTGGGTGCTCTTTAGAAATCAGAGAGGTACTATGAGACACCTCCAACTGGTAGCCTCCACTAAACAAAAAGTTACTTTTTCAATTAAAAGTTTTAATGTTTACTTTCGTGTTTTCCCAGATGCAGAGCATGTTCTGAGGCAGCCTGACAGGGTGATTACCATTAACGAGCAGCGATTTCTTATTCAGCTGAAGAAGTTTGAGGACATGGAGGTAAGAAGAGGCCAAATCAACATAGCCCTTTCACCTATTTTTTACTCACCCACTTTGTACAGAATTGCACTACACAAAGAACCTACTGTCAGATCCCAGGTGGTGTCCAAGGTGAGAAAGCTGAAATGTTTAAGAGCATCTTGAGTCTGGAGGGGTGCAGTTTCAGCTCCACAGATGTACTGGAAGCAGTGCAGTCATGCCGAGACCTCACTTCTGCTCTGAAATATCTCTGCCATGATTGCCCTATATGCCAGGAGCAAGTTTCCTTCAACAGGGTGAGAATAAATGAATTGTGTTTTTGACCTGAAAATATGGAGCCACCTTGAAATTGTTATTTACCAAATTATCATTATGCATTCTATGATTATTATTGATATTTAATGATGATTAAAGGGATAGTTCACCCAAAGATGAAAATTCTGTCATCAATTACTCACCCTCATGTTGTTCCAAACCCGTAAAACTTTTATCTTCGGAATACAAATGTGACCCTGGACCACAAACCCAGTCATAAGTCGCACGGGTATATTTGTAACAATAGCCAACAATATATTGTATGGGTCAAAATTATCGATTTTTCTTTTATGCCAAAAATGATTAGGATATTAAGTAAAGATCATGTTCCATTAAGATATTTTGTAAATTACCCACCATAAATATATCAAAAATATATTTTTTGTGAGTGGATATGCATTGCTAAGGACTTCATTTCGACAACTTTAAGGGTGATTTTCTCAATATTTTGATTTTTTTGCACCCTCAGATTCCAGATTTTCAAATAGTTGTATCTCGGCCAAATATTGTCCTATCCTAACAAACCATACATCAATGGGGAAGCTTATTTATTCAGCTTTCAGATGATGTATAAATCTCAATTTCAAAAAATTTACCCTTATGACTGGTTTTGTGGTCCGGGGTCACAAATGAAGATCTTTTTGATTAAATCTGAGAGCTTTCTGTCCCTCCATGGACAGAAATGTTCATTTTTGGGTGAACTATCCCTTTAATACACTACTGTTCAAAAGTTTGGGGCCGGTAAGAAATTTCATTTTTTAATAAATGAATACTTTTATTAAGCAAGGATGCATTAAATTGATCAGAACTGACAGTAAATCCATTTATAATGTTACAAAAGATTTATATTTCAAATAAATGCTGGTCTTTTGAACTTTCTATTCATCAAAGAATCCTGAAAAAATGCATTAGGGTTCTTCAGAAATATTAAGCAACACAATTGTTTTCAACATTGATAATAATAACTGATTGAGCACCAAATCAGCATATTAGAATGATTTCTGAAGGATCATGTGACACTGAAGACTAGAGTAATGATGCTGAAAATTCGGCTTTGCCATCACAGGAATAAGTTACATTTTAAAATATTAGAGTTGTTTTTAAATTGTAATAATATGTCACAAATACAGTTTTTACTGCATTTTCAATAAAATAAATCCAGCTTTAGTGAGCATAAGAGACTTCTTTCAAAAACATAAAAAACTTTTGAATGGTAAAGTATATATTATTATTCCATAAAAACCTATTATTGTAATAATCATATTACTATGATTATTATAATATTTAATAATAATATAATTAAATTATTATGATTAATCCATATTCAGGGACATTACATTTTATTTTTAGCATGAAACTCTCTCACTCTGGCCCTAAGAGTTCCAGACATCCTTATTGCTGAGACCTGATATTAGTTATATCATATTATTTTACACATGTGGATAATGCACTGTGGGACATATCTCTTATAGTCCTAAATGTCGTATCTGCCTCTCTTTTCCTCTTCAGATGGTCACCATGACACACTGCTCTTGCACATTCTGTGAGAGCTGTTTTAAGAAGTACTTCTCCTCTGTCATTAAGGAGAAGAATATAGTACATGCTGTGTGTCCCCTCTGTAATCTTCCCGATGTACGAGGAGGCCGCAGGGAGGACTCTATGGAGTACTTCAGTCTACTCGACACACAGGTGTGGAGCTCCAAAAACGTTTTTTGGCCTTTAACATGAAGTGAAGTTTTTTTTTCACCTTGTGCCTGATTTATTGAAATATAGACCATATGAAACTGAATATAGAATATGACTAACTGTAAAGGTTTTTGTATATGTAGATCAGGTATTATTTAGACCCCCAGATCCACGAGCTCTTCCAGAGGAAGCTCAGAGATCAGGCACTGCAGGAAATGCCCAACTTCCGCTGGTGTGCACATGTAAGTTCCATCATTTACAGATTTGTTTGTGCTGTATAATGTCAGGTCTGACCATAATAGCAATTTATGTCTGTTTATATTTTTGTAAAGTTGTCACTGTTTTTTAGTGTTGCTTTGGGCTCCTTCATGAAGCAGACAGGCTGAGGATGGACTGCCCCAGCTGTGGGAAAAGCACATGCTTTAAATGTAAAAGGCCGGTAGGTTCTGCTTTTACAAACCACAATGTAATGATTTGCATCATATGCCTTAGGCTATGTTCAGAGTGCAGGCAAAAGTGGCCCAATTTTTTTTTTGCTTATATACAGTATGACTTAGATCTGTTTTTGTTTTTTTTCCCATAACAGTGTGAACAGCACAAACCACATGGAATCTGATCTGTTCAATTCTGATTTGGGCCACTTCCATATGTGTCCTAAATCAGATGCAGGTCTGATGTTTTGCAATGCGACCACAGTCTGAACATTCATGCAACTTTTACATCACTCTAGATGTATCACAATTCTTATGGTGACAGCTCTATACAAGCAAAACTTGGAAAAACTGTATAAGAAAAACTTTCTTCTCGTCTGCGTCCTCCTTATTGCCTGTGCAAATTCACTAGCTTCTGTGACACATCACCTTATAAAGGAACACATAAAAAAACCTCAGTAACCTCCATGGTTTTTTTAAAGAAATGAATGCTTTTATTCAAGAAAAAAAAGTGTTTTAAAAATTGATGATAATAAGAAATGTTTCTTAAAGAATGAAATCAGCATATAAGGATGATTTCTGAAGGATCATGTGACATTGAAGACTGGAGTAATGGCTGATGAAAATTCAGCTTTGCATTACAGGAATAAATTACATTTTAAAACATATTAAAATAGAAAACCATTATTTTAAATTGTACAAATATTTCACAATAATACTGTTTTTACTGTATTTTTGATTAAATAAATAGAGCCTTGGTGAGCATAAGAGACTGAAAAACATTTATCTATTAAAATGTATTAATATTTCACAGTATTACTATGTTTTTGAACAATAGTGCATATATAAATAAATATTACTATAAATATAAATGTTAATATTATAAAAATTTCTAGAAATAAAATGTAGAATTGGGCTACTTAAAGGGTTAGTTCACCCAAAAATGAAAATTCTGTCATTTATTACTCACCCTCATGCCGTTCCACACCCGTAAGACCGCCAAAGTCACATGATTTCAGCAGTTTGGCGGTTTGACACGCGATCCGAATCATGATTCAATACGCTGATTCATAACGCTCCGAAGCTTCCTGAAGCAGTGTTTTGAAATCGGCCATCACTAAATAAGTTGTTTTTTTTTTTTTTTGGCGCACCAAAAATATTCTCGTCGCTTTATAATATTAATATTGAACCACTGTACTCACATGAACTGATTTAAACATGTTTTTAGTACATTAATGGATCTTGACAGAGGAAATGTCATTACTGGCTATGTAGGCCTCACTGAGTCATCGGATTTCAACAAAAATATCTTAATTTGTGTTCCGAAGATTAACAAAGGTCTTACAGGTGTGGAACGGCATGAGGGTAAGTTATTAATGACATTATTTTCATTTTTGGGTGAACTAACCCTTTAAAATGTTGGCCAGAACAAGTAAAAATCTGAACTAAACAATTCTTTCTGTCGAGTCCCTGCATTGTGATGGTACTTGTGATCTCATATTTATGGATGCTGTTGATCTGGATGCTTGTTTTCTAGTGGGCTCCACAGCATGAAGGAATCTCGTGTGAGAAGTTCAAAGAGTGGGAGCAGCTCAATAGCCCCGAGTACCAAAACTCAAGGCTGGAGCAGCTCCTCAGCAGGAACAAAATAGGTAAAACAATAACTCTCAGTGAAGGTTCTTGGTGCAAAGTTTCTTGTTGGAACTTTCCAAGGTTGTAACGTTCTCCATGCCCCTTTCAGACTGTCCAAAATGCAAATTTCGCTTCTTCCTGGCTAGAGGAGGCTGTCTGCATTTCAGATGCACTCAGTGCCAGCATGAATTCTGTGGAGGCTGCAGTCAGCCATTTAAACAAGGCTCTGTAAGTTTAGTTCTCACAGCAGTTGTCAGTTTAGTTACCACAGAGCTCTGTATCAATTAATTAGCATCTGTTGTCCTTGCAGGCCTGTAATTTTTCTATCGAGTGCACAGCTAAAGGTTTACATGCTCACCATCCTCGAAACTGCCTATATCATCTGAGAGACTGGAGTGTCCCGAGACTACGGACCCTGCTGCAGGTGACAGACGTCTCTACTGTAATCTAGCATAAAGGCCCCTATATATATACTTAAAGGGAAATCAAAGAGCAAACTGGTGTGATGTAAAAAATCACCAAAGCTGGTAAACGTCTTCAAACTACCATTGGTTTATAGCGATTACGTAACAGGTAGGTGCGCTCTGAGGCTCCACCTTCTTTGATGTGGAAATATTCTCCAGTTCATTTCTTCTGTTCAGTCCGTCAAGGTCAGACGCAAGTAAAACATGAAAACACTGCTTTATAGTAGAAAATGAAGTTGTAATTCTAATTGAAAGAGACACTGACACTGGTTTTCATGTTTAATACTGTAAAGCTGCTTGCGTTAAAGCAATACATGTCGCTATGATCAGATGCTTTCTTAACTGCTGTTTTTCATTTTTGTTGTGTTTATTTTTTTGTTGGGACGTTCGCCAACAGTATACTGTTGTTCATGTATTTCATACTTCTTTTTACCCCTAAGAAAGAATGAAAAAAAAACTTCACTGAGAGTTTATTAGGGCCTCATGCCCTGCCACAGTTAAAATTGGCTAAGCTACATTTATTTATATTTCAGCACTATGGGATATCGCATCCCCTCATGTTCAGCCCCAAAGATTCAGTGAGGAGACAGTCTAAAGGTACATCTTTTGGTTTGATATAAGCCTACATCTGAATATCATGTTCAGATGTCACATTTTGGTGCTCATCAATTGTGGTCCTTGTAGGCATTTGCGGTGTAATGGAGTTCCAAGAAACAGGAGCTGTGAAAGAGGAGCCATGTGGACGACAAGCTTTCCCAGAGTACAATGGTTACTGCACGTAAGGAGCACTTGCTTTGATAATTGTTTATCATTCAGTGAAATATGTTCTTTCATAAATACAGCAAACCCACAGATTTTCTCAAATGTTATGTTCACTTTTAGGTTACATTATAAAGAGTGTCTGGTGGAGCTAATAAACAACAATGCACTGGATCCTGTGGTACTGCTAGATGGTACAGAGTTGAGGGCAGAAATGAACCGCTGGAAAGTGCCAGTCCCAGACAAACAACCTTTAGAGCCGGATCAGCGGTACGAGGACAGACTTCGGCAGGTTAGTGCTTTCTGAATTTAAATCATTCATGTTACTATGCAGTAGACCAAAGCATCATTTGTGCAGTGTGTGGTTAAACTGTCATGTCCTGTTATTTGAGATAACAATGATTATTGTACACAATTTCAATCACATATTGATATTCAAATAAGGGAGTTCTAAGTTAAAATAATAATGCCATAAAATGCACATTTTTATGTCTTGTGGATTTAATTGAACCACCTTAAAGGTGCATTCATAGTTCTTTCAATGACTTTTAATAAGGAATAATAATAAGATCATTTATGGTTCTTTAGCTAACGTTAGCATAACTTTTCTTTATGTACTTTAAGTACTGATACCATAATGGTGTTAGACAGCCTGCATCATACATAAACAGTTTTTGTTGAAAACTATCATCAGTACAGTCTTAAACTCCTGTGAGCGTACACGATTCAGATGACTTTTCACAAAAACAGTTTATTTCTTTAAAGGGTTAGTTCAACCAAAAATGAAAATTCTGTTATTAATTACTCACCCTCATGTCGTTCCATACCCGTTAGACCTTTGTTCATTTTCGGAACACAAATTAAGATATTTTTTTGATGAAATCCGAGAGCTCTCTGACTCCTCCAAGGACAGCAATTTAATTACCACTTTCAAGGCCCAGAAAATTAGAAAAGACATTAGCTGTGTCCGAAACCGCTTACTCATTCACTAATCCCTATATAGTGTATGGCATTTGAGTGCACTATATCTGCATGGAGTGAACGAAATGAAGTGAGTGAATTCGGACGCTGACGTATACACTGAGCGTCGGAGAGCTGGAGCTGTTGCAGAAACGGCTCGACACGCGATAAAACTATTTTATCCTACATGTTACTTACATTATAAAATAGTGTTAATAACAATAACAATCATAATGACTTTAATTTGTAATCATACATGTCTCCATGCCAGCTAGTAGTTTCATCGATTGTATAATTGGTTTGTCATGTGTTCATAATCATTAAATACTATAAAATACTGCAAACAAAAATAAACACAATAACAAGTGTACATTATTTCATGTATTTATTCTTTTTAATAAAGTTTTTTAGTTTGTTAGAAACTCTCACGCTCACAAATGACGTGGTCTTTGAGCGCCCTCAGGCGACCATTATGATTTGAATACTACCTACAGATGATTAACGAATTTTTAAAAAATCATCCACTAAATTATCATCTCTTAAAGTTTAATGAGTTAACAACAGTGCCACAAATTATTAAAACACCTTGCTGTTAGGAAAACCCATTAAATTGATTTAATGTCTACATAATATATTTTAATAAGAAAAATAATAGCCTTTTTACCTTATTAATATAATTTCATTTTTAAAATTCATCTAATAATGTCTCCCTATATTTTAGTAGTAGGTTTTATTCAAGTAATGATTAATTTAAAAATAAGGTTAAAAAAAATAGAAATGACATGAAATAAATGTGTGGATAGGGAGGGGTTTCGGATACAGCTATCGTTAAAATAGTCCATGTGATTCAGTGGTTCAACCTTAATATTATGAAGTGACGAGAATACTTTTTGTGTGCAAAAACAAAACAAAAATAATGACTTTATTTAACAAATTTGTCTCTTCCCTGTCAGTTTCCTACACTGTTTATGTTGCGCTTCCAGGTTCTACGTCAGAACACCGACTCAGTATTGGCCGACGCTGTTCACATGAGCAGCAGAATGCTTGCGTGTGATGCTGACGCAGGAGCTGGCCAATAATGAGCAGGCATTCTGACGTAGAACCCAGAAGCGTTGCACTGTCTAAACAACGTAAACAGCTTAGGAGAATGACAGGGAAGAGAAGAAATTGTTGAATAAAGTCATTGTTTTTGTTTTGTTTTTGCACACACAAAGAATTCTCGTTGCTTTATAACATTAAGGTTGAACCACTGTAGTCACGTTGACTATTTTAACAATGTTTTTACTCCCTTTCTGGGCCTTGAAAGTGGTAATTGCATTGCTGTATATAGGGAGGTCAGAAAGCTCTTGGATTTAATCAAAAATATCTTAATTTGTGTTCCGAAGATGAATGAAAGTCTTACGGGTTTGAGTAATTAATGACAGAAATTTCATTTTTAAGTAAAAAAAACAGTTAGCCAAAATGTTATGATTTTGACTGCTCCATATCATATAAAGTGTTGCGTTCTCTCAGATCTTAAAAGAGAAGGTGGGTCTGACCAACGGTACAGTTCTTGGATTGAAGACAGCTGCTCCTCCCACACCATCGCCCTCTTCTCCTCCCGTGGCTGGAGCTCCATGGTACTCTATCTTAAACCGGGCCGTGCCTGAGGACTCCCAGCAACTACTGCTGCTGACTGATTAAGGACCATAGCAGAGCACATAAACTTTATATGCAATTTTGCTGTCACTATTAACAACTAACAAATTGACAAATCTCTGGATCCAGCCAAATTGTTTTTCAATATATTATTATGGGAAAAAAAAGAAAGTATTTCTTACCCTTACACAATTTTAAAGTAATGTCAGCAGGAAATTATGCCTTAAAATGAGCAGAGAAACCAGCAATGATGGATTTGTATCCGTTTTTACAATATGAACACTGAGGTTTCTGTATCGTACTTATTATAGTCATTACACATAACCTTACTTCTGTTAAAGCTTGTGGCTTTCAAAACTTCTAAAGTTCTCTAATTGTTGGCAGTATCTACTCATATTTGTTTTAACTGTTTTATATTACTTTTACATTAAGTCAGCTTACAGTATATGCATTATACTGAGCACAAGTTTGCACTTTTGGCCCTTGTGAAATGGGTATTAGCATGATCTGTAAGAAGTCTGAAAGGTAATGTGTTGCAGGTATGATTATTTTATTGTGTGAATAACTGTGAATAAAACATTTATTTTCTCACAGTCTCATTTTTTTCCTGTTTATGAATTATGAAATAAGATGGCCGTTAAAACCAAAGCCCAACAAGTTTTTTTTTGTGTGTATTTTAATCTGCCAGAAATATTTGTGCTTTTTCTATTTTCGAAGCACTCCTCATGTTTACATGATGCATTTAAATGTTAATGACCAAACGCATCGTTATAAAAGTTCACAATGCTGTTGCAGATGAAATGTAATGTGGATAAGATTTAATAAATATCTTTTCGTTAGGTTAGATACTGATTATTAATCACTCAAACCCCTTTATCTTAACCGCTCTGCTTAACCGTTGGCCTGGCACATCCGACATGTTTGTAGTTTTTTTTTTTTTTTAAACACCTTTTCACATTTCCTGGTTTCTCAGAAGCGGAAGTCGTCATAGTTAAGTAAAATTCCATAGCGGTGAATGAGAGAATACATTAAATATATTTTTTGTGTTTCCATTTGCTCAAATAGTTAAAGAAAAACTCTACAACGGTGTTTTCACAACTTTAAAAGGAGAAAAAAAATAAAGAGCGATTGATAACGGCAGTCAGAAGAGAAAGATATTTTACCATCACTTCCACAGCCGCTGTATTAAAAAACACCCTCACAGCAGCGTTAACTAGGTTTTTGTAATTTGATGCAACGGTAATATAATACTAAGTATAATGTTATAAATGTACATACGTTTTTTAAAAAATGAAAATATAAAAAACTTTGCAGGATTTACGATATTGATGACCGTTAAAACGCGTCATCAGTCTGTGAAAAGGGTCTGAGTTGGTGATTCATTTACTCAACCGATTCGTTCAAAACACTGATTCATTCAGAAACGAGACTACTGTGTGGTGGTGTTCGGATTAGGAAACCTAACGACTGATTCTGTTTTGGCGTCGTTTTAAACTATTTCCGCTGACGATGCAAAAATAGGCAAATATTGTCTCAAAGGTAAGATACTCATTCACTTACTATTTATTGAACTGGTGTATAAAACATACAAGTAATATTACTAAAAAAATACATTTAATGGCAATGAATTAAACCGTTTTTTAAAACGTTTTTTAATCCAACGTTTGCACATAGCTTTAATCAATACATTTTTTCAACATTGTAAGAGAAATCATTTAAGTTACACAACATACAAAAGATGACAGAGAAAATGTACTGAACTTACAATAAATGTACTACTAATATAAGACTTCAATAGCACAGGAGCTTTCTTCAAAATAAGTTTTATTTGATACTAGGGTCTACAGGCGCGTCATCTCTAACAGGTGAAAATGCTTCAATCTCTTTAATGATTCTTTCTCCAATTATGTTGTTATTGGCTGCAACAACTCTTCTAGACATCAGGTCCATTGGTCCACCTGAGGACATTTTAGGTGGGAAACAATACACAACAATCATATTCAAATTCAATAAAACAAAGTAATTTACAAAAAAAATTTTGAAAAACAACCTCTGACAAAAATAGACAAATTAGATACAATTGGTGTAAACATCCAAAATAGTGATGTTATTGTTGTCTAAACCCATGTAAAAAAAAAATTATAAATCTGAATCTATAATAAAATAAAATATAAAAACTTAAGCTTTAAAAAAAAAAAACTTAAATGATAAATGTTGACTTGGCAACTAACTGAAAATAAGTTTGAGTTAAAGCACTGAAATAAAAATAACTAGAGCTCTCTTTACCTTTAACATCCAAGAGAACTCCTCCTGCCTCTGAGACTATGACTGCCGCAGCGGCTACATCCCAACAGTGGATCCCAATCTCATAATAGGCCTCTACACAACCAGATGCAACCAAGCACATGTTGATGGCAGCAGATCCAACACCACGTATCCTTAGGAAGGAAATTAAATTAGAATTCAAGAGGAAGTTGTTGATGCACATTACAGTATAATCGCAAAGTATATAGTATTAGATCATATTAAATTTAAGGGCAAATCTGTTTCAGTGAGCTGTGTGTGGAAGAAACCTGGCACATACCCATGAACTGGCAGACACAAGATCTTCCTCATACTAGAGAAAATCTTATCAATGCTATCAGGATCTCTATTAGAGCCAAACTCTGTAGCAATGATTGACTGGTTAATCTCTGTAATATGATTTGGAAACAATTGGAGAGAATTCAGATGACTGCCAACAAACAAACATGGAACAAAAATGGATCAACATACTCAGGAAGAACGGTCACCTTTTTGGTCTGACACTTGCAGCGGCTGTCCATTGCAAAATGCACCCTTCCCTTTTCGAGCGGTGTACATCTTGTCTTCTATGCAGCTATATACCACACCAAACTCTAACTGCAATAGAAGAATGATGAGTTTGACAGACTGGATAAACTTCAAAGGCATGATAAATGAGCAAGAAAACAAAGTAGGAGCAGAGTGGCAGTTTCCGATTTCATCCCCCTGCACAGTTGCAAAGATCCATTACCAGTGCTGTCACTTTGTTATTCTAAAAGTGCATTTGAAAGCAAATGACGCTTACCGTTTTGTTGACAGCAAAGCCGATTGATACAGCAACAAATGGATATCTGGACAAAGGAAAGCATATTTATTTTGTGTAGCTCATGCTAGAAAAGTATAAAAGGTTTCAAAGTATAAGTCAAATATGTAATTGATCAGTTATATCATGTCTCACTAAGGCTATGTTCAGACTGCCAGCAAAAATCCCCCAAAATTTTGCATATCCAGATTTTATCCAGATTTATCAGAAAACATGAAATCTTTTTTCAAATCTGATTCAAACCACATTCGGAGGTGGTTTGAAATGCGATTCCAATCAGATTTTTACAGATGCATCTCGGTCTGGAAGCTCTGGCTGCTCCAATCAGATTTCATATTGTATTTTTGCATCACTCTTAAAGGATTAGTTAACTTTAAAATGAAAATGAGTCCAAGATTTACTCATCCTCAAGCCATCCTAGGTGTATATGATTCTCTTCTTTCTGATGAAAACAATCAGAGAAATATTAATAAATATTGTGAAGCATCCAAGCTTTATACTGGCAGTGAACGGGCGTCACTAGTATGAGCTGAAGAAAGTGCTTCCAACTACATCCATCCATCATAAACGTACTGCACATGGCTCTGGGGGGTTAATAGAGGCCTTCTGAAGAGAAGCAATGTGTTTGTGTAAAAAAAAAAAAATCCATATTTAACAAGTTAAGTAAAATATCTTGCTTCCGCCAGACCGTCTTGAGTGAGTAATTAATGACAGAATTTTCATTTTTGGGTGAACTAACCCTTTAATTTACTTTTATTTACCTTTGAACCTCACTGTAACTGTGAAAATAATTTGAATACATTACCCATGCACAAAGTTAGTGGTCCCATCCACAGGGTCAACAATCCATGTTGGTTTTTCAGTCAAAAGAGAAGGTTCTCCTGCAGCCACGGACTCTTCACCAATGAAACTGAAACATACAGGAGCAGAAACTGTCTGTTCTCTTTACTTTAGATCCAATATGCTCTATCTTGGAAACCATAGTGTAAAAGAAGGTTTGAGGTCTTCTGACCCTGTGTTAGCATGAAGGACTCAATACCTGTGCTCAGGAAACTTCTCCTTCACTGACGTAATAATAAGCTGCTCCACATTCTGGTCTGTTTTAGTGACCAGGTCAACAGAAGAGCTTTTACACATGATCTTTAGGTCATTCTGCAAAGCATCCCTCACAATCTGAGGACAACAGAGATAACAAGGTTTCAGTACAAGAAATTTACAAAAAAAAAAAAAAATGCATCGTTTAAAAGAACAATGCTATCTCACCTCTCCTGCTTTCCTGGCCAAAGTCACAGCATGGTCCATAGCATCCTGCCAAAGGTCAGGCATTGTGCCTTTATGTAAAAGCTGACTGGACATAAAAAAATTTAAAAAAAAAATCTCATAAATTTTAGATCACAGGGGTGCTGTAATTTTGCTGTAAATCAATTTAGGAGTCAAACTTGGTAAAAGATGCATTTTAAACCTTATTTTATTTGAGGAGGCAGCTTGTGTCTGGTTAATTCCATATTTTACCACTTTGCTGGTAGTCCCTTAATCCCTGCACACACTCCTTATATAGTGTTATTCCTCCTATAAATAGGCCTCGAACTGGGTCTCTGACTTTAAAAAGTCCCTACCCTAGCAAAAACTTACTACACTCTCTTTCTCTATAAGAAAAGATTCTTTATAGAACCTTAAAAGGTTCTGTCAGGAACTTCATATAGAACATTTCAGGGGTTCCCATCATGGGATCATTTCATGGATCTAGTTTTAATGAATTAATTTTAATTCATTATTTGTTTTGATTACATTTTATTAATTAAACGGCTCATAAACATAATTCATCACTAGGAAAAACTGAAATAGCCCATTAAACATTAAAGTTTTATGTAATCATTTGAAAACCCTTTTTAACCTTATATAGAATCTTTTTGGCATAAATGTTTACCTGCTGTAAAACCTGAATAAATTATTATATTAACTGTCTTTAATTTAAGTTTAACAGTGGTGGCAAAAAAGTGCTTAAGTGTCATTTCCACGTCAGCTAATTTCCACCACATTAATGTAAAAATTAATATAAAGCATTTTTACACAAATACTGAAATTGTGTAGCCTTATTTCACTCAGTGTTTAGATTATCACAATTTTAACATGAAATAGAATCATGTTTGTGTTAAATTTAGGATTAAAAGTTTAGGTCTACGACATGAGTAAAATATAACGGCTTAAATCAGCTCGCAACAAGAAAACTAGTAATAACGTCTGACGGTACTTGCGCATTTTATAATCCATTAAGTGTATGCCTGAGCATCCCAAAACTGCACAACCACAATTCATGATATTCAAGACAGATGAGTTGTAGCTCATCTTTAGTGAAGATACTGCACAAATCTGCTTCCTTTCATTACTGGACCATTTATAGTTACGCCAAATATAAACATCGGTACAAACAATGCATTATTATCTATGCGCATATATGAAGACATTTCAAAAACCCTCTTCACAAAATAAGAACGCAAAATTCTTACCAATGACCGGCGAAATGAAGACTGCTTGTCAGATTGTTGTGCTTCCGGGTTCTTGGAGGACCCGACGAGATTAACCCTAAACCATCGGGTTATTTTCAAATAACTGCCTAGGCATTTAGTACAATAAAAAAAAAACCCTACTGCTTCCTTTATGTAGATAAATACTATACGCTTAAATGTTTTGTTTAGCACATACGTGCTTCAAATACAATATTTTACTTAAGTTACTGGTGCGCATGCGCCTTGTCTTATTTCAGCATCACGATGACAGCAACTGACTGACCCTTTGAACTGGGCATGTTTCTTTGTAGGATTTGTTAATTGTGAAATGCTGTAAACTGTAGCCACTCTATAATGTATTCTCTTAATTTTCTGAATTTACAATATTTTGTTCGTCAGACAACAGAAATTCCCTATTTTACTTTTCCAGATTTAATTTTTCAATGAATGAAGACCAAATAGAAAGAAAACAGTAGGTCTTCATTCTTGTTTTTATTGTTGTATTACATGGAGTGGAATAGATGGTTTAAAAAAAAAAAAAAGAAAGAAAATATTACCATTTGACTTTGTTGTCCCAACCTTTATTGCAGCACTCAAAACATTTACAGTTGTTTACAGATTTGTGTCACCCAAAACTCCCTATAATTGCAATGCCTCAATAACTTAAAATGAGTTAGCCTATACAGCAGGATTTCATGTAAACCTCTGAATAGAAAGCCTTGAGTAAACATCTGTTTGTACGTGGATTTCATTAAAAAAATACCCCCTGTACAAATGGTGTTATTGCTGGTTGTGAGGTGTCTGTCCCTTAGAGCACGACCCATACTAAGGCTGCTATACCCAACCTTTCACATATGGCTTTGAGAAGTTAACACTCTTGTAGAATTAATTCAATTTGACTATAAAGTGTCAAATCCTAAATAAAAGAAATCCTTAAAAATCCTAAACAAGAAATTAATACCACTTTAAAAATTCACATTGACTTCAAAAGTGTTAGGGGTCGAAAACACCCTCTAGTGTTGTAGAAAAGGAAATCTCTAAAACTACATTGCAGCCACTTGTATGTTATGAAACCATTGAAGAGATTTGCAGCATTTCCTAAAGTCTAGCACAAAAACAACATCTATTCTGGCAGGCCCCGTAAAACCACAGTGTAACATACAACATTACAATGAAAAAAAAAAAGAATCCACAGTGAAACAATTCAGGAGCCAGAATTGTGTTTCCTTTAAAAGATCAAACCTGTTTTCAGTTTCTTAACCATTTACTCTGCATCAAGGGTGAAAGCTACATTGTTGTAATAAAAACCATGACAGCATTAATAGTAAATACAAACAAATTTTGTCTTGCTGCGATATTAATGTGACAAAATACCATAGTCGTCTTCCTTTTTGAATGTAGAACAACAAAACTGTATGTTTTCTATATTGTATTCTTACAGATGTGCCTGCAACAGCTGAAAGGGCCAGAATAAATGCACTGAGAAGTCAATACATAGGCAGTGCATTACATTTGATAAATTAATTAGCACGTACTGACTTGTGATACCCAACTAAAAGCACTAGGAAATATCTTTACCCTGCTATAAAAATAAAACATTTTGTAGGTTGCTCCATATTTATATGGGCATCCTTCACCAGTTATTACATAAGATGACAATCCCAATAAACACTGTTTCTCATACGCATACTGCACAGCAGCTGGAGTGTCTGCCTGAAATAAATCATGAGCCTATGAAACACATCTTACTGAAAAAGGCTTGAGTATAAATATTAAAAAAAAAAAAAAAAACACTTGATGGGGACAGACCTATGCGTCTTAATTTAAAAATGTGAAATTTCCTAAATATGAAGAAATGAAAAACAGTTACAGTGTTGAGGAAAATATCAACAGAGGTACTTAAATGTTGACCATACACTGAAAAACACATAGGAAAACACCATGAAAACATACTAGTGAGAAAAATGGCTCAAATGATTGCTTCGCATGAAGTTAAACATGAATTTTCAAATTGACACACACAAACATGCACATGCATGCCCATTCACACACATTTCACATAGCAATTATCTTGGTTAACCTGCCAGCATAAACTTGTCCTTGATATGCAACATTGGAAATGTAGACTCAATACATATTGGTAGTACAAAACCTAAGGGTAAAAATAGCAAAAGATCAGTGCAGCTTTGCATAGTACCTTCACATTAAAGCAAATAGTCAGATTTAACGAAGAGAGAGACACTGATGAATGTGAAGATCTCTGAGCTACAAAGCAACATGAAGGTGTTTGTACACATAGGAAACTACAACCAAACTACCATCCGTGATCATTTAAAAAAAATGGCTACTTCACATCTATTTTAGAGGATAGGGAAAAAGCTTTGTCTGTAATTACAAAATAGGAATTTAAATGGGGATGGGGGAAAGAGTCAAACCACCAAACAAAATTTGACAAAACATTCAAATAAATGTGTACTTGTACACAAGAGACTGCATTATCAATTAACAAAAAGGCTTGAGTGTTAAAAAAATCCAGGAAAATTAAAGGGTAATGGTAGCATTCTCTTTTTTTTTACTCCATGGTGGGAATTGGCAGCTGCACACTTCCAGTGGAATGCCATGTGGTGCTGGTCCTCTCCGCATCTTACATACTGCCTAATGTTTTATGTTTCTGCAAAAGATGAAATTAGTGACATTAAATACACTTATATGTTAAGATGTATAATTTGGTTCCACAATGTACTAAAATTTTATTCCTGATTTGAACTTCTTACTGAAACAGAATTTCAGCAAACAGTTGCATCAATTTTATTCTTTCTACATTCAAGTAGATAGGAGCTGCAGTTGAATGGCTGGAAACAGCCGATTCAAATATGGCCTCCAAGTGAACCAACTTGCTATAAAGCGACTTTCCTTGAACACAGAGCAGCATATATGTAGGCTACATAAATATTCGCATGCATACCAAAAAAAAAAAAAAAGATTAAATTATAATACGATCAATAGATTAAGAATAAATTAAAAAGATTTTTTTAAAACTAGAAGTGTGTGTATATATATATATATATATATATATATATATATATAAAAATCAAGTAAAGAGGGTAGAATTAAAATGCTAGAGTTAAAAAAAAACAAAAAAACAAAAAAAAAAAACAATCGCACAATTTGATTACCTGTGGGCTCTTCTTCAAATTGTTCTGCTGTGTGGTTAATTTCCTCTGTTAATAAATAAGCATAAAGAAAAGATAATTATGAGTTAGACATTAAGCATAGAATGTATGATTCTACAAAGTTCTGTACAGATTTTCCACATTAGAAAGTCTTCCCATTATTTATATCATTTATTTAACCATAAAATTAAATTACCAACCTTCCTCAGTCTGCTCTTCTTCAGCAGCTTCATCCTCTGTAACAAGAGAGGAACATTTCACAACAAAGCAAACATAAAGAACTGCTCATCTGTTCAGTGTAAATTTTATAAATTTGTCCACTTCCTCTTTTGTCTTTGATTTTGTAGTATCTGATGTTAACAGATAATGTTAGCATCCACATGCTTGTACTTTAATATACAAGACATTTTGTGTATTATTCCTTAATCGCCACCTGAGTGAAAACAAGAACTTACCCTCTTCTTCCATATTCTCTTCCTCCAGCTCTGTTTCCTCCACTGTGGAGTCTTGTACTTCCTCATCTTCCTGAACTGGCTCATCTGTTTCCTCTTCTGTTACAGTTTCTTCTACAGGGACTGTCTCTTCAGATGTTTCTACTTCTTCCACTTGTTCTGCTATTTCAGGTTCCTCTACTTCTTCAGGTTCTTCCACTGCTTCTTCTACTGGTACAAGCTCCTCCACAGCTTCTTCTACTTGTTCAGGCTCCTCCACAGCTTCTTCTACTGGTTCAGGCTCCTCCACAGCTTCTTCTACTGGTTCAAGCTCCTCCACAGCTTCTTCTACTGGTTCAGGCTCCTCCACAGCTTCTTCTACTGGTTGAAGCTCCTCCACAGCTTCTTCTACTGGCTCAAGCTCTTCTGCAGCTTCTTCTACCGGTACAAGCTCCTCAACAGCTTCTTCTACTGGTGCAGCTTCCTCTACCGTTTCTCCCACTGGTGCATTCTCTTCTACTACTTCTATTGCCTCCTCCACTGGTGCACCCCCTTCCTCCAATACTTCCTCAATTGCTTCTTCCACCGGTGCAACCTCTTCAACTACTTGTTCTACTGCCTCCTCCTCTGGTGCATCTTCTTCTACTTCTATTGTCTCTTCAACTGGTGAATCTTTTTCCACCGGTGCAGCCTCTTCCTCAACTGCTTCTTCCACTGGAGCTTGCTCAACCGGTTCTTCAACTGGTATGACCTCTTCCTCTGTTGCAAGCTCTTCCACTACCTCCTCAAAAGCCTCTTCCTCAACTGGAACAGTCTCTGTAACCTCTGGCTCTTCTTCCACAACCTCAGGTTCTTCCTCAGGAACTTCTTGCTCAGGAACTTCTTGCTCGTCTTCAATCTCTGGTTCCTCCTCTGCTACTTCCTCGTCTGCAGCAATGGGCTCTTCGTCTACTGCCAGAGGTTCTTCCTCAGCAGCTGGCTCCTCCTCCACAGTCTCTGGTTCTGCAGGAAAAAATATGGTAAAATCTAATATACTATGCTCCTATTGGTAGGTGCCAATATATTTCATATATGATCCAATTCATTTGTTAGGTTAAGTTATTCTAAGGTATTTTTGTAGTATATACACTACATAGATCACATGCATACATCATAATACTTGAGAGTCAAAAATAGCAACAATTGCAGACTGTAACTTTAAAATGACATCATAAAAGCTGTACCTGGTGGTGGCCGAGCCGCTTCCTCAACTTTAATGGCTTGGATCTCTTCCTCCACAATAGGTTCTGGAGCTAAATAGGAAACAAAACTATTAAACTTCAGCTTTTTTTTATTGAAAGCCTTTGTTTATCTGTCCTAAAAGATGCTGTACAATAACACTTTGCTAAGATTTAAATCATACATGTCTGCTATTCATACAAGGTCAATGTTGTTACACATAAGCTTTTTGTGGTATGACTGTGGCACGACTAGTTTATCACTGGTGTGCATTTCAGATACAAAAGTGTTGATAGGTGACCAGAAAAATTATTTCTACATAGTACACAGATGGTGCATATGCACAACACCATCCTTATGAACACAGCGTTAATGTTTAATGATATGTAAGATAAAGTTAACTCCCCTGCAGTCAAACAAATGTTTTAATGCTCATTTAATGATCATATTAATCTTTTCTTTCATATACTGCACCCTTATTTATTGCATAAAACTTGTGTATGATTCTACTTTACCTTCTTCCACAGGTTCAGCGGAGGCTGCCTTAACCGATTCACTGTTCTCAATGGTGGGCTTATCTTTCAGTCCTGAGGATTTTACATGTGGATGTGCATACATGAGGCAAGTGTAAAATACAAATCACATAAAACAAGTACATGGTTCTAATCTATGAAGTGCATTAAACAACCTTTACACTTTCAAAAAAAAAGATTTACATAATTAACAATCTGATGACGTTTGGTTTACTTTTGCACTAGAGATTTTTTTCATTGTTTTACAGACACAAAGGTATGCGTTTGAGATTTGAAAACAGTCCAATAAGGGAAACAGAGGAGAGAAAAAAGGAATATTTATAGGTATTATTAAAAGGACAGACAAGCATTCTTGTGGAGAAAAAAAGACCAGTTTTAATACTGTGCAACTGTTCATTCTTCTTATATCAATCAACACCCAAAAGAAAACACTCAGAGCACCGAAAAATCAAATCAGGGGACTCATATATTTTATTGATAACACAAGAATTTTCTCTCTTAGTAAAGTAATGCAACTTGTTTCATTTATTATAAATGAACAAAATCAGAAAAAACATCAATGTTGAAATCCACACTATAACTAGTATTTTGTAAGAGTAAACCAAGATCCTACCCTCAAACAAAAACATTTTTAAGAGAAAAAAAAAACAATTCCACCTGATGATCAGCATATAGCACCTTGTTCTGATTCTGCTCCTATTAATCTCAATGTTATGATTAACATCACTGATTATCTCTCATAGAGGCAAAAGGTCTTGCCTTCGGTCTATAAGGGGTGGTCTCTGAAAACTGATCATAACAGACTGAGATCAAGTTCAGCCAGATGTTAACACAATGTACACAAAAGAAAAAACGTTCCGCCGTTTAATGCTTTACAATTTCTTTTTAGCTGCAGCCTTCTTGGATTCTTTGCCTTTTCCATCTTTCTCAACCTTTTTAACATCATAATCATCAACAGGTTTCTCGTGGGATTTCTTTTCAACCTCTGGCTTTTCTTTCACTTCATCCTTTTCCACCTTCTTAGTCTTCTTTGCTTCTTCGCTTTCTGCCAATTTCTCCCTTTCCTCCTTCTCCTTTCTAATTCTTTCCATGGCCTTTTCCACATCCTCTTTCTCTATTCTCTCCCCTTCCTCTTTCAGCCGAGCCTCAGCCCTTTCCCAAGCTTTGGCTTCAGATTCCTCTCTGATGCGATTCAAGGTCCTCTCTTCCTCCTCTTTGGCTAGGATGTTCCTCACTTCTGCCAGTGCCAATTTTGCTATCTTCCTGGCTTCCACTCTTTCATGGATGATGGTGAGTTGCTGTTTCAGAGCTTCCCTTAGCTTCAAGCCAACATCTTTGCCATGGGAAAGCTCTGGGGAGAAACTTTGCTTGATGATGTAATCATGGTAACTGAATTTCTAACACTACGCACACCTCAAGCCATAACGCAATTAGTTGGAAAGATGCAAATTATTTCACATCAGAACTCCCTCATTAGTATATTAGGATATCCTGTACACCAGTGGTTCTACACCTCTACACTCAACTGATTTAACTAGAAGGCCTCCCAATTATCCAACACAATATTCAAAGGCTGTCCATATCGGCTAAAGTATTTCTGCTGTAATTATGACAAAGCTTCTCATGTTCAAAGCTGGGAATCTTGATATATTAATTTTAATTCCAGTAGTTTCAAGAACTGCATGTTTTTCAATAAATAGTTATGGCAAATATAAGAAAAAAAATCATTACATTTTAATGAAGTTATATCATTTTAATAAATACTTTTTAAAAAAATTTATATAAATAAAAATAAACCTAATTTACTGTACATAATTAAAGTCATTCAGTGGCCCCCTTGGAAATTTGCTTCCCAGCTGAGGACCACCACTCTACACATTACGTTAGAAGATTAAGTATTTAGGATATGTTTATGACAAGTCCATTGTTCCCTAATATTATTTGCAAGTAGCATGGAAATGTCATTGTTCATGCAGGCTCATAAATGTCAACTACAAGAGGTCTTATTGTTAAACACTCCTTGGTTAAACAGAAAAAAAATAATATGTATCTTAAAATATTTGATGTCAGCTCAGTCATGCAAACAGAAAAAAAAGTCGATCAAGTAAATCCCAAACCACACTAGAGGCTTGTCTGCTGCATGCACTCAGATCAAGTGTGCAAAATACCTCCTTTTCTCCTGGAAACATCTTTAGACTTTTCATCTAGTGCAAATGAGACAGTGCAAATTAAAGTCAGTGACTGCTACTCAAAACAGTTGTATCATGCAGGTCCTGCTTTTGAGGTCTTATTTATACATTTGTGTTACAAAACACTGCGCATGATGACTCATGTAATGGTTGGTGATGTATACTTTTAAATAATGCTGAGAGAAAAGAAAATCTTTGTAAATAGTATGCATATGCCATTAAGAGTCAAAACACCTTACAATGTGAATCACCCAAACTAAATCTGCAATAGTGGCTATCTGTACAACATTTGAGAATATGCAATCTTATTAACACAAATAAAAAAAGCCAAACAACACCAAAGGAAAAATATGGCAACAATGGCAAAATAATTAAACCAAATGATCTGAATCAAACACTTTTGGCGTAAAAAAAAAAAAACTATTGTCAGGATTTACTAAAGACACGCAGTGAAAAATTAGATCACGGATAGAACTTTCCACACCTATCTGTGCTTTTTTGGAATTGCACTCTCACGCTAATTTGCCCAGTTTAGTAAATCTGGCCCTAAAAGTTTACTTGAAATGTTTGAAGGTATAATTACTTAATTGAGAATGAAGGAAATACTCAACTAACAGTATCCCTCAATCTAAACTTAATTCTACACTATTAATTCTCTTAAATACACTTCCAGACACAAAAACAGAAAATAAATCCTGATGTGTACGCAGTAAATTTTGTACTTTTTGCATAAGTACTATTTAAGTTATTGACACTCATAGCCCTCTCAAGTCCCACCTAGTAATACAGAAGCCATATATAATCACTGTATTACTTATCAGGCACACTATTTCAGGTGCTTTAGATTGGCAGGTAGGAACTGATTGTTGACGGTTACAGTACTCTGGGGTTCAGGTGATGTCTCCTACACAAGGCCATTGAACTAGTTCTTTTCTAGAACAACTGATGAAGTAAATTGACACCCACGTGCAATCTCTTGGTTAGATCAGTAAAAAGTCTGTATAGACCAGTGGTTCCCAAACTGTGGGGCCTCTGAGTTATAAAAGTGGTACGTGGCAAGACTAAGGGATAGTGTATAGTCAGCAGATTGTTATGCAAAAGAAACCCCTTCAGGGTGATCCAAGACTCCACTGCGAAATTATCCCACTTATTATGAGGCTATTTGCCACATAAGTAAATAATTGAACAAAATATTAATTTGACATTTTATTACCTCAAGATGACCCACCTGAGTGGTCTGTTATTAGCTGTAGGGGTTGTTATCATGGAATAACAGACCGCTAGATGGTGTGATCAGAATTGAGTATTGCAGGGAGTTATGTAAAAATATAAGTGAATGATCCATGGTTCTGTACCAAGCATAGACAAGTATGTGAAAGGACTGCCAGTGCCATTTAAACGTAAAGCAGATGATGAATATACTTTAAATCAACAACCAAAACAACGTGTCTACACCAGACGCAAGCAGACAAAAGCAAATAGAACCTATTATAATCAGTGATGCTGTCTACACTGTATGTGGCACGACGTGACAAATTCCCAACAGTAAACTGATGCTCCGTTCTATTTCTGATGTACTCCAAGCGCTTGTACAACTTCTGACACAAAGGACCAATGAACTTGTAACGTTCGCTTTGTCTTGTCCAGTGTAGACAGCCTCAAGACAAGAAAATATGATGAGGCATATCTCGCCCTGGATTCGCCAGAACATTGGCGGGTAATGAAGAGTGTGTTGCGTGCTTCAAAATATTGGCTTCTGACAGTATGAAGCCGAGCAAGTTAAGACGCCACTTAGAGACTTCATGAACACAAAGAGAAGCCTGTTGAAGTTGAGAAGTTGTAGTACAGTAAGGTCATGTTTGAGAGTGTCTTTTTTATGTAGGTGCATGTATGTGGGTGGTTGGAAAATATTTTTCTCTACAAAAGGGAGGGCCAGCAGAAAAGGTTTGGAAAACACTGGTATTGGCAATACTACAAGTTTCCTGTCTGAATTGAATTGAGGTAATACTGCAAGAGGGGTGGAATATATACATATATATATTATATATACGCCTATCAATATTCTCTACAGCTTTGATGAAGGAGAGCAAAGGCAACTCATATAATAAAGAAACAACAACTGACAATGTTACGTAAAACTGCCTATTCAGTATTTAGTAGTACCATATAAATGTTAAAGGAAATACAAAACACAAAAAGATACATCTCCACCGAGTTCCTGAGGATGCAAATCATCCCAAAATGCAATTATTGTGTAATATAAAATGGCTCAAAATAAACTATTCACAGCCTAAAGAGAAAAAGAAAAATGATAATCAGATTATAAACAAGAAGATCTCAAATGTACAGTGTTAAATTGCAAGGCTCAAATAGAAAAACATACTATTGTTCATGATATAAGGAAACTGAGGCATGCAGCAAAGGTGATATGATCAGCTTTCAGCAATAAGGTCATATGCAAAAGGTAAGTAGTATATTAGTAGTTGAAAATAGCTGTTGCAAAAGATCTGCAACAAAGCATAAACTACACAAGTCCAATATTTTCAAAGGTGTAAATGTTCATAATGACATCGTCTTCTCAAGAGTTCACAGGTTCCAAAGTCACTGTTGGTGATCTTCCCAACAAAATATTTCTTCAAGTGTTAGGAACAGAATCAAGTCCTCCTCTAATAAAGTGCTTCTGTCACAATTGCGGTAGAAAACACAACTATTGGTTTTGAAGGCCTAAAATAACGCATGTCTTTTGGCCCTGAACCCCTTCAGTCTGTGACGCGCCAGCAACATCTTCCGCTGCTGCCTCGGTTTCTTCATCCTCTAGCGTTTCAAAAGGACTCATAACGTCATAAAGGAAGGTGAAGAAACCTTGAAACCAATCAGTGCCCTCTTCTGCTAAAATATCGAGGACTTCCTCAAGTGAGTCTGAGTTTTCTTTGCTGCCATCTTTGGTCAGCCCTACGCAAATGGGAAAATAAGGAAACAGAGAAAGAGAGGGAAAGAAAGAACAGTGGGAGAGCAAGAAAACAGAGAGAGGGTGGAGGTGGTTCGGTTTGCAAGGTTTAGTAGATAAGGATTCAGTGCTATAACAAAAAAGAGGGTAAAGATGCTATTAAAAGCATAAAAAGAGGTAAAGGAGAAAGGGAACATGCATGAAAAGCACCAATGAGGCTGTTTTTAATGAATGTAGGGCTCAGTTACTTCAAAATCAGTAAAACTACCTGCAAAATCCTCTTTATGACTTGATGTTGCCCTTAAATATAATATCGGCAAGCTGGTCTAATTCACAAACTCATGCAATAAGGCAATAATATCTCATCTCCTCTTCTCCAGAATGGTATGTGGTTTGAACAAAATGATGATTACAAAAGCATGAAAAAGTACCATGCACATGCATCAGTCTGATTTAATTTGTCATTGCACAAAAGTGAACCAAAGTCAGTCATGCAAAACAATCTGGTAAGAATCTCATTGAAATCAGTGCACTTGCCTAGTAGTACTTTAGCGTCTTCCACATCAAAGTCACCATCACCATCGGCATCATAGGACACAAGTTTACCTAGTAAAGTAAAGTGAATCAGATTTAGTCATTTGACATGTATTGCGAGTAATTTATTGTGCCATATATAGAACTATAAGTCCTATTATAGTGCTTTTACTTGTCTTATATCAAAGTAGTACAGGGTCTCTTTTGGGATACTTTTAACTAAGAAATGTCCTTAATGTTACTTTAAATAATTGTATAGCAATTAAAACTGCTTTATTACAACTTTCCTTAGGAAGTCATTAACTAACATCATTACATTAACATTAGCATTAATTATATCATACATTCAAATAACTAAAACATATACACTATCGTTCAAAAGCTTGGGGTTGGTTTTTTTAGATTTTTGAAAGGGTCTCTTAGCAAGGCTGCATTTATTTGATTAAACAGTAAAAAGAGAAATACTGTAAAATTAATACAATTTAAAATAACGGTTATCTATTTTAATAGATTTTAAAATGTAATTGATTCCTGTGATGAAAAGCTGAATTTTCAGCATCATTACTCCAGTCTTCAGTGTCACATGATCCTTCAGAAATCATTCTAATATGTTGATTTGCTCAATAAACATTTCTTATTATAAATGTTGAAAACAGTTGTGCTGCTTACTATTTTTAATACATTTTTAAAGGGTTAGTTCACCCAAAAATGAAAATAATGTCATTAATTACTCACCCTCATGCCGTTCCACACCCGTAAGACCTTCGTTCATCTTCGGACCACAAATTAAGATATTTTTGTTGAAATCCGATGGCTCAGTGAGGCCTGCATAGCCAGCAATGACATTTCCTCTCTCAAGATCCATTAATGTACTAAAAACATATTTAAATCAGTTCATGTGAGTACAGTGGTTCAATATTAATATTATAAAGTGACGAGAATATTTTTGGTGCGCCAAAAAAAAAAACAAAGTAACGACTTATTTAGTGATGGCGATTTCAAAACACTGCTTCATTAAGTTCGGAGCGTTATGAATTTTTTGTGTCGAATCATGATTCGGATCGCGTGTCAAACCACCAAACTGCTGAAATTGCGTGACTTTGGCGCTCCGAACCGCTGATTCGACACAAAAGATTCATAATGCTCCGAAGCTTCATGAAGCAGTGTTTTGAAATCGGCCATCACTATACAAGTCGTTATTTTGTTTTTTTTAGCGCACCAAAAATATTCTTGTCGCTTTATAATATTAATACTGAACCACTGTACTCACATGAACTGATTTAAATATGTTTTTAGTACATTAATGGATCTTGAGAGAGGAAATGTCATTGCTGGCTATGGAGGCCTCACTGAGCCATCGGACTTCAACAAAAATATCTTAATTTGCGTACCAAAGATGGTACCAAGAGGTCTTACAGGTGTGGAACGGCATGAGGGTGAGAAATTAATGACATTATTTTCATTTTGGGGTGAACTAACCCTTTAAGTTAAAATGTTCACTGCCATTTTTGATCAATTTAATGTATCCTTGCTGAAAAAAAAATTAAATAAATAAATATATATCTCACTGACCCCCAAACATTTTAACAGTAGTGCACATTTATAGACATATACATTTATATATTATATGTTTTTAAGTATGAAAGTTACCAAAAAAAGAACTACAAATTAAATGATACTTTCACTTTCCCTAATTTGTAATTGAAGATGATAGGTTTATTAAGTTTACAGTGGTGATTTACTGGTGATAAATCACTGGTTCAGATGTCATACCTTGTAATACCTCTGAAAGATTATAGCGAAAGTCCTTTGCTTTGGCTGCATGCAAATTAAGGCCAGATATACAAAAAAAATTACATACATGTAATAAAACAGTATTTTTAATACTACAGTCAAGATATACACAATGTCTGAAAAAAAGAGAAAACAAAGACTCACCAATTACACCTTGATAGTCAACAAGGTCAAAATACACCACAGCTACAGAGGTCCAGACACCCAGGAGAGCCAAAACCATGAACCAGGTGAAGAACGAGGTTCCTCCTCCAACCTCTGCCTTCTTCCCATTCTTATGCGCCAGCTGTGGCTTGGCCTCTGAAGGACAAAAAAGGATGATTATACATGTCAAAATGAAATAAAAAGTAAAGTACCAATTAATTCTTTAAACAAATTCAATGCAGCACAACAAAACCCTCTACACATATGAGGAACAAATGCCTTTAAAAGCAAGATTAGTCCTTTAGTATTACTGTACACATAAGCATTTTCACTCAAAGCCACTAGTTGATAGAATACGTGTAATATTAGCTTAATGAGATTTTAAGCTGAAAATCTCATGAATAATCTTTCTATATTTAAATGCATGTATAAGATTCAAGGGATATCTGATTCAGGTGAAAGGAAATTCCCTGAAAGATGTTTTACATTTGAAATCTATAGTAATCACAAGGTGACAAAAGTCTAAAAGAGTGCAGTTATTCTGAGGTCTGTTAACACTCCTCACGGAGCTGTGGTATAAATACATCTGCATTCAGAGCTCTAGTGGGAAGAATGAACAGGTGTTTTGTCCGCTACGTTCTGCTAGGTCAAACCACACATTTGTTCATGCACACTACAAACGTTAGTAATAGACAGTAATAACAACACTGAAGTGTTAAAACAAAAAGTCTCTTTTTTACATTTTGTACAGGTGTTTTATATTGACTTTATAACAAAACACTTCACAGCACTCCAGCAATCTCCAAAAAAGAAAAAACATTTAAATTCGTACTGCTCATTTGCACAAAATACAAATTAAACTAAACATTAAGTATTATGAATAAATTCATTTTCAAATATTAAGGTTTCTTCTCACACTCCAGTGATTCGTTAAATGTCATCTCTCATCATAAAAGCTCCAAAACATACAAATACTAATACCGGTTTCTTCGTTCACCACCTTGACCTCTGCATTCGGCTCCCCCATCCCTCCAGGCAAAATGGGGAAGAAGAGAGTGTCTTTCACCCCAATCCTACCCCGAACCCCTGTACAACAGCAGGTCTTCTGCCTTTTTGTTCTTGGTGAATTGAGCCGGAACTTAAAATGGAACTCGACCAGCAAATGGATTATTTTTAGAACAGTCCGCTTGAAAGCCAGAAAATCTCAAGCACTCATATGAAAGGGTAGAGGCACATCCCACTCCATCCTGCTGTTCTTAGTCACATCACATATGAAAGCTGAAATGGCTGATTGGTCATCCAAATTACTATACTTAACAAAAGAGCAGCACAGAGTGGAGGTTACACTGCTTTAACATGCGTTTTAATAACATGCAAATCAAACTTTGGAAAGCTTTTTAAAGCCTCCAGGAAGAGCATGTAAATCTTGGCAAACTCACAGTGACTCTCCTGCCACAGAGCTATTTATTTTTCCATACAAGGACCGGTCTCCCAAGTTTCTTGATGAAATAATAAACATGTTAGTGGTGCTTCTGCTTAGATTTGTCAAAAACAAACCAGCCATAAAGCTGGAACAGAAAAACCTCCATCAAAAGATTATCAGACAGTAAAACTGCCATAATGTACCTAAATAATCCTGTATCTATTAGCACATTTACACTAATGTTCAAAAAGAACATCTTACGGACTCCTTTACTTTTAATAGTAAAAACTGCATTAAGAGCATTTGAATCTTTCAGATAGATCAAAGTTGCATGCAATGTTTGGAAATAACAAGACACGCCCCTAAAGACACACACGCTCAACAGATAGTCAAATGGCTGCCATTGTGACCTAATCAACATCTTCCCCTCCCCCATTTGAACCAGAAAAACAGCGCTTCAAACTAATTTTTGCAACTTGGTACTGTTTTTGCCGTTGCTTCGACTATGCCTTTGTGGTACAAAATGTTCATTTTCCAGCTTACATAAGACCATAGTGGAACGTGTGCTTTGAAATACCCTCTCTTCTTCAGTCATACCTACACACCCTACTGCTTAAAGCAAGCTGTTTGTGTCTGGTCACAGGAACAAACCCTGGACATTAACCCCTTACGTGATCTTATCAGCATTCACCCCCGGCTGGAATCTTGAATGACCAGCAATCCTCCACTTGTTTAACATAATAGATCATACACTGGTTTAAAAGTTCAGTGGGTTGTCTGACGTCATAACAGGAGTTTAAAATGTCAGATTATTCAAGACATTAAATTAAAGTATGAGAATATTTTGTATGCTATAAAGTGTTTAATATTTAAATATTAATATCAGGACTGAACAGTGTTAAATTATGTTAAATTACACACAAATGCATTCTTCAATCTGTGCACGACACAGAAAATTGAACATTGTGAGATGTACAGCACTGCATTTATTAAAAGCAAATAAAATATTTACTGCACAAACCATTTATGACAGAGAATTGTATTGGATTAAATGGCCTTGAAAAAATACATGCAAGGTTATTTGAACAGAACCTTGGAATCAATGAAGAAAAAAGTGCAAGCACATCATGACAGACTGTCTTTTCTTTACCATTTCTTTGAAACTCTGCAAGTTATTCTGTGCAGCTGAAAAGATCCCTGAAAGGAATGATTTTGACATTTGATAAAAGAGGGCTTTGCACCACTTTGCAAAGCAATGAAACTATCTAACTTTGTTAGTTAACTTTCTTTAAATGCAGCATTTAAATTGGGTGTGGCTCTAGTCTGGATAAATATCATTACAGGTAAAGTTTTCCATAATGGATAAAAAATATATATTTTACAGTTTTCATAGAAGTATAGGAATGCTTATGGCAAATAAGAAATTGAATTGTGGTTCTAGTGGCACCTCAATGACACCAACATTTTAAATAAAAGACATGTAAAAAAACAAGCTGAGAAAAGTTTCAGGTATCATTGGATGGCTTTTTGATTTCAGTATCCTTTTTCAAATGATATATCAACCTACTTGATCTGCTTTATTAGCTTTTATTATAAAGCGGATTGTAAAAAGAGATGGCCACATGAAGAATTACACTTTTTCACGAACAAAACTGACTTTACTGTGAACGGTGGCTAACCGACATAAAATGTGCACAGTGGCCCAAACAAACAGGGTAATTCACACAACACCAAATAATGCAAAAACAAAATAGCTAATAAAATGTAATATAACTGAAAATGTGCATGACTGATAACAATTCTACAGTAGAATTACATGTATTGTCCTGTAAATCATCGTATATGGTGAGAAAACTTAAAAGTTCTATATATTATTAGGTTTTTACGTAACATTTTACATAGCTTTTCGTTAAAATTAACCTTTAAGTCAGTCTATATGGCGAATCTATACACACAAGTATAAAATTTCACTGTAGGAGTTCATATACCTTCAAAAGTCCAATAGTTTATCTACCACTCTTACATAACCACGCAGTTACTAAAGTCAATAACAGTAGCTAGATAGCTAAAACCAACACCCGGACGTTGTTAAGCAGCAGCAGTGGGGTCCTGCAGTGTGGCAGACTTTCTTTTTAATTACAGTGTGTGGGGACATGGGACCCTAGAGTCCACGTGTAACCCCTCCCACGCTCTCCCAATATTGACACGTGAGCATTTAAGAGTTCGCACTGGGGCAACTCTGACTCCAACGATGACCAAATATTTATCTGAAAATATAGGTCATTTGCTGCTGTTGGAATTAACAAAACAGCACAGTAAACAAGGCCGTTTGGGACTCGTGCAAATGAGAACAAAAGCGTGCAGAAGTTCTGCAAGCATTTCTTCCCATTTTCCAAATGCACAGACATGATCGGGGTGAAAGATTGTATACACCCTACAACAACTTGCTCAGAATGTAGCGACGATTAATGAACTATTTGCGATTACTGTGTAACACAACTAATGTAGTTTATATAGCACGACTGTAGTCGACCCAATGCACTGGGTATATCCTTATTTTTTGACATGTCTTTTTGTAAAGTCTCTTTGTGGCTGATAATCCCTACTCAAGGCATTTTAAATTTGATAAACAAAATCAATCTTGCCGCCTGATTAACTTTCAGGCCTGGCCTTCGCAGATATGTACGTATTTTTGACGACAACAAACGTAAACATACATACCTTTTTTAACTGGTCCTTTTGCATTTTTCTTAGCCATTGCAAATAGTAGTTCTTCGACGTTTTCTTTTTCTGTACAAAACGAACTGACTGTAATTCTAGTCTCAGTGCTGGTACTGATGCCCTGCAAAATCAAATCCCTATGCCTTCATACACTGAGGCCCATAGCAACCCGTCCCCCTTTTGAGCGACTGAGCGTTCGACCAATGCTGTTCAGGCAAAGCTGCTGTGGGCGGGGCAAATGAAAATGTCATCCAATCGCCGAACAACGGTCGATGACTTATTCAATCGTGTGGATACCTGCGAGCTAGGACCGCCCAGTTCTTCTCTGTTTTTTTTTCTACCAGCACTGGAACGTGGCAAGATGGAAGGTTGCAGTTATCGCGAGATCCAATTCATATCTGTTTACACCTAGTGCTGTGAATGCAAAACAATTACATTATCATAATTATCGTTGCGTATAACGGTCGAATGATTTCGTCGTGTGATGTATGACCTATATAAGTCTAGAATAGGTTATTATTTCAGTCTGGACTGTGGAAAGAGAGGTCTGTTCTGCCTCCAAATTTACTTTTAAACGTAGCCTGTAGTAGGAAGCACACGCTGCAGGAAACAGAGTTTAGTTGCACAATTATACGTGCATTTTTTTTTTTTAATAAACTAACAGAATAATTAAACCGGGGTTGTCCTAATAGTGTTATATATTGTGAGGGGGTGAAATTAACAACGAAAACTTTGTTCTTTTTTCTTGGTATAAATTGTCCCATTGTTGCGCCCCACCCCCTTTCTGCTTTTGTCCACCTCATCCTAAAATTTAGGAGCACTAGTGTGTAGCTTTACTCACACGAAGTTAAAACTGGTTGAAACTATAATTCTGTTAAACACTGACTTTGCATTCATATAGGAAAAACCTAAATAATATTTTTTTTCTGATTACTTATGCTGAAATTTTCGATCGAAACATAGGAATCGATGTTTAATTGTACGTGTTGTAATCACTCAAAGAATGAAGAACCAATTTTTCTTTTCACCTGTCGAGACCTGTGCTTGTTTAGCAGATCTCAATTTTTCTAACCTCTCAAACAATGCTGCCATACTACATATTCATGTCAATCATAGTAACTGAACGATAGGAAAGAGAGATTAACTTTGAACTTTGACTTAAATAAATCAATGTAGATGCAAAAGCTATTTTTTATCCGTTCAAACATCCATTACCACTTAAGTAATGACACACTTGGGCCCGGTTTCACAGACGGGGCTTAGCCTAAGCCAGGATTAAACCTTAGTTCAATTAGGATATTTAAGTAGCTTTTATAAACGTACACCAGAAAAAACATTACTGGTGTACATCTTGAGACAAAACAATGGTACTGATTTATTTTAAGGTATGTCAGTTCGAGTTGCTTTCAGTTAAAACAGCTCAAACATGCATTTTAGCCTATGACTAGCTTAAGCCTTGTCTGTGAAACCGGGGGTTAGTGTTGTAGTACTCGAGACCGGTCTTGGTCTTAAGACCGTTTTGTGAAGGTCTTGTCTTGGTCTTGAATGCATTTGTACTCTGTCTTGTCTTGGTCTCAGACTATGAGGACTCGGGATTTTATTTCAAGACTGGTCAAGACCACAATTGTGAGGCTATCACCAAATTGCCAGTGCATTGTCTGATTTATTAACATCATTAATGTGATTGTATGTAAAACTACTTGCTTCAGATGCAATAAATAACTTATTATTTCTAATCTGATTTATTTATACTGTTGTGCCAGGTCAGAAATCAATACAAATGCCCACAAAATTCAAGATATTGTTGCAAAAATGTACTTGTATGAGATCTTATATCACAACATATGATATAATTATTAAAAAAGCAATATAACGAGCAAGAGAGCTGTTTTCACAAATTTGAGCAAAATTGCAAACGTGATATCGATTTTATATAAACGTTCAATAAACAAAACATTGTTTTTAGGCATTTGTAATTGCACCAGTTCAGATGCAACTTCTGTGCTGCCTCTGCAGTGCAACCATGAATTCTGTTGATAATTATTTCATTTAATTGTTAACAGCTCTATATAGTGTCTTATTATTCTAATTGTATATTAATTGATTAAAAATAAGACATTTCTCAGGCAGTAAAGGTGGATCTTTCAGATTAATTTGAGTGCTGATCTGGTCTTGGTCTTGCCTTGGTTTTGGTCTTGTCTTGGTCTCAACCCCCCAAATTCTTGGTCTTGTCTTGGTCTCAACACATACTGGTCTTGGTCTCGGATTAGGTGGTCTTGACTACAACACTAGAAACGCTTGAGGAATATGTATATATTAGGATTAAAAATTTCAGATGAGTGCACAAAACTAACTGTAACTTTAGTAATAGATTTAGTCAATGCTCCAACTTCAAATATAAATATACTACAATACTCTTGCTGTGTGCACGAGATGTTCTGAGATACATGCTAGGATAAAAGAGGTATGGGAATCATTTGGGCCTTTCCCACCATTTGGCATGTGTGAAAAAGTGTAATTTACTTAATTCACAGTGCAAATCTTCAGGATACTTTTGCCTATCCATTCTGAAGTGGTTGTTGTTAGCACATAATGTTTCACAGTAGCGTATTAGATATTACTTGTTTGGTAGTATGACGTACAAAATTCACAAAACTGGAGCTAGGCCCTATGACATGTACCACATTATGTATTGTGTATTTTTACCAGCAGAGGGCATGGGATAGTTGTCTAAAAATATAGTTTCAATAGACTCAGCAATATTCTTACAGTATATGACAGAACTGGGGTATAATGTTGTGTCATCACCAATTGGTGAATAATATGCACAGAATTAATAAAATAATAAAATGCAAATTATTGTTTTAGATAGGTACACAGTTGAAAGTACCTCACATATGCTGTGCAAGGAATAACATATGTTTGTTACAGCTTGTTGATGTTTTCCCTTTAAAAAAACAGCTTATAGTACACCAGTTGTCCTCCTGGATCAATATGGCATTACAGCCCTTACACAATAACACCATGGTGATAGGGTGGGATTGTTATCTTAGCATCTCCTTAGTTCCCCCTAGAGACCTTCCATTTTTATGTCCCTAACCACTAGACTAGAAAACTATGGTTTTAATGATTACTTAGTGATATTCTTATTGTTACTGTTAATTATATATATATCCTTATTGTTCAAATCTTACACTCTAAATTGACAGGCAAGATAATGGAAGATAATATTAATTTGACAGGAATGTAGTACACAGCCTGGAGCCTCTACAGCCACCCAATTTGATTTGGTAGCTTAATACTGAAGATTGCGAAAGATTGCAAAAATCAGTTGGAAACATCTTCACACAATGACCTTTGCGATTGTCCAGTCTCCAAGTTTATTTGAGTTGCAAATTGTGTAGTAATGTGTCTGTGTGGATCTTTTTATCATTATGGTAATGTACATTAAAGTTGAAAAACAAATTAACAATTGTAGTTGGATAACAAGTGATGACAACACAATTAAATAATGAGCCACTAATGTAAAACAGTGATTTTCTTCTGTCATTAGATACACTGTCTGACAAAAAAGGTGCAATAAACAGAACAAGAGGTATATACATGGTTTCAGAAAATCACATTTAAGGAAATCTGTAAACATGAAGAGTTCCAGTAAGGTCATTAGACTCTGGTTATATTTGTTTAAGAGTCAGAGCAAAAGGCAATAGACCAAAGTGCCACTTTATAATCTCACTTAGAGTGACTAAATAAAATACAGCAAAGGTTACTGAATGCTGCAGTTTACAGATCATTTGACTTTTATAATGAAACAGTTCATTTTAACTTGATATGTAACTTCCAGAAACACAGAGACTTATGTAACATCCTGAGTTATGTCAATTGTTATGAAAATAATACAATAAAAACAATGACAATTCACAAGTAAAAAAGGCACTTTGATATTTCAGATACATACAACTTTCTACACTAGTTGTGTTATGTTAAAGTGACTATGAAATCCTTCTTCTAAAAGCAACAAACATCTGATATCTAGTGCTATATTGTATATTCAGAGGTATATCAATTACTTGCAATGAATATCTGTGTGATATAGAATTCAATAAAATCACATTATCCAAATGTGACAACTGGGAATGTCAACTTTTTTCCAGTCTGGAATGAAAAAAGTAAAGGAAAAAAAAATCCTATTTAGTAAAAGTTTACACTAATATGCTTTGCAATTTATGTCAGCATTTTATCCTTAATTTCATTTAACCTGTATGTAACCTGCACAAAGAGCACATGAGGAGAAGTACCTTCATTTTAATCAGTCATAGGCGGACAACTGAGAAGCATCTCCTGCACCTAAGTGTATAGAGAGCCTATAGAGATAGTCTTCAGACTGCATGATGAACTCAGTCCACTCTTGGCACACTTCATCTATGCTGGGTCCAGTTCCTCCATAAATAGGAGGGAGGATAGCCTTCGGAAAGTAACTACTGAGACTTCGGACATATGAACAGCCATGCATGTGAATCTATAAGGAAAAGCATCACCATAGGTATTAAACTGATTAAAACAAATTCTCTTAAAATCTCATACATACATACATGTAGCTTACTTAAATGTTACTAACCCGTTGTTTGATTTTGTCTGGAAGAAATGGGCGGATCATGGCAAAAACGGGACGGAAAAAAATGGGCTCGTTTATCAAGTGGATCCCGCGTACTTTCAAAGGAAAGGAATCCTGCAAAAGAGATTTGATTTTTTTATTTGTTGGGTGTTAAACTTAGATATTTCTCCAGATATCTCATTGATAATTTATTCACTAAATTATATTCTGTAGTGAAAATGTTTAAATGGATACCTACCGTGAGTACAGCAGATATCTTTTTTGCTAAGGAAGGATTTATCTGCATGGCATGAGCAAAGCACCAGTCTTGGAGATCAAAAATCACTTTGAGTCCATTTCTTTGAGTCTCCCACTCTTGAACAATCAACTCGGACGTAATGAGGCTCACACGAAAAACCTCATAAGCTGTGAATTCTTTGGGGTTCCACTGACCTGAAAACAGTGTTTGAGCATTTGTGATATTCGCCGTTATATGGCAGAAACAATTTTTTTTTTTTTTTTGTGTATGTACTTGCCAATCCGATAGATTAAAACTCGACTTCCAGCATCATCTCGTGATCTCAAAACTCCATGGTAATTGTTTCGGAGAAGTCCTATAATGGATGATGGCCGCAGATCAGCTGTTATTTCTGGACATTCTTGTCTCCATTTATGATAGTTAATCAACAGCTGTTGAAAAACATAAGATCAATGATACATTAGTCTCAAGTTTTTTATTTTTAAGAAAATTATCAGGACAAAAGAAGCATTGCTCATTACATTGGTTATGGTTGACATCTGAATGCAATTTCAGCTAGAAAACAATATATATATATATATATATATATATATATATATATATTTGTGTACTGTACATTGATTTTTGAAAATCCAATCCCTAGCAATTCAGTATGGCTGAAATAACCTCAAAGTCACTTCTAGACTTAAAATAGAGTATGTTTGTGGGCCAGATATTTACAGATGTTTACATTAAATAATTAAATAATTAATAGACAAGAAAAATTATGTAAATAGGCTATAGTCTACATTTGTACATAAATGAACTGGTGTATATGAACACAATATAAATGGTTAAAGAAGAAAAGTAAGATAAGTAATAAATAAAGAATAATAGACTTGAAAAGAAAAAAACAACTATAAAAACCAAAATAGCGATGATACGCTTGGAATTGCATTATGCATGGCCAATGCAAATAAATGTAGGTTTAAATTCAAAGAGACAAGATAGTCTACGACCTGACGCAGAGCTGCCAACTTTGTTGAGTTCAGCTTGGAGTGAGAATTAAGAAGGGAGGGTGACACAAATTTCAAGATTTGAGTCGCATTCCAATCGATTTCAGTATTGATTTATTTGGATATATACATGGATATATATGTTAATTGTTCACAAGGAAAAAAAATCTTTCTCAACCAATGTCAATAAACTTTACAAGAGAACCCTGTCAGCTGGTACATTATCATTAAAGGTTAATTAACGACTGTTTTGTATACAATTACATATAAGGCAGTTTTTATAATAATACTACTAATAATAATGTTATAATAATAACTTTTTAATGGTATTAGAGTAAAATATAATGAATATGTAATACAGGCCTAGTGCTAGATCGATATTAGGCATGGTAAAACATGGTACTCGCATCAAGAATATGAGATTTAAACATTAAGACTGGCTGTGTTGAGTTATATAACAATGATTAGTTTTCTGTCGATTAATGTATCCAAACAGTTGCTCACCTGTCTAATAAAACACATAATATATTAAAGCATCTTTGGTGTTTCCATGGTTTCTACAAAATAAAACTGGAAATCGAGGGTAACGTGGGTATGATGTCATTGATAGGCGCCGCACGGACACGGTCTGTGTCCTGATTAAAATAGCTTATTTCTCTATATTTAAACATTCTTGGAAACATTTGGGATAATGTAAATACACAAGTCAACAAAATATATAACACTGTTCTAGTGGTTTTTGGATATTTTAAATCCAAAAATCTTACATATTGTGCCTTTAACTAGTAAAGAGTAAGAGATGATCGGTTAACATGCCTCTTAAACTGAAGCACGATCTGTCACGCCACATTAAGAGCGCCAAAACGGTATTCATTGTTTGAATTTCATAATAAAACTTACAAAATTTGAAAACTGAGACTTTGTTTCATATCAAATGTAACTGGCTCTGTCTTGTCTGTCAGCGCATTGTCCGTGTCCTCTTTTCTCCAGGTTGTTTTTCATTGTGTCAATGTGAGAATATGGATGTGACTCTCATGTTGAATGCGTGAAAGTTGGCAGCCTTGCCTCGCGTTTTGTTCTTATTCAAGGCGATGTAAACATTATTGGAGCGCTAAACACACTCATGTTGTAATGTATGTTTCATTCATACTCGAAGCCGGAGGGAGCTCCCTCGCAGAAAGTCCAAAATGGACTCATAGAAGTAATAACTTATGACGTTCTGGGAAATCCCTTATATGGACAAAAGCGTCCCGTCCAGCTATCTTTGAATAAAAAGCAGAAACGTGACTGATGAAACATGAAGACAATAAAGACACGATTGCAACACGCTCATTTATGTTTTTCAAGCCATATTTTCAAAACAATAAAGTATATGAATAAAGCAGTTCTAATAGACATAGCCTTAAATACAGTAGCCTACAGAAGCTATAAAATATATTCTCTGTGATAAAAAATTACTTTTTTACATAAAATCCATGATGACTTAATGCACAAGTGATTGTAGTAGGCTACATAAATCATAAAATTATCATTAGACAATAGGAAAATAATATTATAGAATAAAAATGATTGGTTATTGTTCAGCAGTGTATCTGATGTCTTAGCCAGTTAAAAGAGAGAGAAGGGAAATAAAATATGTCAATTAGACAAAGGTCAGAAAAAAACTGTTACCCTAACAGACATTTCTGTCCCCCTCTCTTCTGAAATGATGACTACGCTCCTGTAAACATGTGTGAGGTGTAAATATGTGTGAGGTGTGAGTGTAATTTCAGCCCGTAAATATTATCGCTAATCAAATCACTTATCACCAATGGCGTTACTATCACAACAGAAAGCACGCGCATGTTTACACATTAATATCATGAGTTCAGGCAAAGTTTAGGTGAAACAGGATTCCAAACCTTGAACGCCAGTGCCACATCAAAGTCTCTCGCCTGTAAAAACCGTATCAAAAATGTTTTCGACAAATCCAAGTGTCGAATACTTCTTTCTGCTTCTGCTTTTTGTTTCAGTTCTGACAAATATGGCGCAATCCGAACAGAATCGACAGGTAAATTATTTAATTCTTCGATGTTGTCAACTTCTTCAGACTTCATAGTTGCGCGAGCCGATCGAGTGTCATTTTCTCAGAGCAGCGGTCTCACGTAAAAGGGGGCAGGGAACGAGCCCCTCACATCCCAATGAGAACTATAGCCCAGTGTTTTTTCACCTTTGTACATGTAAAGTTTCGTCAAACATTAACCGAGCCAACTTTTAAGACTGAATTAATTCTTTCTCGTCCATTAAACAGACTAGACCCACGCCTTGTTCAAAACTGAGATAAATTGTTGACGACTTCTGTATAATCTATATAGGCCTAATTCATCCAGATGTTTGAGAGGAAGTCAACCAGAGTGTGAAATAAATTAATCATATTGCTGTTAATTTCCACCACTATGAAAAAGTCAATTGAACTTAAACCCAAAATAAAAATGCAAAAGATAACATAGAAAAATATCAATTAAAAAAAAATCAATCAATTTAATTAAAGGGATAGTTTACACAAAAAAGAAAATTCTGTAATCGCTTACCCTCAAGTTGTTCCAAACCTGTATGAATTTCTTTCTTCTGCTGGACCCAAAAGAAGATATTTTGAAGAATATGGTTAACAAAACAGTTGATGCAATCAACTGTCAGGTTACTACATTCTTTAAAATATCTTCTTTTGTGGTTGAACGTTGCATGTCTTTTATATCAGAACATGAGGATGTGATTCCATCAAACGCTCACTTAAGAGTATGTCGATTTACCCTTATTAGCTGATAATTCTGATTATGTTGAAAATGGACAAATTTCTACCGTATAAGCTCTCTTCTCTAAAGGTGGGTGCACACTGTACGATTTTGGCCACGATTTGGTTGTCTGAGACCAATTTTGAGAATCCTAAAAGATTTCTATAATCCTAGGCAAAAATCTGTAGTCTTTGATCGCTTGTTTGACATGTTCACCGACAGCCGATTAATGACCGTTGCGATCAAAATTAACACTAGAGATTTCTTTGTTAACCACCATTTCAGTCCCACGTGTAATGCAGCTCACTGTCACCGAATGTGTGTGGGTTGATTATGTAAAACTCCGGACAAGTTTTCAAGAGTCAGTTTTTAACGCGTCTTGACTGTCGTATAGTCTGACATATAGGACAGCTGAGATCCCACAGTGTGACATGATGATTGTGTTCGTTCAGTCTGACAAGCAACAATTGTAAAGGACTATTATAAATCGCACAGTGTGCACCCAACTTAAGAAAACCTCAGACTGAAATCTATTGATGATGTTTTCAGACTGTGGAAAAAAACTAGTGATCACTGATCAGGTGTTTTCAATGTCATCTGAAATGAGCAGTGTTGAGGATAACACATTACAAGTAACATGCATAATGTAATCAGATTACTTTTTTGATGTAACAAGTAAAGCAATGCATTACAAGTAATATGCATTAAGTAATCCGATTACTTTTTTGATGAAACAAGTAATGCATTACAAATAACATGCATAATGTAATCAGATACTTTTTTGATGTAACGAGTAAAAATAGGCTAAGGCATAACATGCATTACCTAATCAGATTCTTTTTTTTTTTTTTACTGCAAATTACATTCTAATAACACAAATACATTTATTTACAATCAATTTCTGACTTGCCCTCGGCCATCTTGATTTGGAGGGGAAAAAAAGAAAAAAACATACGACTTGCCACTTGGTGGCAGTGTATAGAATGAAGCGCTACTCTCCACTATAGTTGATGTGCAACATGCATACAGAGAAATGGCTTTTTTAGCCATATCAAATAGCCTACCTGAATATATGTCAGTCAGTAAGGTTTTACTGTGTTAACACAACCACAGATATTACAAATATATATATATATATATATATATATATATATATATATATATATACACATATATATACATACATATATATATATATATATATACATACATATATATATATACATATATATATATATATATATATACAGAGCTGGGTAGTAACGGATTACATGTAATCTGGATTACATAATCAGATTCCAAAAATCAAGTACTTGTAATTAGAGTAAACTACTTTTTAAAATACTCATAATCAGACTACAGTTACTTTTTTATGGATTACATGATTACATATTATTTACACAATGGCAGTAAGTTGTTCACAATTCATTGATTCTCCTAATTTTTCATTTTTTTTAACGTTTATATTTTTTTCATAATAAACTGCATGCCGCTTATTTACGTTCGTGATTCTTCAAGTTTTTCCGGCGTTGAGGGGGAAATATAGATGAATATAGATGAAATATATATGAAATATATATATTAAATATAATAACAATAATAATATATGAAATATAGATTAAATATTTGATGTAGCAGTGATATTGCTGTGAATTTCACATTTTTCAATATCTGTTTTTGTAATGTTGCTGTTTAATTTTAAGTAAATATGTTTTAAAATCATAAGATGTGATTTGGTTTTATTCAGTGTTACTATCAGCAAACACTAACAGGTACGTTATTAACAGTAATAACTGTCCATACATTGCACTTTAAAAAGAATCTGTTGAGGCTCTTGTTGGTGAATAGAATATAATTTTTGGAATATATTTTTTCTTTGTATCTATCAAAATAGTACAAGATTATCCTACAATATATGTGACATCAAATAAGGGTTAACACAAAAGTAATCTAAATGTAATCCAAAAGTAGTCAGGTTACATTACCAAAAATGTGTAATCTAAGAGATTATATTACTGATTACAAATTTTGTCATGTCATTTGTAATCAGTAACTGATTACAATTCATAAGTAATCTACCCAGCTCTGTATATATATAGTTATATATGTTTTAGTTAAAAGGACATTCACAAGATGGCTTTGAATTAGGGGTTTTAACCAACATACAAACCCACTGCTCAGAAACCTCATATATAATTTTTTTTTTTTTTTTTAATGAAACAATAAAATAAATTTCATGTTTTAATGTGGCTTTGTTTGTCATCTTCCCAAAATGTAGCCATGTCAAATTTTATGTCCGAATCTAGCTACTTAATTTTTTTTAAACGATCTTCTAGCTGTTGACATACCATTAGTGCCATTTAAGGGTTATAATCAATCAATCAGTCGTTTTTGGCGCGTCATTTGTTGGCTAACATAGCCTGTATAGCTAAGCTCAAGGACGCAGGGACTGAACATCTGTCTGCATGGTGACGTCACGCGCCTCCCTTGCAATGTAGCGCTCAGCGCAGTTTCCATATTTATATGTCGTTGGCTCGTCATTTATTTGAAAGTCCTCTTTAATATTAAGCAGAGATATGAACACGTTTGCATGGCTTCATGGAGGTATGTACATGAGCACCTAAATCCTAAAATGAACGTAGATAACAGATCAGTCTCATCCACCCTTGTGGGATGATGCAGTGATGATGCAGGGTATTAAACGGATGCTGCCTGCCGACGACAGTGGGATTAAATAATAATAATATTATGAATGTTCTGCGTATTCTGCTACGATTTAATTAGCGGATATTTCGGGGGTTTTTTCTTCTTCTAATGTTATATGAGGCATACATTTGTAGTCCATTTGCGAGTGTTGTCTAATGTTCGTCGTTATTCTGTGTATACATTTCGAATAGGCCTGGTTGCCATCATGGTTTAACTGTTATGATTTTTTATGTTTTAGGTTACAGGGATGGAAAGCTGTATTTGATGACTTGGATGTGCAGGCATTTTGAATGCATTACCTCAGGCTGTGTGCTTTGTCCATCAGAACACAGGCTTCCACTATCAGCAGGCTCACCGGATAAGAAAACATTCAGCGTTACCAGGATGAGATTCACATCTAAATAGGCCTTAAGTGTGCTTTTGAATAAATACACCTGTTGGCAGAATCTGATTTGTCTGGCCTGTGGTGCACAGACTATCAAGTCATGGAGAATATTCTAAATCTGATACAGGTTCAGCTGCTCATCAGGCGCAGAAGAATCTCTTTTTGCACTTTTGGCTCTCGCTGTACGTGTTCACAGTGGACCTTGATTTAATGTATTTCAATTAAGGCACGCGGTGAATGCCAAGAGCGGAGTCATATATCCTTCAACAAATGTGAAGTTGCCTGTTTATGACTATTCTAATGGTGTTTTTTAAAATACATTTATATTCCTAGTACACTCTTACTAGGCCTACTTACAATGTTCATACAATCAGAAGGGTAGATAGCTAAAGCCTTTACAAGGTCTTCAGTCATCTCTGTTTGTGTTGGCACTTTTACATGGTCATGAAAGTATTCACAATTTTTTGGATTTCAAACAAAATACGGAATCTGAGCTGATGTTTTTTTCTATTAATATTTATGTTGATTACCATGGTCGATGCATCTACAGTTCAATTAAAGTTTTTTATTTATTTATTTATTTTAGTTTAAGATTTCTGACAGGCTTATGTTTTTCAATTTTATATTACAAATCATTCTGAAAATGTGTCACAGTGTAAATTCTACTGTTTTTGTTTTGTTTTTTGACAGTTTATTGATAAAGAATACATATAGTTTTCAACTATGATTGAAATCTATGGTTATCCTGAAGTGGTGCTGTAAAAAATGTCGTCACCTCAACTACAACACTTCTATTATAATGCTTATAACAAATAAAGTATTTGCATGAATATTAAAACTGTGTGTTGTTTGAAACTGTTTAACACAGAATACTTAGTTTCTCACTATCAGGTATGATCAACTTTATTGGAGTCCTTGCAACATATTTCTCCATAGGCTACTTCTGCTTTACTGATGTGTGAAATTTACTGCACATAAGGAGTGATTTCATGTCAGCATACACCCATTGCAAGGGTTGTTGGATTCCTGAAAAGCTGTTTCTTTTTTGCTGCTTATTATCAATTTTCTTACAAACTATATATGACAAGTATAGATAGTTAAGAAACATTACAGTACATAACTCACTGTCTACAAAAATTACATTTCATTTATTGTCTGGATTGAAATTATACATATTTTTACATTACCAAAGTTATTTTTTGTCTTAAAATACCATAAAAGGCAAAGTGACGTGTATATTACAAAATATGCATTATACAGACTTTAATGCTGCACAGAGGCAAATAAATGTATGCAGGAATTACAGTTGCAGAAATGTTATGATGAAATTAATGTTTGTAGGCTATATTAAAAATACAGAAACGTGAAATGAGTGAAAATGCAAAATTACAAACAATAATAAATAATGAATGTCATGATCACTGCAGTTTAAGGCATGCTGCATCAGAGTTTATTTATAAAGTATTAGTAATAATGCAATACTTTTTAGAGAGAGTAATTAGTACAGAAATCTAATTACACTGTTGAAGATGTAATTAGCTAGTAATTGATTACTTTTTAGAGTAACATACCCAACACGTGGGTCAGAACTCCCATATTTTAATAGGCCTACTACTTTATGCAGCATTGCATTACATAAACTGCTGGAACTATACACTTCACTAGGCCTATGCTGAAAATTAATTTACAGTGGGGGAAAATGGTTTCGGCTGACCCTATGTCTTGATGCAAGCCAGTTTAGCAAAGCAGGTGGCAGCCACTAAAGAGGTAGCTAAATGGTTTGCTGGTGTTATCTGGTCTTGGTCAGGCTTTCATCTGGTCAGGCTAGGAGATGAGTGAAACCAGCTGAACACCAGGTATGAGACCAGCTTGAAACCGCTGGAGACAATCTTAAACCAGCAAAGACCAGCAAATCAGCTGCAAGCAGTAATGCTGGATCAGCTAGCCTATGTATTGCATTGTACAAACAATTATTTTAAAAATGCATCCTGTGACATTTCAATGTCTTGTGCATCAATAACAGTTCACATAATGTATACATATACTAGTACAGAGATTGTACTCAGATGACAGGACTTTGACAGACTCATACAGATCGGTCTTCAGATTTATACGTCAAATGGACTCGTTCACTGTGGGAGAGTGAACGCGCTTTACGCGCTTGCACAGTGTCGGGCAAAATGGCGGACAAAACGCCAGGTGGGGCGCAGAAAGCCAACTCTAAGGTATTTCATGACTTTTCCACTTCATATCAGTATGTTAAAGTCCACCTTTCTTGTTTATGGCAAGAAAAGTGGAATAATATTGTGTTTGACTCAGTAGTGTGTCGCTCTGTGATACGAAAAAGGTCTATTGAGCTGCTCGGTTGTGATGCTAACACGCTAGCAGTGTAGTTAGCTAGAAACCGGCGGCTGCACAGATTTTTTTATAACACAAAACACCGGGCTAAAATCTGTTTTGCATATATGCTACATTTGACCCAGTTATGTTTTTTTTATTCTCTTGATACCACCACAGAGCATGAAATAAGTTAATGCGTGTTTATTGTGTGCTGACAGAGCTAACACGAACGTATCTTTACAATAATTACTGTATTACATTGATCTCTGGACGTTATACTCGTATATAGAGAAGATGGGCTTGATGTAGCGATGTGAATATCTTATTTGCGTGTTCAAAGTTGTGCTAACTTGCTCTTTTTGCTTTGACGAGCTAGCATGATCATGTCCATCTTTTCGATTTTACTAGCCACGTGAAAGAGTCAACAGAAAAGGGAGACACTGCTGATATAGTACCATAAACATATTTTCTGTACTTGTGTTATAGCCACACCACCTCTTCTGTCCTGATGTTGTCAGTGATAGGTTATTACTGCAAAGTGCACAACTTTATGCATGGCAAAACGTTACATCTTTACTTCACAGAAGCTAAACAAACCATTGCTGAAGATACATTTTTTTTCTTCCTGTTTTTCCTTTCTCTTTTTCCTTTCTCTTTTTCCTTTCTCTTTTGTGTGTTTTGTTTTTATGCGTTTTGGACCGTATAGGAGGAATGCATTATTGTTTTCCCTAGGCAATAAAACTAAAGGTCTGTGTATTCAGGAAGGGGATGTAATGTCTTACTTGTATAATTAATTTTTTTTATATATATATTTTCATGCAGGCTTTATTGGAAAGTAAGTTAAAGGCCTTTAGTATCGGCAAGATGGCGGTTGCAAAAAGAACACTAAGTAAGAAAGAGCAAGATGAACTCAAGAAGAAGGTAAGTAGATGAGGTCCAATTCCAGACTGATACCACACAATAAAGGGTTATTTCACCCAAAAATGAAAATTGTCATTAATTACTAACCCTCATGTCGTTCCAAACCCGTAAGACTTCCGTTTATCTTCGGAACACAAATTAAGATCTTTTTGATGAAATCTGAGAGATTTCTGTTCCTCCATTGACTGCTTTCGCAACTAGAATCAAGCGGTTTAGTCCAAATATTCTGAAGAGACTTGATCGCTTTTTATGATGAACAGATTTAATTTAGGCTGAACCTAAATGACGAGAACAAACCTCTTCCGGAAGCTCAAACATGCTGGATAACCAGTGAGGTTCATTCTTGTGTGTTACGCAGCACGTTTGAGCTTCCGGAAGTGGTTTGTTCTCGTGCGTCTTTCAGGTTCAGTTGAGCATGCATCTCTTTATGTTCGCTGATCAAGATTTATATGTGAGTAAAAGCCTAAATTAAATCTGCTCATCATAAAAAGCGATCGAGTCTCTTCATCAAAAAGATCTTCATTTGTGTTCCGAAGATGAACGAAACTCTTACGGGTTTGGAGCGACATGAGGGTGAGTAATTAACAACAGTTTTTTTCAACAGAATGGTCTGATGCGACGTGTCGTATATTCCAAGTGTTCTGGGGGTATATGATAGGGTTTGGTGAAAAACAAACCAAAATGTAATGTATTATTTAACGAAAATCCTTACTTTGGCCGACTTCCAACTTGTATGCTTTTTCTGGGCGAGACGGAGTGAACTGCAGTGTTAATGCAGTGGTAAAGTCTCACAAATGCGTACGTTGCATAACCGTGCACAGAAAACCAGCAGCCCTATCGTGTACCCCCAGAACACTTGGAATATATGACGTCACATGGGATCATACTGATTGCTATTCAGTCATTATATGGATGTTAAGTGGGACATTTCTTAAAAATTCCCCTTTTGTGGTTCGAAAATGAAAGGGCATACTGCATTAAAAGAACACCAGAGTGACTACATGATGACTTAATTTTTATTTTAGGGTGAATTAATCCTTTAAGATGCAAAATTCAGTATTGATTGACATTTTATTGATCCCCTATACGTAATTAAACTGGATTGCAAAAATGCTTCCTGATCTAGTCATTCTTCAGTCACTCTTCATTAATCTGTGGCTTTTACTCTTAGTGTATCAGCTTATAGCTTTTCTCTAAATTGTTAGAATGTCTCTGCATTATAGTCAGTTGTCTTGTTCATAGTTACAATAGCACAATTGAGAGTATATAACAAATAGACCAAAAAAAAGCAGTATTATCAATGCACAGAACATATAAACATGGGTAACCGATACATCCCCATAAATCTCACAAGTTTTAATGACAGAAGTTTAACATTATTCCACTTTCTCCAAAATATTCCACTTCTGCCATCTGTGATTTTTGTCAGGAGGATGAAAGGGCAGCTGCAGAGATCTATGAAGAATTTCTTGCTGCCTTTGAGGGAGGTGAAGGAAAAGTGAAGACTTTTGTACGTGGTGGGATTGCTAATGCCACTAAAGGTAGGATTATCATGTGAATGGCGCTGTATGTTGGCAAATATTTGTATATACTTTCCTCTTAATTGTCCCTGCTTTAAAATCTGTGTTACATATCCATTACAGAGGAAGCAGCAGTCGATGAAAAGAAAGGAAAGCTCTATAAACCGAAGTCAAGAATTTTGGAGGCTAAAAGTTTTTTACCTTTGGATACTCCACCACAGTTTTTAACAATAGATAAACGCAATGTGAGTTTTTTTTGTCTTTTTTTTTTTTTTTTTTTTTTTTCATTTGACCTTATTTTAAAAAATCTTATTTTTTTTTTATTACCCATTCTTTTTCTATTATATTACCTAGGCATCGAAGAAGGGAGATAAAGAAAAGAAAAAGAGCAACCTTGAACTCTTCAAAGAAGAACTGAAACAGTAGATGTTCTTTTTATTTTTATTTAACAAATGACAGTACCTTTAATATGATGATCTCAAAAGTAATCCTCCGTTGTTTTTGTAGGATTCAGGAGGAGCGCGATGAGCGGCACAGGTTGAAGGGCCGAGTCAGTCGTTTTGAGCCTCTTCCCACAACGGAAGGAAGGCGATCCTGTAAGTTTTTTTCTTCATGTTTTTTTTTTATTTATTTATTTTTTACCCACACCAAAACAGTCAGTTTCACCCTATGTTCACTCATGGGGTCAGACCCAGTCAAGTTTGTGCCCCTCCCATATGTCTTGGCCACTGCCACAATACAGCAGTGTATACGCTTTCAAATTCAGGAAACAAAATTCACACTGCTTTTCTTCTGCTTTTAGCGGATGGTTCTTCACGAAGAAACCGTCCGTCCAGTGGTAATTTTGTTTTATATACTGTGTAATGCAATGGCCATTTTGCTGTTTATGTATCCCATCATGGAAGAAGAGATGGTAAAACATCAGTTATTATTCAAAGCTTTTGGTTTGTTTTTTTCCAGTCTTGGATGATTCAGCTCCTGGGTCACATGACGTTGGTGATCCGACAACTACAAATCTTTATTTGGGGAACATAAATCCTCAGGTAACTTTTTTTTCTTTCTTTTTTTTTACCACAGGTAATTGTGTTAGGTAACGTCTCAAACCCACAATTTCCAATTCTAAAACTCCTCTTTCACCCTCCAGATGAACGAGGAGATGCTCTGTCAGGAATTCGGTCGCTATGGTCCTTTAGCCAGTGTGAAAATTATGTGGCCCAGGACTGATGAGGAGAGGGCCAGAGAAAGGAATTGTGGTTTTGTAGCCTTCATGACAAGAAGAGATGCTGAACGCGCACTTAAACATTTAAATGGTAAATATATTCTTGTACAGATCTATTAGTGGTCGACCAATATAACATGATAAATTGGCTGATATTTTGCTCTTTTTTTCACATTTTATTTAATTTTTAAAATAAATATGTCAAATAACTATAAATTTAATTGCAGAAATTGTTATGCTTGTGTTATTTACTATTCACTAGTAGTGTAATATCATATAGGCCTATATAAGCTTTATATCGGCCTTTTGCCACCCTGCTTTCTAAAGCCACTTTTCCACCGTCGTGCCAAACCATTCCATTCCGTGCCAGTCTGGCCTAGCTGGTACGGATATGGTTTAATTTTTCACTGTGAGGGCTGATAATGGAGCTCTTTGGAATGTAATACAAATGCATCAGTTGTTGCCTTGGTAACACAAGAGTTAACAGACGAAATGAGATGTAAATTGCGACCGTGTTATGAAGGATGATCAGATATTTCTATTATTAACTTGTGTTTACTTTGCTCAAATAGAGTGCTTGGCCAGCTACCGAGAAACTGATAGCCAGGCAACATACAAGTGACTAACTGTTAGGGGTGTCACAATATATCGCAATACAAAAATGCAACAATATGTATTGTGCATAGTGACAATATATATTGTGTATAGTTCACCCAAAATTAAAATTACTGTGTGAGGGGGAAAAAAAATCAAGTTTACAGAGTCTTAGTGTCACTATTACATTAAACTACTATATACAGTGAAACCAAAAATTATTCAGACATTTTTGATATATTTTTACTGGTGGGTGCAGGACACTATAGTTCATTTATGTAAGTGAGGATAGCAAAATAAAATAAACTGTGACATATTATACCCAAAAATTCTTCATACAGTGGACTACCAGTAAAATTGATGAAAATTTGGAACCAAAAATTATTCAGACACTTTGACCTGACCATGTTTTGCTTAAGTGTTATCTGACATTAATTAACATTAATTTTTTCTGACACAGTTTAACTCTGAGATCTTGTCATATTTTATTACCATTTTTTTTAAACTATAGTGAATAAACTATATTAATGAATTAAATGTTCAAGGTGTCTGAATAAATTTTGGTTTGACTATATAATGTTGAATATAATAAAGCAATGGGGGGAATATTTGTGGGTCCTGATAATGCCAAATGTCTTATGTTACCAGTAAAAAGTGGCCTACATTATTTTACATTTATCTAGTCAGTGACAGAGTGCAAGCATATTAGTCTAAAATAAGTATGTATTTTCAGCTTCAGAATCATGAATATTTTTATTCTGGTGTCACCATTGTCCTGTGGATTGGGTTACCAGCACCAAGTCCAAGCCTAATCATTTTCACCCCCAATGTAATACCAAATGCAGCATTTTAGTCAACAGTACATTTTTTGTTAACCTTTTATCGTATGTCTTGGAGTATCGCAATAATATCGTATTGTGAGGTCAGTATCGTGATATGTTTTGAATTGTGATCTGAGGGTATCTTTACACCCCTAATAACCGTTCCTTACCGCTCTTAGAACCGTTCGGCCCGACAGTGGAAAAGTGGCTTACGATATCAGCATCGGCCATCAAAAAATCCATCATCTATGCATTCTTTAGAATCACTTTGTGTTTATTGTTTCCCTCTTGAAACCAATGAATAACTTGGCAAATGCTATCCATTTCAGGCAAAATGATAATGAATTTTGAAATGAAACTGGGATGGGGCAAAGGTGTACCAATTCCTCCTCACCCAATATACATTCCACCTTCAATGATGGAGCACACCCTCCCACCACCACCCTCTGGACTGCCCTTCAATGCCCAGCCCAAAGAGAGGCTGAAGAACCCCAACGCTCCAATGCCTCCCCCTCCAAAGTGCAAAGAGGAGTTTGAGAAGGTAACTTGGCATACGTGGGACAAAAAGTTTTTGGTTAGCAAGGTCATAAATGTAGTTAGGGTAAATGACTTTCTTAGTAATGTTTGGTTATATGCATTTTATTTGTGTGTGTGTGTGTGTGGAAGAGGTGCAGACTTTTTTCGTCTTGCTGTTTTTTGCCCATAGAATTGTGCAATTTTACTAAATTAGCAATTTTTGTAAATAATCCTATATATTACATATGTACCATGCTGGTTGTACCGGTAAGTGTTTTGGACTGTAGATTACTCATTGCACAAGAAATTTAATAGGTTTTGAATGCAAATTAAGATAAAACTGTACTCCTTTGATACTGTCTGTTTGAAAGAAATGTAAAGAGACTTTTAAAAAATATATTATGGATGCAGATTGTGTATGATTTCACTGCCTCTTTCTCTAAGGAATGTGTTCAGTCAAGTTTTAAAACTGACACCGTAGAACACATTTGTTGTTGTAGGAGTATATGTTGCATTTAGTGTTATGCCTGTTTCTTTTTAACAATACTCACATATATTCTATGTTTATTATCTGATGTGACTTCATATCCAGACTCTGTCGCAAGCCATAGTCAAAGTGGTTATCCCAACAGAAAGGTACATGTTTTTCTTTTTTTCCAAATTCTAATGAAATGTAGAGAACTTATCCCATCTCTGTAGTTTGAAAGATTGGCCATATCCATGCTACCAGAGGCTGGTTTGAGTGAGCAATAGTTGAGGCCTTGCATGAAAATCAAGGAGCAGCTACTAACAATACAAGTCACACACATGCATTACATTTCTCTACAAAGTGTTTGCATCATACTGCTCAGACGGTGATATTAGTTCATATTAGTAGAGAGTACTGTGGGACATAAATTTCTGGTCAGAAGTTTTTTTTTTGTTTTGTTTTGAAAGAATAAAATACTTTTATTCAGCAAGGACTTAAATTGGTTAATAGTGATAAAGTTACAGAGATTTCTATTTTTTTTTTACTTTCTAGTTGTCAGAGAATCCTAAAGAAAATGTGGTTTCCACTAAAATATTAAGCAGCACAACTGTTTTTAACATTGATGATAAGAGTTTCTTGAGCTGCAAATCCACATATTTTAGAATGATTTCTGAAAGATCATGTGACACTGAAAGTAACTGCAGTAATGGCTGCTTAAAATTCAGCTTTGCCATTACAGGAATAAATTACATTTTAAAATATGTTAAGATAGAAAGTTATTAGAAATTGTATTATTTCACACGATAATACTTTTATACTATATTTTTCAAATAAATACAGCCTTGGTGAGCATAAGAGACTTCTTTCAACAACACTGAAAAATCTTACCAGCCCCAAACTTTTGAACAGTAGTGTACATTATGAATTGATGCTGTTTGGTGTTTGTAGAGCCTCGTTTTTAGACAGAACTATATTGTAGATGTCAGCGTTACAGCATGCTTGTCAGGTTGTTCCACTAGTTTTTGAGAGAGTGGTTCTGGTTTAATCAGACATACTACATCAGATGTGATTCATTACAACACTACTAATTTAACAACTAAAACATTACACTATACACATTCACCTAGTGTCAGTTACACAAAAAACAGCCCTCTGGCTATTGCTCACTTCAACTGCCCCAGTAGCATGGCACAAAAGCGACACCCAATCCCCATAGTCTCAGTGACCTTTGACATTGGCCTTGGTGAGCAGCACAAGTTGAACTGTCTGCAGCAGCGAGGGACCAGAAAAGCGTCACAGGATGGATTGGGGAAAGTATACAGAATGATTGCCTGACATTGGTATGATCGGCTCCAATACTTGTGATTTGTGTTTCAGTACATTTGAAAAACATCATCTGTTGATTTTATCGGACACTTCACGAGCCAGTCAGGAAGCCAATTGTTGTCCCTATCCCTTAACTGACTCTAGAAGTGCTTACATGATTTTATCCCTCTCCATCCACACTTGTCTATTGTCAATAAGCAAGAAAAATCACTGTCACTCGGCCTCACATTTAGTATTTCAGTAGCACGTCCAGTTATAAGTTACAAGGGCAGAATGCTATGGCTGAGACTCAGATGTAGATGTAGAGAGGATTTAAATGTTTTGATTGTTACAAGCTGTCACACTGCCAGTCAGTTTTAAATCTTTAAAGCTCAAACATGTCAATTGACTCATGGATAGTAAGTGCAAGGATGTTGCATTTCATCAAATGTCATAATTTAGCAGTAGTAGTTGTTTAGGTGTGGCTGTTGATGGCGCTGAATCTGTTTCGCTTTAACTGTGTTTTTCTCGTAGGAATTTGCTCTCTCTCATCCATCGAATGATCGAATTTGTGGTGCGTGAGGGTCCCATGTTTGAAGCCATGATCATGAACAGAGAAATCAATAATCCGCTCTACAGGTGGGTGCATTTTGATGAATGAGACTTTCTTTTTTGACTCCAATCCTTTAAAGTTGGCATGAAATTAAAATGTACTCCATCCATTTACCAAATGCATGTTTAAAAAAAATAAATAAATAAATAACCTCAATTTTAAATTAAAATGTTATAACTGGATCTTCCAGTGAAATTACGGACTTCTCCAATCATTTAGTCTGCTTGAACTTTACCCCTTTCTTAAAATTGACTGCACTCTCACATTTACATCTGCCTCTATCCAAACTACAACAAATGGATAGAAGTCCCCACCCTACTTTTTTTTATTTATTTATTTTTTCAATAATTCAATGTTTCGGTCAGATGTATATCACAATATTGAAGAAAAGATCTGTCATTACTTCACTTTCATTGCGACTTGTAGGTTCTTCTGACATTGTGTATTAATTCAACAGATTTTTATTTGAAAATCAAAGTCCAGCTCATGTCTATTACCGGTGGAAGTTATATACCATATTACAGGTTAGTCTTATTTATTTTCATTCTTTTGTCAAAAACGCATTGAAATGTGTCCAAGCGTAAAATTTTAAAATCTCCACTAATAGGGCGAATCTCCAACAAAATGGAAAACGGAAGACTTCAGAATGTTTAAGAACGGTTCTTTCTGGCGACCGCCACCTCTCAACCCATATTTACATGGCACTCCTGAAGACGAGGAACGTGATGATGACGAAGAAGAAGAAAGTGGCAAGAAGGGCACCTTGAAAGACGAGTATGTCTACGTATCGAAATCTGTCTTAATGGATTCTGTGGAGACATTGAATTCTTCTAGAATGGAGCTACCAGGCTTTTCAGTATTGTTGGTTATGTGTACTTAATATTCTCGTCTGCTGCAGTGAGAGGGATAAACTGGAGGAGTTACTCCGAGGTCTCACGCCGAGAAAGAGCGACATAGCTGACGCCATGTTTTTCTGCCTCACACATGCTGATGCAGCTGAGGAAATAGTGGAATGCATTGCTGAGTCTCTGTCCATACTTAAAACACCTCTGCCAAAGAAGGTCACATATGCTGCACAATTAAGATTGACAATGATTATGATTGATTTTTGTATGTTTCATTCATTACTTTTGTTTACATCTGCATTTCTGTCCTCCCTCAGATTGCAAGATTATATTTGGTGTCGGATGTACTGTATAACTCGTCAGCAAAAGTTGCTAATGCCTCCTATTACAGAAAATTGTAAGTTTTACAATTATTTTATATGCAATTAATCAAGGTATTAGTTCTCGTTTGTCTGTTTTTTTTCATGTGTTTGTCTTTTATTCTTTTACAGCTTTGAAACAAAACTTTGTCAGATATTTTCTGACCTAAATGCCACTTATAAGACAATACAGGGCCATTTACAATCAGAGAATTTCAAGGTGCGCCATCCGGCTCTCTCAGTTTTTAACTCACCATGGTTTTATAACAATGTTAACTCTCTGGTTTAATGTTTCTCAATTTTGGTCCTCACAGCAACGAGTAATGTCCTGTTTCCGTGCGTGGGAAGACTGGGCAGTGTATCCTGATCCGTTCCTGATTAAGCTTCAAAACATCTTCCTGGGACTCGTCAGTCTCGATCCTGAAAAGGAGACTGAAGAGCTGGTGCCAGAGGTTAGCTTGGTAGAGATTATCATTCATAGATTGTCAGTGGTAAGATTTGAGTTGATTCACAGCTCATCTCAACATGGACTGAATGATTGGATGTTTGTTGCATTTTCACTTAGCTACCAGAAAGGACTGAGGACATTGATGGTGCTCCTATTGTGGAGGAGGAGCTGGATGGTGCTCCTTTGGATGATGTTGACGGCATGCCCATCGATGGAGCGCCAATTGATGGAGCACCACTCGATGACCTGGATGGAATGCCCATCAAGGGATCAGATGATGATCTGGATGGTATTCCCTGTAAGTGCTGACATTTTTCCCCCCACTTAGTTACCCAACTTAGTACACTTAACACATCGCACTATTCAAAGCTCTTAAAGAATATACTTTACAGTTACATTAGAATTGCTGAATGTCATGGCAGATGTTCTAAAAGAAATTTGTTTTGGAAAAATTTAAGTGCTGTTTTTTTTTTTTTTTTTTCTTCAGTTGATCAAAAACCAGGTTTTAAGGTCGCTCCTTCAAAATGGGAAGCAGTGGATGGTGCTGCTTTGGAAGCTCAAGGTTAGTTCAGATGACATTTATGACATTATCTAAACCTTAGTTTCCTCATCATGTACATATCATAAAATTGATTTTTCTCTATTTTTAGCTGTAACCACGTCAAAATGGGAAATCTTTGATCTGCCAGAAGAATCTGACAAAAGTAAAACAAGGTAAGTTTTACTATTTCTACTAGGCTTGAAAAACTCATGATTATTAAATGTTAAAGGATATGCAAACATCTTAGAAATTTCTATACTGAGAAGTTTTTCTTAAGCTCCACTCTAAAATATTTAATCACCATAAAATGATTTTTAAAATTTCTTGTAGTAATCACAAAACTGAAAAAAGGTGTGGGAACACTAAATGTCATGCAGTTTTGATCTCATCTTAACTTTCTTTTAATAGTTCATCACGAGAAACTGAAAGTAAAGACTCTCTCAGAAGCTCCAGTGCTGCAGAGCAGCAGTCCTACAGTAATCCTGTTAGAGAAGAATATGATTCAAAGTCTGCAAAATTTTTTGAGATGAGCGAAGAGAAACGTGCCAAACTAAGAGAAATTGAGGTATGCCTAAATGCTAATAAGTGTACTAAATGTAATGCTTCACATTCTTGAATCTGTTTAGAGATCCCAGTCATGTTTTTCTTTGTCTGTGTTACAGCTTAAAGTCATGAAGTTTCAAGATGAGCTTGAATCTGGAAAAAGACCCAAAAAATCTGGACAGAGTATTCAAGAGCAAGTAGAGCTTTACCGGGACAAGTTACTACAGCGGGTTAGTATCAGCTTAATTGTTTTTGACATTCCTTTAGTGCTTCTATTTTGTTTTAAAACCACTATTTTTTGGACATTGTTCAGGAGAAGGAGAAAGAGACAGAAAAAGACAAAGAAAAAGAGAAAGAAAAAGAAAGAAAAGACAAAGATAAATCTGATGTTTCCCACAAAGAGAAGGACAAAGATGAATCCACACCAGGCAGAAAAGAAAAGTAAGATACCTGCTTAAGATCCTGAAACTCCTTCAGCAAATGGATGAATGTCTTTCAAAAATGGAGAACTATGAATGCATTTAAGATTGTGTTTATTTACAGAAAACGGAGGCACAGTCCCTCCCCCAGCCCCACCCGAAGTAGCAGCAGTAGGCGCGGCAGGTCGCCCTCACCACGATCAGAGCGCTCTGATAGATCCTATACAAAAGACAGCTCTCGATCGTCTTATAAAGACTCTCCGAGAGACAGTAACCGCAAGTCTTCTAAAAGGTAAACTAATGATTTCATCACTTTGTCGCAGCATAAAACTCAATCCTGTGGGTTGGGTTCTTTTGTCTTTATCAGTGCATGCATGCTTATGGAACTAATCTGTCTCATTTTTAAAAAAATTATTTTAGGTCTCCTTCACCCCCAAGAACACCTAAGAGGTCGCGTAGGTCCAGATCAAGAACGCCCAAAAAATCCTCAAAGAAATCCAGATCTCGGTCACGATCGCCTCACCGTTCTCACAAGAAATCCAAAAAAAGCAAACACTGAGACTTCTGGCTATTATGAAAATATGCCCGGTTTGTCTTTTGTGCCTCAAATTTGTCCTGTAAATCAGTGTGAGGGACATTCCCTCTTAAACCCATCCTTGTTTTGAAGCTCACTCACATTGGCACAAGAACAGTGTTCAAGGGTCATCTAATGGGTGTTTTATAATGTCATTTAGGAGCTTCCTTTGATGTTCCAAATGTCCGAAAACAAAATAACTGCAGTGGTTGGGGCAATCTTCCTTCAACATAAAAACTATTGTCTTATTCTTTTTTTTTTTTTTTTTTTTTTTCCTTCTTTTTTTTTGTCATTGTTTTTAGATCCCTTGAAACTGACTTAAATTAAAAGTGTAAGTTTCAGTTGTATAGATGTTTGCTTTTCAATAAAGACAATTTATGTGACTTCTCTCTGAAATGCCTTAGTGTTTGCTCTTGCATACTTCCCAAATAAAAATCTAAGTCATAAATCTAGTGTGTTAAAATAATGAACCAATTTAATCTATTTTATAAACATTTAATTCTAAACCAGGGATTTTCAATCTTTTAGTGTACCAAATAAGGTCATTGTTGCTCAAGGGGGAAAATATGTGTATGTGTGTGTGTATATATATATATTTTATATATATATATATATATATATATATATATATTATATACATTTTAAAAAATCCTAAAATATTAAAGACAGCTAGTGTGTGTGTGTGTGTGTTTATTTATTTATTTATTGATACAAACACCCAATTTATACTGAGAAATTAATATTACAAATATGGGTAAAATACTTAGTTTCTGTTAAATGATCTGTTTTACTCACTATAGTCCTACTGTTAGATTTTAATCTAATCTATTTTATTCAACAGTAGAATTTATTTTATTTCTATCTATTTGAATTTATTATTAAATTATATAAATATTTATAACTTTTCATTAGGTTAATTTAATCTAATTATTTTATTTTTTTATTTTTATTTTTTTACACTTTTTGTTTGTTTCCGCGGATCCCCCTGCCACTCCTTTGTGGATCATGAAATGACTTAACGTTAACGGCGCTTGCGCCATGTAACTAACTAGGAAGTGCATACACGTTGTTCTCGCGACATTTCCGCAGATACGCAAACAAGGAAGAATCTTTTAGTCGATGTTTGGTAATTCGCGAAAATGAGTGCAATAAAGTCCTGCGGGATTTTGATGAGCTTTTGCTGCATACTAACTAGCACCTGTGCATCTTCCGAAGTCTTCGATGGTGTTTTGGGAAGCACGGCGTCTTGTCATAAAACATGTCAGATGACTTACAGTTTACACACTTATCCACGGGTGAGTGCGAGTGCAACCAGTTTCGACTTGTTTACAAACAAAGAAACGCAATTAATATTTTCAGCCATTCTTTATTTTGTCTTATTAGGAGCTTTCGCGTTGTTGCTTATGTTTGTAACGTTAAATCATTTGCAAAGCAACAACAACGTTCTAAGCGGAAATGGACTGTTTTCTTTATTTGGCCTGTTTGTTTTGGTCTAGGAGGAGGCGCTGTACGCCTGTCAGAGAGGATGTCGCCTCTTTTCCATCTGTCAGTTTGTGGGTGACAGCAAGGATCTCAACGAAACCAAATCTGAATGCGAGTCAGGTAATATTAATGTATTGTCTAACTGAATTCTTACACCATTCGCTTTGCTCCATGTTGATAATAGTGTATTTGTTATATAACCAGTTGTGTGTGTTTGACTTTCTGCAGCCTGTCGTGAAGCCTACACCCAGTCAGATGAGCAGTACGCGTGCATTCTAGGATGTCAGAGTCAACAGCCATTTGCAGAACAGAGAATGGAGCAGGTGTGAAGAACATATGTGAATAATTGCTTTGGATGCTCATAGTCTTTCCATGATCAATTCTAATTGCATGTCACCAGGGTGTTTTTTTTTTTTTTTTTTAAGTCACTATATGTTTCTTCTTTTGTTCGGGGTATGTAGTTGTTGACGATGATGCCCAGAATCCATCTCCTTTACCCGCTGACTTTGGTGAGGGGTTTCTGGGAAGACATGATGAACCAAGCCCACAGCTTCATCACATCGTCCTGGACATTTTATCTCCAGGCAGATGATGGAAAAGTAGTAATTTTCCAGGTAATGTGGTGATAATGTTATAAAACTTTTTTTATTATTAGACTGCATCCATAAGGAGGTACTGAGTGTATAAAGCAGAGATGGCCAAACCAGGTTGGCCTCCAATGCCATATCACAAGAGGGGACAATTATCATACCATTGTAGCATCTTCATTTTAATCTATATTTTTGTTTTATATTTGTATTAAAATGGGGAAAATATAAGTGAATTTGATTTAAAAAATGTACATTTTAATATAGTTGAATATAATGTTCTTCTTTAGCCACCAGCCTCCAATCAAGTTTGATTTTTGGTCCTTCATAGTAAAATGTTTGGAGACCTCTGGTTTAAAAAAAAAAAAAAAGTAGTAAAGCTTATTTCTAAGTGCCGATGATCAGTATTTACTCTTTCTCTCTTTTCTAGTCTGAGCCGCAAGTTCAGTTCATCTCTCAGTTTGATTTCCAGAGAGACGAGTCCGAAGAGTCACAGAGCACTTGTGAGCAATTTGCATAATACACTTATGCTTTCCTCTCTGATTAATAAGCAAGATTTTAAAAGTGTCACACTTCATGGCTGTTTTACTTATTTTCAGACTTAATTATCATGATATTATACTTTAAAGTTGCAAAGTAAATGAATTGGCATATTTTTTTCTTCTGTTTTGTGACATACATCTGAGTGAAAGCCAGATCTGAATGCGAGATCGCAGTCGATTTATAAGAAAGGGGCCATGTTTAAGCAGACTAAATAATTAAAGATATGTTATATTTCATAATTTCATAATACCATAACCGGAAGATCCAGTAATGACATTTTAATTAATAATTATGAGGTCCAAAATAAAATTAAAAAACGAAACTTGATTTGTGAAACAGATTTGTTTGAAGCTGCTAGTGTCACGGAAATTACAGACTGCACAATAAAGTTTGATGTAATGAAGTATGTAAATATGACAGTCATGATTGATAAGGCAAGGGCCACTTTCCACATCTGCTTCTATGCATCCTTTTCTTAACCCTATAAAGCAATATTTTGAAGGCCTCTGAATTATCAACGTGATCAAAACTCGTTGCACACAATCTACTACATGCCTTCTGTTGTCTGATTGATACTTTATTTTTTTATTTTTTTATAAATCTAATAATATCCCCTTCAGGTCATGGAACATGCATGTTTTCGCTGTGAAATTTTGTAATGATTTTTATAAAGTTAACCTAAGTATACTTTTATATTAGTAATATTTCAAGATTAACATTTACTGGACTGAAGCAACTTGGGGGCCATTTACACGACACTGTTTTCAACTAACAGCGGAAAACTTTTTGTGTGTTTTGGCCGTTCATTTACGCGACAACGGCGTTTTGAGCGGCATTTTGAGGGCCTGAAAACGCAAACTTTTGAAATCGGGTTTCAAAGTGCAAGGTTTTGAAAACAATACTGTTTCTGTGTAAACTACAAAAAAACGAATTTGTGAAAACGGTGACGTCGTGTGCATGTGTATTACGTGTTCAGTCTATAGGCGCATAGTTTTTCTTTACAAAGTGACGTCAGCAACTTCTGGCCATTTTTAGTAGTTTCCGCGGATCCGTGTGAACGGGGATCGGTGTCGTCTGTACGTGAAAAACAAAGGAAAATCTTTTCCGTTTTTTAGTAGATCGTTGTTGTGTAAACGTACTCTTAGCTTTTTTTAATAAAAATGTTAAGGTGTAAGGTGCATCAAATATGATACAAGAGATATTTGAGGTGTTTATTTCTCAAGTATGAGCTCAGTTTTCTCCTGTATTATAATATATGTGCTAAAAGCCTAATGTATCAAATTTGATACTCAACAAAAACACATGCAAGCTTTTTTTGTCTAAAGGTTCAGTAAACTGTTCCACTTCAAAACTTTAGATTTTTCTGTCTATTATTTATATGTCAGGCTTTACAGGGTTAATAAAAGTTTCAAGATCACAATACTAATATAGGACCCCTTGTGTTTTTAATAGTTGTAGATCAAGGAATGAAAAGTCCCATTTATAAAGACTACCCAAGGAGCTTCATTCAGGAGAGAGACAGAGATATGTTCATTGATAGAAGCAACTCTGAGGACGATTACAACCTCTTCAACTGTATCTCAAGGTTGGGCACATCTTGATCTTGATCTCTTATTATCTGTTGACCTTTCTGAATATAAACCATCATGATCTTGTTGTACTGGTAGGAACCCATGGTTGCCAAGCTGGATCCTGACCACCACTCTGGTTCTGTCTGTCTTTGTTCTGATCTGGATCTGTTGTGCCACAGTGTCCACTGCTGTTGAGCAGTATGTCCCTGCTGAGGTAAACTACTTCGCATTTAGCAAACTCCATGTTTCTTAGCCAAACATTCTTAGTCAATTACTTTTAACCAACTGTTCCACACATTCTCCTCCTTTCAACAGAAGATAAGCATAAATGGGGATATGGAGTACATGAAGGACAAGAAACTGACCCCTTACCTGCAGTCTTCTCTAGTGATCATCAGATCTCCTGGGGTGGAGGAGCAGGAAGCGGGACCCCTTCCATCAAAGGTCAATCTGGATCAGTCTAACATTTAATCAGTCTAACATCCAAAGGAATTGGGGTCTCATAGATATTTGGTTTTCTCTGTCAAAGTTGTGATTATTGCTTCAAACTCATTTACTATGGGTTTTTTGTTTCTTTTTCAAATTTGAAAGGTGTGGACTATGGGGAATATATTTTGTTGATGTTTTGGCACTTTAAAGGCATTACCTATTAGAATGAAAGCTCTGTAGGATCTCGGTTTTCCAGTTTACTGCCCATTTGTAGAGATGAAGTCTTTCCGTTTCTTTTTATTTTTTGAGTGTTCTCAGTGTGATCAATAACTGCTTGTGATTTGAGGTACATGTGTTGAAAAATGAAACATTAACATTTTGCTTTATGCTTTAATACAGGATATCTTAGTTGCAGAGGGTGCAGCTTTCTTGAACTGTTAGAGAGTCATGAATACATTGTAAATGAAAATATTTTGCAACCTCAGATTTGTCATCTTGATATTAATAAACAAACCTACAAAAAGTGTTCAGCCCCTTTGTTTTTGTTTTTTTGTTTTTTTTTGTAGAGTTTAATAGACTGATCTAAATCAGATATCTAGTGTAATTGCAGTAGCATAGTTATTAGTGAGCATTTTGTCGTTTGTTTGGACAAGTCAAAACTGATATTTTTTCTTTGTGTGGGCTTGTCAGCGCTGGCAACAAAGAATACTGTCTGTATGAATGTGCAACGGGTGTCAAGCCATAGCAACAGTGACCAAAGTAATATCAAAGATGGCGACGTCCATAAAACAGAAAAATGTGTGATCACTTTTGACACGACACAGATTCATCCATCACATTCTTAATAACCAACAGGCGCTAGCTAGCCGGACACCTTTAATCGTTGCACTCGCGTCTAACGTCCTTTGCAGCGTCTCGCGCAAAATAAAATAAGGACTCGAAATAAATAGAGGACTGGCAACAGTATTCTTTTGATGCGTGAACGTGGCCTTACTATCTTGTAACGCACTCCTGGGCCATTTAAATAGCCTTCTGAGGATGCAAGAAGAGTATGCTGTAATTTCTTTAAATAAATGCTTCAAAAATGAAACCTAACCGGACACACCCTCCGGTGAGGAAATTAGGCTACAATGAATGAATGAGGAATGTTATCTATTCTTCTGCATTGCTTGAAAATATTTCACATTTTTAAACCAATAGAATTTATTCGATACTGATTGCTACTTTTCAAACTTTTAACCCAATTAGAGAACTGAAACACAAAAGGAAGGCAAGACATCCTTCTCTAGTTCCTTTTTCTCTGAACAGAATCACGAGTGAATTTATCAAGCATAAATACTATTTTATTACTAGTTATTATGAATGTAAAATACAACTACCGTTCAAAAGTTTGGGGTGTATACATTTTTTTGAAAAATTAATACTTTTATTCAGCAAAAATGCATTAAATTGATTAAAAGTTACAGTAAAGACATTTATAATGTTACAAATTATAAATGTAACAACAATAATGGTGTCTATTTCAAATAAATGCTGTTGTTTTGAACTTTCTATTAATAAAAGACTCCTAAAAATGTATCATGGTTTACACAAAAAATATTAAGCAGCACAACTGTTTTCAACATTGATAATAATAAATATAGATTGTTGTAGCGAGCACTGCAGATGCTGCACTAGAAGAACTACATGTACAGGTGCGTCTCAATAAATTAGAATGTCGTGGAAAAGTTAATTTATTTCAGTAATTCAACTCAAATTGTGGAACTCGTGTATTAAATAAATTCAGTGCAAACAGACTGATGTACTTTAAGTCTTTGGTTCTTTTAATTGTGATGATTTTGGCTCACATTTAACAAAAACCCACCAATTCACTATCTAAATAAATTAGAATACTTCATAAGATCAATAAAAAAAGGATATTTTAAACAGAAATGTGAGGCTTCTGAAAAGTATGTTCATTTCTATGCACTCAATACTTGGTTGGGCCTCCTTTTGCATGAATTACTGCATCAATGCAGCATGGCATGGAGGCAATCAGCCTGCGGCACTGCTCAGGTGTAATGGAAGCCCAGGTTGCTTTGATAGCGGCCTTCAGGACATCTGCATTGTTGGGTCTGGTGTCTCTCATCTTCCTCTTGACAATACCCCATAGATTCTCTATGGGGTTCAGGTCAGGCGAGTTTGCTGGCCAATCAAGCACAGTAACACCATGGTCATTGAAACAGCTTTTGGTACCTTTGGCAGTGTGGGCAGGTGCCAGGTCCTGCTGGAAAATGAAATCAGCATCTCCATAAAGCTTGTCAGCAGAAGGAAGCATGAAATGCTCTAAAATTTCCTGGTAGATGACTTCAGAAAACACAGTGGACCAACACCAGCAGATGACATGGCAGCCCAAATCATCACTGACTGTGGAAATTTCACACTGGACTTCAAGCAACATGGTTTCTGTGCCGCTCCACTCTTCCTCCAGACTCTGGGACCTTGATTTACAAATTACTTTCATCTGAAAAGAGGACTTTGGACCACTGAGCAACAGTCCAGTTCTTTTTCTCCTTAGCCCAGGTAAGACGCTTCGGACGTTGTCTTTGGTTCAGAAGTGGCTTGGTACGTGGAATGTGACAGCTGTAGCCCATTTCCTGAAGACGTCTGTGTGTGTGGTGGCTCTTGATGCACTGACTCCAGCTTCAGTCCACTCCTTTTGAAGCTCTCCTAAGTTCTTAAATCGACTTCGCCTGACAATCTTCTCAAGCCTGCGGTCATTCCTTTCACTTGTACACCTTTTCCTACCACACTTTTTCCTTCCAGTCAACTTTCTATGAATATGCTTTGGCACAGCACTCTGCGAACAGCCAGCTCTTTCAGCAATGACCCTCTGTGGCTTACCCTCATTGTAGAGGGTCTTGATGATCGTCTTCTGGACAACTGTCAAGTCAGCAGACTTCCCCATGACTGCTGATGGGATTACTGACCTAAACCCAGTATTTATACCCTGAGAATGGTAATTTAATAGAACTTGAAATTAAATAATGTAATCATCAAAATGAAAATAAAAAAGTCTGGAAATATTTTACTTTATGTCTAATAAATCTAGAATATATTTAAGTTTTACTTTTTGATTTAAATTACAGAAAAAAAAAAAAAAACTTTTTCTTGATATTCTAATTTATTGAGATTCACCTATATATGTATCTCTGCAATTACTAGTTTTTTTGGCATCCCTGAAGCACCTCCAAGTATGATATTTCTTGTTCAATCCACATCAAACACTGTTCTTCAAGTGGCAAATACTTAATCTGCATTTTATTTTAACTTCAGACTATTACATATTTATTTTTGCCAGTAAATCGTGATTGTAGGATGCCACAAAATGGGTCAGTATTTTTCTGTGATGACAGAGTAACTTGCATCGACCTCTGCAATGGAGCTTCCAACTGTCCCAGTAGAGCAGATCTAACAAACAACCTTCCAAGTAACCTTGTTTTTAGAATGTTTTCATGAATACATCTGCATCAGAGGCTAAAAATACCAAGATTTCTGAAAATGAAGTAATGTGCTAGAATAGATCATTGGACATTTTGTATTGTTTTCAAAGTCAGATGTACAGATGATCTGATATCTAGGACTCTGGGCATGTGTTCACACCACCGTTTGTCCTATTTGGTAACGTATTTGTTCTCTTAAGGCTGGAATACACTACAGAACTTTGGTCCAATTTTTTTGCCCCAATTTGCAGTCTGGATGAATCAATGCTAGCTGCCAAAACTCAGAGCCAGTGTTCAGATTTGAGTCAACACATTTCTCAGAAAATTGCAGACTTTTTTTTTTTTGTAGCTTCAGACAGTGAATCATTCCAGCCCGAGGATCAAACATGTTTGTTATTTTTGTCTAACTCGTGTTTCTGTGCGAGTTTGTTGTTCAGAATGACTTGAAAGTCTGGTAGTGTTGCCTATAGTCAGTTAATGCATGTTCAGATTTTAATATTAAAAGATAATGATTAGATCTTTTAATAAAAATAAGATTTTTTATGGAATATTGCACTATTTATTATACATGATTTATCAGTGCACATCATTGTTTTAAAATTCATGTGCCCTTGTAATCTTTAACTTCCCTTCCCTCTTGCACCGACATCTCTTCTCTTGCAAAAATACGTCATCCCTGCACCACTCTATTCTCCATGGACAAAATCAAGTCCCACCCTACATTTTTTTCTAGTTTGAGAAGCCATTGTACTCAGATATGTCACAATAGGAAAGAAAAGACTATCGCAATTTCCGTTTCATGTTGACTTTAAGTGAATTACTCAGTGATTTTGTATAAGTATCAGCCAGTCAATTTGTCTGAGGAATTAAAAGATCACAGTACAAAAATAAAAAGTGAGATCTTTTTAATTGTAAATAATCGAAAATAAAAGCATTTCAGTGTCATGTTCCTCACAGAGGAATGCACTGCGTACACGTCACACGTGTGTGTCCATTCAGTAGCTATTTAACAGATCCAAGTCCTCCGCAGACAGAGCTGACAAAGACTGGCGCTTTGCGAGAGGAGCTGAACTTTGCTCTTCCTCTGATAGTCTCCTCTTCTTTCCCTTGTGTACTGCTGCCACTGTTGATGAATGTGTGCTGTGTTCTGCTGTTGAGCTCGTGCCACAGAGGTCAACCGTATAAAAGTGAATTGGCACAACTTTGTCTTTGTTTGTGGTGTCACTTGTCCCAGACCTGGAGTTCAATGTCTCTCGAACAAACTTTTCTCTTCCATCTACAGAACAAAATGAAAATACAAATTAAGATTAATATAAACATTACAACAATATACAAATTATTATTCATAATATTAGAAGTATTTTTTATAATACACGTATATAATAATGTGTGATAAAGTGAACATGTGAACAGATAAAATGAATGAACTCACAGAAACAGAGAGCATTTGTTCTTGGTTTGGAGTATTTCTTTGGTACTTCTGAAGCTGTAATTTCCCATTGGTTTATTACCTGATTAAAAATTTGAATTTTATATGGAGAGGCCACAGTATAAAACCTCTACAACCACAACTTTACATTCAACGTTACCTATCCATCATGGATACTATATAACCTTAAATATGTTACCTGTTCAGCCCAGCCTTCTGTGTTGCAATCAGAGTGTCCGAACTCCTTCAAAGGGGTCTCTGAGAGGACCATTCTCATCTTCTTTTTAAAGAATCCTTTCAAAGAAACATTCACCTAAAAGAGATCGTTAATAATATACAAGACCTCATTTAAAACTTCAGCAGTTCATACAAAGTTAATGAAACTCATTGATGTTATCTTTTTAATTGTGTTACCGTCACATTCGTCCTAGATAGGTCTAGTTTCTGTAGCGTTTTAAAGCACGTTAGATATCCGAGACCTTTCTCAGTGATGGGATTCTCTGTTAAGAAATAAACCGAAGTACAAGAGTGTAAATTATCATAAGAATTTCATTCAACCTGTTATGCATAAAACACCTGAAAATCTGGAAAAAAAAATCTTTTGAAAGGTAGTGTCTGACTATAAAATTCCATTAACTAACCAGAGAGGTCCAAAATCTGCAGGCTTTCTAGGCCTTTCTTCATCACCCTCACCGGCGCTGTCAGTCTCTGCAGGCCTGCATCAGAAAGGCAGTTTGCACCTATGAAAAGTTTCACAAGACTACAGAAAAAAGGGAAATGTGAGGGGAAAAAAGAAAGTGATTTTGCTATTTATCACAAACTAGAACAAATTGTACACCCAGCAATCATCTGAAATGTCTGTTTTATGTATGCAATGTACACAATTATGTGTTATACATACCTAGCCAGGGCTTCAGAGGTTATATATTTAAAAACCTCATGGTTGTCACCTAATCTACAGCCATAGAGGTCCAGGCACTCCAGACTCTGAAACTGTCTGATCTCTTCCAACCTTTCAGATATCAAAAGGTACCTGAAAAAGACAATAACACTGCTGTAAATGCTCTAGCTTCTGATTATAACATGTATATAGGCCTACCTAGGCAGCATTTTTGGACATCTCTAAACCTTTCGTTAGGTTGAGACACAGTCATAATGTTGTTTACTTCAAAGTGGGGCCCGGCAGGGAAAAAAATAGTGTAAAAAATAAAATAATTATAATAATAATAATTAAAAATAAATACAAAATATTAAAATTAGATTACAAAAAATAAATAAAAATTAAAATCAGAAAAAAGGGTAAATAAGTTAGCAAATAAATAATGCATCTGACAGTACAGTGCTATAATGAGTAAAACAAATGTATTTATTAACTTAATAGAAACGAATTATGTTCCAAATAATATTTAGACATTTATAATATTATTATTTTTTCACAATATAAATTGGGACTTTATACAACAAACAACAAAAATGGATGCCTTTAATATTTTAGAATGGGGGATGATCATATTTTGGGGGTCCGTGACATTGATTGACTGGTTTACTTGACACTTCTCACCTGTTCCTCAAACACAGGGATTTCAGCACTAGTTCTCCATAGGCCTCACAGAAGACCTGCAGTGCTCTGGGTGCAGTATGAGGCTCTGTGAATTTGTGTCTCTCTTCGGCGGCCGAGAACAACTTATCAGCCATTTGCTCGGGAAAACCGACCAGAGAGTCCACATGCTCAATATGATCAGCGATGAACTGTAAAGATATGTCAAATAAAGACTTCACCGTGTACCGCAGACTCCCCTCCTTGTTGTAGGTAAATATGAAGTGGTCTCTTCTCTTTGTATGGCTCGCGGAGGGTAAAGTGTCGATGCAGAGTTTAAATGAGAAGTCTCTGGTGAAGAGTCTGTGCTGCGGAGCATCATTCTTGTCCGCACTGACATATCGCAGTTCTCCTTTCTCCCTGACATACACAGTGCCACAGTCCTCACTTAAATACATCCTTTCCAACTCGTTACACAAACCGAGCGTTTAATGTCCAAAATAGTCGGTTGTCTTTTTAAATTCAATGGTAAACTGATTGAAATATCGAGAAATTAGTACAATGTAGAGAGATTTAAAAGCGACGGGCTCTCGAAGTAACATCCCTCCTCTGTATCGAGTTTCACGAGCATTCCAAAATAAAAGTCTTTACTGAAATCTTAAACAGACTAGATATATCATTGAAAGGGACTTTGCTGTAATGTTTTTAAACTTAATGTAATTATACTTCGCAGATAACTGGAGTAGTTAAAAATCTTTCTTGGAGTGACTTCCTGAGTCTTTTACCTTTATTCTTTTTTTTTCTGCTGTATCTTATAACTCTGATTTATTTTACACGTTTTTTTTTATTTTTCCTATATTTTTATTTTACATTTTAAATTACTATTTTGCTATTATTTTATTTTATTATTTTGCTATTATTATGATTATTATTCTCCAGATGTTTTCCCTGAACCACAAGGTGAAAAACACCAGGTTTAAAAATAATTTGAATATTATTATGGACAACTTTTATTTTGCTACGCATCACTGGCATTATCCATTTCCGCGTTTCCATTTCCACAACTTCAAAACAAAGTTTAAGCGGTTTAAGTTCCTGAAACATTCAAGAAGCTTTTACTGGTAAGTTTATTTAACACGACGACAACATTAGAAGTCCTATTTTGCTATAGTTACATGTATGTAAGGCATGTGAGAGACTGCATCTTCTAAACACAATTTGTTATGTTCTAAGTGCAGTTTTGTGTTTCTGCTGTATAATATCCGCATACGTCTGATTGTCAACAGGTTGGTTGTACAGTGTCTCACTCCTGCTATACATGTGATCAGGACACTTAAGTTACAGCAGTAAGTCATCTATGGTTCATTTGTTCCGTAAATCTTAATACTTAAAGGGATAGTTCTGTCATCACGTACTCACCCAAAAGAAAAATGTTAGAATTAGGAATATTGACAGCCTCCATTCGTTGTATAGAAAGAAGATGCAGTTAAAGTGAATGGTGACTGAGGCTGTCAGTCCCTCATATTCTGCCTAATATATCCTTTTGTGTTCTATATAATAAAGAAAGTCTTATTTGAAACAGATTAAGTAAATGATTGTCATTTTTGGGTGGACTGTACCTTTAACAGCCTACAGTATCAACAACATTAACTAAAGCTTGTCTACTTCTCGTCTTCTATTGATGCCTTCATTCACAGAGCACATAGACCTGTGATGGCAAATACTGATTTTCACCTCCAATTTCAAGGTAAGTACCTTAACATGTCACAACATATTTATGAATTGGACTGTTCATTTAGCATACTAATAAATAGGACATTGTGGTGTCTGCCTCTTGAAATTTGTCCAAAAATATTTTCTATATTGTGCTAGAATTTGAAGATGATCAAGGATTCATTGAAAGTAACCAAGGTGCCACAACAGTGACCATCGATGACCCCGTTAAATCACGAAAACAACGAAAAGCTACTGGAACTGCACTTGAAGAAGAGACTGATCCATTGGACAGCAATGACAAAACTGAGGTCAGTCGAAACAATCATGAGAATCTTTATTTCCCCAAATGGGGCAGTGATTCAAAATATATTTTCCTTTATCAAACAGCTTCTGTCAGGTGAAAGAAAAAGTGCACCCTTCTGGACGTTTGAGTTTTACCAAACATTATTCGATGTGGACAGCCATCAGGTCAGGATTCACCATTCACACTACAGTGATTGTCAATTTCAAACAGTTACAAAGCATTCATTGTGTATTTCAGAAACAAATTTCAGGTCTTTCTTATCCTTTTTAAGAAAGGATATAAAAGAATAATTGCTGCTGTTTTCCCATTTTAGTTATTTAAATCCAAGCAGTTCTACTCATGCACATGAAATGATTGTTTTGTGAAGTGACTGAAAAGTTGGCAACAATATCATGACAAGACAGAAATAACTTCTGTTTGTTTATTTATAGGTAAAGAGCAGAATAATTGGTTCAATTCTGCCTTGGCCTGGGAAAAACTTTGTTGAGGTCTATTTACGGAATAACCCGGACCTGTATGGTAAGCTAAATTAAACTAAAATTGATTGATTAGAGCAAAGAGAAAGAAGATGCTAAAAGGTTTATTATGTTGTTATTCTAGGACCTTTCTGGATCTGTGCAACTCTTGTTTTTGCCATCGCTATTAGTGGAAACATCTCCAGTTTTCTGGTGCACCATGGTCAGCCGAAGTTCAAATATGTACCAGACTTCAGGAAAGGTTAGAGATATGTTGTTTGAACTAATCTTGTGTTTTAAATGTAACAAAAAATATGTAATCTTAAATTTTAATATTAAATGAAGAAAGTACATATGACATGTTAATGTTTAAGATTAAATGTTTAGATATACACTACCATACTAAAGATTGGGGTTGGTAAGTCTTTTTTTATTGTTTTTGGAAGAAGGCTGTTTTAAATACCTTTCAATTTTAATATATTTTAACATGTCATATTTTCCTGTGATGGCAAAGTTGAATTTTCAGCATCATTACTCCAGTCTTCAGTGTCACATGATCCTTCAGAAATCATTCTAAGATGCTGATTTGCTCCTCAAGAAGGATTCGGTCACATTTTATATAATGGTCCAATTCTCAACATTTAACTAACTATTAACTATGGCTTTTGCTTCAATAAACTCCTAATTACTGCTTATTAATAGTTAGTAATGTAGTTGTTAAAGAATTAGTTCACTTCAGAATTAAAATTTCCTGATAATTTACTTTACCCCCCCCAAACTGCAGTTTCAGTGCAGCTTCAAAGGGCTCTACACGATCCCAGACGAGGAATAAGGGTCTTATCTAGCGAAACGATCTGTCATTTTCTAAATAAAATAAGAAAAACTTCTGCCTTCGTCACGCGTGACCTTTCTATAACGTGATTACTTAATGCGCATCGCAGAGCTAGTGCAAGACAAGCATTTGTGGTTAAGAAGTATATAATTTTTTTATTTTTTTTTTTAGAAAATGACATTTTACAGTGATACATTTTCTTCAGGGTTCTTTGATGAATAAAAAGAAAGAAAATTACCAAAGTGACCCAAACAAAATAGACCCTTCGTGCTCACCCTAAAAAATTGACCCCGGTTCTCGATTGTTTTCCAGTAACCATGGCAGCCACAGCAATCTACAGCTATGCATGGTTAGTGCCTTTAGCTCTATGGGCTTTTCTCACCTGGCGAAATAGGAAGATCACAAGCCTGGTGTCCTACTCCTTCATGCAGATAGTCTGTGTCTATGGTTACTCGCTCTCCATCTACATCCCTGCTGTGGTGAGTATACAACCATTAAATATGCATTAATATAATATTCATTAATCTGTGCATAATTATCAAATCTGATTATTTTACAGATACTGTTTATTTACTTGTTTGTGTGCCTTTGTGAAAAACAGATACTGTGGATAATACCAAGTGAAGGGTTGAGATGGTTCTCCATCATGGTAGCTTTGTGTCTCTCAGGATCTGTGCTGGTAATGACATTCTGGCCAGCCATCAGGGACGATAAACCAAGGATTATCATAGCGATTATAGCCACCATCGTGATTCTTCACGTCTTACTTGCTGTTGGTTGCAAGGTACGTTTTTAAGAATCCTTATATATTATAAATGAATGTGTTTCTTACAAAATATATATCTATCATTTAAAAATATGTAAAATACATGTTCAGGATGCGCAACATTTAAAGGGTTAGTTCACCCAAAAATGAAAATTCTGTCATTAAGTACTCACCCTCATGTTGTTTCAAACCCGTAAGACCATCTTTCATCTTCAGAACACAAATTAAGATATTTTTGATGAAATCCGAGAGGTTTTTTATCCCCCATAGACAGCAATTTAACCACCACTTTCAAGATCCAGAAAGGTACTAAAGACATTGTTAAAATGGTCAACATGACTGCAGTGGTTCAACCTTAATTTTATGAACTGACGAGAATGCTTTTTGTGCGCAAAACCAAAACTAACACATTTATTCAACAATATCTTCTGTCCTGTGTCATTCTGCTATGTTGTTTACGTCCAGCACTTCCAGGTTCAGTATCGGCACAAAAAGTATTCTCGTCGCTTCATAAAATTAAGGGTGAACCACTGCAGTCACGTCGACCATTTTAACAATGTCTTTAGTACATTTCTGGACCTTGGAAGTGGTGGTTAAATTGCTGTCTATTAAGGAGTCATATATCTCTTGGATTTCATCAAAAATATCTTAATTTGTTTGTGTCTTATGGGTTTGGAACGACATGAGGGTGAATAATTAATGACAGATTTTCATTTTTGGGTGAACTAACCCTTTAATTAAGCAGTGTCAGTCCATATTGGATATTTAATTGTGCATACTCATTTTCCCTATTTTTACATTTTAGATTACCTTTGCTGTCAACTAATAGTTCATTTTTTAAGACCCTAATAATTTAATAATAATAATGTTAAATGCTTAATATTTAACAGATCTTTAGCAAAAATAAAATATCCATCTTTCATACTGTACATTATAATGTTGTAATGTCTAAATGGAGTGGAATTTTTTGTTGTTTATTTATTTAAACAATATATTATAGAATTGTAATATTGGCCATAACATGATAATAATTACTGGCTTATATGTATTTTAATATCACTGCATCCCTAATATGTATGCATATGATACAAGCAAAACATATTAGATAAAACTTGATTAAAATTGCTTCTTTTGAGTGTTGATTTCATAACAGTAAAGTTTGTAGCTGTAGCAGCTCCACATCAGAATTCCGGCACTGCTTTTTGCAGCATTAAAGGATCAAACAGTTTGGTGTCAAGTGTGTTTTCCCAGTGGAGGGGTGTGTTCTTGGAAACAATGGCAATAGTCAGTGACTGGCTTGGAAACGTGCCAGTGTGTGAGCAGAACCATATCCTTATGGCTATCATGTGCCATCAATTACATTCATTTAATTAGGGAATGCAATGTTAGCGGAGTTTAAGGAACAAAAGTGCTGTCAAAGTCTGAAAGATTTGTGTCCTCTTTCTTTTTTCAGGCATGTTTCTTCAGCACATACGAGATGGTTCCATCATCAGAGGTTCACAATGAGACACTGAAAGCGACCAGCACTTTATCATCCTGAATTACAGCCTTGGGTAAATACAGGACTTCAGTGATGTGGCACTCTCATGACTGTTTTAATAGTGATGAAATGGCATAGAAATGCCAGCACTTTTAAATGAGCCAAGTGTCATTTGATTGTAGCAGCTAATGGGAAAATAAGACATTTGCATTTGGCAAGATGTTAACATGAGACAAGACTTCCTGTACATAATCTGTGCTCCTCGAGAGACTGTTATGCTTCTGTAATTGCAGCTTCTCATCTTGCCTTATTAGAGAGAATCAGGTATCTTGATAATGAGATTGTGGGCTGTCTGGATTTCTTCATTTTATATTCTGTGAGGGTCAAGTCTTAATTTTGATGGGGTTATGTTTGTAGGTGAGTAGCGAAACCTTGAGATAATCATCTACAACATGTTTAAAGTTTTCTGATTTGAGGTTCAGACACATGTTACTGTTACAAAGCAGAGGACGTGTATATACGGTGTAGCTGTGGTTTAAATATTTATGTGATAATTGAGCTTGAGATGGTTTTCAAAAGGGTCACTCTCCTGTTTCTGCCACTTTGGGACATGTACATGTACTTAAAATGTTTTAACACTTTAAAACACTACAGTGCCAACAGAATAAAGGCATGGAAAAATAAAATAAAATGTGTTAAATTGCACATACACACATACATATTCCAGTTATAATGAAGTTTGAAGTCAAAGCTAGAGTTCATTTAAATATTTTACAAACTTTCAGTTCTCTATGATGGCCATTGATTTTTATTTTATTTTATTGTATCATTTTTTTCACTGTATATTTGTAACAAGATCTGAGTCTTTTCTTTAAACTAGATACTTGTAGATAAAATGCCAAGAACAATTAACTGTATTCCAAGATGTCACGTTGTAATAAATATTTAGCAGTTTTTTTTTTTATTTGTCCTCATTTAAAATTATATGCAAACCGTATAGTTTTGTTTTTCCATTTATAATGTCTCAATGATTGTTGGTGATATTGATAGCCAATAGTTTTGGTGCAGACCATAGCATTTCATTCTCAGCATCAAGATTCAGGAACAAAGGTTTATTGTCAAAGATAAAATCTATCTTGTCTTTGATGTCAGGATTTGATACAGTGCAACGTTTCGTATATCTCGTTTCGAGTACCATCAGCAGAGCACTTTTAATCTTTATTCATCAAAGTCATTAGATTAATTAGATAATTTTTTTTTTTTTTTTTAAGTTGGCACTGGCGTTATGAAATGGCTGAGCTGCATTTTCCAAATTAACAAAGAAAATTTGTGTCACTTGAAACTGTGCCAATGTGTGGTGTGTCCTAATTAATGGTTATTCTAGCCTTAGCTTAGAGTTACACCGAAGCTGCCTCCCAAACCTATAACCTTTGTGGCGAAATGTCAGCTTCACAAGTCACTGTTTCCCTTTACACAGTGGATTAAAAATAAGGAGGCTTTATTTTTTGGATCACTGAATTCACAGGTATCTGCTGACATTATTTTAATGACCTGCAAATGGAAACTCTATTTAAAGAGACTTTGACCTGACGACCTCTATCAAGGAACATGCCTTTTCAATACTGCATTTAAGACTGCAAATGAATGATGGCTGGGAAAGTGGAAAAGGTGTCCAAATACGAAACTTTAAAGCTTTTGGAAAAGTGCCGGAAGGAAAGAGACGACGCTTTGCACCGCGAGAATGTTATGAGGGAGAAAATGAGACAATATGAGTCTCGAATGAGATCAACCGAAGCGCTCAAACAGAAACTGAAGCAATTGACTTTGGACAACAAGGAGCTGAGGAAACAAGTGAAGATCCTGAGGGCTGAAATTGGTTTGGAGTCCAGTCCCAAATTTCACGGTAAAACCACCAAGGATATAATCAACGACCTGCATGAGAAGGAGCGCGAGTGCAATTCACTTGTTGAAAAAGCGGGCAAATTAAGTTTGACAATTGATGAATTAACATCTGAACTGGCCAACACCGTCACCTCAAAGACTCTACTGGAGGACCAAGTCCAGTCCCTGCAACAGAACCTGAAGGATATGACAAACAATCAGCGACGTCTTCTGAAGCTCTGGGAGGACAAGAAGGCTCAGCGGGAGCAGCTTTCACTGCCCGCGATACCGCAGAGACCCGGACAGAAGCCGGTGGTGCATAAAGGCGTCCAGACGGAGATGTCCATCAGTTCAACCCAGATATTACCCACTAATGCGTTTGAGACTAAGACCCGCCGAGAGATCGATAAAAGCAGAACTAATCTGGAGAGACGCAGCATCACGTTAGCAAATGGCACTCATCGAGAGAAAAACGCGTTAATTCAGAACGAAGCGAAGGGAATACACAACTGACAATAACTATTTCATGAAAACTTTTTTTTTTTTTTTTTTTGTCTATCTACGCATCAATTAGGCTGCTCTATGCATAAAATACAGCATTATAATACTATAAAATAAATGTTATTTTAAAATATGTTTAAATAATTAAGAAATAACCTGATGGAAACATATTTGAACACTGTATATTATTGTAATTACCATATTTATTTCTTATGTATTGACTCATTATTACATTTTTTAGACTGCTGTTTGATGTAATGCCCACAAAACATTGTGTATAATTAATTAGTGTTTAACATTAAATATAAAATGTATTTATTTTCCTTTCCTCTTTCTTTACTTAGGGTAATGTAATTGATATGCCTACAATTCATTAATCTATATATCATTAATTTATGATAAAAATATGCTTCACCTATGAATATTATATTTTAAAATCAAGTAAAAGAATGGCTATAAATTTGCGCAGAATTACATTTCTGAGCGGGCTATATGTTTAGAGGGATAATCTACCCAAAATATAAATTCTGTCATCATTTACTCACACTCATGTTGTTCCCAAACCTGTGTGACTTCTTTATTTCTCTGCAGAACACAAAATAAGATACTTTGAACTTAACATTATACTTACATTATATGAGCAATTGGAACATGAACGCATTTCTTAGACATTTATCAGAATATCTTCTTTTATGTTCCACAGAAGAAAGTAAGTCATATACAGGTCTGGAACTACAAGAGTGTGAGTAAATAATGACAGTTTAATTTCTTTGGGTGAACTATCACTTTAAGTGTGATTGTACTCAGGCAGTAAGTCAGACGCACTCGCAGCGGTCCTTATGAGGTCCTTCGAATGTGTGGCGCGGGTAGTATCTTCACTTTTGCCATGTTGATATGGATTTTACTCAAGTGATGCAGAACTGAAATCAGCGTGACAAAATGTTTTCGCTAAAACAGAATTGTTGGTTTATAAAAAAGGTAAGGACTGGTTAAATATAAACCGTGTTTAAAGAACTGGACGGTAACCTACCAACTAGAAAGTTAGTATTAAGTCAGCAGTGACATCTGGACATCATCATTGTAAAAGCGACATGTTTTGTGTGCTTTCGTTTATGTTTCTGATAAATGAATACAGTATTATGTTAGTTATATGCAAATAATTAGAGTTAACTTTTAAAGTTATAATCGTAAAAAGATTGTATTTGAGACAGGCTTACAAGCAAAGGTGTATGAAATGCCCCTGTACTAGACCAAATTCTCATCTTGTTTATTTTCAGGTTGTAATATGGAGGGCGATGTCGAGTATCGCATGGTCAGTGCTTCTCTTGCCCGTGACAACGGCAGTCTTTGTGCTCTTGAGTAGATTCAACCTGTTTCACCCCATCCAATGGATTTCAGGTGAGGAAGAGAGCAAGACTGTCTCACAAAATGCATAATTACAAGAAGTTACTGATACCGAGAAGTGCTGGAGTGTGAATTCATTATTTATATAAGCAGTAGTTCTGACCTCAAGGGACATCATACATAAAATGCTAAACCTTGAAAAGCCTTACATATGGAATAATAGTCTGGAAAATCTTTTTTTTTTTTTTTTTTTTTTAAAGTTGCATGCATATTTGTTTTAATGTTTGTATTATATTTGTTCAAACAGGCTTTTATGGCCCTTATATTTGGTACACTTGAGGAGGAAAAAACTGTGCCCAAACTGAAAAAATAAGCAAATTCAATTCACATTTATTTGTGTAGTGCTTTTCACAATACATTGTTTCAAAGCAGCTTTACAGAAAATGCATGTTTTTCTACATTAGAATTAAGAGTAATCTGTTATCATAACTGTGTCAAAGTAATGTATTAATTTAAACAAAAACAATGAGCATGTTAAAGCAATGATTACATTTTGTGATCATAATGATTACAGTATATGGAAAATTTGGCTTTAAGTTTTGTAATTTGGTGCAAATGTTTTTAATATTATACCAAAAAGTAAGATGAAGTTCTGATAGATTGCAATGTAAATCAATGAGATCTGTATAACAGTATAGCAGACTACTCGCATAATTTTTTTTTTTTTTTTTTTTTATAAATATCAGTTCACTCTATATATCTCCCAATAATGTTTTAGTAAGATATTTAAATGCTTAGTTTTATGATCAAAGCTCTGTAGTTTTTTTTTATTGTGGGGGGCAAATACAATGATGATTGAGAGATGTACAGATAAACCTTTCTTAAAAGCTATATCATATTGATACATACATTTTAACATGATTTTTCTGAGTTGCTTCAGTCCAGTAAGTATTCATCTTGAAATATTACAAACAATATAAAAGTTATGCTTTTATGATTCTAATAAGTCATAAAAGATTTCACTGCAAAAAGACACACCACAACCTTAAGGTGTACATTTTTAGATTTATACTAAAAGGTCTTTTACTTGCCAAAAAAATGCATGAACTTTCAGTCAGGTGACAAGGCATGTAGTAGATTGTGTGCAACAGGTTTTTCAGCAATGTTTTTTATTACGTTGATAATCTAGAGGCCTTATTTTTTTGGCTTTATACGGTTAATATCTGAATTGCCCTTTAGTCAGCATCTCAAACATTGCTTTCAGAATGCACAAGTCTTCTTACGGCCTCAAGCACCATCTTTTCCCTTGTTGTGCTGTGTGGAGTGGTTCTGATGACTGGCTTTTTCAACCTGGAGTTCTACACTTGTGAGTAAACTAACTAGATTTGTCTTTCATGGATCTGAAAAATCATTTAATTTGCAATTTTTGCATTGAATTATGCTGATTATTTATTTCACTTTTTGTGTTTCTCTAAGTGGTTCCTTCCATTCCGTGTTCACGTGTGGCCCTTCTGGGGACAGTGCTCCACCCGCGACAGTGTGTTCATTCTTTGGTCTACTGCACCATGGGCATGCTGGTAATGTGGTGTGCTTCCGTTACCATCGGTGGACGTTACAGCACTCTAGGAACTCCCTGCAGGCAAAGTGAGAGGTGGGTTATGACCTGATTCTGTTTGTCCCATGTACAATGATCTGTCGACATGCTCGGAGGATCATGTTTCAGTAATTGCATTCTAGGTGCTGCAGTTCTTTCGTCCCCAGACGAAGTGATTGACTCACATACAGTTATCTTAAGTTGTTTTAATTAACACTGTGAGTAATCCTATCTCAAAATTACCAGGAGGCCATTCTTACTCTAATATAGGCCAAGTGCACCTCTACAATGCAAATGAAATGTATTCTCTGTCTGTGATTGGTTTTTAATGACAAGTCTTTTTGTAACCAAGAACTGTCCTTTATTTTATGTTGGCTTTTCTAGTGGTGAATTTGTGACCTGTCTGAATGAGTATCATCTCTTTCTTCTCCTGGCTGGGGCCTTCATGGGATATAGTCATAGTTTTTTGGGAGTGGTTCAGAATATGTACTATGTGTCCTTTCAACCTATACAAGTAAGTATTTGGCTGTTCAGATCAGTTGCTAAATGTCATGCGTAGTGGTCTTCTGATATGGATTTTTTTGATGGCCCATGCCAATATCTTAGAGAGCAGGTTGGCCGATATGAAATATATCAGACTTTTTAATTTAAAGATTGTAAATAACACATGCATAACAATTGCTGCCAGTAAATTTATATTTGTTTTACATATAATTTAGTAAAATATATATATATATATATATATATATATATATATATATATATATATATATATATATAAATATTTTGCAAATGAATCTATAAAAAATTGAACTTGATAAAAAATTTTTGAAGTTTGTGTAATTCAATTATTATTTATTAGACATTCAAATACTTGTTTAAATTATGTAAATGTGTTTTTGCTATAGTAAATGGAAAAAAAGTATTATTTTATTTGGCTTTCAGTTTTGAGACAGAACTGTTAATCAACAACTGTAATGATGGAGAAGAAGAGCGCTAGGTTCAAAACACTGTCAAAATAAAAGTCCTGCTTCTCACTCTTATCGGCCGAACAGAAAAACTTTATGGCCAATGCTGGTAATTTAAAAAAACAAATATTAGCCAATGTTTTGTCCTTGGGTATATATCAGTCCACCACTATTTCTATCTCATATTCAATATCTGATAGTTGCAAAAGTCTTGTAGAAGGGTTGAATGAGAATTAGCTGAATCATTAATGCTTTCATTCATAAGTTATCAATGCAAAACTGCTTTTTCCCTCCTACATTGGTGGTGAAGCAATACAAATATCCGCGGTTCAAGGGCTGTCTACCAGCGGTGGTGAAGTGCAGTGTTATTCAATCCTTATATTCGGCCAGGAATTTTGCTGCTCTCTATTTCTTTTTTGGTAAGTTACAATGATGATCAGAGATACATCCTCTAAAATTCATCTATTTTTCCTGTTAGAATCTCTTAAAATGTTGTTTTCACTTCCTTAGGGTATGTTCCTAAGACCTGGATCTCCAGCACACTTAATTTACAGATAGACAGGTCAGATTTGGAATATTTAATATGTTAACTAATATGGTCTAAAGTAAAATATTTTCATGAATATTCATGAATCTTTATATCCCTTTTGCTACTTTATAGTTCTCTCCAACCACTGGATTCATTGACTGGACTTCTAGACTTCTCCCTCCTGTACCACCTGGTGATCAGTGGCACTTTCCTGTACCTAACCTGGTACCTCACTGTGCTTCTCTTCAGGATTTATGTCACAGAGGTACTTGAATGTGAAGGTTTAATTCTAGGATTTATCAAAGCAATTGGCTTTACTCTAGTACCTGTTTTGAAAATGATTCTGATGGCTTGCCAACCATCTTCAGGCCTACAGTTTTCCAATGCAGTCCACATTTACTGAGGATGCAGAGCAGTGTCTGCCCAAAGTTTTGGCTGAGAAGAACACTTTAGTCATGAAGGTCAGTTTAGTTTTTTTTTTCTCTCTTCATTTTCAGAAAAACTCACATTTTCACACGATTTATAGGCTCATGGAAATTAATAACACATTAAGTTATGACAATTTCTATAGTGAATGTACATTTTTTGCTAACTATAATTATTTGTTGAATATTTCTTTTTGTGAGTACAACCTCGGAATAATTATTATTTAAGAAATTTGCCATCGAATTTGTTATTGTTACAAATTTGGTAAAAACGAATCTTAAATCTCATTATTGATGCTTGTTTGCAGATGTTATAGATCCTTAACTGATTAATTGACTCTTTCACAGTTTTTGGCTCTGCAAGACCTGGCTTTGTTATCGCAACATTCTCTCTCACGTAGACTGGAAGTCTTCAGTCTGAGTCAGCCAGGTACAAACTAAAAACTTTCATTAAACTCATTCCTTTTCATCACCGGTGAACTAACATATAACCTGTACATGTAGGTGGTCACCCTCATAACTGGAATGCCATCAGTAAGGAATGTCTGTCTTTGCTGAGTGAGCTGACGCACAGACTGGTGGCTCATCAGGATGCGGTTGCCTCTAATGGCCGAGTTAAATCTCAATCTGCCAGCAGTGACACCAGATCAGTCTCTTCAAGCAGCTCAGGTAAGGCTGCTTGGATGGCATCCAGCAAGGGCAAAACTGAACAGTCAGCCCAGCACTGCCCTTGGTGACATACTAGAGGAATCAAGCTGCTCAAGAAAGGGTCATTTTATTTTTTCCTTTAATCTGTAGTGATGTCAGGAACAGAGGACATTCCTGAGACTCCTCGACTCAGTGTCCCGCTAAGGACCCCTGGTTCAGTCTTCAAGTCATCGGTGGGCGGTGTGCACAGCTCTCTGACGGCTCCTTTCACCTCAGATGCGGATAGCCCATTCTCTTCCCCTGCTATTCGACGTCTGGTTGGCCAACAGGAACCCCAGTCTCCCTGGTTTGGTACTGTACAGAGCCCCCACGTCATGAGGAGGGGCCCCAAACTTTGGAGTGCCTCCACAGGTAAAGCAGATTGACTAAAACTTTTATAAGTGTTATATAACTTTCATTCTTTTATAAGAATTTTATTATAAAGATATAAAAGATATGGACTTCTCTGTGTTTGTAAATCTTTGTGAGAAGCCAAAAACAAATTTACACACTTGTGGACAATAACTCTCTATCATACTGTAATATAACTTAGTCTATTTTTTTATTTTCATTTCAGAGTCACAAACCAATGGTAGTCCTCCGGCCTCCCCCGCCACTGTTTCTAGTCCTTCTGCAGCCAATCAGAAACCCAGCTTCCTGGCCCAGTGGCTGCAGAACAGAAGAGAGCAGGTAGCATCTTCATCTAATCCCACCTAACTGTAAATGAAGTCTTTATTATTTCATAGGGTTTTGTTGGTTTCTAAGCATGTGTATCCATAGGAACTGAAACAGACAAGCTTTTGAGTGTCCAGTTCGGTTGCTGGGGAAAAAAGCCAGTTCACGTTACAGTGTGATACCGTTACATGGCCTAGAGACACCTGTTAACTCATGTTCCTGTCATACTCTCAATTGTTCTGCTCAGGTTAAAAGCTTTTTGGCAAAGCGGGTGCTGATAGTGTATTTATTTAACAAGGTAAGGTTAAGCATGCATTACTTGAATGGAAGATCTGTCTGCAGCGGCATGTTGCATGCCCCCACAACAGATTTTTAGTTACAGGAAATCATTAATGCATGTCTAGATCCTGCCCATGTTTAAATTAGCACTAACACCATTAGTATTCCCTGTCCCTTCTAGTTCTGTTTCTGTCTAAGATTGTAGTGTTAGATTATAGTGACCCAGTTTACACACAGTTTTAAATAAATAAAACCATGACATATTACAGATTATGCTTTAAAAGTTTTACTTTATACAAAATCAGCTTAATCTTTATCTATCCATTATAATACCATTATTAGAGCAACTGTAGATAAACTGGGTCCATATGTTGGGGTGTAGTCAAGCCCAGTGTTGTTTCTCTCACTAAACTGTCAGGTGAAGGGCTTCCAAACCATTTGAATCAATGTATACTGTGTACTCATATATATATATATATATATAATTTTTTTTTTTTTTTTTGCATGCATCAAATCACTTGTGAAATTTATTTCAAACTTAAAAATAAATGAATTCCCATTTATAATGCACAAGCATTTTAAATATTTTTTTTTAATTTATGCTTGGTACCTATTGTGTATACCATTATTCCATATGATTCCAAGCTTCCATATGATCTGAATCATATGGAAGCTTGTTTCCTCCACTAAATAAAAAAATTAAAAAAGGAAAGTGCGACTTATCTCACAATTCTGACTTTTTTCCTTGCAATTGCAAGTTTGCATCTCACAATTCTGACTTTTTTCTCAGAATTTTGAGATTTTTAACTCGTAACCGCATATCAAGTCAGAATTGCGTGATATAAAGTCAGAATATATATACTCGCAATTCTGACTTTTTTTCTCTGAATTGTGAGATATAAACTCAAAATTGTGAGTTATAAAGTTGCAATTCTGACTTTTTTTCTCTCAGAATTGAGTTTATATCTTGCAAATCTGACTTTATATCACAATTGTGACTTTATAACTCGCAATTCTGACTTTATATCACGCAATTCTGACTTTAACTCGCAATTCTGACTTTATCACACAATTCTGACTTTATAACATGCAATTGCGAGTTATAAAGTCAGAATTGTGAGATATAAACGCGGAATTCTGAGGAAAAACGTCAGTTTTTTTCCCCTAACAATTTGGACATTATAACACGCAATTGCGAGTTTATATCGAACAATTCTGACTTTATATCATGCAATTCTGACTTTAAAACAAACAATTGTGACTTTATAACTCGCAATTGTGACTTTATAACTCAAAATTGTATTTATATCTTGCAATTGCGAGAAAAAAGTCTGAATTGTGAGATAAAAAGTCGCAATTACCTTTTTTATTTTTTTATTTCATGGCGAACAAACTTCCATATAATCATGCTTTTTCCATAGTAAAAAGTTTCTTCTATTGAACAGCTTCCAGAAGCCTCTAGCCAAGCTCTGTTTGCTGACAGCCAGGCTCATATCTGGGCTCTCCAAGGTCAGAAATTTTTAAGAGATGCCATCTTACATGCTTATTAGTTTGAATGATTTATTTAGCCTTTTGTTATTTCTTTCTTTAAGGACTATCTCATCTGGTGGCATCCTCTTTCTCTGAGGATCAGTTTGGAGTGGTGCAGACTACATTACCTAGTATTCTTAGCTGCTTGGTAGTCTTGTTAGAGGTAAATCAAAAGTCATTTTTATACATTTAAGTGTTAAAAGTGAGTCTATGAATTAAAATGGGGACAGTCTGATTTATTTGGTTAATCTTATCAATTGTAGGCTGTTGACAGACACTTCAAACTGCCACATGCCTCCAGCAAACCTGCGAGGACTATCTGCAGTATGGGTGATTCCACCTACAAAACTCTAAGGTTTGCACTAAGGGCTGCGCTAAAGACAGCCATCTACAAGATAACTACCACTTTTGGAGAGCACTTGAAGTAAGTCACATCAGTCTTTGCAGTAATATCGCTGAGAAACATAAATGGGATAAATGTGAACCTGCTGTATTTAATAAAATACACAATCTTCCTTTTTTACAGTTCAGTTGGTGCATGTTTACGCTCAATCTTATTGTTAATTTTCTTTGTTTACAGTGCTGTAAATATTTCATCAGAACATAGAAAAAGGCTTCAACAGTTCTTGGAATTCAAGGAATAGTGCACCACACAACCTCTTCCTCTCAGATGTCTTTGGATAAGTGTGTGTGTGTCAGGAGAGAAAAGAGACAATGCGCTTGCTTGAAAAGTCTGATATATTGGTGATTAGCACTGTACATCACTCAAGGCCTTATAAAGTATATTGCTTTACAGCCAGGTGCTGCACTGTATTTCCCCTTGAAATCCCGGTCACTTTATAATTAACATTTACATCTTTCATACACAATTCTGTAATCTGGGAATTTTGTTTGTGTATTATGTACCTGTTTACTAGAATGTGATGAGTTTAAATCTGGTTGACTTCAAAATCATGGTGGGGATTGTCATCACTTTTCATCTTCAGTACATTTAAATTTTATCATACTCCCTTTAACAAAAATGAGGGGTCAACACTTTTTCGTTTTGAATCATTTATTGTTCACGTTCTATGTTTGTGATGTTTTAATAGCACTCTGGTTGGATGGTAAATTATCAAGGCCCCATCTGTGTTATGTGGATCATTATTTACAGGATCATCCATTTATTGATCTGGTTTCCATAAACATGTTTGGGGCATTTGACGAGAGCATCAATTGGGTTATTTGGTTAATGTCAAATATTACCTTTTTGAAACATTTATATAATTAAATAAACTTTTCTAAAATGTCATTTAAATGCTTGCAGACAAATTTTGCAGATAATTTCTGAATTCACAGTTCCCTCGATGTACAGCAGATGTCGCTGTTTGTATTCTGCGCTACACATTTGTTATATTCAGTATTAAAATTGAGTGTTTCAACAAGTTCATTTGTAACGCCAACCACTAATAACAAATGTTTCCATAGTGATTTCTTAAACGTCAGTTGGGATAAGTATGGATAAAAGATTAACGACGTTCTTGTTTCGTAGTTCGTAAAGTTTTGTGCGTAAATATGTGTCGACAGCAGACGTCTGTTTCATTAAATGTCATTGGCACACTTTTATGGACCACAACGCCGATAGCCTTCGAATGATGAACGTCTGTCTCTAGTTTTGTTAGTTATAGCATATACATTACATTACCGGTTTACACGCCTTAACAACGAGAAGGCGGTTATGTTTTACTTTCAGCCGCTTTTTTAGAGGAAGAGATGAAACAATTTCAAGGTTATGGGTTTGGTCTTCACACCGAGGAAAGGATGGATGAGTCTTACACACTAGTGTCTGTTCCTGCAGCAGTGGACTAACAGTGATTCGACTTCGGGTAAGTTTACTGCAGTTTTACCACAGAAACATGAAAACAACACTAACCTACCTCTGAACGTTTCTGCGACATCACTGTCAAACCATCATATTTTGGGATCAGCTCTGTCGGCTAACAATGTTTTCAGTTAATCATTTTGTTCTATGCTAATTTTAAATTATTTTAATGAATATGTTTGCTGTTACACATACTAAAGATGGGATTTTTTTTTTCTTTACTTTAGATGTCGAAACGTGGTGTCTACTTCCAAACACGTTTTGTTTTCTTATTTCCTTTTTTAGATAAAACACATTATACTCGATCCAGTAATGTAAAGCACGGCAGCCTTGTGATTATGAAATATGTGGCTTGGTTATAGGTCCTGGAAACCACTCAAGGTAAATTTTTTTTTTTTTTTTTCTTACGAAACACAATTTTACTTTGTCACATTACAGATAATTTATGAAGTAAAGTTTGTTAAGATTTCTAGAAACGTATGTTATTAAAGGGATAGTTCACTCTAAAACGTTTCTAACAATATGTGGTTGAGTAAATGACAGTGTTTTCATTTGAGAAACTATCCCTTTAAGTCCAGATCCTTTGACCTTAAGATTTTCTTAAAATAATAGAAGAGAGAAATCTATCTATCTATGGGGACATAAGAAAAAGACAAGGTTATTATGAACATATTTTGATATCCAGTTAAAGCCTAAGGCTGTTTTGAATTTAGCAGGCAATTAAGAGAAACGTGTGCACATAATGAAAAAACTGCTGCAATCTTCATCCGCTGCCCATGGCTATTTTGTTTTGGTTGAGATGTTAAATACATGATTAAATGGTTTAGGTTTTAGACTTCACTGTCTCTTTCAAGAGTCCCACTGACCAAAACGTTATTATAGCCCATTTCCTTCTTATATAATACATGTATTTTTTTTTTTTTTTTATGAGGACTTGAATTCATCCTGCTAGTTCTTGTCCATCTTAGTGGTTTAGTTTTGATGGATGTATTTAGAATTAAAGTCATCATTAAGGGTTTATGATGGTGAATTACAGTATTTGATTGCCTAAATGTCTGTAAACAAAACCTCAACTGGTTTACATTATCTATCTTCATAAGAAAATACAATGGTGGATTGATTCATGCATTTCTCTGTATGTTAGACTTTTTAGGGGAAAAAAAGAATGAAAGAAAATGTGGTTTTCCTGCACTATTAACTTTTGCAGTGTGGCTGGAGCAGCACCAGTTAACTTTGTGTTTGACAATATAAAAGTTTGCCAGAAATTGAGAACAAATTGATCAGTTTACTGTGAAAGCCAATTTATAATCTCACATTGTAACTGAGTTATGTCAAGCAGAGGAAAATTTTACTGAGTTTGGTTTGCTTCGGGGTGCAATAAAGATTTTAGACATAAAATGGAAAGCTAAAGGTTCTGCATTTACCAGGAACTGAAGTCCTTCTCATAAACACTTCATTATTAATGGTAGTTATTGAGATCGTGCTGTAAGAGGTTTTTTTCCTTTGAAAAAAAAAAAAAAGATCTAAATTTAGATTTGATATTTTTGACATTTTTGCTGTTTATTTATAATATAAATAAATATATATTCATTTATATAGGGTTGAATATTATTGAATATTTAGAGTGAATTTTAATAGTTTTGTTCATGTGTTGGTTAACTGCTCAGACATGAACCCTGACATGGTGTGATAGCAGAGACTTCAGTCAGACAAGTCAAGTCACTACAAATTGAGAGACTTACGAACATTGAAGTGAATCAACACAAAGGGGGGGAAAATGCTTAAACCTGTGGCGCTTGCAACGCCAAGGTCATTTGTTCGATTCCTAGGGAACTGATCAACTGATAAAGTGTATATCTTGAATGCAGTTTAAGCCATTTTGGATAAAATAAATGCCAAATACGTATGTAAATTACTTACTACTACTAATTTTAAAGAAATGTATTACAGAGTTTGTAAAATGCACCTTCAGCACAGAGAAAACTGTTACCTAAATATATTTGAGACTTGTGAAAAAGGATCAAGACTTGAGACATCACTTAGTTTTGGCCTTGAAATAAATAAGACGTGAGTTGACTTAGACAAAAGACTTAGTGTTGACTTGAACACATTGTTGGAGACTTGTAAACTTGTCTGGGTGATGGTTACAGTTTATCTGACAAAAAAAAATATATTGTGCTGTAACAAGATGAGAAATATCCAACAACAGGCACCTCTTGTGATTTATATGGAGTGCCGGACTAATGGTCTACCCTCTGTTCACAACCCTTGTTGCTGCCATGTTAAATTTTTGTAAAATGCTGAACTTGGTGTTCATTCACAGGTGTCTCTTGATTCTCTGTGATGATTTTGTGGTGCTCTGTTATATGTTACCAGTATTGTTGCAGTGCTGTAAATCACTGCTGTCACATGTTATTTTTATTGGCCATTTAATACTCCAAAAAGTTCCTTTAAACAAACGCTTCAGTGACTGTCAAATTCATTTTCATGTCCATGTAAATGTCTTGAAAGCATTATAGCACTCATACTATTTGTATTGCTGTGGTTTTAGTCCGCTCTTAAAGTTAATTGAATGTGATGATGATCGTGTTGACAGGGACAGTAAAATAGGACTTTAAGTTTCCCGTTGACTGTGGCTTTAACCGTTTAAAAAGAACCAACGTTACATATTGGGCCATCATGCCTAAAAGCCAAGATTCCATAAACTTTTATGGAATGCTGGGAAATATGATCTGAGACCAACAAGAACACTGTGGGGGATCATCAGATATTTTCACTGCAACAAGCCCAAAAATGTTGCACTTCTGAACGCAGAGTTTTATTTCTGTGGTGTGTTTTATAGATGAAACTCAGATTTGTCTTTTTATGCACTTCTTTTCCTCTACACCCCGGAGAGAGAGCGCACGTTTACATTTCAAAGATTTATTTACATTAAGAAACGTTAAAGGAGCTGAGGTTTGGAAACCGTATTGGAAATACAAGAGGGGGATTTATATAATATATATATATGGCTGAGGGGGTTTTAACTGAGGTGTACAAGACTAGTTAATCCTGGAGCTACAGATGGGACACTATATTTGCAAGTACATCCAAAAATCAGCCTTATTTCCATTGTAAATTTTTTTTTTTCATTTTATAGGGAAAAAGAACCTACAGTAAATTACTACATTAAAAACCTATACCATATACAGTGAAAAAATGTAAATGATTGAACATCACATTTTTCTGTAAAATTTATGACTTTGGCATGTAAAAACTATGAATTACTGTATAGTGAAAAACGGTAAAAAAAAAAAAAATCCCAGAAATCCCTGCGTGACGCATCACATGATTGTTTTTTTTGTTTTTTTTTTGTTTTTTGTCGTTTTGTTATCAGTAAGGGGCACATTAGGGTGTTTTGTTACATTTTCTGTTATTTAGTAGTTATTTTAATGTCATGTTTTTCCCCGATAGTTTTTTGTCTTGCACCATCTGCTTATTGGCCTTTTTTTTATGGACAGGCATTAACTTACATTGAACTGACATGAACAATGATTTTTTTTTTTTTTTTTTTCCCCTCTCTGTTGTGCCACTTGTATCATTAGTGGTTATAAGCACATTTTCAGGTAAAAAGCAGAATTTTATTTTGAAGTAAATTTAATATAATTATACCAAAAATGCAAATTTATTGAGCTTAACTTATATTTCACCCGGAGTATTGCTTTACATTGAATCAATTTTCATTTGTTTGTTGGTCTTTAGGTCTCAAGTTGCTCCTAATTTAAACATTTCATTTAGTAAATCCATAATCATAGACATTTACTCAACCCGAACCAGAATAGTTTTATTGAAATATGGAATACAAGTCACAACCAATTAGCCACTTGTAATTTAAAGATGTCTCGTCTCCTTAAACGGCAGGCCGTTGGCAGATGTGTGGAGTGTGTAAGTACTGGCTCCACGTACTGTCCGCCCACCGTACTCAGTAGAGGAGCTCTGTCCATGTCTGGTGGTTTGGATTCAACCACTGTCATTTCAGTGGAATTTCCTGGCTTCAGAGTTCAGCTGAGTTTTCTCACAGATTTGCACTTGCTTGTAAATGTTTGGATTGACGAGATGGCAGTGCGGTCGGCTTTAGTTCTTCAGTGATGCGTCCTTCTGTCAGTGCTTTAATAACAGTCGGTAATGTGAGATGCCATGATCCTTTTATATTGTTCATTATATTGTTAATTTATGTTCCCAGTAACAGAGCAGTCCACACATCCAGACGTCTTCCATCACTGTACAAAGAAAAATTGTACATCCTGGTGCCACAATATGGTCACCTTTTCTACATTTTTAACATTTCAAATTGCCTTTCAACGGGTTTGGGGTCAGTAAGATTTGTGAATGTTTTTGTGAATGTTCACAAACGCTGCATTTATTTGATCAAAAAAACAAAACAGTAATATATGCAATATTGTTACAATTTAAAATAACTAGCTGTTTTCTATTTCAATTTAAGTTAAAATGTAATGTATTCCTGTAACGGCAGAGCTGAATTTTCAGTCTTCAGTGTCACATGATCCTTCAGAAATCATTCTAATATGCCGATTTGCTGCTCAAGAAACTTTTCTTATTAACAATGTTGAAAACAGTTGTGCTGCTTAATATTTTGTGGAAACCATGATATATATATATATATTTTTCTTTTTTTTTTTTCAGGATTCTTTGATGAATAGAAAGTTTATTTGAAATATTTTTTTGAAACATTGTAAATTACGGTGGTCGAGAGAGCTCAGCGCGCTGCAAATGAAGAAAACGCATGCAAATAGAAAAAAAAACAGCAAATAAAGAACATCTTCATCAGTTTGACAACACATGCAAATACAGAAATGCGCTGCAAAAGTTCACAACACATGCAAATACAGAAACGTGCTGCAAATAGGCTTGCTCAATGCACATACGATCAGGATGTTAAGATAAACAAAACTCACCTTGGGGGTATTATTTTGCGTTTAAAAAAATATAATTAATAAATTATTAATAATGATATTTTTTTGAATAATTTACTTGATTTTTTTTTTTTTTGTCTCAAATCCTAGTCAATTATTTACTGCAGAAAGTGAAACTAAAAACTCAGCGATGAGAGCTCTACTTTAACATGTTCTGATAACACTATTTAACCTTAATTTTTTTCTTAATATTTCTCTTGTGGCCCATACGTAGTGAAAAAAATGAGAAGAGATGTAGGTGTTAAACAAGTTTTTTTCGCGTCAGTTATGCATGATGTGCTATAAATTATTGCGGGGCAAATTAAATTGTTTTTGTATTTGCATTTGTTGTGAACTTTTGCAGCGCGTTTCTGTATTTGCATGTGTTGTGAACTTTTGCAGCGCGTTTTTGAATTTGCATGTGTTGTGAACTTTTTTGCAGCAGCGCGTTTTTGTATTTGCTTGTGTTGTGAACTTTTGCAGCGCGTTTTTGAATTTGCATGTGTTGTGAACTTTTGCAGCGCGTTTTTGAATTTGCATGTGTTGTGAACTTTTGCAGCGCGTTTTTGAATTTGCATGTGTTGTGAACTTTTGCAGCGCGTTTTTGTATTTGCTTGTGTTGTGAACTTTTGCAGCGCGTTTTTGTATTTGCTTGTGTTGTGAACTTTTGCAGCGCGTTTCTGTATTTGCTTGTGTTGTGAACTTTTGCAGCGCGTTTTTGAATTTGCTTGTTGTGAACTTTTGCAGCGCGTTTTTGAATTTGCTTGTGTTGTGAACTTTTGCAGCGCGTTTTTGTATTTGCTTGTGTTGTGAACTTTTGCAGCGCGTTTTTGTATTTGCATGTGTTGTGAACTTTTGCAGCGCGGTTTTGCATTTGTGAACTTTTGCAGCGCGTTTTTGTATTTGCTTGTGTTGTGAACTTTTTTGTATTTGCTTGTGTTGTGAACTTTTGCAGCACGTTTCTGTATTTGCTTGTGTTGTGAACTTTTGCAGCGCGTTTTTGTATTTGCATGTGTTGTGAACTTTTGCAGCGCGTTTCTGTATTTGCTTGTGTTGTGAACTTTTGCAGCGCGTTTTTGAATTTGCTTGTGTTGTGAACTTTTGCAGCGCGTTTTTGTTTTTGCATGTGTTGTGAACTTTTGCAGCATGTTTTTGTATTTGCTTGTGTTGTGAACTTTTGCAGCGCATGTGTTGTCAAACTGATGATGTTTTCTTTATTTGCTGGTGTTTTTTCTACAGTAGTCAACATTTGAAGTGGATCAAAAAGGTTCATCAAGTTGTCCTAAGAACTAAGATGTCCTAAGAAGAAGGTTTTAGGACAATTTTGATGAAAGGTTTTGATCCACTTCAAATGTTGACTACTATATTTGCTGGTGTTTTCTTCAGTTGCAGCGCGTTGAGCTCTGTGTCTTTACTATCACTTTTCAACCAATTTGTTGAGTCCTTGCTGAATAAAAGTATTAAATTCTTTCAAAAAATGTTAACTGATCCCTGTGTGCGTGTGTGTGTGTGTGTGTGTGTGTGTGTGTGTGTGTGTGTGTGTGTGTGTGTGTGTGTGTGTGTGTGTGTGAGATGTATCAGGCCACACCCTCCTATTGTGTAATTGAAATGGACCAATGGCAGTTCAAAGATGTTTAACAACCAGCACAATTTTTTTTTCTGGAAAGCATGTGCTGGCAAGCTGATTCAAACCAAGAAATGAACTCCAAGTTTTTTTGGGGCCAGATTTTGATCGAAATGACATCACAATCGTTTGTTCTTCAATTTAGCTTGATGTATATCAGGGCCTTTTCACCAGACCAAAATCAGACACGTTCTTTTAAGGGGCAATTACATAAGAAACAATATTGAGTTGGGATGCACCCATGACGTATCAGCCAATAATCAGTATCGGCCGATAAAAGCAATTATTTTCACCATCAGCCCATTGTTTAAAAACAGCTGATTATCAGGGCCTATTATATCCTGTCAATCAAAAGGGGACTGAAAAATATTAATCATTTGTTTTTCTAAAGTTGTCCAACAGTGACACCTACAGGTACAGTTACAGTGGGAGGCCACAGTTTAGTGAGCACTCAGTCTAGTGAAATTGAAGGTATCTTCATGTCTGTGACCAGTGTTTACAAAGCTTGATGACTGATAATCCAAAAATAATTTGAAATCAGTTGAACATAAGTTCACAAATAAAATATATTGTTTAAATTATTACTGTCTTTAGTTATTTTGGAATAAATGTGAAAATGCATAAAAACTGACAGATTTATAGAGTACTTGTAGTTTTAAGAAATATAACATTAATAACATGACAACATTAAGTGTAACCAGGACTTGAATTTTACATTTGATTCTTTATATATATATATATATATATATATATATATATATGTATGTGTGTGTGTGTATCACTGATCAGAATGTATGTTGAAAGATACAATGCAACTTACCAAAATGAATCATGTCTCATGTAATCGCTCAATCTGTGTTTCAACCATGGAAAGACGTCAATCAAACAGCTTGTGAACAATGTCGCTTAACGTTGCATTTACAGGTTCATAGTTTGTTAGTAAGCTATATAAAAAATAAAAAAAACATTGGAGAGGAGCTTATTTATTGTTGTTTGTATATGTATGTTTGAATAAATTTGACATGAAGATAAATGTTTATGAAAACTATCATGTCATCATATCATTCTGAATAATCTGTGCATCTTGTAATGAATAAATAAATATATACTGACAAATAACCAACTTCACAAAGAATACTTAATGATGGCAATTTCCACTCTCTCTTGGCTCTGCAGGCATCAATTTTGAACATCCAGTGTTATGGCTGTACTGTTTGATGTGAGTAATGTTTTGTAAGTGCATTATGACCGATTCCAGGGGTTTGGATGAAAAAGTGATATTTTAGATTGAATAAAATAACTGTCTGGATTTTGTCACAGCAGTTAAAACATGTAGTCATTGAAAATTTCACATAATGAATACTTGCATGTCTGTGTGTAATGAATGGTTTTTCTTTTCAGTTTCACTTCTTCCATAGAATAGAGAACATAACACTAAGTAAATACTGAATTAGAGAAAAATAGAAATGCAGTTCTTGTTGGCCCTAATATAATTAGATTAATAGCTCTTTACTGTATTATGCATTGATTTCACATTTTGAAACTTGCTATTGAGGAGTTTGAGCTGCACTCCTTTGCTTCTCAGCTAAGAATTGTTTGTTATTGTAGTCAAAAAAAAAAAAAAAAACCTACTATTAATCAATTTGTTTTACAATTCTGCTTTTTTCTGTTCTAACTAAAGTACTACTCCTGCTTATTCTTGAAACTTGCCATTGCTGCATTGCACGTATTGTTGGCTCTTGTATGATAAATTAGCAATGCTTGTGATGTTTCTCATTTGTAAGTCTTTTTTTAATAAAAGCATCTGCTATATACGTAAATGTAAATTTGGTAAGTGATATTATTCCTTCTTTCAAGGCCACGTGTCTCGTCATTCATTATTTTATGCCCAGTAAAGGAGAGCTGGATAGTGCTGCTTGTTTAGCTTGAATCACGTCTTTGAATTCACTTCAGAGATGTCTGGCTTGTTGAATGTGGCAGAGTTGAAAATGACACAATACTTTCTAAGTCTTAACATCACAGTTAATTATGTCTTTTCCCTCTGTTCAGTTAACAGCTGCCTGGCACCTGCTGCAAACTAATAAATTAGAGTAATTACAAAGCAGATTCATTTATGTCACATTTTCATACCCATTCTGTAGACAATAAACATGCCAGCCACAAGTTTGTCCCACAGTTTACACAACATTACACAGCATAATAAAAAAAAAAGCAAGCAAGCATATAAAAACATCATTTTCAGTTGTTTAATGAATTGTAATATGACCATAATGTTTTTTTCTAGCATAGAAGTGCTCTGAAAATGAAGACAGAAGTATTTATTGCTAAATAAGTACTCATTTCCCAGTCGGATTACACAGCTGTGTTTAGCAATGTATGGTTATATTAAAAAGAAAGAATTCCTTAGATGAAATAGAATGGTTCTCAGTCTTATGAATTTGTTCCAATATCACTTAGCAATTTCCTTTAAAACATAGTTTCAGTTTTTTAACCCAACTATTGGCAGGTTATTTCATTCAGCATCATTCTTAAAATGTATGACAACAAAATTTTATATAGTGGTATAAAGATGCCATTCAAAGGAACACAGTTCCTTTAAATACCATTGAATGTCTTGTATAAAATGGAATTTAGCTGAGGTGTTTAATATCATCCTTCTCCTAACATTTGGTTGGAAGGCATTTTAAAGGCCTCTAGTAAAGTCTGAACAGAACTGAATGACTTCAGGAGTGACGTATGGTGTTTCTCCATTAAGCTCTGTAGGGATGAGAGTGTAATGGACAACAACACATTAGTGAAGCACTACTTGAAAAAACAGTCTAATAAAAAGGTTCATTGAGTGCAAAAGGTGAAGATGCTGTGTGTTCAGGGAGTCTTATTAGGCCAATTACACTGAAGCAATCCGTTAGTCATACCATGACGTAACTTATGTGTCCTCATGAGTATGTGGAGATTTCTTATTAGGACCCAAGCCCTAAGGATTAAAGGGCCCTATTGTTTTCCTAAGGCTTTTTTTATTTTTTTATTCAAACTTTCGGGCACTTTGGGGCCCTTATCATACTCAAAAACTCTTGAAAATCTCGACACACATCAGAGTTGTCGGCCAGTAGACATGGGCAAATCCTTAGAAATGGACATGTAGCAGGGGCTTAGTAGCGCCACTTTTTGACTAAAGTGGGGGGTTAGGTTTACCTACAGTCACCAAACTTGGTACATATGTTGACCTCATTGAGCTGGACAACTTTCTAATTTACAGTCATTAGCTCTGACCAATAGGAAGTCAGGTATTTTTGTTTGAATGTGGATTTTTTTTTTTTTTTTTTTTTTAAATCAAGCTCTGAATTTTTAACTTGCTCCAAAGGCCATCATATACGATTCACACCAAACTTTCTCAACATGATGCCAATATATTGAAGATGCTAAATTGTATTGGATATCTTAAACAGTTGTTGCCATGGCAAGGAATTAAAGTAATGACAAAAATGGAAACTGGAAGAATCTCGTATCTTGTAAATAATAAATTATACACCACTTATTTCTATATAAAATAATACAAATAAAAAGTAAAAAAACACATTTTATTCTTTTTTTTTTTTTTTTTAACAATTAATGCATTATGTGCAAGTTAAAAATATGCAGATTTCGTGCTTTTTGGTTGAAAGAAATAAAATCAAATGTAATACATAGTGTAACCACTAGCTGGCAGCATAGGCCTATTTTTAAACAGGGTTTAGAAAAGCCTTGTTGCTGAGAAGTTTTCAGACATAATTACTTTTATTAGCTATTGCATTTGGATATATATTTAGACATTATCAAAGACTACGTTCTGTCACAGTTTTGATTTTACAATTTTTTTTTTTTTTTCTTTTCAAAAATGTTGAATTTTCTGGTTCAACTAACTAGTAAACAATCTTTAACTGATCCTTTGATCTCTCTCTCTCTCTCTCTCTCTCTCTCTCTCTCTCTCTCTCTCTCTCTCTCTCTCTCTCTCTCTCTCTCTGTGTGTGTGTTTGTTAGTCTGTTGTATACTTTTGATGGTTTAGAGTTTAACCCATTCATTACTGTGTGCTTTTGCCTGCATTAATTGATAATAAATCTCTTTGGCCTTCTCTTTTTATTTGTATCACAAAATAAAGGCTCTACTGTCTGTCACAGTTTAGATTGGAGTTGTTTTTTTTCTTTTTTTTTTTTTTTTAAATGTTGAATTTTCTGGCTCAGCTAACTGGGAAACAGTATCCAACTGATCAACTGATCTCACTCTGTGTGTGTGTGTGTGTGTGTGTGTGTGTGTGTGTGAGAGAGAGAGAGAGAGAGAGAGAGAGAGAGAGAGAGAGAGACTACTTTATACTCTTGATGGTTTAGAGTTCAATCCTTTCATTGCTGTATGGTTTTGCCTGCATTACAGGATAAGAAATCTCTTAGGACTTAGGACAGGGATAGGCAATATTGGTCCTGGAGTGCCGCTGTCCTGCAGAGTTTAGCTCCAGCCCTGAAAAGAAACTCACCTGCCTGTAGCCTTAGTAATCCTGAAGACATTGATTAGCTTGTTCAGGTGTGTTGGGCTTGGCGCTCTGCAGGACAGTGGCATTCCAAGACTGACGTTGCCTATTTCTGACTATTTCTGTTTCTATGAGTTTTAATGGCAAAATAAAGGTAAAGAATATATATAAAAGAATAAAGAATATATATAAACCTTAAGATAAATACTTATGGACTTACAAAATTTGAGCTGCAAATGATAACTTCATACTCATTTCAAAGTGACCTATAACATCCTATGACATGAAATTCATCTAAATTTGAATAATCTCATTGATGAGGCTGTTGTGTTTTGCAGTCATGGTGGCACCAGCTCGCTGCAGTTAATGTGTTGTATGCGAATTTTACATAGTCCTTTTATATTTACCCACTTTAAATGCATTTTGCCCATCTTGCACAGTTTCCCTAAAGCCACCGGGTGGCGCCGGGGCTTAGACCCATCATCACTGTTTGCAGCTATATTTATTTTATTATGCTTGTTTGTTTTCTTCATTTTATGTGGGTAACCAACCACATTTGTGCAATGAACCATGACAATTTACAACAATATTAGAGGCATTTGCTAAATAAAAGTCATCAATTTTATTTAGTCATCATAACCAATTCTATTCCTCGTCAATTATTCTGCAAGAGAAAACCACTGTGACCCATTACTAGATATGTTTCCAATTAAATGATACATTTACTGTAAGTAGGCATGATCGTAAACTTAAAATGACTTACTGCTGCTTTAAAAAATAATGAGAACTTTTTTGCAAGAGCAAGTGATAAACTTGACATTGTACTTAAATGTTTATCCTCATTTACAATAGTATTAATACAATGTGGGAAAAGGATTTTACATACTGAGCCCTTTTGATGTATTTAGTCAAAGCAGTAGCGTGGCACAGCACCCATGAGGACTCGTTTTAACCTAAAATCCCTTTGCCAGCCCAATCATGGCAGCACATCACTGGATCACTTGAGCGAATGTGTGCGGAGTGTTAAAACGTGCATGAACTCAGCACAGTAGTTTGACTGTTGGACAGGAGAGACCTTTTGAAGACCATTCCCCACTGTTCCAGGCCTGCTTCTCATTAGCTGGGGGATGTGGTACATTAGAATTTCTGCATTTGGTACCAGATCTCTGTATCTTCTTCTGCCAGAGGTTCCAACCAGCCTGTCAGGGCACAAATGTCTCTCTGTTCATCTTCACTGGGCCAATGTGTCTGAACAACTTGCACACCCAAAGAGAAGCAAAACACACACCATGACCAAGTCCAGTTCATGAGAGGACTGACAGTTTTTTTTATTGAACCATATTGGCTACTAATGCATTCTGCCATGTGCAGTGATTCTGACCTCAGTGGTCTACAAGCTTTCAGTGGTCGTGTAAGTCGCCCCTGCTCTGAGGAGCGTGTTGAGGTAGTATCATCCATTAAGAAGAGGAGCTGCCTTAAGGCATTCTTTTACAGTTAAGACTAGGTTTAAAAGAAAGTTCATGCTGAAGGTTTTGTGATCTCCACCTATTTAATCACAGTGTGAACACAGCATAATCCAGCTTTTGATGGACAAGTAGTACAATATTAGCATGACTCAAATCTGTTAATTTTGTTCTGTGATACTGAGTTGGGCTTATCAGGATTATGTATAATATCTCTTTGCGTATTACAACTGACGTTTAGTCATTTATTATTTGAAGATTAGATTTCTTATTATACATTCTGTAAGAGAAAATCACTGTGACCCTGTGCTACATCTCTTTCCATTTACAGAAAACATTTACTGTAAGGACACATGACAGTAAATTGATGTATTGTCTCTTCAGGTTTCTGTGAAATTAGAAAAAGTGAAAACTGTACCATTTGGGATTGGTAATATTTTTTTGTTGGTAATATTTGTTTTTGAGAGACGTCTATTATGCTCATCAAGGCTGCATTTATTTGATCAAAAATACTGTAATTTGTGAAATATTGTTACAGTTTTAAATAATAGCTTAATATTTTTGTGGATACTATAATAATTTTTTCACGGTTTCTTTGATGAAATAGAAATCTGTTGTAAAATTATAAATGTCATTTACAGTCGCTTTTTATAAATTTAATGCATCTTTGCTGAATAAAAGTAGTCTCAAAACTCTCACTAACCCCAAACTTTTAAAAAAGGATAGTATGAGGATGTGTTATTTTCTTGTTCATTCAATTCTCTTTAATGTTTATTTAACTGACAAAAGTGCAAAGAAAGGATTTTCAATGTTTTCATTGACCAACTTAATTGTATTTTGTAAGTATAAACAAATTTAGATTTTGATTGCTGTAACACACTCCAAAAACAGTTGGGACACTTTTTAATCATTTTAAAATTGAGGATACTAATTGTTGCAGTTTTGCAAGTGGAATTTTAGCCCAATCTCGCCTGATATAAGACAGCTGGTGAACAGTCTGTGGTCATTGTTGTCTGATTCTTTTCATGATGGGTCATACATTTTCAATAAGAGACATATCTGGCCAGTCAAGCACATCCACTCTATGGTGTAACATGCCTAAGAAACCATTCTGTTTTAGCATTTGCAGAATGAGGCCTGGCATTGTCTTGCTTCCCAGGAAAGATGTCATCTTGATTCCGCTTTGTCTCTTTACAATCCCTATATACGCCTCCACGTCAATAATACTTTCACACATATGCAAGTCACTCATACCTTTTTTTTGTTTTTTTTCCAAAAACATGCTGAAACGTGGACTCATTTGACCACAGCACATATTTCCACTGTCTTTTGGACCATCTAAGATGAGCTCAGGCCCAGAAAACTCGGTGCCATCTCTGCATAGAATTGATGTGTAGCTTTCTCCCTGTGTAACAGAGATTAAAGTTGCATTTCTTGATGCAGCGGCAGACTGTTAAATGGTTTTCCAAAGTACTCCCGAGACCATGTGGCTGTATTTTAACACAGTTTCTCCTGCAATACCATCTGAGGGCTCAAAGGTCACATACATTCAACAGAGGTTTCCTGCCTTGCCCTGCAGCCCTACATAGAGATTTCTCTGCATTCTCTGAATCTTTTCACAATATTATATATGGTTGATGGTGAAAGACCTAAATACTTTGCAATCATGCATTGAGAAATGTGATTTTTGAATTGTTTGGCAATTCTCTCATGAAATTTGGCACAAAGTGGTGAGCCTTGACCCATCTTTTGGACGCTTGTTTTATACCCAAACACGATACCCTCGCCTGTTACTAATTCACCTGCTAATTTTGGACTGTTTTAAAACAGTTTAACTTAGATGTTCTGTAATCTTTTCACTATTATTTTGCCTCTGTCCCAACTTTATTGGAGTGTGTTGCAGCCATCAAATTAAAAATGTCTATATTTACAAAATACAATTAATTTGGCCAGTGAAAACATTTTTTTTTTCCTTTTGTCAGTTAAATAAAGTTTCAAGCGAATTAACAAATAACAGATTCTTGATATTGAGTTTCACAAAATTTCCCAACTTTTCTGAAATTGAGGTTGTATAATCATAATTATTACCCTATAATTGTTTTCCCTTTGTAGTAAACAGTGACTGGTGAAAGGACTGAACAGCACTTTGTATTCTGGGACAGTTTAGAAGATAGAACCACCAGATTCAGCATGCACCAGTTCCTCTTGAGGTCTTCTACGAACACACTTGATCTGATATCTCTTATTTGAATTCACTGTCCAAAATACTTTAATTTTTCTGATGTTTTTTTCCAGATACTTTGGGAATCATCACAGGTGCATTTCTACATAAAAAAAAAAAAAAAACATTTGTGGGACCCCTGAATCATTTCTACAGTGGCCATTTATGATCCACATTTAGAGGGAAAGTAACTCAAAGAACAACATGAGGCCTGCTGGTCTCAGCCCAGCTGTTGCACAACTGGAACAGTGTGGCCTTGTTAACCGTGATGAAAAGTACCTGTCCTCTTTAAACCAAGCAATTCACATGGAAGCTCTGAAGATGCGTAGCTTGTCTGAGTCACCTGTGTCGATAATAACAGATGATCTTGATTTGGTCTGTTCCACAGAAAGAGCCATTGTGTCGTATTTCAGCGGAGTAAAGAGTGATTCATCCTGCACTTTCTCGGTTGGAGATAACGTATCACACGTTACAGACACATTGTCCCCTTCCTTATTCTGCTCTTCCATGTCATCCTTCAGTTCCTTCTCTCCATCCTTCTCTTCCCCTTCCTCCAGCCACTCATCTGGCTCAATGTCAGAGCTGTGTTTGAGTTCTCCATCCTTTTCAGCTCTCTGCGGTCCACCTGAGGCCCAGGACCTTCTCTACAGTTGCACGCCGCAGGAAAAACCTCCAGAAGGATGTTTGTATCCCAAGTCTCCTAAGCAAGAACCTGTTGTTGAATTTCATCTTTGTAACAAGAAGCTTCTAAACAAGGAAGAACTGCTTCAGTATCTCTGCAGTGACTCGGACACAGCCAAGGAACAAACCCAGCACCTTAATGTACGCAGTAGTCATTCAGAAGTACCTGAAGAGCTTCCTACATTGCAGCAGTTCAAGAATGGTTTGGCACCGAGTGGGATGCCTATAGTTGAGGGAAAGAATGGACACCATAGTGAAGAACAGCCATGTAAATGGATGGATTGTAGGGCTACCTATGGACAGAAAGAAGAACTGGTGAGACACATAGAGAAAGTTCACATAGATCAGCGAAAAGGGGAGGAATTTACCTGCTTCTGGGCAGGATGTGTCCGCCGGCACAAGCCCTTCAATGCTCGATACAAACTGCTTATTCACATGAGAGTCCATTCTGGTGAGAAGCCCAACAAATGCATGGTGAGTTCAGTTTTTATTTTTTATTCAGTATACATGCATATTTGCCCTGTTACTATAAGAACAGGGCATACAAAAAATTGTCCAAAAAGTCCACAATCATTTTGACCTACATGTTAGGAAGACAAGTAAATAATCTCATTCCATTTTCTTAGTTTTTACACAAAAGCCGCTTTTCTACCATCAGGCAAAACCGTTCTCATTGCTTAACCATTCCATTCCGATCCGGCCCAGCCAGTATGGATATGGTTTAATTTTCCACCATGGGGGCTGATAACGGAGTTCTTTGGAATCTAATACAAATGTGTACATGCATTCTGCCATGCTGAACCAAGCTCAAGTGTAGATATAAGTGGAACTTTTGGAAAAGTGGCTAAACTGTAATGTTGACTTCATTTGTCGAGCTAAAATATTCAACCCTGTTACCAAAGTAATCAATCAAAGAAAAAAGATGGAAAAAATGAATTTATCAGTGTCAATACCAATATCAATACCTACAAACAAACATTTTGTCCCAAACTACACTGCCCAGCCAAAAAAAAAAAAAGTTGCTGTTTGGATTTTAATAGGCAAATAATGGATCATTATTACAGTGATTATTATTTTTATAGCATGTTATATGTATGTCAACGGTTCTTTTAATCCTAAAAGATTGAGTGTGTAGCTTTTCATTTCTTAAACAACCATGTATTAAGATGTATCATGGCCATACAATGTCAAGATTCATCAGATCTTGTTTTGACAATGCAAGTGGTGAGCACTCTGTAAAGTCTACTCCAGCACATCCCAAAGACTTTCAATGAAATTAAGGTCTGGACTCAGAGGTGCCAATTCATGTGTGAAAATGATTCTTCATGCTCTCTGAACCATTCTTTCACAATTTTAACCCTGATGAATCTTGACATTGTCATCCTGGAATATGGCCATGATGTGTCTTCCTACATGGTTGTTTAAGAAATGAAAAGCTACACACTCCATCTTTAACGGTTAAAAGAACCGTTGCCAAACATATAACATGCTAGAAACATAATAATCACTGTAATAATGATCCATTCATAGATTCTTAAGTATTTGCCTATTAAAATCCAAACAGCGACTTTTTTTTTTTTTTTTTGTCCGGGTAGTGTACATCTAGCCTGTACTATTATTTTTCATGTTTATTACTAGAACATAACTATCACAATAGTCAGTGTTTTAAACTACATTTAGATATGTGTGGTAAACTGTATTCAGACAGTTGTTGGTAATAAGGCTCAAATCTGAAATTAATAGAAAATTATATAAAATTATATTTCCTGAGCTGCCCAAACATAATTTTCTGATGTGTCTTTTTTGCCCTCTTTGTTTATACAATGTATCACAGCTATATCGAATTGTGCCAGACTCTAAACTCAGGTGTTGTTTTACTAATACATATAGTTTGTATCAATCAGTAAAAATGAAAGAGATTTTTCTTTTAAACCCTGCCAATTCTTTGAAATAAGACATGTGAGAAAGTAGAGAAAGACTGACATGTGGACTTGATCTCTCTCTTCACCTCCAAAGATGGATGCTTTGCAGATTTGAGAGATTTAGACATTTTAGAGTTGTTTATAGTTCACGTACAAATTGCCTTCGTGAGAGTTGCTTGAGGAATGATATTATGCAATGATCAATTTAGTCAACTCTTCCAGGACAACTTTGAAGAAGGATTTTTTTGTATTCATTGTTCTTTAGGTATTCAACAAGTGTGACTTATGCAATGTGAGGGAACAGCAAAACATTCTATCTCTCTGTTACCTGATATCGCATTATAATAACAAGAATTTTATTTAATACTATTCAATCTTTTTATTTTTGCAGAGAGATTTGCCGAGATATATAATACACAGAATATAATACACAAAATACAGTAACTGTCAGCAGTTATATCCATTACATGCTCAAAGATATTATTGTAGGCAGGGATAAACTATAATAATTTAATACTTTAATGAAGCTGTGTTTCATTTCCTTCACAGTCAGCCACATAGAAAATGTTTCTTTTTAATGATGTAAGATAGCCATTGGCTATTTTTTCATCAATTTGCTGTTTTATTTTTCTCTTTAAACTGTGGTGGCCGGAGGACTATCATTTGGGAATTATTGTCAGTTTGATCCTGAAAGACTAAAAGATTTTTACACTCAAATGATTATAATATGTAACATTGTGAAATGTATTTAATGTACATTTTTAATGTAAACAGCATAGCTATCAATATATAATGAACAGTCATATGGATTTTGTAAAAATATTAAAAACATTAAAACCAGGTCTTTTTTTAATATTATATTATCAATATCAATCATTTTTTAAAAGTAAGAGTATATTATACATTATGCAGAAATTGTCTGCTTTAACGTAGACAGAGATGGGTGCTTTTTTGTCCATTCACATTCATAACTCATTTGTAAGTGTAATTCACCAAAAGTATATTTAGTTTGGATAAATGTGTCTGCTAAATTAATAAATGTAAACACCAACTTATTTAACTTAAATTTTATAGTCATAAATGCATAGATTTAAGGATGCTCAATGAAACCCTATTCATTTTTCATATAACCTCATCATGACATCACACCTGTGACCGCCAAAATGTGTTTTATAATTTTGCAGAATTGCTCCAACCAAAAGTCTGCATGACTGCTGCTGCCACCTTGAATCAGCCGGGCTTATTACTGACTCCCTCGCTGGCCTTTCTCCAACTCAAACATCTTAGCAGAGCCTTGTTCTAACAGGAACCAGCTTTGAACATGTCTGTTTAATAAACTTTGTTGAGTGGCATGTGCTTGTGTGTGGATCTTCAGAACAGGCCTCATAAATGTGCATGAACTGACAACACAAATGGCACTTATTGCAATTTACAATTAAAGGAACATTAGAGTTTTGTGTGGCTTGATAGCTGTAGTTTCCCAACATCATTTTTCAACTTAAAGCAGTTACTTACCCACGTCTTTGGAAACCAATATGACTTTCTTTCTTTCTTTTTAGTGTTCTGAAACAAATTAATTATTAATAACTTGAAGATCCAATACTATTACAATAAAAGTGAATGGTGACCAACAGCTCTCAATCAAAATTGTGAGTGAATAATGGCTTAAATTTTAGTCTTTTCAGAAGAACTTGGAATATAGCACACAAATATAATTTGCATGGACTTTTATGATGCATTTTTTTTTTTTTTTTTTTTTCATTTTGGAGTTTGACACCCCCATTCACTTTCAGGCCCTGTTAACACTAGTGCGTTTTCGTTTTAAAATGCAAAAGTTTTGATACGGTTACGCCTGTCGTTTACACTACGTCAGCGTTTTCGAACCTTGAAAACAGAGACTTTCGAAAACGCTTCAGACTCCACTTTAGTTTGAAAATGCCAGGGTTTCATTTCAGTATAAACGGACCAAAACAGAGACTTTTGAAAAGGATGCCGTGGCTGCCCACATTCGCTCTGCATATCCTTGACGACCGTGTAAACAATAGCATGGAGACTGAACTGCAGTCTTTGCTGGCTTTGTTGTAATTTTTAGCAGCCATTGTGCAGTTAAACTATGTATATAATACAAATACTGCAGCTGCCTACATGCGCAAGAGGCTACTGTTTACACTTGTACGCGCCAGCCCAGTGTGCATGAACGGTCATCTGACATGCGTTTTCGGTCATGTAGCGTAGACAGAGGTAGTTTCTGAAACGCTGTGGAAATGCCAGTGTAGACGAGGATCGTTTTCATTTTAAAAAGCTGTTTTAAAACAAAAACACACTAGTGTAAAGGGGGCCATTGTATGAAAGAGAGCAGCTTGAACATTCTTTAGAGGTTCTCCTTTTGAGTTCCATGGAAGAAAGTCAGTCATACGTGTTTGTTACAACGTGAGGGTGAGTAAATGTTGCCTGGATTTCCATTTTTGGGTAGACTACTGTTCCACTTAAAAATGTACATCTTTGCAAACGTTGCATAACTGTCACTGTGGCAAAAACATTTCCTGTTCCAAAACTGGTATCATTTTGAGCGTTAAAAAAAGCCATTAAAAAAAGTTTCATGCAACCGTTTTTTTTTTATTATTATTATTAATTTTCTTGGTATTAGACAAGAAATGTCTTGTAGTCTTTTTTTGAGGTGGAATGGTGGTAAATAACACAGTTTCACCAAAACCATCTGGCTTCTGTTTAATAAAATCTTCTAATTAATATTAATCCCTGCAGTGCAAAGCATGCTGTGCTCTCTGCCACTACAGTATAAGGGATAATTTGCATGCATATGCATATTCTCATACAGTGAAGGACCTGTAGATTTTTGTGAAGACCTGTTTTCTTAATATTCTCATGTGTTTTGGTGCTTTCTTATAGTTTGAAGGCTGCAGTAAGGCATTTTCCCGTCTGGAGAACCTGAAGATCCACCTACGCAGCCACACCGGAGAGAAGCCCTACATATGCCAACATCCAGGCTGTCTCAAGGCCTTCAGCAACTCCAGTGATCGAGCCAAACACCAGCGCACACACCTGGACACGGTATGAATGGCCATTCTTACTGCTTTATCAGGTTAAAACACAAAAAACATTTAAAAAATGCACTGCAAAAAATTATACAGTGGTGTTCAAAAGACTGGGAAGAGAAAAAAACAAAACAAATGAAATATTATATATATAAATATAAATATATATATTTGGCCACTAATTAAATAAACACATACTAAGACATTCTGAAAGTTCTGTTAATAAACCCCACTGTATGTATATATGAAGTTATGTTTCATCATAAATATACACTCTTACCCAGTCTGAAAAATGTGTACACCAATAATGAAAACAAACAAGCGAAGAAAGCTTACTTGTCACTTTTTCCAGACGTAGTAGTCCCCTAAAATAACAGGGTTTTATTTACACTAAATTCAGAAGGAATTATAGTCTGGAACAGTGGAGAGATCTCCTTTTACTTTAATAGCCACTTCAGTGACTACTAGCTCTGGTTGTGACTACTAGCTCTCTCCGCAGCTCTCCGACAGCAGCTCTCATGCCAGCCTGTAAAGCTGTGTAACAACCAGCCTGCAAGTGATATCTGTTTCCTCAGTACACTTAAGTCAACAGAGCTGATTTATTCAAAACAGGGTGGTTTCGTTTGCTGCTGTCAGTAAGGTTTTGATGGCAGGCACAGCACTTCTAATTGTAGATGTGCAAATATCGTTATTCGTTCGTGGAGCACATCTGTGTAGGTGATTGTTTAGGGCTGTTATCATTATGTCACTCTGTAGTATTAATGCAGACCTTGGGAAAGTTATCCAATAAAGCACTTTTCACTCTCCATCGCACTCTCTAAATGTGCAGCTAAAACATATGTGCCCGGTTTCACAGACAAGGCTTAAGCCTAAAATGCACATTTGAGCTGTTTTAACTTAAAATATGTCAGTGCCACTGTTTTGTCTCAGGACACACACCAGTAATGTTTTTTTTTTTTTTTTTCTAAGGCCTGTTTATAAAAGCTAATTAAATGTTCTAATTTAACTAATGCCTAATCCTGGCTTAATCTAAGCCCTGTCTGTGAAACCAGGCCATGATGTAAAAAGTGCATTGCTAGAGAGACAACTTTATTAATTAGTCAGTGCTGTTTTCAGAATTTGTGTAGCTCAAGGTGATGTGTGTGGTTAATATTTGAAGTGGACAGATGCAGAGATTTCATAATATTTACTTAATCTTTTTGTGTGTGTATCACTCTGCACCTGTGTAACAGCCTGTGGAGGGTTTGTTTGATGTTGTCATGTGAAGAATCTAAAAACCTTTATAAAAAAAATAAAAAATAGAAAAAAAAAAAAAAAAGAAAAAAATCATGAACTGTCTCATACTCTGAGTTAAGAAGGTTAAGTATTTATTAATTATAGTATATTTATAATTATTATAATTTTGGAATTAAAATTAATTTTGCTGCATGAAGTAAAAAACAACAGCAAGTGTTACAGCTATTATTATAATGAAGAAAAAGGCCTAATTGAAAGAATAAAATTCTTCAAAAGAAAATCTTAACTAGTTTGGCATGTACACTACCGTTCAAAAGTTTGGAGATTTTTTTAATGTTTTTGAAAGAATATACTCACCAAGGCTGCATTTATTTGATAGTAATATTGTGAAATATTATTACAATTACAATTTAAAATAACTTTTCTATTTGAATACATTTATAAATGATGGTAAAGCTGAATTTTCAGCATCATTACTCCAGCATTCAGTGTCACATGATCCTTCAGAAATCATTCCTATACGCTGTTTTGGTGCTCAAGAAACATTTATTATTATTATTATTATTATTATTAACGTGTCATGTGCATGTAGTTATAATTATTATTTTAATTATTTTATTTTATTTTTTAAAAGTGGTGAAGCTTCTTTGTTACAGTATTATTAATATTTGAAAAACAAATTAAAATCATGTGGCACAGCATGCAGGCAACAAACAAACAAGCAAATATTAAACAGGAAATTATATCATAGAGAGGACCCCTGCGTGAACATATGACAAGCTAAAGTTAGTTCAGGTTGTAAAGTGTCATGGGATTTGACCTGTCTGAAAAACATAATGATATTGATAAATTATTCTTGCAGATATTTCTTGTGTTATTTTATATTTTCATTCAGTTAATTGTTCATAAATCATTCAATTGAGCATTTTAATGACTAATTTATCCTCATCTCTTCTGCTGTGCTTCTTGCTTTATTATTTTATTCAACGCTCTTCATAGAAACCGTATGCATGTCAGCTCCCAGGATGCACCAAACGTTACACCGACCCCAGCTCGTTGCGCAAACACGTCAAGGTCCACTCCAGTAAATCCCTGCAGTCACAGGACAAGGTAACAATTTCAAGTGTTTATTTTTATATATTGGGAGACTCTTCAACGCTTAGCCGCACTCCATAACTTAATAACCTAAAAAAATATGCACACACCACATCCAACTAGTTAGATGATCTTAATTATCTGATAAATTATGTCACATTATTTATTGCATTAACTTCATCAGTAATTGTCATCCCAGAGATCTTTGATGAAAATGCCTATTGTTTTATGGGCTGTTCCTGCTTTCCAAACAAAAGAGAATGAAGGAGATCTTTGTGTATTCCCATGGCTTTGGCATTCTAAACAAGAACACATGTGTTCCCGTAATACAGTTAATAAGCAGTGCAGTGCTATTCCTCAAGAGGCCAGATGTGACATGCAAATAGCAAACATGCTCACCAGCTCCACTGAATGCTCAAATGAATCAACAACAGAAAGTTTTTTTTCAGCCTCAATAAGAATTTGCGGCTCTCACGGTCAAACCATACCTCAAAAACGGGTTATGAGCGGTACTGCTCTACAAAGGTAAAATTCAGTAAATGCACCTATGTTGGAACTAAGAAAATAACTTCATTTTTTTTTATTGAATTTCTTCAATTTTAAATCAGTTATTACACACTGATTTTTCTGTTTGACTTTAGGTGAGCCAAATCCATGTCACAGGACAGATACTAGTCTAAAGGATCCATACTGTCCTTGACCTGATTTTGAGATCTAGTGATTGTTTCTCAGATTGAGACATCAGTGCTGTATATTTTATAGATACAGTTGCAAGAAAAGTATGTGAACCACTTGCAGAATCTGTGAAAATAAGAGAGATCATACAAAATGCATGTTATTTTTCATTTAGTACTGTCCCGGGTAAGATATTTTACATAAAGATGTTTACATATAATCCACAAGACAAAAAAATAGCTGAATTTATTAAAATAACCCCATTCAAAAGTTTGTGAACCATTGATTCTTAATACTGTGTGTGGTTACCTGAATGATCTACGACTGTTTTTTTGTTTTGTGATGGTTGTTCATGAGTCCTTTGTTTGTTCTGAGCAGTTAAACTGAGCTCTGAACCCTTTACAGCAGTGACTGAATGATTTTGAGATCCATCTTTTCACACTGATGACAACTGAGGGACTCATACACAACTATTAAAAAAGGTTCAAACATTCACTGATGCTCCAGAAGGAAACACGATGCATTAAGAGCCGGGGGTGAAAACTTCTTGAATTTGAAGGTAAATTGTACTTAATTTGTCTTCTGGGAAACATATAGGTATCTTCTGTTGCTTCCGAAGGGCAGTACTAAATGAAAAAAATTGATATTTAAACAAAATATTATAAAGAAAAATTTGTACATCTTCATCCTGTTCAAAAGTTTTCACCCCTGACTCTTAATGCATTGTGTTTCCTTCTGGAGCATCAGTGAATGTTTGAACCTTTTTTAATAGTTGTGTTTGAGTCCCTCAGTTGTCCTCACTGTGAAAAGATGGATCTCAAAATCATTCAGTCACTGCTGTAAAGGATTCAAATATGCAAAAAATGCTCAAACTGAAGAATCTGCAGGACGTGGAGATTTTTTCTGAAGAACAGAGCTCAGTTTAACTGTTCAGAACAAACAAGGGACTCATGAACAACCATCACAAAATAAAAAAACAGTCGTAGATCATCCAGGTAACCACACACAGTATTAAGAATCAATAGTTCACAAACTTTTGAACTGGGTCATTTTAATAAATTCAGCTATTTTTTTGTCTTGTTGATTATATGTAAACATCTTTTATGTAAAATATCTTACTCAGGACAGTACTAAATAAAAAATAACATGCATTTTGTATGATCTCTCTTATTTTGTTAAAATGATTCACATTTTCACAGATTCTGCAAGTGGTTCACATACTTTTTCTTGCAACTGTATGTTTTCTGTATCTTGACAGGTCCAGCTACGCAATAAGGTGGAGCAGGAAGTTGTGGACGTGTGCTTGGGCTTGCAGCATCTCCATGGCTCTACTCCTTCAGTACACAGCCCAGACTACAGGTGTCCCACCTCCCTCACTAAGATTCATCAGGAAGGCTTTACTGGTAGGTGTGCTTGTGGGCTATCCTGCATTTGTTTTTTTTCTATGGAAGGCCTGAGAGACAGCTTGTGCTGTAAAACTGAAGGAAGGAAAATGTGCCTGATAGAGATAATCGCAATGTTGTGTTTTTAATGCTGATCCTGGGATCATCTTGGCATCCTAACTAACCAGCTTCCACAGAAGACTCCAGCATGATTTTTAGATGGTCTTTTCTACGTAAAAGGCACCCATGTTTTGTTTATCTTTTGAGAAAAAAGACAAAAATATTTTAATTTGAATTTGTAAATTTGAATTCTAGACATGCAATATTTATTACGATTACTATTTTTATGGTTTATTTTATAGTTGTTTATTTTATTGTATTTTTTTATACTACAATTCTCAGATTATTTAGCCAAAATGCTCAGTTCAAGTACTGCTGTGGAACACAGAACCTTAAACTGTGGTCTAGTTTTTAGAATTTCTAGAATTTCTGAGTTTTGATTTCTAGAATTCTGAATTTGCAGTTCAGAAAATTTGAAGCTATAATTTTATCACTTGAACATTTACAGCTAATTTCACAACTAAAAAGGTTAAGAACAAAAAAAAAAAAGTTTTAAAAATACAAATCTGAATATGCAAATTCAAATATTTTTGTCATTTTTCTTCTTCAGTATAAAACTAAACATGATATCAGTCATTATTAGCTAGACTGTAAGACTTACAGTATAATATAAACTACTGTTCAAAAGTTTGGGGTTTGTAAGATTTTTTTTTTTTTTTTTAATTATCAATGTTAAAAACAGTTTTGCTGCTTCATATTTTTGTAGAAATTGCTATATTTTTTCAGGAATATTTAATTAATAGAATTCATTAGAAATCTTTTGTATCATTATAAATGTTTTAATCAATTTGATGCGTCCTTTCTAAATACGAGTATTCAGTTCTTTAAAAAAAAAATCGTACTGACCCCAAACTTTTGAAAGCTAGAAAGAACCCAATAATGCGAATAAAAGATGACATTGTGTAACTCTACACACAAGCAGTCCAGCTGCTATCCATTTTTAAATAGTGCACAGAAAAAAAAAGTTTATATGTGCATGCCATTTAGCATTACAGATGTATCGAGGGGAGAGTGTGCTCAGAGCCCTGTCCACTCCCTTCCTCATTTCCCTATACCCATCATTTACACTACGTACTATTTTTGACATCAGCTGTTCCGACGAGCTCAAAAGACCAGTGTTTGCACCGTCACTGGGCTCCCACTGTGGGCAAACGGCCACCCCACGCGTGTCTCTCACACTCCAGAATCTTTTCCATTCTAGCTGTTTTTCCTTCAGATGCTTGAGACTGAGTCAAGAAGCTGTCAGACAGCGAAGGGGCTCCTTTAGTCAACACCTGAAGTGAAAATCCATGAGGGCAGTCCACACTAATTGCCTTAGATGACTTTTATAAGAGATGTGACAGGCAGAGAGAAGCCGCAGATATTCGTCTAGTTCTGCCTTATAAGAAAGAAGCATTTCTGTTTCGAGTGAAGAATGACTATGACTGTTTAACATCAGCAAGCCAAACTGACTACATTATTAATTTCTGACCAGTCATGTTCTGTTTCTCTTGTTTATTTTTCAGTCTTAGTTTTCACTGTCACCATTTGCCTGAGTTCCAGTCATTCCTTTGTTGTCATGGTTTCTGAATAGTTACTACCTGTTCCCTGTTCCATCGATTACCATCCTCTGCGTATTTAAGCTTTCTGTCTTCCTCAGTTCTTTGTCTTGTGTTAACGTTATGTTGATTGTGTATTGGCTTTTAGCTCTCTTTGTTTATTAAATCTTGGGCATATATTCATTCATTCTGCATCACCCATCTCTCTTGGATCTTTTTTTAAAGCAACCCCTGACAGATTGGATAAATACGGCAAACAATTATGTGGATATTTCCACAGTCCATCTCCTTGCTCCCTCCCTCGAGGACTACACAAGGCACTTTCTTGATCTGGTGTGATTCACTACCGCGACCGCTTGCTTTGGCACCGCTTAGTTTTTTGAGGATTTATTGTACAATGAGCTTGAATAGGAGATGTACTGCAGTCACCGCTGGTCCCATCCAATTCCAAGTTGTTAAAGTCATCACTGAATAAGCCTAGTTTCAAGTCATCCAAGTAGTCACTGGTTAAGCCCAACACCACGTCTTCATCGTCCAGCACCAAAGTCTTCTTTGTTGTGGATGGTCTCGCCCAGCCTCCCTCTCTCTCCTCCATTGTCTAAGCCATCCAGTTCTTTGTCCTCACCTTCTTTGTCTCCCTTCAGCCCCTCGGCTCCTCCAGTGGTTCTGCTATGTTGCACAGATCCGCCAGGGGCTTCCTAGCAATCAGCTCAGCCTTGGCTCATGAATCCCTCAGCTTCACCTTAAGCTTCTAAGCCCTGGACTCCACCTCAGCCCTCCCACCCATCGGCTCCACCACGGACTGCCATCCCTTAGGCTCCGCCAGGCCCCCTCGTCCCTCTGGCTCCACCTTGGTCCATTGTCGCTCTGGCTTTGCCTCGGGCTTTAGAGTCAGCAGCTTGGTGTCACCCTGACTCTTCCTCACTCTCACCATCTCCGCCCGGTCTGCCAAGCCCACGCCTACACCTCTGTCACGCCCATTGTGGCCCTCCTGGCCTTTGGCATCACCCTTACTCTTCGTTCCTTGGTCTCCATCTCTATCATCTCCACCTCAGTCAGTCATCTCCCTGGTTTCGTCCAGTCTCTCCTCCACGGCTCCACCATGGCTCCTCCCTCCATTGGCTCCACCATGGACCTTCCTGTCATGGCTCTGGGTCATCCACCGGCTCCTCTCGTCTCTGTCTCCACCCTGGCTACTCCCACCTTCACCTCGTCCCTGGTCATCATCTCTTTGGTGTCTTCTTCTCCCTCCTCAGTTTGGACTGTTTTTGCAGTGCGAGGTTGTGCTTTTATTTTTTTTTATTTTAAAAAATAATATATTTTAATATATTGTAATATTTAATTTATTCCTGTGATGGCAAAGCTGAATTTTCAGCAGCCATTACTATTTCTTTTTATTATCAATGTTGTTAGAGTTCATACTGAAATTTTAGTGACTGCAAGACACTTAATCAAAGTCTCCATTGCTCTCCATTTAATTGCTGTCTAGAAGAAGCAACTGTGATGTAACTGGTAACTGAGAGATCTCATTTGTGATTTTTTTTTTTTTTTTTTTTTTTTTTTTTTTTTTTTTTCTCGTTCCTTTTTTGTTTACAGCATACTCAGAGGAGGATGAATCGTGTAGCAGAGTCTTATCTGGAGCCTCCAGTGTAACACTGGAGCAGCCCAGCATGGAGCACAGCAGCATCAGCCTTCACAACCATCTGCACATTAACAAGCTCAATCAGTCGAGGTGAGGATCACCAATCTCTCAGTATGAGCATTACAATGTATGACCAGGAACGTCATGATATATGTTGTGAGGTTACCTCTAGGCCAACAAGTCAACAATATATATAGTAACTTCTCACTGCTTTTATGAACAAAATGATGCCCATGTATATATGAGTGCACTATTTTTGCATTGTGATGATAGTGAACATTTTGGTGTCAAACTTTAGTTGCCCACCCCAGGATGGCATCCTAGTAATGTCACTGCCTCGGAACGTAGCATAATATAAATTTTAGCAAGTATACAGCATGGAAACATCCAGTTTGTTTACAATATGGGATACATATGGGAACAATTTTACTTGAGTCTAATTGGCTATTTGTCACTGACTGGAGGACTCCCATCTGCAGTGCATATATGTGCGTCAACCACGGCAGTTAACAACATGTGCTTATGATGTGAAACATTAAAACAGCACAGCCGATGCCATGGGAGCAAATCGTCCCTGCCCTGAGAACGAAGACATTATGAAGTGTGGCAACACATGTTTCTTCAGTAGAAAAATATTATCATTATGCATTCGCATGGGTCTTTTTACAACACACATTTAACCCATGACCTGTTCTCTCAATATTACTGTTGTGCTGTCACGCAAATATGCTGATTGTGAAGGGATTTGATCTGGATGTCTTGCATTAAGATGTTTATACAATCTTATGCCATATGGACAATTCAGAGATCATAGGGATTTTTTTTGCAGTTTTGGTCACTGTTGTGGTCACTGCTAAGTCTTGCGTAAATTTTGGCTCTTAGTAATGGCTTTAATAATTCTTCTCATTATTTAATTTTTCTTTATTGTTGTTAAAGAAGCGTGTTGTTATACTGTCACTCACCACAAACAGGCAGTGTTTGTTTCTGAACATTTGCTTATCCAGACGTGTCCGGAAAGGGAACACATGCCACGACTTGCTTTATGTAAACAACAATCACTCTTGAGGTGATGTGACAAAAACAGAACTCTGTGGCTGTAAACAGGAAATGTGTTTTATCAAATAACAAAACATATCAGCAGAACCTACTTAACACTTCACGCACACTATTTGTTGCCAGCTATCCTACAATTGACTATGTGACAGAAACATTGAAGGCTTGGGTTTGTGGTCCCAAAACAGAAAGCTAATTTTTCCCCAAATGGGTTTTAAATGATATTAAACCTTTTATAACTAAATTATCTTTTCTAACTCCCATCATCAGAATCTGATCCAATTGCAAAATGTGTTTCGTTTGGCAAAAAATAAGCATTTAGGAGACTTTGCTTACTGAAGATTGTTGTTATTTCAAAACCCTGTTATGAAATGTGAGATTTTGAGCGACTTGTGGTTCATTTTTGAGTGAATGTGGGTGTATGCTGATGGACTTTAAAAGAAAGTAGGTATCAGAAAAGATTTATATCATTTAGAGTTCCTCTGGATATTTGGTCTTTCATCAGTTATTAGCCATTTGATCTTCCTGCCAAAAGAATCATTCAGTTTGATATATGTTTGCATTAAAATATATGGGTAGTTGAAATACTCTGAAGATGATATGTCCTGCAGTTTGACAAGCTTTACTTCATCTGAAACTATTTGAGCATTTTCCACATGATTTTATGATTTATATTCATGCCGTTTTATGACCTCATATTAAATGAGACTACAAGGACTTTTTGTACTTTTAAAAATGCATATATCACTTTACACCACCATTTAAAATGAACAACTGAAGTGATTAAAATGGTGAAAAGCTTTCACAGCTTCTAAAATACACTTTTCCTTGTACACTACCATTGAAAAGTTTGGGGTCAGTAAGATTTTTTTTAAAGAAAGATACTTTTTTTTTCAGCAAAGATTCATTAAATCGATCAAAAGTGGCAGTAAAGACATTTACGTTGTTACAAAAGATTTCTATTTAAAATCGAATTTTGGAAAAAAAAGAAAAAAAAAACTTTGCGAAAAAATGTCTCACAGTTTCCACAAAAATATTAAGCAGCACAACTGTTTTCAACATTGAAAATAAGAAATGTTTCTTGAGCAGTATATTTAATATATAAAATGGCATATTATATAAGGATCATGTGACACTAAAGACTGGAGTAATAGTTCCGGAAAATTCAGCTTTGCCATCACAGGAATAAATGACTATTTAAACACAATATTACACAATATTTCACAATATTAATGTTTTAACTTTATTTCTAATCAAATAAATGCCATCTTGGTGAGCATAAAGAACTTCTTTCAAACACACTATATCTTACCGACATCAAACCTTTGAATGGTACTGTACATACATATAAAATTTAACCTAAAATCTTGGTTTATAAATCTAAAAATGCACATGGCAAGTTATGTATTTACCTATCCATAAGCCCAATATAATTAATGTTTTTCAGTCAATGACTTGACGAGACATATAAGTGCTTTAGAGCTCCTTTAATAGTCAGAGCAATGTTTGGTAGTAGTAATAACTTTTGGTCCACCTGTAAGTTTAAAAGGAGAACTGTTGGATCCATAAAATCTTTTCCGAGATGAAAGTTCCTGCCCTGTAAAGTTGAGTCATTTCATTCACTTATTTAATGACCTCCTCAAACATGACAGGATACGTTACCTAAATGTCTTTGAGCGAGTCTTTCACTGCGGTGTGCTGGCCGAAAATAACGCAGTGTCAACCAAGAGGAGGATCAGTGTGATGGGTAAATTGGGATTTTTAAACGCTGCATGAAAGATTCCTCTCATTCCAGCCTAAGGGTGCGTACGGGCAGCTGGCTGTGATTAGTGCATATAGAGAGGCTCGCTGTGAAAATATGGAGAGTGGAGCTGTTTTCTGAGTTTTGTGCTGACAGCCGCTCTATTGGGACTCAGCCCTCTGCTCCACACACATGGCAGCGCTACAGGGCTCTCACCAAACACACACACCACTTATCTTCCTCTCTATACTCTGGAGCCCAGTAACAGGACACAGCACCTCAGACCTGTAGCATGATGAACGGATGGATGCATGTCTCATATTCCGTGTTCATTTGACCAAAACTTTTTTTTTTTAAGTTATATTTATGGGCTTTTGTGCCTTTATTCGGAGAGGACAGTAGAGAGCAGACAGGAAAACATTGTGTAGATAGGAGGCAAAGGACAGGAATCGAACTCAGGTCGCTGTGATGAAAGCATTTGCGCCGCATGTTGGCGCATTAACCACTAGGCTATCAGTGCCTTAACCACTAGGCTATCGACGCCAACCTAATCAAACCTTTTGAGCTAAAAATCCCTAAACAAGCTTAATTCAAGCTTAATTAAGTTTTTAAAATTTTGTTGCTAATAGTGGTGGGTCAACTGGAGTTACATCAAAGCCAATAAAATGTATATTCAGAAACATCCAGCCCAAATATTTGTGTATAAAATCAAAATGAAATTAAATTTATTTTCCCCGAAGAAAAATGCTTTTTTTTTCTTGAACTTGTAGTCCTGTACACATACACAAAACAATGTCAAAAATATTAAATAAATAAGAGCAGTAAATAATAATGAATAAAATATAAACTGAAAAAATAAAATGTAATAACTTTAAATAAAATTTTTAAACAAAAATAAAAAATATTACAGATTACAAAATATAAATGAAATATCATGATTATAAACATGATAAAATGAATAAAACAATAAGAATATATCTTGAAATGTGTCCATGTAATGTGTCCATTTTATTTATATAAATGTTAAAATAAATGCTGATACAAAATGGATATATTTTTGCATTACCACAACTCATCACCAATATCATGTTATTATCAAAAAGTTGTACAAATATTAAATGTGTGGCTGTTCCATATTTTCATATTTCTGAGATTCTTTCCTAAGTTTCTTTCTCACGAGATGTTTCATAAATAGTATTTTAATGCTTTATTCATTTTACATCTTATAACACTTAAAATCTTCCAAAAGAGACTTGGGTCAAACACCCTCGGGCCTCTCTGTAAGGGGCTACATCACTTAAATGAACACTATGCTCCACATAATGTACATCATGATGGTTCTTTGCAGGCTAGCTGGCTGTGAGTCCCTCTGAGTTACAGCCTATGCTGGGCTCTCAAGAGGAATGAGTTAGAAATAGAAACATTCTTTCATCAGTTACTGATCCTTACATAGTTGGATTAATGTATCAGACATGTCCAGAACTCTTAGTAAGTACTGCATGTGAACTATTTGTTTTTATATTTTGTTTTTATGTGTCATGACAATCTTTTCTGAGATTTTTTTTTTTTAAGCAGTTCTCGAATCTTGGCTGAATTTAGCATGCACTAGAACGAGCGAACGAACAAATGAATTTGAAAATGAAAACAATAAAATAAATAAATTTTATTTTTTTTCTTAATGAATGCATTTTTTATTCTTGATATACTGATATTCTCTATATTTGAACTATAAATATAGAAAGAATTACATTTATGCAACAATGAACCATGGGACTTGAATTTTCTAACTAATTTAAAGGATTAGTTCACTTTCAAATGAAAATTACCCCAAGCTTTACTCACTCTCAAGCCATCCTAGGTGTATATGACTTTCTTCTTTCTGATGAACACAATCGGAGAAATATTAATAAATATCCTGACGCATCTGAGCTTTATAATGGCAGTGAACGGGATCAACGAGTATGAGCTGAAGAAAGTGCTTCCATCCACATCCATCCATCATAAACGTGTACTCCACACGGCTCCGGGGGGTTAATAAAGGCCTTCTGAAGCGAAGCGATGCATTTGTGTAAAAAAACATCCATATTTAACAAGTTATGAAGTAAAATATCTAGCTTCCGCCAGACCACCTTCCGTATTGAAGTTACGAAGAAAATGTAAAACTCGCGCAGTTCAAAAAGCTTACGCTACGTCCTATGCCTTCCCTATTCAACTTACGGAAAAAGCTTAACTGACGTGACGCCAGTTCCATTTTTTTTTTGTAAGTTGATTACGGAAGGCGGTCTGGCGGAAGCTAGATATTTTACTTCATAACTTATTAAATATGGATTTTTTTTTTACACAAACGCATTGATTTGCTTCAGAGGGCCTTTATTAACCCCCCGGAGGCGTGTGGAGTACATGTTTATGATGGATGGATGCACTTTCTTCAGCTCATACTCAATGTTATTGCTCACTGCCATTATAAAGCTTGTATGTGGCAGGATATTTATTAAAATATCTCTGATTGTGTTAATTAGAAAGAAGAAAGTCACATATACACCTAGGATGGCTTGAGGGTGAGTAAAGCTTGGGCTAATTTTTATTTGAAAGTGAACTAATCCTTTAAAGCCCATTAAAGAAATGTTAAGAGAAGTTAAGCATGCATGAATTTAAAAGCAACTGCTGTGTTGTTTCAGACTTTCTCCACTGGTTTGTGGAATCAACCTGGTCAGTGGTACCAATGAGCTCCAGTCTGTCTCTGAGAAACACATCTCCTTCCTAAACCCACATCAAAAACTCAACCAGATGTTTAATGAAGTACCAATAAATCAGCAAGGTAAGAAAGCTATTCTGTATTACCTTCATTAATGTTAAAAAATGGTGAAAGGCATTCTTCATTCTGCTGGTTTTTATACTCTCGATATTTCCGCAAACTGACAACTTGTTGGCACCAATGCTGGAATATGCATTAACTTTACAAAATGCAGCGGCGTTAGTCAGCAAAGCAAGTCTGAGACAAAAACCTCCTTCAACTGATTTTACAGCCTGTTTCAGGAAGGCCTTCATTTACGGGAACACAGAGCATTTCATGAAGAGAGCCATTGTTGCTGTTAAAGATTTATAGTTGCATTTGCTTGTTTCCCATTGTCTACGTGGTTAGTTTATAATAACAAGTGGCAATGATTAAAATCTGGCTCTGTTAAATCAGTGTTCAACGACAGCTCAAAAACCACTAAATTAGATCATTTAATCAGATCCATGTGCATGTTAACCAGGACTAGGCTGGAAAGATGATTAGACCCCTTTTGTAAACAAAATGTGAATTTTTAGGATGCTCCATAAATCCTTTAATTAAATATTGAGGTGATTTTAATTTTAAAAAGATGTTTGTCTTTTTTATTGGTGGAATATCAAGTAATATAGGAAGTAGAAAATGCAAATAAAATGTGTTTAGCTAATTCTGTACTTTCTGTCTTTGTCTAGTTTTTCAGGCCACTTTTAATCGAGTTGAGCAGATTTCCTGTAATGAAAGAGACGATCTGCATAATTTTGACCAAAATGGATTTCCTTTTACGTGTATAAACTCCTCTGGTAAGTGTCAATTTATGGCAGTCAGCTCCTAACCTTCATCTCTGGTTTAATTCTGCAACCTCTCTCTTTGTTGGCAGGATACAGCTTAACTCAGGACATACAGTAGGTGCGTGGGAATCGCCCCTCCTTCCTGTCCTGCTCCGGTCAGGGTCTATATGAGCACTGCCTCAGTCAGATCTACTCTCTGTAGACTTGAGACACACCTTTGAACCGCTGCATCGGAGAGCAGAAGTGTAGGATCAAGGACATGAAAGCATGCGCTTTGAGGAAGTGGAGCAACATTCATTGAGAGATTGCTTGAGCATTGAGTCAGAGAAAAGAGAGACTCCTTGGGCACTGATGATAATGATGCAGCCTTATGTTTTGATGCTGAATAGACACTGTAGTTTTCTGTTTGAGTGTGCACAGAGAATGTTAGGAGATATGTTGTTTATATTGAGTTGGTATTTTAACATGACACAATTCTTTATATAACATGTTTTGTTGTATTTTCAGACATTAGTTTAATGTGTGACACAATATCACATCATAGTGTACCATTTTGCCGTCTTTCTCAAATAAATTACAGAGAAATATCTGTCTGTCAGTTTTTTTTTTTTTGTTTTGTTTTTTTTGTCCATCCATCCATCCATCCATCCAGATTGTTTCAGGTGTTTGACCATGAAATGCTCCTCTGCAGGCTAACAGAAGGAAGTATTACTATAGTAGATTGCTGCCATCTTGTGGTTAACTCGAATATAACGCCTATAAAGTTTGTCTTCCTTTTACTCGAACTGTAGTTTAATAGCTAATAATAAGGTGACCAGATTTCTGAAATGAAAACCGAGGACATTTCCTAGTTCTTCAGTGGTCAAAATATCATTGAAATCTCATTTATTATTATGAATTAAAAAAAAAAAAAAAAAAAAAAACGGGGACAGACTACATTTGGGGGGGCGGGGGTGAGGGGATATAATAAATAATCACACTATGAAAGCAGATCAAAACAGTTTTTTTTTTTTGTTTTTTTTTTTACAAAAACACATTACAAAAAATAAATATAAACATGATACTGTATTTAACTTTTTTTTTTTTTTTTTTACACTAATTGTTTTTAATATCTTCACAAACTGAATTTGCTGTATACAGTAATTACAACTTTTTGTACCTTTTTAAATTTTGTTTGTGCTTTTGGAAATGGACCTTTACCATCGTTAGGGTTATTCAGCACTTTAGGCTCATTTTGAGCACAAAGTAGCCTGTGTGCCTTCTGCAAATGTAATTATTGCAAGTGTAATTGGTTAGAAGATTTTTTTTTTTTTTTTTTTTTTTTTTTTTTAATTTGTTCATATCGGGGTGTACTTTAACCGACGTGGTATATAGATGTGTCGTGTGTGGGGGAATTACTGTGTTGTGACGGCGGAACTTTCGCAAACGTTTAAAATTTTGTGCAAAACAAAAATACCACACCATGTTCGGGCCCTGTTCTAGCCTAAAATACATACAAATAGTATTACTTTAATTTAACATGGGTAGAATGTGACTACCTTGAAACCGATAACTTTGTCTCTTTGATAATTGATGATAACAGTGATTTGTCATATCTCATCTTTAGTTCTTCATGGCTAAAGTAGTGGAGCGCAATCAGTGTAGCTTCAGCCCCCTCTGTTGGTCAAAGTAATCACTACACGACTGTTCTGGCTACCAGTCTATGTTGGTCGGGCTTTTTAAAAACGGGGACATTTTCGGGGACAGCTCTAGTCGGAGACAGGACTCCAAAAACCGGTAGCCTGTACCCGGAAAACGGGGACGTCTGATCACCCCTAGCTAATAAACATCTCTTTTGGTATTTATAGGCTATTATACTTACATTATTCTAAAGTTTTTTTTAGCTCTTGGTAGGACTTTTTTTCCCTTGCCTTGCTCACCGAGGGCCTTAAAATAATTATGCACGATTTTCTATGAAGTTGCTATGAAGCAAAATATAAAACTTTATATACATTACACAAAATGTATCAACAATATGTTCAATGTCAGAATAAAGGGGAGAAAAGAGTTAACAAAGACTGAAAAAGATTAAAAAAAAGAAAAGAAAAATAAAATACAGAGAAAAGGAACATGAGGGTAAGATGTTAATTTATACATCTATTGAAGTATACAAATAAAAGTCACTGCAAATTGAAGTCGTCCTACTTGACTTCTTATTTGATGAAAATGAAATAGTGTTAAAGCAACAGAGATTATGAAAAGCACTACTAGTAGGCTAAACAACGTGTTTCGGCGCCGTGGACACGTGGCTAAAAGTCAACCTTAAAGAGGTAAAGAAAAAAAAAAAAAAAAAAAAAAAAAAAAAATATATATATATATATATATATATATATGTATATATATATATATTTGCGATATGAAAATCAAATATAAAGTGATAAATATTGACACTATCATGTTTTGCCAATCTACCAATCTGATTTTAACTGAAAGAGCGCGAGCAGCGTGTTGTTGCTATGGTTACCACCTCAGGCGAAAGCAATTTCTCGCGAGCGTCTTCTTAGCACACGCTTTTATGGTTTGTGGACTTTTACCCAACCCTTGGGGTTACTGAAACGTTGTTTGAAAACGCTCTTGAAACGAATTAACATATAGTTTCGTATAAAAGGAATATACATTTTAAGAGACCCCAACCCCAACCCCCACAGACTCAGACCCCACAGTATGAAGCAAGTGAGGGTAAGGTGCCAGGTAAGTTCCCCTTCTGCTCTGTTCACTCACCAACTTTCCCTCTGCATCACACAGACAGGAAGCAGAATTTCCACATTCCAGCCGGTGCTGTGTTGATCAGGACACACCCAGCGCTCGCACACACATATTGTACAGTAGAGACGCGATGGGACTGCTGCTCTAGCGCTTTGTGTTGCGGTCATCTGAATGAATGACAGTTCTACCAGCAGCTCACAATAATGACACGTGAAGGTAAGCGTCACTTTACCGTTGCTCTGTAACTATTGCACCCATATTTGCCCGAGTGGATTTTAGTAAAGTTAGAATTGCTCCGGTAATATACAAAGGACATAGAGACAGTGGTTTTGATAAATAAATAACTTTTTAGTAAATTTATTAACTAGAAACGTCTTATGTTGAAAGTTTCTGCTTTGCAGACATAATCGGATTGTTTTGTATTGACTTGTTACTGTTTTATCAGTGCTAACCAGACGCACTGTGAAGTTGCGCTTGAGTAAAATAAAAGATCCGCTATCTGAGAGGAAAGTGCCGGACTGGGTGTAACAGCGCGCATTGTTCTGCCATGAGATCATGTAGGATAGGTTGGAATATACTCATCGCTTTAATGCATTCGTTCACACATTAGGAAGAAAACTTTTTAGTTTGCATGTCATATTTAATATGCCCCCCTTTCCTTAATGTTTAGTTGGAACAAACCCTGCGCTCCAGATACTTGTACCTTTAACCTCACAGTATTGATCTCCCTTGCACAATATATGGATAACTCAATCAGTCACTATAACAGTCATTATTTTAAAGAAAAGCGGTCGACATGTTTATTATAGGCTGTCCTTTTTACTGGCCTAAATATTAATTTCTATTTCCAATTGAACTCAAATTTTGAGGACTAGCAGTTGCAATCACTAATAAATAAAAGGGTTAGTTCACCCAAAAATGAAATTTCTGTCATTAATTACAAACCCTCATGTCGTCCCAAACCCTTAAGACCTTTGTTCATCTTCAGAACACAAATTAAGATATTTTTGATGATATTTTTGACGTTGCTGCCTATGTGTGTTTCTGAAATCCAGAAAAGTAGTAAAGACATCACTGAAATAGCCGACGTGACTACAGTGGTCAACCTTAATATTATGAAGCGACGAGAATACTTTTTGTGCACAAAAACAAAACAAAAATAACAACTTTATTGAACAATTTGTCATACGCAGTTGATGTGGTGAACGCAGTTCCTGTTCTACATTATATAATTATATAATTATTACACTGAGCCGGTGTTGTGCCGAATTCTGACCCCCGCCAAATTATTATCCCCCTAGTATTAGTAGGTTTAGGATTAGGTGTGTGGGAGGGGTTAGGTTTAGGGGTGGGGTTAGGATTAGGCAGTCAGGTAGCGACTTCAACTAGGGGGGTAATAATTTGGCAGGGAGTCGAAATTCCGCACAACACCGGCGTTCGGATGTAAACACAGAAGCGCTGAACTGCGTATGACAACAGTTCAAATTGTTAAATAAAGTCATTATTTTTGTTTTGTTTTTGTGCACAAAAAGTATTCTCGTCACTTCATAACATTAAGGTTGAACCACTGTAGTCACGTTGACTTTTTTAACAATGTCTTTAATACCTTTCTGGACCTCAAAAGGTGCAATGACGTTGCTGCCTATGTGTGCTTCAGAAACTCACAGATTTCATCAAAAATATCTTAATTTGTGTTCTGAAGATGATCGAAGGTCTTAAGGGTTTGGGACGACATGCGGGTGAGTAATTAATGACAAAAATTACATTTTTGGGTAAATTTAAATAGGGAAACACAAAAACTGTTTTTTAATTATTAACATTTTGTTTAAAGAAAATAAACCGTTATAACTGGAAGGATCTAGTTGTTTGTTTGTGTGGCTCGTGTTTTTTTCCTACATTGGGAAACACTACAAGACAATAAGGTTTAGGCTTACAGGATAGAAAATATCATTAGCTCAGTATAAAACAATAGTCAATGGAAAGTTGATAAGAAAAGCAAACCTGTGTGCATTTAAGAGAGAGATCTGCACTTATCTGCTGCTTAGATCAAAATTTAAGTGATTGTTTTGTTAGAGCTTGTTTGCTAAACTTAAGCTTGCCAAGATTGTTTCTCTTCAATGGCATTAAGTGCTTAAAATAAAGAATTTAGAGCACATTATAAAGGACTTAATGTGGGTTTGGACATCTTAGATTAAATCTGCAAATCTCTCTATTACCTATCATTACTTCATTATAAGAATTACTTGTAATAGCTAATTTTCTGTATTACATCTACATTTATAATGTTTGTCACTTTTACAGATGACATATCATTTCAGAGACACAGTGTTGGGTAAACAAATAGCTGTTGATGATATCTAAAGTAAAATAAGTGTTTCAGCAGTACTGAATGCAGAGCTGGATTGGCCTGGTTCCTCACCCCTCGTTCCTGATGTGGATAGTCTGTGTTGTCAGGGGGTTTGCACATTCCACTCCTATTGTTTACATCAGGAAAGTCTGATGCCAGGCCTGTACTTGTGGGGGAACGAAAACATGTACAGTCCTCTGCACAGCAGGGAAAAAGATACCGGAGTAAAGTTTTTTTTAAAGATAAGAGAAGAATTTGCTTTTTTCCCTGAAACTACTCATAAAAAAAACAAAAAAGTAGTAAAAAAAAAAACAAAACAAAACCTAAAAGTCTTATTTTCACTAATAAAAGAAAAACATTTGCATTAATTCTTTCAAATATACTGTTATACATGCAGTGGTTGTTGTCAATAATCAGTGTAAGCATAAATTTATGCTTTTCATAGCTTCAGAAATTATATTACATACTTCTGTTTAATGAATGTGAACAGGAAAGCACTTATTGTCTTGCACCTCAGCCATCAAAGGATGTGTGGGTGATATATTTGTTCAGTTCCCAACCAACCGTGAGCTGCATGGTTGCCAGATAAGATGTTTCTCTGTGAAGCGTGGACTCCTGATCCCAGACTCACCTCATCGCCATGCCAACTCCCACACTAATGACAACAGTGCCGAAGCCATGGCAATGTTGCTATGCACATGGGATCTTTACCTCTCTGCTCAACCCGAGCAAGCAGATCCCTGGAGGTCAAGCTAGAACATAACAGAAAGAGAGAGATTAGGCATGCATGCGATATTTTACACTTAAAATGTAGAATCAGAGAGCAAAACTGTAAGTAATTTTTTGGTTGACTGTGCAAAGTGTAGCACTTTCAAAACAGTTTGTTTTAGTGGTTCGACCTGTCAAACCAATCTGATTAATATTCCTAGGTACAGTAGCCATCACTCATTTTAGTAAAATATATTATTTCTTTTTACAAAATATGTAATATTAAAATATATAAAACAATATTATATTAAAATTGTATATGTGCATTACAATATATATATATATATATATATATATATAAAAAGTGATAAATGACTGAATTTTTATTCATTTTAACATTTTAAAGGTTGGGTAAAGTGGGTAAGTGACAGAATTTTTTGAAACTAATTGAATGGAACAGAATGAAACTACTGTAATGTCAGATTAGTTAAATGCATTAATTACATGTGATAGCATACATGATAATATGATAAAATTATGAGCATTTGTACATCTCTAAAACTAGATTTTAGATGTTGTCAATAGATTAATGTATGTTTCAGTGTTAAAGGATTAGTTCACTTCAGAATTAAAATTTCCTGATAATTTACTCGCTCCCATGTCATCCAAGATGATTATGTCTTTCTTTCTTCAGTCGAAAAGAAATTAAGGTTTTTGAGGAAAACATTCCAGGATTTTAGTCTTCACCAGGGTTCAATGGTTGAAGGTCCAAATTGCATTTTCAGTGCAGCTTCAAAGGGCTCTACACAATCCCAGCTGAAGAATAAGGGTCTTATCTAGCAAAACAATCGGTAATTTTCTAAAAAAAAAAAGAAATTAAAATTATGTACTTTAACCACAAATGCTCGTCTTGCACTGCTCTGCGATGCGACCACGGTAGAGTGAAAAACTCCATCTCATTTTCTCCTCCAACTTCAAAATTGTCCGACATCGTTGTTTTACATTTTTTTTGTAAAGACTGTTTGACTTAGTCTTTGCACGTTCACTTTAAAACACTTGCTTCCGCAAAATGAGCAATTGTGGTTAAAAAGTATCTAATTATTATTATTTATTTATTTTTTTAGAAAACGATATATCGTTTTGCTAGATAAGACCCCTTATTCCTCATCTGGGATCGTGTAGAGCCCTTTGAAGCTGCACTGAAACTGCAATTTGGACCTTCAACCCGTTGAACCCTGTTGAAATCCATTATATGGAGAAAAAATCCTGGAATGTTTTCCTCAAAAATCGTAATTTCTTTTTAACTGAAGAAAGAAAGACATATTGGATGACATGAGGGTGAGTAAATTATCAGGAAATTTTAATTCTGAAGTGAACTAATCCTTTAAGGCCCCGATATACTTCAAATTAAATAGAAGAACGAACTGATGTGATGTAATTTCGAACAAAATCAGGCCAAAACAAATTTCGTTTTGTGTTTGTTTTAGGAGTTTGAAATGGCTTGCCAAAGCAAACTCTCAGGAAAAGTTTGCTCCAGCTGCCAGAGTCGTTAAGCAATCTATTGAATAAAATGTAATATAAATAAATGTGACGTGACTTTACTGGAGTGCTAATTTGCAGAGCTCGTGCTAACATACCCATGTTGTTATGATCAGATGCTTTTCTTATGCTTTCCATAAAAAATCCTTGCTGTTTTCTCATTTTTGTTGTGTTTATTTTGTTACTGAGAGGAAAGCGTGCAGCACATATTTACATATTCATCTAAACCCAGCTCTCAGCAGTGTGGACGGCGTCAGATATTCGATAACAGTATATCTCTGCTCACGTAACTTCATTTTTTCCCAAAATGAAGAACGAAAAAGAACTTCACCGTGAGTAGGAGTGTTTGGGAAACCTCTTTGGAAACAATCATTATTTTTGTCATTCCATTTGGTGCCACACATGGTAAAGAAATTATGTCACTGTTTAATAAGTTTGAAGTTTTGTCTAATCCTTGGGTTTTTTGTTTTTGTTGTAGGGCTTGTCTTTTTATGCGGGTTGGGGATTCTCCAAATGCTGAGTGTGACTGAAGGAAGCATTGGGGGATGTGGGTGTCCAGCAGCCAGCATTTTGTCTCACTTTCCATCTAAGGTATCCAATGACACATGCTGCTTGAACTACTCAGGATCCACATTTAACCAGATGTCGTGGCCAGCTTTTTTGTCACATACACACTTGCAGGTTTTGGACCTGACGAACTGTAATATCAGTCACATTGATCACAGTGAGGTCGGTGACGCTGTCAGTTCACTGAGAGAGCTGTATCTCAGCCAGAACAGACTGACATCTCTCCCAGCTGACTTCCTCACTAAAGCTTATAGTTTGGAAGTGTTGGATTTAGGAGTGAATCATCTGAAGGATCTGCCTGAGCGATTTCTGCAGAACTCGGACAAACTGCGAGTGCTGATCCTGGGATGGAACCAGCTGAGCGCTCTGCCTCATTCAGCGCTTAAGCCTTCGCTAAAGCATCTGGAGCTCATTGGAAACCCCTGGGACTGTACATGCTTGCTGTGGGAGGGGCTTCAAAGTGGTCTGCATGACAACTCCAGCAGCCTTCAGGACCTCGTAGGTAATCTGACCTGTGCCTCTCCTCAAAATCTGGCAGGGCGGACGATTTGGTCTTTGCAGACCAGTGACGTGTGTCATGTGGCCAACCTGACCGCTCTCTTCATCCTGCTTCCCCTGCTCCTCCTCCTCAGTTTGGTGCTGTGTTGGTGCTGTGGCAGAAAGAAGAAGAGGAAAGAGACTCCCTCGTTCAGCCCAACTCGCAAAAGGGCCAACAACCCCCATTGCAATGGACGGTGGCCACATGCCAAACTGCCCACTGAGGAGTCAGCTGTGTCTGTCGACAGCGGCAAGGAGGTCATACTGAGGAACCAGCTGATGCTTCAGCCCTCGTCCACCCTGTTAGGCAGCACTCGGGATATTTATGAGGAGGTGGAGATCAAACTGGGCTCTGTGGACTCGCTGGCTCCTCCGCCGTCAACTTGCTCCACAGAAGGGACCGCAGGAAAGCAGGACCTGGACACGGTGAGTGTGAGTGAGGTGATGAAGGACTCGGCCGATCGGGAGAAGGCGTACTTGACCCAGTCCACTGAATACTACAGCCTGGTTCCCGGGATTGAAATTGAAGACTCCGATCATGGAGAGTATGAAAGTGTGGACCTCTCGTGACATTACAGGAAATGCCGCATTTGGTTGAAATACTTTTACTATGAAATACTATTGTTCCCCCAAAAATGAAAATTATCCCGTGATTTACTCACCCTCAAGCCATCCTAGGTGTATATGTATATATATGTATATATATGTATGTGTATATATCTTCATTCAGACGAACACAATTGGAGATATATTAAAAAATATCCTTGCCCTTCCAAGCTTAATAACGGTAGTGAACAGGGGCCGTGTTTTTAAGCCCCAAAAAATGCATCCATCCATCATAAATATAATCCATACGGCTCCAGGGGGTTAATAAAGGCCTTCTGAAGCAAAGCAATGGGATTTGGTAAGAAAAATATACATATTTAAAACTTTATTAACTAAAATAACTTCCGCCAAACAACCATAAGCGTACTGCACAAGCCGACTTGCGCCAAAAGAGTAACCCCGATGCGTTGTATGACGTAGGATGTAGGAGTAGCGTAAGCTTAGACACCTCTCGTGGTTCAAACAGAGAAGCTCCTCTTCTCTTATATCGAAATCCTCTGACATTTCTCTTTAAAATTTCTTGTTTTAGACTACGAGACCGGTGTTTTGTTTTGCTCTATCCTTTGAGCTTCCGCGTTCGTCATTGCATCATGCATCAGGTCAGAGGTTACTCTTCCGCCGCAAATCTATGCGTACGGCCGTCTGCTGAAAGCTAGTTATTATAGTTAATAAAGTTTTAAATATGGATATTTTTCTTACAAAAACCCTTCACTTTAGAAGGCCTTTAATTAACCCCCTGAGGCTGTATGGATTATATTTATGATGGATTTTTTGGGGGCTTCAAAACACGCCCCCACTCATTATTATAAAGCTTGGGAGAGCCAGGATATTTTTAAATATATTTCAGATTGTGTTTGTCTGAAAGAAGATAGTCATATACACCTAGGATGGCTTGAGGGTGAGTAAATCATGGAATAATTTTCATTTTTGGGTGAACTATCCCTTTAAGTACACTGGAGTTTTGTATCTCTGAATTTAATTGGATCACTGGTCATTACGTTATCCATGATTACGTTATCCATAAGGAAGTCACTGCGCCAGTGCGGACCCATTACTTTTGCATACAACGTGAATGAATTACTGTACTGATAAAGTGTCAAACAGAGCTGTATGCAGACTCAATCAGTCTGTTGCCAAGATAAGCTATCATATAGCTGTCGCCTGAATATTTTCATTATATCGAGATTTTTATATCTTCGTCATCTACTGTAATTTAGTTGGGAAGTTTTTATTATTGTAATCTTACTTTGTTTCACATTCAGTTACAGTGTTTAGTGTACAATGTATTTGGTGTCCCATATAATTTATATATCATATTATGAAGAGGAACAGTAACAGTAGAGAGCAAGAGAACATTAAACACAACCACAGTCCAGCCTCTTGGTCATAAGCAACCAAGTCTGCCATTGTAACTATAATTGAAAACAGTGCTTTGCTAAAATTTGATGTATGATGGACCAACATTTCTCTCCTACACAGAAGTATGGAGGTTGGTATATGAAGTATGAAGTTTTTTCTAACTACAGTGCCCTCCACAAATATTGGCACCCTTAGTAAATATGAGCAAAGGTGGCTGTGAAAATAAATCTGCATTGTTTATCCTTTTGATCTTTCATTCACAAAATTCTAAACTTTCATCGAAGTAAAACAATTGAAAGTTGGGGGTAAATCACATTATGAAATAAATGTTTTTCTTCAATACATGTTGGCCACAATTATTGGCACCCCTAGAAATTCTTATGAGTAAAATATCTCTGAAGTATATTCCCATTCATATTTACATTTTTTAGCACACCAGGGTGACTAGGAGCATGAAATTGTCTAGCCATGACTTCCTGTTCCACAGGAGTACAAATATGTGTAAACACAAAGGCCAAATTCCCTTAATAATTCATCACAATGGGTAAAACCAAAGAATATAGTTCTGATGTGCAGCAAAAGATTGTTGAGCTTCACAAAATAGAAAGTGGCTGGGTTCAAGAAAGAGAGGATTTCATCCAGACAGAAACAATATCCAGCATATTCAGTTGTCAGACACGACTGGAACTTCAAACGGGACCGGCTTCTATGGTGAGATGAAACTAAAAAAAGAGCTTTTTGGCAGCAAACCCACCAGATGGGTTTGGTGCACACATGGATAAAAAGTACCCCATGCCCACAGTTAAATATTACACTGGATTTTTAATGTTGTGGGCCTATTTTTCTGCTGGAGGTCCTGGACATCTTATTCAGTTACATGGTATCATGGATTAAATACCAACAGATAAAAATCAAAACCTGACCGCTTCTGCTAGAAATCCAATAATGGGCCTTGGTTGGATCTTCCATCAGGACAATGATCCAAAACAAACATCAAAATCAACACAAAAATGTGTCACTGACCACAAAATGAAGCTTCTGCCTTGGCCATACCAGTCCCCTGACCTGAACCCTAAAGAAAATGAATGGAGTGAACTGAAGAGAAGAAGCACCGACATGGAGCTGTAAATCAGAAGGATCTGAAGAGATTCTGCATGAAGGAATGGTCTCTGATCTCTTGTCAGGTGTTCTCCAAACTCATCAGGCATTATAGGAGAAGACTCAGAGCTGTTATCTTGGCATATGGACATTGCAATAATTGGGTGTCAATAATTGTGGCCAACGTGAACTAGAGAAAAACATTTATTTCATAATGAGATTTTCCCCCCACTTTCAATTGTTTTACTTAAATGAAAGGTTAGAATTTTGTGAATTTTTTGAATGAAAGATCCAAAGGATAAACAATGCAGATTTATTTTCATAGCTGCCTTTGCTCATATTTACTAAGGGTGCCAATATTTGTGGAGGGCACTGTATATATGTTGAAAACAGTGACCATTTATTCAGACGTATCCACATTTGGCCACAGCTGATGTAATCATTATTTTTGGCCTTGTTAATAATTAATTTACTCTTAGCGAGTTCAAATGTGCATAATCAAATCAACAGAAACAGCTATACTAGTCAAATGAAGTGGCTTTCAGATAATATCAGGCTGACTCAGCGAGTACAAGTTAACATAAGCAGATTTCAATGGAAAGAATAAATGAAACAAAAGAGTTTGAGTACGTATACCATACAGAACAAATAACTCAACTTTTACCAATAAAATGACTTTTTCTATCTCACATCCATTGTTATTGTTAACTAAAACTAAAACTATTAAAAATTGTAATAGTTTTCGTTAATTGAAATAAAGCTGAAATGAAATAAAATATAAATATCAGATGAAAAACTTAAATGAAAATGAGAAATTTTTGCCTTAGCAACAAACTAAAATAAAACAAGTTAAAGCTGAAGTACTAAAATTACTAAAACTTATACTGAAATAAAAAAATAAAACAAAATAGAAATATGAAAAAATCAATAAAAATGATAAAAGCACATAAAACAACAAACTAAAATTGAAATAAAAACAAAAATATATATAATAGTGATAAATATATATATTATAGTGTAATAGTGATTTCAAATTATTATTGAATGCTGTATGTATATATTAAATAACACTGCCAATCTCATTGACAAAATGGCAGATCTCAACAAATCTCTAACAAGAGTGATGGTGAAACAACACAGAGATGCTGACATGCAAACTGAACAAAACACAGTTTTTGTAATCTTGGGCGCACATGAGTTACACTGGATATGACATTCTGTATGATTTTAATATGAGAGCTTGTGGCATTAACAAAGAATCTTGAAAATGAGAAATTATATTTCATTCTTGGCTTCAAATAAATGCTTTTTCACATAATTGGTGTTCTGATGTTTTTGAGACTTTTCAGTGTTAATTAATCGGAGTATAGATGCTAATCATTGGCTGTTTAACTGAAATTGTGAAAAAAAAAATTTTTTTAATTGAAATTTGTTAATTATACTGAGTCCTAAGAGAGCAAGTAAATGAATATAGCCCTTCCACACTTCTCACACTGGCCTTTGCAAGATGCTGTTTATCTGCCTTTGTGTCCCCATAATGACCCAGTCCATTCATTAGTGGCTAAAATCACTCAGCAGTAATAAAAAGCTAGCTCTGATTTCCTCCTGTGTGGGAGTTTGTAATTATAGCATTGGGTTACTCCGTCCCAGTAAAACCTGCAGCGCAGAAATGGCATCTATACCTGCCCTGCTGCTGGAGAGAATGTTATTTATGTGGGCTCTGTGTGCACTTTACAGTTGTGAATCTCTATTTTTAAACACTCAAGATTACCTCTGAGAACACAAGCTTGTTCTTTTATTTAGAAGCATCATTTTATTTATAGACCATCATTGCAATTGTGAATATACCATAATACATTGGTATTGGTATATTTATCACATCATTGTTGTAGTGTTGCTTAGCAAACTACCTGTAACTACTTAGCAAAGACAATTTAATTTAGGGATTAACAAAACACGCACACGCGCACACAAAACACACTTTTTTTTTTTTTTTTTTACTAATTCAATTATCTTAAAAAGACTGTTTGCAACTGTATTGATGTATTTTACATAGATATGCCTACCTAAAGAAACGTTATCATGATTCTTCTCACCTTACTGAATTCAGCTGGAAAACAGGGTCAAGGATCATTTTGCTGTTTAACAAGGAAAGAAATGAGTGTTCTGCTTGAATGAAGTGAACTGATGTATCCAGCGCTGTGATGGGTCTCCCAAACTGGTGTAGCTCATTGTCTCTTATTGTCTACCGCCCCCTAGTGTTTTTACTCGTCACACCCTGTGCATAAGCTGATAATCAAAAGATAAGCACCCTCTCTGTGGAAATAGTCTGAAAGAAAGAATGTAATGATTTAATGATGACTTTAATTGATATTTTAACTATTTAAAAAAGTAGTTAAACTGTGAGATTTACATCCGTATAAAGGACAGCACATGTTCCTTGGCTGAAAATTTAACTGTAACTTTTAACGTTTTTTAAATAAATAAGCAGCAGGCTTGAACCTACATTTGTATCATGTTCAAGAACATATTTAGAACCTCTTTTTTTATCAGTGAGAGAAGTCTTATAAAGACCACAAAAGCGGAAATAGAATATAAATAGAATACACAACAGCAATCAGTGTTATGAAATGAGTTCAGGTTGTTTGGTTGGATATAAAGCACTAGTGGGTTTAAAATCACTGTTCTTTTGGGTGTGTTTGTCGATGAGCGGTTCACACGAGAATGGTTTTACAGCAGTGACATGAAAGAGGATTTATAACAGGCTATGTAAATAATACTACGGCCTTTCAAGGAATTCAGGTTTTATTGCATATGCTGTAACTAAGAATTCCTAAATTCTTTTATACTTGTTGTTATTTAAATTTAATATTAACATGCATCAGAGAACAGGGATTCCCATACAGTGTGATTTCCAACCATTTTCCCCAGACATGGGGTTTGAGGCTTGCTCAGTGTTCTTACACAAGTTTTTTTTTTTTAAACTAAAACACTATATTATAAACAAAGAGCAAAATCTTGATCAAGCGATAAATCGTCATAAATTAGACCTTTACTGTGTTTTCAAGAGTAATCTTTCATAATGATGACACCTGTGTGAAACTGACATTGACCACAAACATGTTCTTTTAAACTGGGTTCCCAAACCATAAATCACCAGATGGATTATAGGTCCACATTAAAGACAGATATAAAGGTGAAAGCAAGAGGTGTGTTTTCTCTCTAAAAGAAGACGGGCTTGAAACGAGCTTGAGGTAAGAACAAAAAAAAAATTACTGTTCCATTGACAGAATTGTGGCAACTTCTAAATTCCTTGGGTTTTTCCTAGTGTTCCACCATGACGGTGTCCTACACGCTCAAGGTGGCCAATGCCAAGTTTGGAGGCTTCTCAAAGTTGCTCTTCCGATGGAAAGGAAGCATTTACAAGCTTCTATACAGAGAATTCATGGTCTTCTGCTTACTGTACAGCTTCATCAGTGTTATATACAGGTATTGAGACATTTCCAAACACTCTAATAATCCACATTTTACAATTATCGATCATTTGGAAGTTTTTTTTTATTTATTTAAAGCAAATAGCATGTGAGCAATAGTACAACACAAGTGCAACTCATCAATCCATGTTGCATCTTACAGGTGTGTCCTCAATAATGAACAACAGGAGATGTTTGAGCGACTTGCACGTCATTGTAACAAGTTTGCTAAACTCATCCCCATGTCATTTGTTCTTGGTGAGCATAAATGTTCTGACCGTAGCAACATGATATTACTTACTCCTTGGATTCCTTATAATAAGTTAAACTGGTCTGTGGTCCTTGTTAGGGTTCTATGTCACACAGGCGTTTCAACGCTGGTGGGGTCAATATACAAGCTTTCCCCTGCCAGATAACCTGATGATGGTCGTATCTGGGAATGTCCATGGCACAGATGAAAGAGGCCGTCTGCTGAGGAGAACTCTGATGAGATACGCAAACCTGTCATCGGTCCTCATCCTGCGCTCCATCAGTACACGAGTGCGCAAGAGATTCCCAACTCTGGAGGACATTGTGGAGGCAGGTAAGACCTAAATTTTTGCATCTGAAAATGTTTGGGAGGAATTTGAATAGAAGTACTTTTGAGTGGATTCCCACATCTTCATTACATCTAATGAAGTAAACAGATACTGCATCAGATACTGTTTCCTATGGCAGGGGTTAAAAGTAGATTAAAATATATGAGAAAATAAAAAAGTGATTTAAATAAATAAATAAATAAATAATACATTTAACAATACAGTACTATATTAAGTTGAAAAAAACTTAACAGATACTAAATATTTTCCAAATAATATTTTAAACTGGTATCACATACAATTTAAATTAGTATAAATTGGGTCTTTATACATGAAATTTGTCACCTTGGAATTATAAGGTTCTACCTGAATTTCTGTCAAAATTGAGTTATTCACATATTCTTATTCTTATTTACATTATGTGATGTTTTTTTTGAAAGTTGTGTACATTTTTTAGAAAACAAAAAGGGTCTATCCATAAAGGAGTATGAAATGCAAAAACTTTGAAGCTCAGTATCCCAAAACTGCTAGAATGCAGATAGAACCTTCTCATTCCAAAGTGCTGAAATATATTTTGAATTTTAGGATGGGTCTCCCTTGCGAGGATACTCATATTTGGTGCTCTATGGCCTCTAAAAGATTAAAATCCCCTTATTATTATCTGTTATTTTGCAGGATTCATGACCGAAGAGGAGCTTAAGAAACTAAACCATCTGTACTCTGACTTTAACAAGTACTGGATGCCACTTGCATGGTTTGCAAACCTGGCATCACACGCAAGAAAAGAAGGACGTGTGAAAGATGATATAGCCTTGCGACTGCTTATGGATGTAAGTGCGTTTAAACATGTCAAGATAATGTATATGCGCAATAAAAGCACAATAATCCCTTCCTTTCTTCCTCTTTGTCAGGAGCTGAATAACTATAGGTCAAAGTGCAGCATGCTCTTCCACTATGACTGGATCAGCATTCCCTTGGTCTACACGCAGGTGAAGCTCATCTAACAGGTCTTTCATTGGTGTAGCTCACACAGTATGCACCTCAGGTCATCTCACTTCTGTTTGGACGCAGGTAGTGACTGTGGCGGTGTACTCCTTCTTTACATTTTGCTTAATTGGGCGGCAGTTTGTGAAACCTGAGAAAGATGGGGAGAAGGTTCTGGACCTGTATGTCCCAATTTTTACTCTGCTGGAGTTCTTCTTTTACGCTGGCTGGTTAAAGGTACGATGGGTAGTATGAAAATAGTATATTTTGTTCTACAAAATTGACTTCTCTAAAATCGAGGGTGCATTCATTCTTAAAGGTGGGCGAACTTATTATCAACCCATTTGGAGAAGACGATGATGATTTTGAAACCAACCAACTCATAGATCGAAACATTCAGGTCAGTAAATGGAAAAATACCCTACTGCATTTCAAAGGACGTATGTTTGATCATATCCACGCATGACAATGTTTTTAATTTTATCTAGGTTTCTATGTTAGCTGTAGATGACATGCATCAAAATCTTCCTCCACTTGAGAAGGACAAATACTGGGTGGATAAGGGTCCTTCATATCCGTCAGCTAGTATGAAGCCTGTCTTCATGGGTTCTACACATGACATGAGGTGAACTAAAAACACCTATTTATAAATACTTTGAATTTGTAAATATCAAAGGAGCAGAATTACGTCAGGGAAAACATCAAAAAAATAGATGTTTTTCCAAAAGTCAATATCATTTCAATCATGTGAAGTTGGTTGGTCACTTAACTTGCTATGGAATAATTAAATGCATTGGCCACGTATGCAATTCTTGTTTGTTTAACTGTGAATGTTATGTTATCAAACACAATAAATTAGTAAATTATCAGTGATTAAATAAAGTAGTGTGAGCAGCTCTCAGCAACAGGAAACTGATATATAATAAAACCTGTATATTGTCAGTATTTATGCATCAAATCCTTGAAAACGTGATTTACTCTGTCTTGCATTATTGACTGTAGTAATTCTGTATTTATTAGGATACTGGAGGAAGATAGTGAGGAATCTGTACCAACAGCCAAGACACAAATGCTTGCCATCAATGTGTGGCCGACTACACACAAAGGAAAAAAGCAGAAGAGCAAGAGCTTTCAGCAGTTATGTCTTTGCTGCAGTGCTAAATGTAAGAACGAGCGCTCTAGACTTGAACAGCCTTCCAAGAGCAGCATCCTATCAGCACCGCAGCAACAAAACATGACCATGTGCCAGGAAAAACTCTTGGGGTTACCTGAAACTACAGGACCAACAAACCAAGACCCATAGATGTGTAACTTCCTACTCAGATTTTACTTCCCATGTATTTATGTATTTGGATAGTCAAAGATGAGAGGATACTTGCTGCAATATTTCAACCCTCATCCCTTCTCACACTTTTGACCAATGTACACTACTGTTCAAAAGTTTGTGGTCAGTAAGTTTTTTTTTTTAAAGAAATTCTTTTATTGTTTTCATAAAAATATCAAGCAGCACAATTCTTTCAACATTGTTTCTTGAGCACCAAATCATATTAGAATGATTTCTGAAGGATCATGTGGCACTGAAGACTGGAGTAATGATGCTGAAAATTCAGCTTTGGCAACATGGGAAAATTATGTTTTGAAAAAATAATTTAAAATGCCATTTCTATTTGAATATATGATCAAATTAATGGCAGCCTTGGGTGATAAATGACTTTTTATACCCTTAAACTTTTGAACAGTAATGTACTTTCTCAATTTTTGCAGTGATTAATGAACAACTTTCCATCAGTTAATTTGTAAAGACTCCATTGTTTATAATAAACACAGCTTCAAATTTTAAATGTAGAAATTAACATTAACCTTGATAAACCCTCTTTTCAATTGCTTGATTCATCATAGCTAATGCATTGTTAACCAGTTCCAATAAGTTTATAGATTATATATACACACACATACTTTCTTGATCTTGTAATATTTTGAAGAGACATTTTAAAACTCTAAAAAAAATTTTTTTTAATCAGAACTTTCCATGGCTCTCCAAAGTCTACCATTTACAACATGCAACTTGTTTGTACTTCTACATGCAATATGCATCTAGAAGTACAATCAATTAAGATTTATTTTCAAGACATGTACACAAGTATTGCAATAACTACTTTCATACAGGAAATTAAAAGAGCACTTCAACACTTGTGGTTTTTCTAGGAGTTTACAACCAGTTAATGCAGTACAAGTCCAGCTGCTTAACTTTCTCAATCCTCCTTTTAATAAAAACGTGTTATGTAAATGGAAGATCAGAGTCATTTTACTTTCAACATCAACATACACCAGAAACAATTATCGCAACATAAGGGACAGAGTCCCCTCTTGGCAAAGAAATTATACACAGGACAACTAAACATTGCATGAAATGAGAATGACAGGAACATGCTGAGTTGGGGTATTTTCTTTAATGGTCGTATCAAAGAGAGCTGTACATTTATTTGCCTTTCTTGGCTTTAATCTTCCTCAGGTAGAACTCCAGTTCTTTGCCCTCAATAATATAGCCATCGGCCCTGCCACACTGTCCTGGTCTGGAGGCAATGCAGGCTGTAGAGATACAACCATAGATTAAACACTTAAACTAAAGGGCAATGTTGCTGAAGGCAACATTTCAGTGGGTATCAGAAGTGGTATAAGCTTCAGCACTGTTTTATCAGTAGCAGAACTGGTTAGTTTCATCATGATCACATCAGTATTATTTTAAGGCCTCTTAACATAACTTACCAAGAAGTTTTCCCTGCAGGAACTGATCCTCCAACAGAGGACTGATTTTGCTGTTCTTTCTGCGAGTGTCAAACTTCTTTTGGACCTTTTTCGACCTCTTCTTGTTCAGGATTTCCTCTTCCTCAGGGGTCTGGATTGAGAAATCAAATACAATTAGCAATACACTGATACAGTGCACATTAATATTTGAGGATTTATAAGCTACAAGCCTTCCTCAGTGTCTTAAACTGCATCACTCACATTCAGCAGCAGAACTGACAATGTTATCATCAAAGAAAGGCAATCACTTAACTTTAAACCCTATGAATTAGGAAAAACTTGATTTGATTTACCAGCTTGGCTCCCTTCTTCCTGCCAAGCGGGAGGGCGTAGTGAGACTCATACCACTGTCTGTAAGGAGTGCTGTCCACAAGGACCACACAGTTCTTCACCAGGGTCTTGGTTCTAACAAGCTCATTGTTAGAGGCGTTGTAGACCACATCGATGATCCTGGTCTTGCGGGTACAGCCTGAAATGACATTACCACCACATTAAAACAGTCCAAAAAAAAAAAAATCCAACAAAAGCTCAGAAAATACCAGGTTGAGCATGTCTTTCTCAGAGTTAAAACAATGTTATCCATCAGAAACATTCAGTAGCAGAACTGGACAGATTATCATCATTGAAAGAGCTACACCCGTTAACGCAGCAACAAACATTTATAAACTCACACTCTGAGCCCCATGAGAAGTTGCCCACGTCGAGCCTCAAGGCACGGTATTTCTTGTTTCCACCACGGACTCTTATTGTGTGGATGCGCCGAGCTCCAATCTACAGAGAACCACAAAAATGTTTATGAAAAGTAATAAAAATCAATGAAAATGTAATTTGAGTTCAGCCATGTGTCAGTGTAACTATGACTAATCCTAACATTGGAAGGTCAAAGACTTTGACCAAAACGGCCAAAAATGACCGACCTAAGGACGTGTTTTCATCACTCACATTGGCACGAAGAGATACTTTCTAACAGCAGCATATTTAAGCTAGGTTTACCTTGGTATTTGCGGGAGGTCGCCCGAGCTCATATTTCCTTTTCTTGTGGACGGGCTTGCGTTTGCCACCGGTCTTACGGCGTTTGTGCCAGTTGTCCCTTGAGATACCTTAAGTGTAAAGAGATTAAGATGCATTACAAACCAATTTGAATGAAATACGAGCATTCACTTCTACTGCACGCTTGAGTGTTCAGTTCTCCAAGGTGTTTATCCGCATTAACAATAGGATTCAATTGGATTCATCATGTACACTCAAGCTTAAACAAAAAAACAAAACACAAAACTCATTTACGCACCCTCATGTCGTTCCACACCTGTATGACTTTATACATTGAACAACTCAGTCATCCTGCCTAAAATCTCCTTTCGCGCTCTATGGAAAAAAGTCATACAGGCTTGTAACAACATGTAGTAGTTGACATGTTTAATTTTTCGTTGAAGTTTTAAGAGCAAAAATCTGGTGTCAACCACAAAAACTGCAGTCAAAAAAAATCCACATTAGCAATATGCTAACAGTTCGGACGTCCTAAGCTCTAACTTCACAAACCTACACAATAGCCCTGCTAAAATTAGTTGTACCCCATTTATGACGAGAAATATTAAGCAAACTATAGCTGGTTAACATTTATAAGCTACCCAAATCTATCTTTAAGCTCACGTTAGACGGCCATGCAGCCTTCAGTGATTGACACATGCATCCTCTTCCCGTTTAGCATGTCGTGCTAACTGGTTTCTCATCTAAATTACATTTCTCAAACACAAAGATCCTTCACCTACGAATAAACCCACCTTGTACACGTCTCGACGTAAAACTACAGCCTTATCTGCACTCTAAACGCTGTTTGAAGGTATATACCCAATGAGCGCAGCCATCTTGAGAAATGGCTACAGCCACTTTCCCATCTTTTCTCGTTAAAATATCTGAAAAGGCATGAAATCGTCTAATTTACGCCTATATTGCTTAAAATCTACCTTTTTGATAAAGCACAGAATGAGTTTAAACAAAAGCATCATCGGATAGAGCAGATGAAGACGGATTGTCCCAGCGATGAGAATCTGAAAACACGTACCCATTCTCAGGCGCCGGCTAGAAAGAGGGCTAGCAAAGGCTCATGGGCGGGTTTCAAGCAACCACATATCGCGAGAATACCTAGAGAAATCGCGAGAGTAGTACGTTGGGTTCAGTGGGAAAACACTTGACTGCCACCACGCGTTAGTAGGTCATAACTCCGAGATTTTCCATTGTTTTTAGTCATACAAACAGTAATTTATAACTACTGCAGGATTGGGTGCAAAAACTGAAACGGGTTAGGGCTTTTCTTGTAAATCTATTCTTCTATTATGACGAAATGTTTTATTGCATTATTTATTTTGTATAGGAAATAAACTCATTGTGAAGTAAGCAAAACCTAGGTTTCACTCTCAAGTTTTTATATTTGTGTATATAAAAATATTTCCCAGAATAAGGATGTAATGAACCATAAAGTCATATTTGTTTTTGCTCATAACAAGCCCATAAGCAATACTTTTGAGAAAAGTAGCCTACATGAAAGTTTGTCAGTTAACTGATATATCTAGCCTTGAAGAAACAACATTCAATTTACTAAACATTGATGGCTTTAACTTTAAATATGTATATATATATATATATATATGTGTGTATATATATATATATATATATATATATATATATATATATAAAAATAATATTAAAGGCTTTTGAAAAATGTAAAACTAAGAAATTCAATTCTGCACTATTTCACCAATCAAATGTGACATTGCTCATCTGTCAGATGTTCTGACTTCAATTGAAGCACAATATGCTTTGTTGGATCATTTTTGAAGTTCAATATTTCAAATTGTTGTACTGGTAATATATTTTGTAATGAAATTATTTGTATTAAATTAGAAAATACAAAATACTACATTGAAAGTGTCATGAGTGGTCCCTATCAATTTCCCCACAATTTCAAACAGTTTAATTAATAATCTTGAAAGAACTGCAAAACAGGTATGGTTTATAACATTTATTTTATACTGTACAGATGTAATTGGCAATAATGTAGACATGGTTATTTGCACGGTGCTGAAGGCTAGTTCATTTATGCCAAAACTCCGCTGTGTAAAATTTGTAAACATAGTCAGGTCACTCCTCCCAAGGGCTCATGTCTGTGTCGATGGCCACACAGTTATATGCAGCATAGCGAAGCTTCTCTTCACAAACTTTAGCACTGCGGATTAAACACATTTAAAATGCAGTCAAAAAACTTTTCATTCAGTTAATAATAAAAAAAAAAAAAAAAACATCATCCATATTACATTAACACACCTTGGGTATTTGGGTAGATAAAGGGTGCTGGAACATGTGGAAGATTGAGGAAGTGCATCTGTGGTTTCAGACCTAGACAAAAATGAATTTGTTCAATATTTATTCAGATCACAACCTAAATGAACATGATCTTTTGGTATTTTCTTCACATCTTACCCTTGTTTATCTGGAAAGATGTAAATTGGAGCAGGAAGACGACTTCTGCCAGTCACAAACCTCAAAAACCTACTACGATCCTCTGGTAAAAGTGTAAAAAAAAAAAAAAAAAAAACATGAGAAATTTAGGTATTTCCTTTTGCAAGTTACTAGAAACAGTTGTTTCAGATGCAACAAAGAACCTTACTAACCATTGGTGAAGTTCATCAGGGCTTCCCATAAGTACTGCACTCTGACATCTGTTTGTTCCAAGTCTTCATAGCGTGCTGATAGAAAGTACATACAAAAAAATATATATAATGTAAGTAATGTAATGTAATATAACATGAAAATTCCCATTACATTAACAAAAATTAAGATAAAATTCTAGCAAAACAATTTTGGTAATGTGCCACTCAACTTAAAATCAATATATAACTTTGGTCCTGAAGTAAAACCAGTTGAGAGCGACTGCTGTACAGAGCTGTAATACATTTTCATCCACTATTCTCGGTTCAGTGCCTTCAAGAATTCATGCCGAGGCAGAGAATATCAATTATTAAATGCTCGTGTCAGCTGCTGTATGACTCACTGAGGCGTTTAAGGGCCTCCACTGTGATCTCTGGGTCTCCACACACTTTCTTCTCCACTTCCTGCCATGTCAGGAGATCAAGCACAGCTTGCGGCACCACTTTCACCAGTCCTGCCTGCATGGCAGCTATCTGTAGTGCAGGAACACAGCTTGGATTAAGGACTGATCGAGAAATACATGCTTAGTACGTCCTCAAAAAGGATGTTATTTTTCTACTAATTTCAAATATAATAGCCTTAATAGACTTTTTTTTTTTTTTTTTTTTTTACCTGTTCTCGGCTCTCTTCTAGTCTCGATTTCTGTACCAGGCGTATGAACTCCATGCGATCTTCATATCGGACCACCACTCCACTTCCTCCTGGAATCAGCTCCACCAGCCGCCCGTCACTCAGGGGTGTGGTGTACACAAGCTCCTGGCCGAACTTAAAGTCAAACGTGTCCTTGTCCATATGCTCCATAGCCTCCAATAACTTCACCTAAGGAATCACAGCAAACATGTTTCATCAGTTCCACTGATTTCATGTTGGTTAAGAAGTAGTCGCACCAAGATGCAAAGAAAAGGCTGATGGAGAGATATATGGGTTTCTTACCAGCACTGAATCTACTGCAGGAAAATCTTTCGTCCAGCTGACCGTTTCCCCAATCAGCTGCTTCCACACAAGCCCTGGCAAAGCTAGAACCTAAAGGATAAATATTATGAAATCCCATTTTCTACCAAATAATCAAGGAAAGCCAACTCTAAGTGAATACTAAGGTATCACTGCAGTTACACAACAAAACTGACCAGAAAGTCTTTTCCACGAAGAGCTGCGCCCATTAGTTGTCCAATCCACTCAAACTTGTGGAATTCTCGGCATGAAGGATTTGGCACATAGAAGTCTCTGGCCTCTCCAGCTCCCTAAAAACAGTTTAATTTTTATATAATGAGAGGTTCATAACTACCTTGTCAGTTACATTAGAGTCAACTCCAATGCAATGGACTACAGCAGGGCTTAAAAATGAAATAACTTGAAATAACTTGAAATAACTTGGTTGTTACCTGGTTAGAGGTTCGAGTGAAGAACGGAAGTGGCATAGAGCACTCTGATGAGCTGGGACAAAGCTCTTCAGACATGTCTGCCAGGCTGTCTCGAAATCCACCACCTGCAAGACAGAAATCTCAGGTCAGGACACTGTGTTTTATTTCAGACATATAAATTATTGTGGGTGTGAGGATATACACTATATGACCTTGATCGATGATGCCTTCTGCAATGAATTTACACTCCCACCACTGGTCATATCGTGCTGGCCACCTGTAAGAATGACGACAACACATATTTGTGTGTATAAAGTATAATAAAGTGATAGTTTATCATAAATAGTATGTTATGGAACATTTTGACTATTTAGTTCAGCAACTTCTGTGATTTCACCAGAGAGAGAGAGAAGCTACCTGTAGTCCAGAGTTTTTTCATACTTGTCAGACGGCTTCAGACCCTCATACACCTACATAAACAAAAAAAAAAAAGAAAAAAAAAAAAGTATTCATTAAACACTACTATTCAAAAGACCGGGGTCTGCTGAATGTTTTTGAAAAGTCTCTTATGCTCACCAAGGCTGCATTTATTTGATCAAAAATATTATTACAATAACTGTTTTCGATTTTAATTTATTTTTAAAAAGCAATTTACTTCTGTGAGTAAATTTAAAATTTTAAAAATGTCATTACTTTTGATCAAATGAATGTGCTTAGCTGAACAATGCAGCATTCATATCTTTAAAAAAACCTCAGAGGCCCTAAACTTTTGAACGGCAGTGTATGTTTTATGCAAACACAGAACGGGTATATTTTGTACATGTATTGACACTTGTTTTATGTGAACTACCTGAGTGAAGACAGCATTTTTACACGTGGGGTCCAGAGTGGGGTTGTCACGGTGCTCCATGGCAAGGCGACGGTTGATGTAAAGGCGGGGCATGAAGTTAGGCTTACTGGTCTCAGAGTCCTTCAGGCACTGGGTGATGAGGGCAGAGCGGCGCTTGGACAACAGCAGGAACTGCTTTATGCTCTACAGGGCAGCACAAAGTTTGAGGAAAGAGGAAAAAAAGAGTTTGGCATTGGATGTGCGATATGACAATATGAGATTGTGAATGATTAAAATGTCTCCATGAACTTACACTGAACATTTCACCAGTTACAGCTTTTTTGATTATCATCTCTATCGCGGTTACTCTCACGTGACATTGCGGTTTTTCGTCATCACAAAAGTTTATTATTCGCATGCTATTTAAAGCTATGCCAGTTTAAACTTCTAAAATATATACAAACAAGACATACTTGTCCCAGGCAAGAGTACTAACTTTGATCTGGTTGAATGTTCCAAGGCTGTAGTCCCATGCAGGCACCATATGTGGTAATAGACTGTCCAGGAGTGTGATGAACCTACAGACACAAAAAACAATACTGAGAGTTGCCCAAAGCTCACACATAAGCCTTATCAAGTCACAAATTGCTGCGTGTTACCTCTGAATGACCAGAGCACGGCGATAGAGGACATCAGGAGGTGTGCCCTCCAATCTAGGGTAGCGCACTAGGTTGGGAGACTGAAACACGTCTGCGTTGAGGCCCAAGTCACGCTCACAGGACGATTTGATCTTTAGACCCCTGATTCGTACATCGATTCCCTCATCTACAGCAAAATAAAGTGACAAGAAATGAATATTAAGAATTGAGATGAACAATCATGTGTCTGGCTTTCTCTTTCATGGCAGCACATGTCTTACCTCTGCATTCCTCAATCCTGATCTCTATAACCGGCAAATGTGATGTCATGTCCTCCAGAACACAAACCTCTCCTATTAAGTTGCTACGAGAGAAATAAAGCCATACTGTTGCAATATTCATAATCTTATATAACATTTACATATTTATAACTTGAAAATAGTGCTACTACTATAGCTTATACATATAAAATGATCATTGGCCCCAAAAAGTGGACTTTTAAACCACAATTAAAATGTATGTATGTTATTGCATTAAATAACAAAATATCTAAGTGCCATTTATTTAAAAAAAATACTCAAGCACACTTTCCAAACAAAACACTGCACCAAAAAAATAAAATAAATAAATAATAATAAAAAATTGGTAGGCTTTAAATAGTAAAACAAATCACTTACTCGTCTATTGTTACATCACTGTATTTCTTGAGATTATCTCCCTCTCCACCATATACAGTCACTCTTTTGGGCATGTAGTTATCATCTGTTGAGTCCACTGTTAATATCAGTTTGCTAAAGGAAGAGAAAATAGAATAATTTATGTTTTTATGTTCAGAGTTTTTATTCTGACTCAAATAGGTTTCCTTTTCTGAATTCTGGAGAGCAAAACAAACAAATAAACAAACAAAAACAGATCAAATATGATGTTTATTGTTTGAATCCAGTAAAAATCTGATTTTTTGGAATGTACCCCAGTCTGAAAGATCAGATCAGATTTCATGCAATGTACTGTAGACACACTGAATATTGACAACACTGTCTTAACAAACTGACAGTCAGTCAGTCTCAAAGCCTCAAATTTGATAACCAAATCAGATATGAGTGCATTGTGAACAAAGTCCATGATAATTAGAGTGACTAGCAAATCAGTTGTCCTTACTTGACCACAGTGCCTCTCTTCATGTGCAGACGGATCCAGTGCTGTCCCTGCATGCCATCACTCTCCCAGTATGTCTCAGTGTCTCCATCTGTCAGGCAGCTTGCACCACCACTGGGGTCCTCCTTCAAACATAAAATCTCACTTACTAGTCTAGAACATCAATATGTTGACACTCACAGCTCTCTGCCCTTCACTATTACACAAAATGATAGCCCTCACATACCGAACTAGAAGACACATCAATGCTGGTCACGCATTGCTTCACACTGCCAAGATTTTCATCTTCCTTCCCAATGTGGTCGTAGAAGTAGTGTACGAGGTCCTCATCACATTCAAACGCCCACGTAGGAGGGGCATACCTGGAAGACAGAGGTTGCATACAGTCAATAACATGACGCTCATTTTTTCTGGATCTATTCATTTATTCAAAACATTTAATTCATACTGTACATACAATTATTTTAGTTTTAATTTTATTTTACTTGAATACACCACTTCTACAATAAGCAGGTTTTTAACTTTCTGATGTCATAATGAAGAAAAAAAGGCTCAATAAAAGAAAGAAACTTTTTTTTGGCATAGATCTGATTATTCTTAGAAAGAAAATAATATTTTGACAAAACTTGCTTATTATTAATATTAGAAAATATTAATTAGACCAAAATAAAAGTCACGTGGTGCAAACATGCAGAAAAAAAAACAAACATAAAACAGGAAATGATACAACAGAGAGTTTTGTTTAATTATATAATACAATTTTTGTATCCATTCACCTCAGCTTTTGAACAGCGGCCTCGTCCGGCTCTGCCACCTTGGGTTTGGAACCCATGTGTAAGGAGTTTTCCACATCCACCACCTGTTCCCACCTACAAAGCCGTCAAGGAAAAACGTTGGTCATTTATATCCGTTGAATCGTCAGGATACATTTATTCACAATCAACACTTCTATATGTTAATATACACATTTCACTTTGACAGTCAATACTACTATTCAAAAGTTTGGGGCTGATAAGATTTTTTATTGTTTTTGAAAGAAGTCTCTTATATTCACCAAGGCTGCATTTATTTGCTAAAATACAGTAAAAACAGTAATATTGTGAAATATTATTATAATTTAAAATAACTTTTTTCTATTTGAATATATTTTAAAATATTTATTCCTGTGATGGCAAAGCTGTATTTTCAGCAGCCATTATTCTAGTCTTCAGTGTCACATGACCCTTCAGAAATCATTCTAATAGGCTGATTTGCTGCTCAAGAAACATTTCTTATTATCGATGTTGAAAAAAAGTTTAATATTTTTGTGTAAACCATGATATTTTTTTTTCAGGATTCTTTGATGAAAAGAAAGTTCAGAACTAAGAACAGCATATTTTTATCCAATTCACTTCAAACTTCATCAGTATAATGTCAAAACATAGCAGATGTAGACCTGCAAAAAGATTCTTGATATCTTAAATACTATTGCCATGGCAACGCATCAAACTTTAATAATATTCTTGGGTGTTTTTGAGGCTTCTAGCATGCTTCAAATTATATGAAACTCGACACACACATCAGAGTGATCAGCCTGTAGACATGGACAAAGCCTTAGAAACGGGCGTGGAGAGGGAGCTATGTAGTGCCACCTTTTGACAAAAGTGGGGGGTTCGTTTTACCTACAGTCACCAAACTCGGTACATATATTGATCTCATTGAGCTGGACACATTTCCAATTTACAGTCATTAGCTCCGACCAACAGGAAGTCAGATATTTAGATTTATTTAAGATATCTATATCTATATAATTAAGAGCATAAATGGTGTTGCCATGGCGAGCGATTAAAGTACTGACAAAAACAGGACAGGAAGAGTCTCATATCTTTACATAATTCTTTTACTTTTACCCATTTTAAATGGCTACTGCCCGCCGTGCACAGTTGCCCTGAAGCCACCGGGGTGGCGGTGGTGCCAGGGCTTGGGCCCGTCATCGCTGCTTACAGCTATATTTTAAAATAGAAATCTTCACTATCGATCAATTTATGCATAATTGCTGAATACAAGAATTTATTTCCTCAAATAAAAAATAAAAAAACACAGACCACAGACTTTCAAATGTCAAAATTTTGCTCACTATTTGAAGATTCACAGTGTAAGATTGTATGGAGCAGGGAAATATAGAAAGGTGGACATTTAAAAATCCACAAACCTGCTACAAGGCTTGTGGTCATAGCCAAACAGCTGCTGTTGGCGGCTGATAGTGTCGGGAGATTCCACCGGCACAAGTCTGTCTCCACCTTCTGTGTGTTTACACAGCAGGATCCAGCCCTCCTCTATGTCCAGACCAGGACGATACTCCTCCAGCTGCTCCTGTGATGGACAGAGAACTCAAACAATCAGAGTGACAAACAAAACATGCTGACTCTCATTTGAATGTCCATTGAGCTGAAGAGTGGAAGATTCCGGGTGCCACACAAACACATTACATGCAGTGACGTCATGAACCAGGAAGTCCCGTGTATACTGATATCAATAATGATACAGCAGATCAATCAGAATAGCGTCTGACACCAGTTCCCGACAACACCTCATACATTAAAATGTTCTACCTTGCTTATTTTGACCCACAGGCCATGGCTGTTGCAGTACTCCTCCCCTGTTGTCCGTATACATGTCCCTTTCTTGGGCTCGATGTTACACTTGCATAATTTCTTCTGTGGCGCCTGATGCGGGCTCTCCCACACCGACACCAGGCTTTTGCCACCTGAGTTGCCAGCTGTTGACGAGGACGCGGAAACGGAGCCCGACGACGAATCCTTACAGATTTTGTAGCAAACTTCTTTCGGCACGTAGCACAGGGACTCCGGCAGAGGTTCACTTTTTCGGAAACATTCAATGCACTTGTTTAAAAAGCGTATTCTCCCCAGGAGGGTGTTGGGGTTGACGTCTGGAGACATCTCCTCAAGTTTGAGTGCGCTAGCCGGGGAGCTAGCTGAGGATGTGTCAACACTGAGCAGTTCGGGCGTCAGCAAGCATTACACTCACATTTGCTTTGCATTTATTTACCTGTTTGTCCGCTTTTATTGAGATCCGATGTAATAAACGAACAGTACAACAAAAGACTAGATACAGTTAAGCATTTTAACTCCCGCTAAACTAAGCTTTCTCACGGATACTGGCATCTGTCAAGACAGCTATGTGTCTTCACCGGTCTAAAGGGCGATCCGCCCATGTGTTTACTCATTCCCCCTACTGGATAGACTGCCAGTTACACTCCCCTCAAATGTTAAAATGTATTTTAAAAATATATTATATATCGTATTATTATTATTATTATTATTATTATTATTATTATTTTTACTTATGACAATTGTAGGAAATAACCACAGAGTGAAAAGACGAACTGAAAAAGCAATGCGAATTTCTTAGTATTTTGTTAGTTTTTTTCTTATTCATTTTATGTCATAACGTTTTTAAATCCTACTTTTTAAAATAAGCAGTAGGATTATTGGAATAATTTTATTAAGATTGGATATACGAATAAATTAATTGATGACACTGGCGTATTAAATACAGAAAAGAAGGTTGAAGCAAGGGTTATTTCTTTAACAAAATATTTTATTAATATTTCTTGGGGAATCTTGATAAACAGATCTAATATTTTATCATCGTTCGGGTTATATAATAAAAGTAGGGCAAAAGTCACTAGAGCGACGGTGCTTAATCACGTGATGAAACAGAGGTCGTTGATTGGTTTGCGCTTCAAGATTTCTTGGTGGTGAACATTGTAAGGGCATTGAAGGATCTGAGTACTGCTGCTGAGAAATAGCGATGCTTTTTAATAAGGTATATGCGCATTTCTCTTGACATATTTGCGAACAGCAACTATTTTGCATATGCATGCCGTTTTATTTGTTTCAAATCTAAAATCTGGTGAGTTTCAGAGATAGCTAGCCTAGCGCTAGGCAGTTCGATTAGCTGAATTCCTAGTCTACGCATTTAGATATAATATCATTACATCTGGGATCATGAAGTTTGCACAAATGTGATAAGTTTATTGATTAATTAACCCTATCTATAATCAAAGTGCTTGGCAGGTTAACCTCATCTTGCCATACTGTACTGCAAATATACAGTAACATACTCTAGCCAAACTCATTCTATATTAAAATTATAGTGATTTGATTTGATATTATTAAATTAAGATAGTGATTAAATGTAATAATATTGTGTATTGGTTAGTTTGTGGATTATTTGAGTCGTTGACTTGTATAATTATTGTCCAACAGGTTTTGAGGGCGGGTGTTCGGACTGGACTCAGGTTTCAGAGTTCTGGTCCTCAAACTAGTGCCAAAGCAGCGACTGCTACCTTGAAGGGAGCTCATGGAGGCTTCAGCTTTGGTATGTGTGATCGTCCTCTGATTATAATGTTACTTCTGCTCACCATGTTTTCATAAATCCCAAGGCACCATTACACCACCCCAACACACTATTCCTCAAATTTAACAGAATTTACTGACCAGCAGAAAGAGTTCCAGGAGTTGGCAAGAAAGTTTGCACGAGAGGAGATTGTCCCAGCTGCTGCATCATATGACAGAAGTGGTGAAGTAAGTTATTTAAATCTACTGGTCCGCCATATTACATATTTTTGATTTGCAAAAATTGTAATCGTTGATTTCCTCCTGGCAGTATCCATTTCCTCTCATTAAGAGAGCATGGGAGCTGGGTCTTATGAATGGACATATTCCAGAGGACTGTGGTAGGTACTTTAAGGTCCTAGCCTAGACCTAAAGACTGATGCCCAAAATGATCATTCTGTCATTTGCTCACCTCCAAGTGCAAACCTGTATGACTTTCATTTTTCCATTAAACATAAAAGAAGACATTACAATAACCTACTGATTGCTTGTTTCTCTACAATTATACCATAAAAGCATCATAAAAGTAAGCCATATGTCTGAAGCTTTGGGTAAAGAACATCCTGGCAATGTTGAAGTTTAAGATGAAATTAGCTGAAATGCAGTGCAAAAGTCATGTGGAAACCTTTTATGATACTTTTATGGCAGGGGTTTTCAAAGCGGGGTGCGGTGCCGCAAGGGAGTGTACAGTACAAATTCAGTCTTTATTCAAGAAACTATATAGATGCCTTAAAGGATTAGTTCAATAATTTACTCACCCCCATGTCATCCAAGATGTTCATGTCTTTCTTTCCTCAGTCGAAAAGAAATTAAGGTTTTTGAGGAAAACATTCCAGAATTTTTCTCCATATAGTGGACTTCAAAGGGTTACTACAAAGGGTTAAAGGTCCAAATTGCAGTTTCAATGCAGCTTCAATGGGCTCTACACAATCCCAGCAGAGGAATAAGGGTCTTATCTAGACAAGACCCTAATTCCTCGGCTAGGATTTCGACTAAAGAAAGAAATATATAAACATCTTGGATGACATGGGGGTGAATAAATTATCAGGAAATCTGAATTCTGACGTGAACTAATTATTTAATTGCCTTTTAAATCTTTGCATGGCAGTCCCTTGCTTAAGGGTTAGCATATTTGGGGGTCTGTGGCATCTAAAAGATTTAAAACCCCTGCTTTTATGGTACTTTTTATGTACCATAAAAGTATGTACCTGCTGTACATATGTACGTATGTAAGCTTGACAGCTTCAGGCTTCCTTTTCTTTACATAAAAGTGAAGGACTCAAGATATTCTTAAAAATATATATATATATATATATATATATATATATATATATATATATTTTTTTTTTTTTGTTCCATGGAGGAAAGTAAGTCATAGGAGTTTGGATCAACATGAGGACAACTATTTCTTTAATTCTGACCATGTTGGATATTGCAATGTGTTCCAGGTGGAATGGGTCTGGGCATATTTGATGCCTGTCTCATCACAGAGGAGCTGGCCTTTGGCTGCACTGGTGTACAGACAGCCATTGAGGCAAACTCTCTGGGAGTAAGTAGAGTTTTATGACCTCAAGTGTGATTAATTTAATAATTATATTAAATGGTCATTTGTGCATATGACTCATAGCACATTAAATTATGAACAGCTGTTTCTTGGTCACAGAGTTTTTTTTTCCCTGGGAAATTAACAGCTATTTTAAAATGCCAGAACTTGTTGTAGTAAGTTATATTTTTTTTGTGTGTGTGTTTTTCCCATGCAGCAAATGCCAGTCATTATTGCTGGTAATGATGCCCAGAAGAAGAAATATTTGGGCAGAATGACGGAAGAACCACTAATGTGTGTAAGTGTGTCATAATTTTTCTAATCATCAATATTTATGATTTATGAAGCGTTCCTTTAGCAATAGTAAGTACATAGACTCATTTTTGCAGGCGTACTGTGTGACCGAGCCGGGAGCAGGCTCTGATGTGGCTGGGATAAAGACCCGGGCTGTGAAGAAAGGAGACGAGTATGTGGTCAACGGTCAGAAAATGTGGATCACCAATGGAGGAAAAGCAAACTGGTAGGTGAACTGCTTCTTATTTATAATTGTTTTTGGGGCAATTATAAACCTATTGGTTTGCATTTGAAGGTACTTCCTGCTGGCCCGCACAGATTCCGATCCAAAATGTCCTGCTAGCAAGGCTTTCACAGGCTTTATTGTTGAAGCTGATACCCCAGGAGTCCAGCCTGGCAGAAAGGTAAAAACTGCAGTCTGATGCACTCAGATGATACTTAAACACTATATTAATACCACTATGAGATTCTGCACTGCTTAAGTCTACATTCTCCTGTTCAACAGGAACTGAACATGGGCCAGAGATGCTCAGACACCAGGGGCATCACATTTGAGGATGTAAGAATCCCAAAAGAGAATGTTTTGATTGGAGAAGGAGCCGGCTTCAAGATTGCCATGGGTGCATTTGACAAGACCAGACCACCAGTAAGTGTCTTTTTGCAGTTATTACTGCTAACAAATTGCAGTTGGCTAATTCATAATGTCATCTCAACCATATCTTGATGCTTTTCAGGTGGCTGCCGGTGCAACAGGACTTGCACAGAGAGCACTGGAAGAGGCCACAAAGTACGCTTTGGAAAGAAAGACTTTTGGCAAGTTTATTGCAGAGGTAGGTGTCTGTTTCAGTAGACATGTTTGACAACCTAAACTGATACTATGAAGTTAATACAGTACATTCTAAAATAAGTCTCCTTAATTCTACAGTATAAATAGTGAATAAGCTGTGTCTGTTTTCCGACCCCCAGCACCAGGCAGTGTCATTCCTTCTGGCTGAAATGGCCATGAAAGTGGAGCTTGCCAGGATGGCCTATCAGAGAGCAGCTTGGGAAGTGGATGAGGGCCGCAGGAACACCTACTATGCTTCGATTGCCAAGGCCTTTGCCGGAGACATTGCAAACCAGTGTGCCACTGATGCTGTCCAGATCTTTGGTGGGAACGGTTTCAATAGTGAATATCCTGTGGAGAAGCTGATGAGAGACGCTAAGATTTACCAGGTAAGGATTGGAGACCTTTATTAATTTGGTCATTTGTAAAGATGCTAAATTTGATTAATGGCTTATTGTCTGAATCCACAGATTTATGAAGGGACTGCTCAAATCCAAAGGCTCATCATCTCAAGAGAACTTTTTGGGAGATTCAAACAGTGAACCTGTAAACCTAGGACTTCCATGCCAAGAGCTAATCGTTTGGTTTAGCTTCTTTTGTACATGATAATGTATTTGATATAATAGATCTCAGGATTGTATCTAACAGATTGTATATTGCCTATACAGAACTCAAGTTGCCTTATGTCATATCAGCATGCCTTGCCGTCTTTGTTTTTGTGGTGTTGAACAAGTAAGTTGATGAAATGTTAAGATGAACAAAGTAGTTACTGAGCACTTCCTCAATTTTTTAAATGGATTATGTCCTCAAAATAAAAATAAATAATCTACTATGAAAAAATGTTTGTCATTTTCTTGACCAAATGATTTGGCCAGTAATAGAAACTGTATTATTGACATTTTAATTACAAACTGTGCAACCTTCTATGATTTCCCCCCTTTACGGAAAATGTAATAAAAGTTATGATACTCAAGAAGTAACATCATTTGGATCCACACAATGTTGGGTAAACAAGAAAAAATTTCATTCTAATTACTTTCTAATTTTTATTTATAAATTTTTTTATTTTATTTTTTTTTACAAAAATTGTAATGTTAACTGCATTTGTCAAAACCAACCATTCAGCTTTGTTACCAAAGTTATTGCAAGAAAGAAAAAATGATCAAAGGAATAATATTCTTTAATTTATTCGAAATTTATCATTTATCAGTAAACCAACATTTAGTCCCAACCTAGATGTCGCCATTGAGTGATAGCTTTCATTTTAGAAGTGTCTTTTAATTTCATATATGTATGATTTTGTTTGTTTGTTTGTTTACTGAATATTTATTAGAAAAATTTAAAATTCCACAAATCACAATTTTAAATTGTATTTAAAAATGTTGTCTAAAATTTTGCTAACAGCGTTGCAACCCCCTTTAGAAAATGAATAAACTATAAAAACAGCTCATATAAAACTAGTTCAGCATGACAGTATTGTCATTTTACTGGGGAAAAAATGGTAAGCACTTTCTCTGCTTTATGAGACAACTCAATATATATATATATATATAAAAAAATTTTAGAAGTCCGTTTAGAAGTTGCGATTTGCAAAATCGCATAACGTCCCCTTGAAGTGCGTTTTGTCCTTCATGAGCACCCGTAGAAATGACGAGTTATGTGATGATGTAAAATGTGTGTGACTGCTGAAGTAAGGCTGTAGTGCACTCTCTTGCTTCTCCACCAGGATGGTAATGTAAAACGCACTACTTTGCTTTTGTAGTTATTTAATTGTGTATCAGATCATGTTTCCCCATAAAGAAAGGGCATGCGATTGTGAAGAAAACAGCGAACATTAAAAGAGGAGAACGATAGCAGCATAAACATGTCATGGCATCCGCCCAGTCAGTTCAGCACAGTTTACAGTCTAAACTGAAATGAATTTATCAGACTGCAGTTTCTGAGCTTATTGTGATGACAGCTACTTTATCTTACAGGGAACCCAGGTTAAAGACGTGATCATTAAACCTGATGCTCCAAACACTCTGCTCCTGGACAAGCATGCAGACTATATTGCTGCCTATGGCTCCAAGAAGGATGATTATGTAAGTTGTTGGCTTATAAAAAGGCAAAAATTGTTGCCCTTCAATAAATAATTTAAACTGGAGGTTAATTCCTCCTGCAGGAGTACACGCTGTCAGAGTACCTAAGAATGAGTGGCATCTACTGGGGCCTGACAGTAATGGACCTGATGGGTCAGCTCTCTCGAATGAACCGTGAGGAGATCATAGACTTCATCAAGTCCTGCCAGCATGACTGTGGAGGCATCAGCGCCAGCATCGGTCATGACCCTCACCTCCTCTACACCCTCAGTGCTGTACAGGTCAGTAGGAATCGGCATGTAACTAAAGTTGCGATATTTTCTTTCCCCCTTATTGTGACATCCAAGTGAAACAGCTTTTTGAACTAGAAAAAATGTAGGGTGGGACTTGATTTTGTCCATCAGAAATTGATTGGATCATTGGATGGTTGTGGTTTGGTATTTGTCAATCTCATGTGAGTGACAGGTTGTCCCGCCCTCACGCCAGTAAACACGTCATCAGAGAAGAGAAGAGTTTTTGCTGCAAGAATGAGGGGAAGTTATTTTAAATAAAAGATTACAAGGGCACATACAAATACAAAAATAACCATGGTTTTACTTAGGATAAAACCAAAAAACCATGGTTCTTGTAGTCATTCCATTTTTGTGGTTATACAAATGGTAGTCAATGCGCCAAAAACACGGTTTGATCATAGTAAGTTTCGGATAATTTCTAATAAAATATATTCCATAGAAGGCAACCATGATGATTAATAAATGACTGTGCAAAATGGTTTATGGGAAAAATGGTTGTTACCCCCTTTAGATCCTGTCCTTGTATGATAGCATTAATGTCATTGATGTGGACAAAGTGGTGGACTATGTTAGAGGACTGCAGCAGGAGGACGGCTCATTCGCCGGGGACAAATGGGGTACATTTATATTTTTTTCTGTCTTTACTGAAATAAACATTTAAATGTTACATGACTACATAAAGGACTGTTTTTTTTTTTTTTTTTTTTTCCCCTTAACAGGTGAAATAGATACACGGTTTTCCTTTTGTGCGGTTGCGACATTGGCACTACTGGTCTGAATTCTTTTGTATTCAGTATTATATTATAATAGCCTTTATGGTGTTTCCTGCAACCTTTGAAGGTTTTAAATGCATATAACAAGACAAATTTTTGTGTAGGGCAAGTTAGATGCAATCAACATGGACAAGGCCGTTGAGTTTGTGCTGTCCTGTATGAACTTTGATGGTGGGTTTGGTTGTAGGCCTGGTTCAGAGTCTCATGCTGGTCAGGTGAGCTTTTTGAGGTATTTTATGCCCTTTTTTAGTGTATTTGTAAGTGATGATCTGTGTCTCAGTCATGTTTTTCTCATCCTGTCTCCAGATTTACTGCTGCACAGGTTTCTTGTCCGTCACTGGGCAGCTTCATCAAGTAAATGCAGATCTGTTGGGCTGGTGGCTCTGTGAAAGACAGTTGCCATCAGGAGGCCTGAATGGGAGACCAGAGAAGGTAAGATGTCTTGTAGATCATAGGTATTAAAGGGTTAGTTCACCCAAAAATGAAAATTCTGTCATTAAGTACTCACCTTCATGTCGTTCCACATCCGTAAGACCTTTGTTCATCTTCGGAACACAAATTAAGATATTTTTTATGAAATTCGAGAGGTTTTTGTTTTTTTTAATCACCCATAGACAGCAATTTAACCACCACTTTCAAATCCAGAAAGGTACTAAAGACATCGTTAAAAAAGTAGTTCAACCTTAATTTTATGAAGCGATGAGAATACTTTTCGTGTGCATAAACAAAAATAATTTTAAATAATTTTAAAAATCAGATTAAATGAAAACTATTTGTACACCAAACTAAACTGAAATTGACCAAATAAATAAACAAAATAAAAATTAATGATTAAAAAATAAATAAATCCTAGATACTGTTTTATATCTGATGGCATATTCATCTGTGGATTTTTTTTTTTTTTTTTTTTTTCTGATTTCAGCTGCCTGATGTCTGCTATTCCTGGTGGGTTCTTGCATCTTTGAAGATCATTGGCAGAATTCACTGGATTGACAAAGCAAAACTGCGCAATTTTATTCTTGCTTGCCAGGATGAAGAGACTGGAGGCTTCGCTGACAGGCCTGGAGACATGGTAAGCTCTGCAGAACCTGATTTCACCAAGTGCAACATGTTCCTCTATCAACATCTTTGTTGATCCTGGAACGACATTCCAATCAACCAATCAGATTTGAGGGACAAGTTTACAGTTTATGTCAAGTTTAGGCTTACAACCAGGGTTAGGTGCTTCTACATCAGTGCTATTCACCTTTTATTTCCCTCTGGTTTAAGGAATATGTTATGGGTAGGGTTAGGTTTAGGGGTAGGGGTAGGGATATGACTTAATTTTCAGACAGGAATGTTGTTCCAGGATCAACAAAATATGTTGTAGCGATATTAGCTCAAAGGGGAAATATTAATAATTATTCATAACTATTCATTATTATTCATTATTAATTATGAATGTTTGAATCAGTTAATCAGATTAACTTGATGTAGCTACATTAAAATTACAATTAAAGGGATAGTTCACCCAAAAATGAAAATTTGATGTTTATCTGCTTACCCCCAGGGCATCCAAGATGTAGGTGACTTTGTTTCTTCAGTAGAACACAAATGATGATTTTTAACTCCAACCGTTGCGGTCTGTCAGTCGTATAATGCATGTCAATGGGAACACAATCTATGAGAGTAAAAAAAACATGCACAGACAAATCCAAATTAAACCCTGCAGCTCGTGACAACACACTGATGTCCTAAGACACGAAACGATCAGTTTTTGCGAGAAACCGAACAGTATTTATATCATTTTTTTTTACCTCCAATACACCACTATGTCCAACTGCCTTGCGCATCCGGTTGGTGAGGTCTGAAAACGCGTTCTGTTGACGGAAGTGATCGCTCGCGCTTATACTTCAATGAGTGCGAGACATCACTTCCGTTCCCTGGGTCAGTGGACCAATCATACTTAAGCTTCCGACAGGAAAGGGTACAATCTTTGTCTTGAGCAGATCGTGTGCATGTAACTGGATTGGTTACAGATGGAGAAGAAACTATTAAAGATTCTTATAATACTGATATGTTGCACAGGTATCGACATAACATATAAACGAGCATTTAAATCTTCAAAATACAAACTCATAGGCACCAAACTTGGTATAGGTTAGTTTACATTAACCATTGGTTCTTATCACAAAATACCATACAAAAGATGCTGCACAAAACAGTTATAATAATACACACAATGGCTGGGGTGCATGTTCACTTAAAGATCAGTTCACTTAAAGCCTGTTTCTACAGGCTTTGTGCCTTCCCTGTAACTTGACTCACAAGGACTTTTGGATGCAGAGTTCTGCATAGCTGCATAGTTTCGGATCAAAAAAGTCTTATCTGATGGTGCCCATGAGGCCCTTGTACAGACTGGTCTTCTCGGGCGATGGGGACAGACCCCAGAGTGAGTTTTAAACAATTATTTGTTAAATATAACAAATCAGGAAGTGCGTAAACTCTATGGAGTTTGTCACATTAAATTTTGCATATGCATTAATATTTTGCATGTTATTTCTATAGGTCTTTCCTTTCTTTAAACAGATTATGAGTATAATGTATATTTTTCTTTTGTCTTTCTGTCCAGGTGGATCCTTTCCACACTCTGTTTGGTGTGGCTGGTCTGTCTTTGTTGGGAGATGAGCAGATCAAACCGGTGAACCCTGTGTTTTGCATGCCTGAGGATGTGCTTCAGAGAATTGGCCTCCAACCAGACTTGCTGAGCTGAGTTTAAATTTTCAGCATGGCGGTTTTACTCTTGTCCTTCACCTGCACAGCCAGCCGAGTTTTGAAATGAGCAAACCGTGGAAAGCTGTCATCTTCAACTAATGATTGGCACACCGCTTAGAGGGAACAAGGACTTTAGAGAGACATTGTGTGCTTTTGTTCAGAGATTTGTTCTGGTCATCATGTAGGCACAATATTACACAACTTCCTTCTGTTAATAGGCTTTCTTTCTTTAAAGATGCTGGTCGAAGAGGTACATCCAGTATTATTACAGCTTTCACTGTGTGTAAAAACATAACTTTATTTATATGACTAATTGAGCAGGTCACTTTTGGTATCAATCAAGAACATTTAGTTAGTGAGAGTAGAGATCACTCACTCATCTCTGATGGCTTTTCCAAAGTGAGTACGCAAGACTACATTTACATGTTACATAACACTTTTCATGCATGTGATTCATTTTATGTCCAAATTCTCTTTCTGTAGTTTGTTCACATCAGTCATCAAAGTTTTGTTAGTCCTCACATCCCTAAAGCATTCTTAATAACTATTGTGAGACCATTTTAAAAGTCATGTTTGGTTTGCAGATGCTGTTATTATTGAGATTTGGGAGAGAGTGTTTCAGTTGTGGTATGAATGATGAATTTTTCTCTCATTCTGGCATTGATACCAGTGTGTGAACATGCCTGTGGTGTGGGATGGAATAAATGTGATGTCAATATCAAAAACTCAAGTGATTTTTGCTTCATTAGTGGATAATTCATTGTCAGGTGTTAATCTGTTGATGCTTATCACCCCTATGGCTTCTGACTCTGATTGTGATGAGATTTCAGTGGCCTGCTATTACATGATCTTCCTCAGTAGTACTTGTGCATTTCTTTGCACACTGTAGGTTATCTGTGTAGGTTAAATGTGTATCATATATAAAACTATTAAACTGTATTGACTACCAGTTTTAGTCAATCAAGCTTTGAATGTCACACAAATTATCTTATGATGTTGTTTACTAAAATTCAGTTCAAAATAGGCTTTTCACACAGTGCTTTAAATTTGTATTCATATCTGCTATTAGTAAAAAATCTGTAAAACTTTCAAGTAAATGCACACATATTTGGAACGTGAAGAGGTAATCAAGACCCCTGACTGATTTTCAGAAACAAACACAAGGGTTGTTAAGCTACGCTGAAACCCCACTGGCTCTCATTACAACCTGTTCAGAGTGCGAGAGATGTGCCACATGTCACCACTGTCTCCTGGCACTCATGTTGTTGTTAGATCCCCTCACACATAACACCATCTACTGCCTCTGTTAGTTTAATAAAGACATCATTATTAGTTAACACTAAGAAACCATAATATCAAAAACGCCATGAACCATTTTTAATATAATCATTTTATTTCAGGCAAAAACAGGTAATTTTGTAAGTAATTTTTGTTTTTTTTGGGCAAAAAATATTTTGCAAGTAAAAACTTGGCACTGATTCTATTACTACTGTAGGAAACTTTTTCCTCGTCGAAGCAGAGACCAGGAGACGTTGGGATATCTTTCAAGCAGAAGTTACTCTTTATTGAGAAACGCGCTGTGCGTCGCTGTAGTCATCCAAGTCCCACTAAGGCAGTGTACTTGGTAGTTCATATACATTCAAGGGGGAGGGATACATAGAGTAGAGGTGGAGACAATCTAAACAAAGCATGCAAATGCAGTGCAGGAATCAGCCCATTCCCTACATTTCCTAGCCATGATCTAATCAGCATAACGGTGTCATTCAAATGCATAGGTGCTAATCCACTCAGTCTGACAGTATCGCCCATACCTTTACATTATCATAGAGACAAAGGCACCGCTGTATCTTGAGCTTTGTCCTGCCAAATGGTTAGGAAGTGCATGAAGACAAAAGGTTAATGTTACAGACACCTGGGCTGCCTGCCTTGATCTCCTTAAATTGTCATTATCTTTACCTCAAAATGTTAAATACAATATACTTCACCTTAGTATTTCATGTGAGGTTATGTCAGGATGTAGGATCAGCAGATCTTAAACAGATTCTTAAATTTGTAATCCCACACTACACTACAAGTCAAATATTTGGCATGTTTTGGTTGCTTTATACCTTCAATAGCCAGTTCAACTCATTCAAATGTGTGATTAACATTTTTATTTTGTAAAGAAATTCATACATGGATACAATATACATTGTCAGGAAAACTGTTTTAAGCATTTGCTCATAAGGCATTAGATTAAAGGTTTGGAATAGTGATTTTCATCCAGGTGGACGGGGCCCACTAAGGGGCTTTTTTTTATAGTTATATCAAAGTTTTTCTCATTCCCTTTGGTAAATTTCTCCGATCACAATTGAAATTCTAACAACTGCTTGTTCAATCTCCACATCACCTATAGTCACTTGTGCACATCATAAAAGCAGTTTCTCATTTGCTAATGTTCTAATTAATTCACTTGATTATACAATTGTCTGTTGCAATTGTGTTGCTGTATGTACAATTTTTTTTCTAGAAATGCACCTTTTTGGTTAGCAAATGTTAGAGTTAGTTCACCCCAAAATGAAAATTCTGTCATCAATTACTCACCCTCATGTCGTTCCACACCCGTAAGACTTTCGTTCATCTTCTGAACGCAAATGAAGATCTTTTTGATGAAATCTGAGAGCTTTCTGACCCCTCCATAGACTGCCTTTGCAACTTCATCTTTGATGCTTCAAAAAGTTCATAAAGAGATCGTAAAACTAATCCCTATGAATTGAGCAGTTTAGTCCAAATTTTCTGAAGAGACTTGATCGCTTTATATGAGGAACAGACTGAATTTAGGTTTTTACTCACATATAAACCTTGATCAGCAAACATAAACATAAGCTCAACCGAACCTGTTCTGTTCTTGTGCGTCATTTAGGTTCGGTTGAGCTTCTGTTTGTTCACTGATCAAGGTTTATATGTGAGTAAAAACCTACAGTCTGTTTTATAAATCCTTACGTGGCGAAATGTAAGTATTAGTGCTGCATTTTTATGGGTTTGTAGAGTCTCTTATCACCCTAGTAACAGATTACTACCTATCATACTAATATTACTGCTTTTGATTGTCCCTTGGTTGATAACGACCAGTCTGTGAACCAGTCCAACATACTTAAAGATTTTGTGAATTTTACTGTTATTTCAGTGAATTTAAAATGTAAGTATTTAAATAAGATTTATATATTGAAATATAATTTTTAATTGGATTAAGAATGTTATTTTTATGACTTCCTTCTCTTAAAGAATGAGCTGTTTTAACACACACACAGGTTTGTTTTGCTATCTTAGTGAGGACATTCCATAGGCGTAATGGTTTTTATACTGTACAAACTGTACAGTCTATCCCCCTACACTACCCCTACCCCTAAACCTACCCATCACAGAAAACTGTCTGCATTTTTACATTTTTAATAAAACATTGTTTAGCATGTTTTTAAAGCTATTTTAAATATGAGGACTCATGAAATGTCCTTATATTTCATGTTTACGTCGTAATACCAGTGTAATACCCATGCCATTATACAAATTTCTGTCCTCATAAATCACAAAAACACGCGCGTGCGCGCGCACACACACACACACACACACACACACACACACACACACACACACACACACACACACACACACACACACACACACACACACACACAAAGCACAAAAGTTCCACAAAAAAGTCACAAGGCTTGTTCAGTTTCTTTGAAATATAATGTATCATTAGATATATATATAAAAAAAGAGTGCATCATGACAAAATCAATACACACTGAATTCTAAAATCCCTCTAAATACACATTTACATTAAACAGAACATTAAGGGTCAGTTTGTGTCTGCTGAGATACTGTCAATCTCTCCACAGGATGTGGTCTATGAGAATGCAAAGCGACAAAAAAAATGGTAAAAATTTGGTAAAAATTGAGAAATGAAAATAGCAGCACAGCTCTTTTTGTAAGTGATGGTATGTAGGCTATCTATGCTAATGTACCACTGATAAAGTGCTTTGGTTTGGATAGGTTTGGAATTAAGTGAAAGGTTTTGTTAATGTTGTTGTTCCCTAGTCACGGTCTGTAACCACGGTGAACAGAAGATGCTGAAGAAAACCACAAGATCTGAGACAATCTGCAATTGGCTTTAGATCAGAAAACAGATTTCCTTTTAAGATGACTTACATTCACTAAGTACAGAATCTTTAACTCTAAACATGATTTCAGCCCTCTTTTATTTGGACTATTGGAATGCAAAGTGATAAAAAAGTGAAATGAGAAGTGAAATAATAACCTGAAAAAATACTGACCACAAAAAAGTGAACTTTTTTCCCTGATGTCTGAGCTTGTATAGTGCTTTTAAAGGGCTTCTTTTCTTTTTATGACTTCTCCTCAAAACAGCTTTACTGTAGAATAAAAATAGTTTTTTTTCTCTTGCAAGATTACACATGGTTACCACTGAATGTTTTAGACACTCTAGCAGAGTCAATCTGAAACCTGCTGTGGTGTATGTTTAACTCAGGTTAGTTTCGTTGCAAAGTGGCCCAAATGAAATGTGGTTTCTGTTGAGTGGACACACGTCTTGCTCTTGTTTACTACTGCATGTGTGTGGTTGACTGATGGCTAAATGGGCATTATTTTCTTTAAGTCAGATTTCCACTCTATGCAAAAGATATAGGCTAATAAATAACACCAGTAATATTTGTCAAACTGGTTTATAGCCCATCACGCATTATTCAAGAAACTTCTCTAAAGCAGATTCACAGATGATCATCTTAGCACTAAATAAGACAGAAGCAGATTAAACCAAACAACTGCTGCAACACTCTGATTAGAAAAGTTTTTCAGCCAATCACTTTAACCCTTGGTCACTTGACTTGGTCAATACTGACTAAATTGGTTTCAGCACATTAGAAAGAAGTTTAGAATAGCCCTGACAGCAACATAGTGTCGGCCCAGATCTGGGCCCCACTATGTTGCTGTCAGGGGTGGTATTTTTTATATGCTAATGACATTAATTAGGGGGCGTTTATAAGGCAGAGATTTGAAACCATTCAGCTGTGCACAATTTCAAGATCATTTGCGATTTACAGGCTGTGTCTGAAATCACCCCCATACACTTAAATAGGGCACTATTACATGCGTACCAGATGTGGGCCGGATCTGGGCCGACACTATGTTGCTGTCTGGGGCCAAGCGTGCCACAAGAGTCCTGAAAAGTGAAGCCAAAGCGTCTCGATCGCCCCCAGGTGGCTGGATGCAGTATAGGTCATAAACCCCGCCCTCTCCATGTAATGCAATGGTTGTGAGACAAACTAAAGTCAAATTACACGTCAAATATTTTTTCTTCCAAAGATGGTTTCTGTCATTTTAGGCAGTTTTTATCACACTGACGTTAGTTAAAGTGTTCGTTCTTTAAATAAGTTTGCTTTAAGTTATTTAAGTTAAGTTATTTGATGCTATAAAAACACGGGTTTTGACATCATGATTGACAGCTGAGATTACAGCTTCTCTGAACGAAGTAGTCACCTAAGCACCAATGGACTTTTCTTTGGATCTTTGGGAGGAGATTGGAGCTTTAACTTTAATTTGTACATCCAGAACTGTTTATTTCACACCGATATAATGTGTTGTTCTGCAGTATTAACCGATTTTGCGGGAGTGTTGGCAGGACATTGATATCACGGCTACACTTCACACTCACTATGCGTAGACTCGAGACTCAAGATGTCAGCGCCATATTGACACACTGGTGGCTTCAGTTACAATGGAAGAGAGTGAAAGTGCGTTGTCCATCTTTTTTAAAGTCTATGTCTGGGACAGGTAGGCTTCATCTCTAAAAAGTCTGCTAAAGATCTGGAAATCTGAAAACATCTGCTGTGTAAAAAACTTATAATAAACTTCTTAGAAAAAGCAGTTTTACATTCAGTATATTCTAAATCACAAATATCGTGAAGACATCTTCTAAATGTCTATATGACACCTGGAGACGTCCTAGAGATGTATTGCAGATAAGCAAACACTGTAAAAAATACATCTTACAGATGTAAATGCAGACATCAAACAGTAGCTACCATCTCTCCGAGATGTAGCCTACCTCTGCTATCAATCTGTCTAACAAAACCAGCCCAAACATTAATCAAAAATAGCCCAAAACAAGCCCACTGAACCCTATCCAAACATAAAAACTCAACATAGGCAATGCCTGAAATACATATTTAACTGTCACTGTTATTCTTTTACACAATTTCAACTTGAATACCAGTCTGTTTTCATAAATTAACTCAAATGCCCCTCCCTCACAAAATCATAATCTAGCACAGTTTTATGATTAGTAGACTGTATAATATTTCAATATACATGCATTTCAGTCATTTTCAGCTCTTGTAAAACATTTATACAGCGGAAAAAAAATCAACCCGCGGCAACAAGCAGACCAATTCCGCTGGAAAACCGCGAACTTGCGCAACTGGACCAGCTTACCTAAAATTCTCATTGGTTGAACAGATGCAAACGTCAAGACATGTTTCAGTCGAGTTCATGACCACGAGCGCGCACTAACTGTGGCTTTGCAGACTGTTGGAGTTTATAAAGGGTTGTTATAGGCTTCAAACTTCACAGCTTTACAAATTAAACATATCAATTACCTTAAAATAATGTCACATAAGTTTTAGTGTTCTGAGGATTTACGAAAATGGTTCGCACGTTTGTTTTGTTCCTTTTGTTGTGTCTGGTTGGTAAGTTCTAAATCTACATTTATGACGGCAGAAAATGAACATTGTTTAAATATTAACGTTGTTTAATTTTTGCTCTGCAGGTGTGTTTGATGTTGAGTCACATGCAGTGTCAGTGATGGTGGGACATTCTGTCACTCTGGACTCTAATAGCTCTGAAATACAGCTGGAAAACTTGATCGAGTGGAGGTTCGACGAAATTCGCATAGCTATCGTAATTAAGGGCAATCCTACATATGAGGATGAGAGATTCGGAGACAGACTAAAACTGGACAGAAATGGATCTCTCACCATCACAGACGCCAGAATCACAGACACTGGAGTATATAAATTAAGTATTGTCGGTAAGGTGCAAACCATGGATTCAAACAAGAGATTCAGTGTTACTGTTTATGGTGAGTATATGGATAACACTCTGTCATATTCTCTTCATATTCATATTGTAAGTAGTACTATATCATACACATAATAATTAATATTTGATTTTGTGCTATGGTGCAGTTAAAAAAAGCCTTTTGACCTTTTTTTGACATCACCTGTTGCACTAGTGTTAGTTGAACCAACATAATTTATTTATTGTGATTTCAGATTAAGCACACTTTGCGACATACCTGTTGGCAGATTTTATTCCTGATTTAAAGTATTATATAATTGTGAACAAATATAGGCTAACTCATTTCACTAGATCAAGGGTTTTAACTGTTCCAATATCTCTCTGATTTGAAACACCCAGTTCAGAAATATTTAGTTCTGGTCGCAGAGAATAACACTGTCTGTTTGTGTCCAAAATCGCCCCTATACCCTCATTCACTACTCCCTACGTTAGTCCACTAATATAGGTCGCTTGATGAAGTGAATGAATGAGTGGGTGAATTCAGACACTTAGTGCGCCGAGAGAGCTGCCACTTTTGCATTGTTTGTGCTTACTGTTTAATAATCACTTGGAACTCAGCAAACTGGCAGTTCCAGTGGCATGAAAAGACTTATCTTGAACTCTGTGATGGAAACTAGCACGTGTAAACCTTAATTAAACAATTTAACAATCAGTTAAAAGGAATTCATACCTGTAAAGCCACATTGGACAAGCGGTTTGGAAAATGGATGGATGGATGGATGAATGATTCAGAAGCGGGCACCATCTTCTGGTCAGACTCTGAAATTCATTCGGCATGCAACTCTCACAGTGCATTATGTGAATTCTCTAGCAGTTGAGTGAACATCAGTTGTACATTCGTTAATGTGGTGCATTGTGGGATTGAATGAGTGCTCTTGATAACATCCATTATGGTTTCAGACACCACTACAAATGGCTGTTCCCTCAAATAGTGCACTATTTAAGGGTATAGGGGGGTCACAGCAAACACTCATGCTACACTAACAAATAAAACATTCCTCTTGTAACTCTTACGTTTCATCTTATTTCATGTTTTGCAGATCCACTATCCATTCCTGTCATTACCAGCAACATTTCACAGTGTTCATCAAGCCCAAAATGTGTGCTGCTATGTTCAGTGAGGAATGTGACCAGGGTGACTGTCTCCTGGTACAAAGGGAACAGTTCATTGTCCAGCATCAGTGTGTCTGATCTCGGCATCAGTCTCTCTCTACCTCTAGAGGTGGAATATCAGGATAACAACACATACAGCTGTGTGGTGAGCAATCCTCTCAGCAACCAGACCAAACACGTCTGCATTACCGATCTCTGTCGTTTGCATTCAGGTACGTCAGCAGTGATATTATCATTTCTTTACTGAACCAGTCTCTGTCAGGTACATTAGTGTGATATTAGTATATATTTACTGTGTCCAAAAATGTTGTTTTTTTGTGCTTAAGTTTTCTCTTCAGATGAGGTCCATAACTGTGGAGGGACTGAAACTGTGATCCGATTGGCTGTCACTGCTCTGGTGGGCCTGGCTGCTGTAGCTGCTTTTATTGTGTTGGTTTATGACATCAAATCAAGAAGAAGTGAGCAGGAGAGATACGAGAGCCACAATGATGGAGCTGATATTCTAAAACAACAATAAACAGTCTGCATTTTGAATACTTTTTTTTTATTGTTTTTCTTTTTGGAAAATATAATGAAAGGTATAAAATATATATTTTCTTTTTGGTAGATGATTTTTTTTCTTTCTGAATCCTGGTTCTAGTATGGTTATTAAGAATGTAAAGATCCAAGTAGCTTTATTTGCGTGGTAAAAAAAAAAATCATTTTATTATTTCACAAAATATATATGAGCATTTTATGCAAGTTGCTGTTACAATTCCCGTCTCGTTCTCGTTGCCGGTGGATGGACATGTTCGGTTCACTTACTTTTGTCGTGGCCACGACATATTAACTTGTGGGAACGTGATAATATATCCATCGTGGTCACGAGACAAATTGTGGGAACGTGATAAGTCATGGCCAAGAGATATTCGTGGGAATGTTATATTAACTCGTGGGAACGTGATATAAAGTTGTGACCTCAAGATCTATGTTGAGGGAACAATATATTTTTCTCGTGGCCACAACTTCTTTACGTTGAGGGGACAACATCTATTTCTCATGGCCAAGAGTTACATGCATAACAACATGCAACCTGGAATTATCAGAAATCCTCAACATAGGATCTTGAGGCCACAACTTTACATTGCGTGGCCACGACATAAGGATGTCGTTACCTTGACAAAATGATCTTGTTACCACGACTTATCATACTCCCATGAGTTAATATGACGGTCCCACGAATCTTGTGGCCATGACATATTATCATGTTCCCACGAGTTAATATGTCATGGCCACGACAAAACTAAATGAACCAAACATGCCCCCCTCCCGGTCACCGTATCCCTGTGATTAGTTCCTGATTCTTTGTTTTCATTGCTGTCTTGTTTGTTCCCATAGTTACCCTCATTAGTCACTATAGCAACTCATCCTCATCTGTTTCTTGTGTCAACATTAGACTTGTTCGAGATGCATCGTAGCTGTATAATGAGTTGCTATGGTGACTAACAAGGGAAACTATGGAAACTAACAAGAGTAATATGGGAACAAACAAGGCAGCAATGGAAACAAAGAAAACAGGAACTAATCACAGGAACAAACGGCGGGAACAATTGAAACAAGATGTTTGTTTGTTTCTTTCTTCACTGTGAGCATCTGATATCTAATAAAATTTCATTATAATTCAAAGTGAATTGTTCTGAATTTCCAAAAGTTGTGTTTGAATTGAATTGAATTATGAAGATAATGCTGCCCCTCCAAATTTTCAAAATGCCACAGAATTCTATAACTACGCCTGTTTAAAACTTTTTGTTAATGTTTAAATGTTAATACCTTTATAATATTTGTGCATGTATACAAACTAGGTTAAAATACTGCATTTCCACTCATAGAATGATAAACATTTTTTTTTTATTCAAATGCAGACATAAGTAGTGTATATTTCTTTCAATTCAACAGATTACTTACTCAACATTACCAATTTGATTACACAGGACAGAACAGCATGGAAGTAAGATACACTGCAAATTTGGCAGATGTACAGCAAATAGTATGTGGTCACCATTTTCTAATTAACAAGCTCGGTTATTCCAGTAATTGCAGTGAAGATTATATTTTACAGCACACAATTATATTCTAGAGAACTATTCAGTGAGAAAGCAGTCCAATCTGAATGATGAATTGATTCATATCGTTTTGCAAAACTGAGCAACAGCATGACTGATTCAATTTCATCACTACGGGGGCACCATTTTAAACTAAAAACAAAAGCTTTTTAAGTGTTTTGGTCATTTATCTATATGACAACAGCGTTTTCTGGGCCTGAAAATACAAACAAAGTTTTTGAAAACAATACTGTTATCGTCTCCATGTAAACTACAAAAACACAAATTTGTGAAAATGGTGACATCATGCATATGCATATTACAGTCTATAAAGTCTATTGTAGCATAGTGTTTCTTATAAAATGCCAACTACTGGCCTGGCAGTGTAATACTTTTTTTTTTTTTTGTCTTTTTTGTGGATCCGTGGGGATCGGTTTGACAATGTCGTCTGTACGCGAAAAAAGCAAAGTAAAAACGTCTCTGTTATTAGTACATTGTTGTCATGTAAACATACACTAATTCTGAACAGCTGACAGAAATACTGGACACACATCATATTTGCAGAAATATTCTCAGGGAAAATGTTTCTCAGGTCAGTCAGAGCTAGTGCTCTGTAATCTGTCAAAATGGCCCTGTCCCAAATGGCACACTTAAGGTGCACTTGCAGTCTTGTGGACTTGTGTCCGTTAAAGGGTGAGTTCACCCAAAAAATGAAAATAATGTCAATTATTACTCACCCTCGTGTCATTCTACACCCCTAAGAACTTCGTTCATCTTCGGAACACAAATTAAGATATTTTTGATTAAATCCGATGGCTCAGCGAGGTCTGCATAGACAGCAATGGTACTTTCTCTCTCAAGATCCATAAAGGTACCAAAAACATATTTAAATCAGTTTATGTGACTACATTGGTTCTACCTTAATATTATAAAACGACAAGAATATTTTTTGTGGGCCAAAAAAAACAAAATAACAACTTTTTAACAATATCTAGTGATGGCCGATTTCAAAACACTGCTTCATGAAGCTTCAGAGCTTTACGAATCAAATCAGTGGTTTGGAGTGCCAAAGTCACGTAGTCAGGTTTTTACACACGCGATCCAAATCACTAATTTGACTCAAAAGATTCATAACGCTCCAAAGCAGTGTTTTGAAATCGGCCATCACTAGATATCGTTAAAAAGTCATTATAATGCAAATGAACTGATTTAAATATGTTTTTAGCACTTTTATGAATCTTGAGAGAAAAAGTACCATTTCTGTCTATGCAGGCCTCACTGAGCCATCAGATTTAATAAAAAATATCTTAATTTGTGTTCCGAAGATGAACGAAGGTCTTACGGGTGTAGAACGATATGAGGGTGAGTAATAAATGACATTATTTTCATTTGTGGGTGAACTAACCCTTTAAGTCCACAAAACTCTAGAGTGTCCCATTTGTTATTTTAGGTTTCAGAAGGGTGCTCATGAGCGCCCCCTTTGCGGCTGATATGCACCCTCGATACAGACTTTCGCTGAGCAGTCAATGATTGTAAATGGTTAATACAACAATTACAACTCCCCTGAAGGACATAGTGGATGAAAAAATATGGGATGGGAGGAAAAAAAAAATACTACCCCAGGAAGTGTTTATTTTCAAAACCTTTGCATTCACCTGAGAAAACTTTTTAGTTCTTTGCAAGTGAACGCAAAGTTTCTTGGGGGAATGCAAAATATTTGTCAGAGAACACACAAGTATTGGCATATAATTTTGCCTCCTCATATTTTTTTCCTTTTAATTGGTCCCTCTAGGTGCTCCGTACTTTTGGACCCTACTGTACACATATAAAAAAACAATATACAAAATCTAAATTCTCTATAAAAAATGGTCAAACTACAAAAAAACCTACAACAACAAAAAACAACAAATGGTAAACTAGCTTACAGATATTATATCCCTCCACATTACATTGGCCATTCAAAGATGATTTTGAGTGAACTTTTTTTAGATGAAAGCATGTTTCTCTACTAATGCTATTCATGCCAAATCAAATAAAAGCCTTAACTCATTTTAGAATGGTTGATTTTCAAACGCTATTAATGTGTACCAACTATGAACTACTGCTGTTGAGCATCTCTGTTCAATTCCTGCATTGCATCATTCGATGAGTCTGTACCACCATCTATAATAAAACAAAAAACAAGAGAAGTTGAAAAGAGACAGAGAAATAGTGCTGCTACATAATGTTAATGCTTCAGCTACACAAACTTAAAGTAGGAGGAATGACAAAAATGCTGAAAAATAAGCAGTGACAATTAAGGGGCCATTCACATATCGCGTCTAAAAGTGCTGCTTTCTCCTTTTTAAAGCACTAGCGCTCCCTTGGCGTCTGTCGTTGCTATGCAACCATGAACTGCGCTCTCCACGACAACGAGGAAGTTTCATCAAAGGATTAATTTATTTCTAGCCCTTGCATTATCTTTAGTACTAGATATATTTATGGAGATGAGATATAAAAACCACCATGTACAGCTGTTCGGCTGAGCTTTCTATGTTTTGTTACGGAAAGGCCGAAGCTGATTGGTTGGTTCTTGTCACATGACCTGCGGTGCGCTTGCAGCATTTTGAAAAGTTGAGAATTTTTATGTTTTATGTGTTTTAATAGATGGGTAAGCAACTGTTTGGATACATTTATAAACATAAAAGTAATCATTGTCATATTGCTCAACACAGACGCAGTTAGAGGGTAGCATGGATACGAAGTCATTGATAGGCGATGCAATGGCATGGGACTTTAGTTAAAAATGCTGATGTCTCTGGATTTAAACATTTATGGAAACATTTGGGATAATGTAAGTACACAGTCAATTAGTTTTTGGATATTTTTTTATCTAAAAATCTCCTATATTTTGCCTTCACTGAACAGTCTAGAGCTCTTTTCTGTTTTGAATAAATAAAGCAATTACAAGTAACAAATAACGATAAATTGAAAGTGTGGAAATATACCATATACTTGACACAGTAGCTCAGTTATTAGCACTGTCTGCTGTGTTTAAGAGCGAGGAGGTTTTCTCTGTGCGGTTTGCATCTTCTCTCTTTGTTGGTGTGGTTGTCCTCGGGGTCACTGTAAAAAAAAAAAATCCTAATTTTACGGAAAATAACTGATTTTTTTACTGTCATTTTCTTTTATTTTAAATTATACTTAAAACTCTGTAAAATTACAAACAATGTATGTAAATTAACAACTCAGCTGTTATTTTAAGTATTATGACATTAATGAAAAATTACAGTAATTCACATATTTTTTACAGAACATTTACTGTATTTTTTCTGTTTTCTTAAATTACAAATGTATGTAAAATTACAAAAACAATCAGTAATTAAACAGTAATAAAACAATTAAATAATGAAACGGTCAAATGAATGGCAGCCAAAAAACCCTGTAGAATTAAAGTAAAATATTCTAATTTAAATAAACCGAAAAACACTGTTATTTTACAGGTATTTCCTGAATTATTACCTTCACTGTAAAATGAAATCTTAAAAAAATGGTCAATGACTGGCAGCAGCGGATGCCAAACAAAGGCCGTAAAATTAAAGTAAAATATCCTAATTTAAATAAACCGAAAAACACTGTTATTTTACAAATATTTCCTGAATTATTACCTTCACTTTAAAAAAATCCTAAAAAATACGGTCAATGACTGGCAGCAGCGGCTGCCAAACAAAAACCATAAAATTAAAGTAAAATATTCTAATTTAAATAAAGCGCAAAAAACTTTAACAGAAATTTTCTTTAAATGTTAAAAAACACTGTTATTTTACAGGTATTTCCTGATTTGATTCAAATGACTGGCAACAACAGAACATCAAACACTAACAGATCTCTCAAGATCTCAGCATCACTTATTACAGTCTAGACTTTATTTCTTTTATACAAAGGTTCTACTGAGAATTAACAGAGGTTTAGATGTTGATGTTTTATTGAAAAAAAAAAAGTTTGATGTCACCGATATGGAGGTGAGCGTTTGCTTGACCCTTGACTTTTTCCATGTTAGTTTTTTTCTGACTGCTTTAGCTGTGCATGTCTAATGCATGTTTGTTACAGGCAAAAAGTACAGACAAAACTCTGATCAGATGGTTTTGGCTGCTTATTGATGATGTAGTTATCAGGAAGTGGCTTGATTTGCTGACATCACATAGTGTCAAATCTCTGAATATATTAACTGTTAATTTCATGTGGTTTGTTGTAACCTTGTGGATCATATTATGAAAAGTATTCTGATTAAAAAATTTTTTTTTTTTTTTTTTTTGCACCAGACATCAATAATCAACATATGAATCTCAACAATGGTGACAATCAACAAAGCTTTTTTGTGACTTTAGTAGCTTGTTTTGTGATGTTCAGAGTTGATCTGAATTTTTTTTATTTTTTTTATTGTCACCATTGTTGAGATTCATACACTGATTCTTGATATCAGTGTGAGTCCTCATGACCTTGGTAAAACATTTTCTACGTAATGATTTAATAAAATTGTTTGTAGTCTGACAGCACGGTGATAGTATTGGCATGTTAAATTACAACTAATATTAAACAAAGACCAGACTCTGGTATCAGTGAATCAGACCACTTTATAATACTATACCATCACTTAAAAAGTTACCAACATCTATCTGAGTTTTTCTTGCTTTCTTTGCTATAACAAACATGCATCAGAAACACACAGCAAGCACTGACCACCAGAATGGTGACTTCAAACTTTATTATTTTATTCAATAAAACATCAACATCTAAACCTCTGTTAATTCTCAATAAGAACTCAAATAAAGTCTGGACTGTAATAAGTGAAGATGCTGAGATCTTGAGAGATCTATTAGTGTTTCATGTTCTGTTGGGATTTAAAGGGTTTCTGTATTGTCTGTTTTGTGGGTCACCATTGTGCTGGAGAGTAGAACCTGTGCTTCAGTCCAGGATGAGCCAGAAACCACTGGTATTATGCTGCATGGTGTTTTATTTCAGAGGAAGTAACAGTTATTTCTGGTTAAATGCAAAAGATTCCTATTTTACAGTGTATGTATAAGATATACATGTAAAACAACAGTGTTTTTTTTTCTGTGAGTGTTTTGTATTTTATTTAAACTAGGATATTTTACATTTATTTAGACTTTGATTGGTAGCCTTTGCTAAAAGTCATTTGACTGTTTTTTTTTTCTTTTTTTTAAGGTTGTTTTGCAGTGAAGGCGTTTTATTGTAATTCAGGGAATACCTGTAAAATAACTGTTTTTCTGTAGAAAAATTTTAATGAAAATTTCTGTTAAAGTTTTTTACACTTTATTTAAATTAGAATATTTTACTTTAATTTTAAGGTTTTTGTTTGGCAGCCGTAGCTAATAGTCATTGACCATTTTTTATGATTTATTTTTTTACAGTGTGGTTTCCCCCTCAATCCAAAGACATGCAGGACAGATCAATGGGAGACAGTAAATTGTCCTTAGGTGTGAGTGTGAATGAATGTGTGTGTGCGTGTGTGAGCCCTGTGATGGACAGGCCATATGTCCAGGGTGGTTCCCTGCCTACTGGTCAAGATGCTGGGATAGGCTAAAGCATTCCTGTGACCCTACATAGGACAAGTGGTTTGGAAAATGGATGGATGGATACCATGTACTCCACTCCATGTTTCATTGGACATATGCTCATAAAGTAAATTCACAGGGACTTTAGTATTTGTAATGGTGTTTCTTTGGAATGGTATTTGAATGAAGTCACATCACACAAACAGACACAATTATTTTGAAACCAAACAATGATATTAATCTGTCCTATCTGTGCTTAGTGTTCAGATATCAGATGCAGATGTGATCAAGTAAAATAGCAGGATCTTCCTCAGCCAAATATTTCAGTGGTATCTATTACATTCCCCTCAGTTAGGAGAATTTTTACAGCGAGAATCTTTTATAATAAAAGAGATAGTCACAATCATCACTTAATAAAATGGTCTAGTTTTACAAGAAATATATCCTTTGAAATTCAATACTTACCATTCTTGTGGCACCAGGATACTTCAATCTTACCCGTCTTGACCATAAGACAGATTATGAACGCGATCGCAATTACGATCACGAGCACGGCTGCTAACACTGGACCAGTTGTGTTCCAATGTGAATTCTCAGGGAGGTCTGTAATAGTTCAGCAGAGGTGTTAATTATGTATTCCTGCTATTCTGACTTTATTGAAGACATTATTTGTTGACAGACAGGCTGATTAACATATTAATTCATTTCTAATTTTTTTTTTGCATGAACATTTACATAAGATTTACGTAAGCTTTTCATAAGACTGCTGTACCGGGTCCTAAATCTAACAGTGATCACCAGTGATCAGTTCTTTGCAAAACTTTCTTATTTCAAAGGACACTAATGTTACTATTGTTGATTTGATAATGTGCAACTTTTAAACTCAAAGGCTGTGACTGACGTGCAAAGGAACCCTTCACTGTGTTGCTTTGGAATATCACATTTTTTTGTATTGCTTAAAGAAAGTGCATCCAAAAAAGAAAATTCTGTAATAATTTACTCAACCTCATGTTGTTCTAAACCTGTATTATTTTCTTTATTTTGTGGAAGAAAGAAAATATTTTGAAGAATAAACCTGAAAAAAAAACCCTGAAACATTTCTCAAATCTTTTTATGTTTCACAGAATAAAGAAAGTAATACAGTAATAATCATGGTAATAATAATTACACATGAATAATATTAAAGGGATAGTTCACCCAATCAAATATATATTAATATATATAAATATATATAATAAATATTCAAAATATCTTCTTTTATGTTCAACAGAAGGAAGAATTTCATGCAGGTTTAAAACAATTTCAGAGTGAGTAAATGATGACAAAATTGTTATTTTTTGGTGAACTATCCCTTTAATAGTTAATACATTTTTGACTACCTTAATGGAAAATTAGCTGTGAATTTGAGCATTTAAACTGTTCTTTGAATGTCCATAAAATATAATTTGATAATAATAGAACCCAACAGCATTATTAAAAAAACAAAATATTATAGAAAATTTCGAGCCACTCACCACTAACCGCAATATTGAACTTCCTGTGTAAGATGGTGGTGCTGTTGTTGATCTCCAAATCATAGTCTCCAGAGTGTTGGATTTGGATGTTTCTAATGGTGAGATCTCCAGTATGATCATTCAGTTTGATCACATTTTTCCATTTTGCATCTATAATGCCATTTAAGTTGGCAATGAGGACGCCTTGGTTTCCAAACTTCCACAGTATCTGATCATCTCTCTCTGTTTTAGCAACACCAGTCTGAAGAGTGACAGAATCTCCCTCCATCAATGACACTGACATCACTTCATCTATCACAGCAACAAACACATGAACAGTTTTGGAAAAGAGACTAAGCTGAAATTATTGCTGTTGGTAAATTCCACACAATTATCTGAATTCAAAATGGTTATAAAAGAAATCACTTAAATCTCATTTGGAATGTGATTCTGGTATAATAGCCAACTTTACAGTTCCATTTCATCTGATATTCATATTTCTATTATGTTTTTCTATTACTAGTTTTGCTCAGAAGAAGCACACTGTACCATGAATGTCCTTGCTAGCCGCTGCTTTTATTTTCAACTATTTCTTTTACAGAAGAAAAAAAAAATCAAATTGACCTATAAAGGTGAAACTTGATCATTTCACAGCACCTAAATTATTCTCAGACAATTTAAAGGCTCAGTAAGCAATTTCTGAGAAACACTGCCAATATTTGAAATCAACCCAATACTGAGTTGGTTTTCAGACGTAAACAAGGAAGACTGCACTGAGTTTATTACATTTGACAACAACTCAAAACATTGAATAAAGCCACTATTTTCATTGTTTAAGATTAAATCATTGTAGTCACATTGATTATCTTAAGCAGATTTTTAACTACCATTCTGAACATCAAAATGTGCTATAACATTGTAGTCTGTGTTTGAAACAGAAACTCAGATTTCATTAAAAATATTTTAATTTGTGTTCCGAAGATGAATGAAGGTCTTACGGGTGTGGAACGACATGAGGGTGAGTAATTAATAACAGAAATTTCATTTTTGGGTGAACTAACCCTTTAACAACTCCACAAACAGCATTACCAGCTTCACTTATTACTAGCCAGACTGACTTTATTTTTGTCAAACATCTACAGAAGTTCTCATTAAGAATGAACAGAGGTTTAGATGTTGATGTTTTATTGTTTTATTTGATGTTACCATTGTGGTGGTCAGTGTTTGATTTAGTTGGGCTCTTGACCCTTGACTCTTCAAGATCAGTTTTTTTTGTTTGATGTAACTGTGTGTGTTTAACGTACATGTGTTACAGCAAAAAAAAAAAATGTTATTAATGGTGTAAATCATCATGTGGTCTGGTTCACTAATATCTCTCTGAGTTTTTTACTGATGTTGTGTTTTTAATTATGATATTCCTGTGTAATGCAGACACACACAGACATCAAGAATCAGTATATGAATCTCAACAATGGTGACAAGCCATGAAGTCAAAAAGCTTCATGCTGCAATGCATGCTGGGTACCAGCATACTACAAGATTGATTCATGACTCCCAGCATGCAGTGCCACATGAATAAATTATGCTGCTGAGTTATTTTCTCTGAATTCTTACTATTTGCTTTTGTTTTTGTTATGACTTTTTAGTAGCTTGTTTTGTGATGTTGTGATGCTAATCTGTTTATCTATTTCATTGATTGTCACCATTGTTGAGATTCATATGCTGATTCTTGATGTCTGTGTGTGTCGAAGAGGCACAGCAGTTCAAAATTTTTATTTTTGTGAACGAGTTTAAAAGTCTTTCATAACTGGTTGTTCAAGCACTGCTTTATCTTTCTAAAATCACAGTGGTAGTAGAAACACAAATTAAAGGTGCACTAATATTTGTTGAGAAACAACCAGCAAAACCAGTGAATCATGTTTTACATCATGGTTATGTTGTCTAAACATAACCTGATCACACTTTTCTTTGACTTTTTTTTTTTTTTTTTTTTTTTTTTTTGCGCTACAAATGTGTCTCAAAAAGATAGTCACAACAACCAAAAAAAAAACCTAATGTTAAAAGTCAAGGGTCAAGAGCCCAACTAATGCAAACACTGATCGCCACAATGGTAACATCTAATAAACCAAAACATCTAGTCTAAACCTCTGTTAATTCTCAATGAGAACTTCTGTAGACATCTGACAGAAATAAAGTCAGTCTGATTAGTAATAAGTGACTCTGGTAATGCTGTTTGTGGAGTTGCTTAATCAGATCTTGAGAGATTTAATGTCTGATTTTAAGGCTGTGACTGAAGTCAGTTGGAGGGTGTGTACCCTTTAAGCCCACTTTCAACTTTGAAGTCAAATTTAAAAAAAGAGCAAACCATATTTTATGCTACTCGTTATTTTAGCAAATCCAGTGATTTGTTACTTCCCTGACATTTTTTATTGCATACAAATCACATTTGTTAATGTTGAGTTAGCCCCACTCATGTGCATGTTGTCTCAGGGGACCTCACATAAAGACACCCAAAAACTTTGGTGTTTCAGCATCCTTCAGAAATCAACACATTTCTGCAATTTTCAGCCATTTCTTTGGCAAGTACATTGATATTGTGTCAAATAAGAGATAAATGTATTGTTTTTTGTGTATGAACAAATAATTTTAATTTTATATAATTTTCCTTTAAATGGAAAGATGAATTTTATTAGCTTGCATACTAAGCTAATCTCATGGTCAAACCATTAGCCTTACTGAAAGATAGCCAAAGAATTAAGCATATTAACTACAAACACTGAATGTTTTGTGATTCATTTTACATTAATTTACAAATAAATACATCATAGATTGTTTTGTAGATCAGATTATTTTCATAAAATAACTTTTTTTTTTTCTTTTTTTTTTTTTAAGATGAGCTTAAATGGTACAGGGCCACAAAACGCATGCAAACTATAGCCAACACAAGCTAACCCTGAATGAAAAAATCTTAATATTTCTCAATGTGAGCACAATGAAAATTACTATGATGCTTAGTCCACAGTATATTTAAGCTCCATGCATGTCTTTGTAAACAAATCTTACATTTTAAAGGAAAACATTGTCTTTTTTCATCATTACTCACTGTGGTACCATTTAAGCCCACCTTATGTGTTTCAATGAGGAATCCCTCTAATTACAAACTTTGATCAATTTTCTGAGTGATTAATGATAACATTTCTTTGTGTACTTTTACCTAACTAACCTTTTACCTTAACTTACCTTACTTACTACTTTAATTTACAACTATATTTAAATAGGCCTAAAATTACACACGTTAATTCGATTGAGATGGAGCCCATTTTGTCCTAAAGTTCCTTATGTATAACCGGGCATAACTCTGGAGCCAAGCCAAGTTAAGGCTCTATACTCTGGGCATGGGGGGCCCACTAGGAGACCCCCGTAAGCCCAGAGTATGGAGCCCCAACTCGCCTTGGCTCCCGGGATACACCCGGTCAAACTTCCAGCTTGACTGCAGCTACAACTCCAGAGTCAAGCCGATTTAAGGCTGCAGACCACCAGCCTGGTCCCCCAGGGCTCTAATCAAACATTAGTAAAAGGAATTTTTTAAATACTTCCCTGTCACTGAATAAATATATTGATGTTTTACTTCCTTAAAATCAATAGATTTTTATATTTTGTGAATCAATAATGATGTGCGCTTATTTGGAACACGTGTGGGCTTAAATGGTGCCAAAAGTACCAGTTAAACCCATGCCAGACTTCTGACTTTATTCATAAAATATCTTATTTTTATATTCTAAAATGTACATCAACTAATTAATGCATTTTCAAATGAGAGATAAATCTTGCAGTTTAACAAATTATTTTTCTTATAAACCATTTCAATATCTATGAAAAACACGTAAACTTAGATTTTAGTGGGCTTAATAGGTATGTTTACCCTAGTTCTTGTATTTCTGTTGGTCTCGTCTCTTTTTTTTTCTGTTGTTTTTTCTCTTTCCTTCAATGTTAAGAGCAGGTATTCATCATTAATGGTCAATCCTCACTTAGTCACTTAATTACCTAATTAACTTAAGCACTGCTGCACTGTTATAGTAATCCGTTCCATTATACGACACGTTATAGCCTGTTCATATCAGATAGATATTATGTAAGCAACTGTAAAGTTTACTTTGTTCTTCTCCCAGTTTACCAGACACTTACATTGATGTATTTCGAGAGAAGTGGATGAATTTACTGCTCTCTGAACTGCGTCACAAACAAACATGGCGGCGCCCATCGCGCATACATCTCAACTAACGCGAACGTTATAAAGGCGTTTAAACAGCAAAACACATTCACTTACACGTATTTAACAGTCAGAATATCAGATATTTCATTACATAGTTAACAAGTTTGTGAATATTTTGAATAAAAAAGAAAAAAAGACAAAAGCAATCCATCAGTCATACAGTGCTGTTGTTGCTGCGGTGTCACGTGACAAGCAGTGATGCGTCGCCATGGAAATAATAAAATGATTACTGTTTTCCCTAGGCTATTTGATAGGCTATTAGTCGACTAATGTTTAGTCTACTATTATGGTGCAACCCTACAAATCTCTCTCTTGCTGTCTCTCTCCTCCCCTCATCATGAGTGGACATGCCCCCTACTGCTGATTGGCTACAAGTGTGTTGTCGCACTCGGTCCAATCCACTCTCAACAACGTTTCTCAGAAATCCATTACTGCACCTTTAATTATAACACTGAAAGACTTGAGAGCTACTCACCACGGACAGTAACACTGAATCTCTTTGTTGTTTCACTTTTGCTACGGATATGTAGCTGATAATCTCCAGTGTGTTCAGTTCTGATGTTTTTGATAGTGAGAGATCCAGTTTGATTGTCCAGCGCCAGTCTATCTCTGAATCTCTCACCCTTAGATATAAAGAATCTTCCAGCTGCTTCATTCATTTCAACGATACACTCTTTTCCAAACATCCACGATATCGTATCATATGTTTTTATTTCAGTAACACTAGTGTTTAAAGTGACAGAATCTCCCTCCATCACTATCAGCGTCTTTACTCCATCTCCCACAGCAACAAACACATCTGAAGAGACATTGCACAGTGTTAATATATGTGCTAGTTGACATTATTTATAAATAAATAAATAATTTTACAGACAATGCACCGTGCAGCTAAATTTCAACAGTAGTTCATAGGGAGGAGGGTACAATACTGCACTGAAAAGCAGTATATTCACAAATAAATGGTAACAACAATCGTTTAAGAATGATATGCACTTAGTTAAATTGTAATATGCTTAGCACAATCTATTATAAATAGTAAAAGAAAATGGGAATGAGAAAACATACTCATGTCAGAATATTTCTCTATCTGCGGCATGTTTTCTTCTTCATTGGTTTTGACATAACCAGATGGAGAAACTGGAAAACAAGAGAATAAAATTAACAACACAAGAATTGATATGTTTAAAAACAGTTCTTTTCAAAGTTTCAGATGTCACCTTTTGCTCTTTTCCACACATTCTTGATGTGTAAATGTTTATACAAATATGCAAATGCATTATTATAGGCACTTTCATACAAGTTGACATTTAATGTTTATTTTTCTTCAGTATTTATATCCTGCTAAAACAGTAACCAATAAGTTTGAGCTGCAAATTTTTACAGGCCATGCAACATTTAGAGACACACTCACAACCAACCCCCCCCCCCAAAAATAATTAAAAAAAAAATTAAACTTAAACAAAAATTATGTAATCTTTGGCTCCTATATGTGAACTGATCTATAAAACCTTTACAGATACTGGAATTAGAGAGTGAGTGAGAAATTAATCCATCCCCAATTAGTGATCCCATATTTTGAGTTTTCCAATATCTAATATTGCACCAGGTCAAACAAAAGTTCCGTCCATTTAAGGAGGAAAAAAAGCAGGAAGCATATAGTCAAAAGCATATAGCATGAAGAAGCAAAATGCCATATCAGGCCAAATCAGCATGACTCAGACGCTATACACACCATACACGCACACACAAAACTATTAATATTATAAATATATACCCGTCTCAAACTTTAATATAGACTAATGTTGTCCCATTTATCTCACACAAATAAATCTTACACGTTAGTGTCAAGCACAGAGTGCTATTGACACAAACTACCCCACGATCAGGGCGAGTTATATTTATTGACGCTTGTATCCACAAATGATATGCAGAATATTACAGGCCGTCAGCGCCCTCTAGTGTCTATCACCAAACACGCACGCACAACCAACGTAGCACCCTCCAAAATACACTTGCATTAGTGCTGTGATTTATCACGTCTCTTAGTCGAAAAGTAATAAAAGTTCGTATGTTATGAAACACTTGAGATATTCACATCATAATATAAAAGCAAATTCGCATTTCTGTGGCTTATATTGAAACCGAAACTGCTGAATATTAATAAAAACAAATATGTAACTTACCGTCCACGAGTAATAAAACCCAGAAAATGAAGGAAGGGCTCCTCATACTGATGCCGCTTCTGCTCACATCTAAAGTGAATGACAGCAGTGATTCAGGATACTGAGGAAACCAACCAAGTCACGTGACTTCTGCGAAAGAGAATGTATTATATGGTATTACGTCATACTACTTCGAAGTAAACCTGGACTAACGTTAGACCAAACACAGAGAGACTTGATTTTGGTGTAAAATGGGTTTTTATTCTGTAGAAATCGGTGGGTGTCCAGAGGGCCAGTTAATAAAATGACCTGGTAAGAGTAAGAGTTTTATTTGATTTCACAACGACATCGTTAGCCAGACCAGCAACGTATTATGAGCCCACCGTTTATCAAGTGTCATATTTCAGAACAACTTAAGTTCTAAAATATGAAAACGTAAACACAAATCATTAAATAACACATTTCATTAAAATAATAATAAATACTCACTTAATGCTAGAAAAGTGGGTGGCAAATGTTGAGTGCTAAGAGCGGTTTCCTATGGTACACAAAAAGGTCTTCCGTTAAGCTACTTAACAGAAACGCTCAGGTATAACGTGCTTCGCTTTCCGCGTTCTGCTCTGTCCACAAAAATCGTGAGCGCGAATTGACCCATTCGACACATGCGCACTAACTACCGAGTGAAGCCTATTTACAACATGACATTTTCAGTCAAATAAAACAATGTTTTTAATTTAAAAGTGATTTACTCGTCCACCTATTAAGATAGCTACATCTTTCTCATGTCTGACTGGAAATAAACTGTCTGTTCAGTGTCTCTGGTCTAAAAACTTTAATAAATGTAAAAACACAAAAAAAATAAAAATAAATCTTGAATATCAGTTCACACCTCTGAAAGGTAGGCGAAAGCTCATTCACTACAGAACTCCGGTAAGAAGCGTGACAGGAGACAGAACTGTTCAACTATGAAATATTGAATGTTCACAGTAAATGGCAACACTTAACAACAGATGGATATCGACAGTGATCCAGTTTGATTGGTTAATGTACAGCTGTGATAACAGCCACGAGGTATTTATTCAACCACGAACATTCACACCTGAAGAAAATGGCGGAGCAAACGCCTCGTGAATGTGAAAGTGAAAGTCAACCAGCGGCATATGCAATAAGATTTTTATAATAAAAGTCCTACCAGCATACAGAAAAACTTCAAAAGTATTATCACTGCCTTTCTGACTGCCAGAATCATTAGTGCTAAAAAACTATTACTACCTCAAAGTGAGAATATTTAGTAGCCTACTTTAAGACACAACTCCCAAGTTTGCAGAAATTTCATGGGCTACACAGACAATAATTAAAACAAACTCACATCATACACGAGCATAAACGCTCAGGTTCAAAGTGCTTTTAGTATTTTAGAAAACAACTTAAAAATAATTAAATGTGATGAGATATTTGTCAAAAAGAGACAGAGAAGTTCATTTTGTTAGGCTGATGTATCTGCACTGATTTTCCCATTTGATTTGACTTGATTCAGATTCACAAGGTCAGATTTTGATATACTATCAGTTAAATTGGGATCCTTTCAGATATATATATTTCATCTGACCAATACAGGTTAACATAATCTAATATAAAGCATTGAATATAGAGAAGGAGATAAGTACTTTTTAACATGAAATGCAGTTTTTCTGACAGTCTGTAAATAGGCCTAAATGTGGTAACCATAACTGTTTACAATTATCATGTTTTTGTTATATCATTGTAATGATCTTCAAATATTTAATAACAATAAAAATACAGGTATTGTTGTATAAAGTTGTGGTTGTAGGGTTTGTAAGCAGTTGTTCTTTGTGTTAAACCTCATATATCAAACTCTTCATCAAATGGATAATGACAAGGCTTTTGCTTTATCACTTGCTAGACTTTTTAAAGTCTACTTTTACTACCCTATATAACATGCATTCATGTCACTATTATTTTTTTATTATTTTATTATTAATTTTATAGCCTATTGAAACTAAATAAAAACTTAAATAAAAAATTAAAATATTTTAAATAATTAAAAAAATCAGATTAAATTAATACTATTTGTACACTGTAAAACTAAACTAAAACTGACCAAATAAACAAAATAAAAATTAATGAATTTTTTGAAACCATATCCTAGATACTGTTTCATATCTGATGGCATATACAACTGTGGATGATTTTATTCTTGCTTGCCAGGATGAAGAGACCGGAGGCTTCGCTGACAGGCCTGGAGACATGGTAAGCTCTGCAGAACCTGATTTCACCAAGTGCAGCATGTTCCTCTATCAATATCTTTGTTGATCCTGAAACGACATTCCAATCAATCAGATTTGAGGGACAGGTTTACAGTTTATGTCAAGTTTAGGCTTACAACCAGGGTTAGGTGCTTCCTTCTGATTTAAGTTATGGGTAGGGTTAGGTTTAGGGGTAGGGATAGGGATAGGGTTAGGGCTAAATGTTCAGACAGGAATGTTCCAGGATCAACAAAATATGTTGACCCAGGAACACGTCTAACTAATAATCAAAATCAGGACGTGCGTAAGCTCTGTGGAGTTTGCCACATTAAATTTTGCATGTGCATTAATATATTGCATGTTATTTCTATAGGACTTACCTTTCTTAAACAGATTTGTTATTAGTATAATGTATATTTTTCTTTTGTCTTTCTGTCCAGGTGGATCCTTTCCACACTCTGTTTGGTGTGGCTGGTCTGTCTTTGTTGGGAGATGAGCAGATCAAACCGGTGAACCCTGTGTTTTGCATGCCTGAGGATGTGCTTCAGAGAATTGGCCTCCAACCAGACTTGCTGAGCTGAGTTTAAATTTTCAGCATGGCGGTTTTACTCTTGTCCTTCACCTGCACAGCCAGCCGAGTTTTGAAATGAGCAAACCGTGGAAAGCTGTCATCTTCAACTAATGATCGGCACACCGCTTAGAGGGAACAAGGACTTTAGAAAGACATTGTGTGCTTTTGTTCAGAGATTTGTTCTGGTCATCATGTAGGCACAATATTACACAACTTCCTTCTGTTAATAGGCTTTCTTTCTTTAAAGATGCTGGTCGAAGAGGTACATCCGGTATTATTACAGCTTTCACTGTGTGTAAAAACATAACTTTATTTATGACTAATTCAGCAGGTCACTTTTGGTATCAATCAAGAACATTTAGTTAGTGAGAGTAGAGATCACTCACTCATCTCTGATGGCTTTTCCAAAGTGAGTATGCAAGACTACATTTACATGTTACATAACACTTTTCATGCATGTAATTAATTTTGTCCAAATTCTCTTTCTGTAGTTTGTTCACATCAGTCATCAAAGTTTTGTTAGTCCTCACATCCCTAAAGCATTCTTAATAACTATTGTGAGACCATTTTAAAAGTCATGTTTGGTTTGCATTTTTCTCTCATTCTGGCATTGTGTGAACATGCCTGTGGTGTGGGATGGAATAAATGTGATGTCAATATCAAAAACTCAAGTGATTTTTGCTTCATTAGTGGATAATTCATTGTCAGGTGTTAATCTGTTGATGCTCATCACCCCTATGGCTTCTGACACTGATTGTGATGAGATTTCAGTGGCCTGCTGTTACATGATCATCCTCAATAGTGTTTGTACATTTCTTTGCACACTGTAGGTTAGAAATGTGTATCATATATAAAACCATTAAACTGTATTGACTACCAGTTTTAGTCAATCAAGCTTTGAATGTCACACATTATCTTATGATGTTGTGTTTACTAAAATTCAGTTAAAAAAAGGCTTTTCACACAGTGCTTTAAATTTGTATTCATATCTGCTATTAGTGAAAAAAAAAATCTGTAAAACTTTCAAGTATATGAGCACGTAGTTGGAAAAGTGAAGAGGCAATCAATTCAGAGTGTGAAATCATCAGGAGCACAGCAATCTACAGACCCCTGACTGATTTTCAGAAACAAACACAAGGGTTGTTAAGCTACGCTGAAACCCCACTGGCTCTCATTACAACCTGTTCAGAGTGCGAGAGATGTGCCACATGTCACCACTGTCTCCTGGCACTCATGTTGTTGTTAGATCCCCTCACACATAACACCATCTACTGCCTCTGTTAGTTTAATAAAAACATAATGATTAGTTAACACTAAGAAACCATAATATCAAAAACATCATGAACCATTTTAAATGTAATCATTTTATGTCAGGCAAAACCAGGTAATTTTGTAAGTAATTTTTGTTCTTTTGGACAAAAAGTATTTTGCAAGTAACAAAAATTGGGTGTTTATTGGATTACTACATGTCAAATATTTGGCATGTTTTCGTTGCTTTATACCTTCAATAGCCAGTTCAACTCATTGAAAATGTGTGATTAACATTTTTATTTTGTAAAGAAATTCATACATAGACACAATATATATTTGTCAGCAAAACTATTTTTCAGCATTTGCTCAGATTAAAGGTTTGGAATAGTGATTCTCCCACTAAGGGGGTTCAGCAAACTTCTTTGGGGGCCACAATAAGGCTTACTCTTTTTTTAATTAACATTATATCAAAGTTTTTCCTCATTTGCTTTGGTACATTTTACAGATCACAATTGAAATTCTCGCAACTGCTTGTTCAATCTCCACATCACCTATACCACTTGTGCACATCATAAAAGCAGTTTCTCATTTGCTTAAGTACATTCATGCACTTGATTATGTACAACTGTCTGCTGCAATTGTCTTACTGTAGCCTATGTACTAATATTTTCTAGAAATGCACTTTTTTTGGTTAGCAAATGTTAAAGGGTTAGTTCACCCAAAAATGAAAAATCTGTCATATATTACTCACCCTTATGTTGTTCCACACCCGTAACACCTTCGTTCATCTTCGGAACACAAATTAAGATATTTTTGATGGAATCCAATGGCTCAGTGAGGTCTGCATTGACAGTAAGTTAATTTACACTTTCAAATGCCCAGAAAGCTACTAAAGACGTATTTAAAACAGTTCATGTGACTACAGTGGTTCAACCTTAATGTTATGAAGCAACTAAAATCCTTTTTGTGTGCCAAAAATAAATAAATAACGACTTAATTCAACAATATCTAGTGATGGGCGATTTCAAAACACTGCTTCATGAAGCTTCGAAGCTTTACGAATCTTTTGTTACGAATCAGTGGTTCGGAGCGTGTATCAAACTGCCAAAAGTCACGCCCCTCAGTGGTGAACCATTGAAATTTCAAAACACTTGACATAACAACGCCTAGTTTACTGAAATCACGTGACTTTCACTCTCCGAACCACTGATTCGAAACAAAAGATTCGTAAAGCTTCGAAGCTTCATGAAGCAGTGTTTTGAAATTGCCCATCACTAGATATTGTTGAATAAAGTTGTTATTTGTTTTTTTGGCACACATTGCTGGCAATGCAGGCCTCACTGAGCCTTCGGATTTTATCAAAAATATCTTAATTTGTGTTCCGAAGATGAACGAAGGTCTTAAGGGTGTGGAACGACATAAGGGTGAGTAATATATGACAGAATTTTCATTTTTGGGTTAACTAACCCTTTAAGGATGATTAGCGAAATGTACCAAAAATCTTAATTTACATCCTACAAAACACTAAAAATAAAGATTACATTAAACTGACATTATATTTTTGAGTTTATTTTTATTACAATAAAGTACCTGAAGTACAAATCAGCTTAGATAGGAGCCCCTTCAAACATTGTCTTGGAAAAAAAAAGAGTCAAAAAGGATAAGAACTACTGGTTTATGTGACAGGGATACAAAGATGTGTTTAAAATGCATTAGCCAAGATTTCATCTGTTTGGTTTCTCTATTCAAATAAGTTTGCACTGGAGGTAATTCATAGCTAATGTTTACTCACCTGTAAATGTTTGTCTTGCTTTACATGAATATGAGATTTACTTGATTATGATAAATTAATAAGACAAGGTGAAATCAGTACATTAGCTTTGTCTACGTTATCTTCAAACACAATCTTTTGTTTGAACCATTTTGTTCATTCACTAGAAAAACAGCTCTGTACTTGTGTTCAAATGTTCCTACATTCTTAAAATAAGACATTCACAAAATAAGAAAAACAAGTCACATATAAAGACATCCCATTAGAAACAGCCTCTCTCTGGCAGACACAACAAGTACATCTTTTCAATGTCCGTGCTTCTTTTTCAAGCCTGGAAACATTGCAGAATGATATTGATGCCTCTATTGATGAACTGAATGTAGGGCATTATGTCTAGCTGTGCATGAACTGTGAATCAGATAGAAAGGAATTGAATCCCTCAGAGGATGATGAATTTCATATAATAGTGTGGAAAGCTTTACCAATCAATTGCTTATAAAATTCATGAAACAAGGAATGGATTACTCAACTTTAGGAGGATGGTTATCTTGTTATCTGACGTGTTATGTGGGTCTTTATGTGCTAGTTCTGGGAATCCTCTGTATAATATTTGAATTATAAATTATTATGTTGGTCTATTTAAAGTACAAACAGAAAACTGAACGTCACACGTCACATCTGAAGCTCTGACACAAAGTTAGATACCTTTTCCTGCAAACCGCTCTGCTTGCTGTTGTTCACTATATCAGCATTTTGAGAACGACTGTATTCTTTTATGAGCAGATCGAGGCTGTGCTTAATGGCCGCTTTTGATATGTGACCCCTGATTTTGTCCATGCCGTCTTTACTTTGTAAGTATCTTGACAATGTCTTGCTGACTTGGTCTTGCTGCTGTATATCCATATAATAACAACAATCCTGGTCATGTGAAGGGCTCCTTATTCCTGGAGCAGGACTCTTATGAAGGGTGACTTTTTGTTGTCTTTGATGCACTTGTTTTGCTCCTCTGTGAAGGGTGAAATGTCTAGGAGTCGAGGAACTGCTCTTCAGATCTGTCTTTGCGATATATGAAGGGCTCTTGGGCAAAGCCTTCTGAGGATATCCATCGCTTTTATCCTCATCTTTTTCATTGCATTCCCTTAAGGATAACTCAAAATGAGACAATGAGGCTTTTAAGTAATCCTTATGTGGTGAAATGTAATTATTAGTGCTGCCTTTTTTATACGTTTGTAGAGTCAGTGAATGCTGTTTGACTTCTGACAGATCCCTCTCACAATCACCAGAGGTTTCATCACCCAAACCATCATGGTTCTGGCTAAACATGCGTTTGGACTTCGCTGAGTCACCACTTTCAACATTAAAGTCAATATTACCACATGTGTTTTCTTTCTTGGTTTCTTTACAAGTTGAAAAGGCAATACTCACTGATCTCAGATGAGCAGCGTAGGCTTCGTGACAATATCCGCTTATCAGGTTTATGTCCATCAACGTCTTTTGAAGCTCTTGTATTTCTTTGTTGATAAAAAACATCGATCTCCTGTGATCTCTGCACAGAATTTCTCGCTCATTCACAAACCTTTTCATTTCATAATAGTTTTTGAAGTGTGCTCTCTGTAGATGTACGACTGTCGATGTGTTCGCTTTTCTCGCTTTCAGAGAGCTCATGTCTCAGACAGATTCAACATGTAATGACTGTTCAGGAGCCTTGAGACGTGTGTGTTTGTGTTGTACCTCAGGTTTACCTCAGGGAACTGTTGGAGGCTGTATGTGCCGCAGAGATACAGAGATTGACTTCCATTATATGGACACGAATTACAAATGGAAGTAAATTTTGGTTAATTTAACTCTTTTGTTATCAACATTCATCAAAAAATATTCTTTTGTGTTCACAAGAAGAAAGAAATGCATACAGGTTTGAAAAGACATGAAGAGGGTGAGTAAATGATGACAGAATTGACATTTTTGGGTGGACTATACCTTTAAATATTTGAAATATGAATCAAAAGCAAAGTTCTGGTTGATATTAGGCTTATATGTGGCATAAATCACCTTTGACAATACGAATATAGAGAAAACACTCAACAGACCAAAGGTAAAAGGTCTCATTCACAAGGGGGCAGCAAATGTCTATTTTTCATGGGGAAATCAGCATGTAACACACATGCTGTGTTTCTTATATTGAGTCTAACATTTCATTAAAATTTTGTAAAATTATAATTACAAATGACAGCATAAGGCGCATCATGCTGTGACAGACCGAAAGATGTAAGACCTAAATCTTTTACTCACCATTTATACTAGCCATTTTAATAAGTTCAGTGCCTCTAATATCTGCCTCTAACTGGCGGTTTGGTTTGCATCTGCAGTACCATCTCCAAGTCTGCAGATCCCGCACTGATGCTTTTCTAGCGCATGTATTTTTTATCATAGTCTACATTGCATAAAATATTCAGATAGGACATTCACTTTTCTGAGCCCAGCCAGGCTACTGATCCCTCACCTAATAGTTGGATGAGCATCCAGGCCAAAGCCTAGAGCCGGTATCAGCAGACACCCGCCTGAATGTCAAGTCATGTATGACCAGGACTCATTCCAGCCGTCCCGCATCCGAAAACACAGCGTCAAAGCAATCATATCTTCAATGTCTGTGTAAAAATAATCTGAATAACTGCCGCTAAAGTATTAAACATGTTTCATCACATTTTGCATGGTTTCAGTAAGAGATTTCTTGAGGCTGGTCTTTCAGGGCATTGGACAAAATAATCCAAAATGTGCAGGGTACAGCAGGGCTAAAAGCTTTGCTTAAGGAAAAGTTTTTTTAAAAAAGAGTATGACAATAATAATAATAATAATAAACACCTTAAAATAAAATAAAATTTTATTGAATATTGATGAAGCAACATAATCTGTGTGAAAAAAAACAGCAAAAGAAGTTTGTTTTATTTAAAAGGTAAATGGAGTTACATGGGCACTCGCTATAGTGGGAAGCTATAATGATATAGTGTAAATATAGGGGCAATAATAGTGATATGACAAAATTTGTTTTTTGGATATAGCAATATTTTTAATAAATTATGTACTAAGTTTCTGTTTTATTTACTTTCAACCTCAAGTAATTCATAAAACCTGATATTATTTTGCTTTTAGTACATTATTCATCACTGTTCAAAAAGTCTGGGGTTTTTGAAAGAATGCTCACTAAGGCTGCATTTATTTGATGTATCTATTATTATAATTATTATCTTTTTTGTATCAAGTATTCTGCTTTAAAATGTAATTACTCCAGTCTTCAGCATCACATGATCCTTCAGAAATCATTCTAATATGCTGATTTGATGCTCAAGAAACATTTCTTATTTTCAATGTTGAAAACAGCTGCTTTCTATTTTTGTGGAAACTTTGATTTTTTGATTAATAAAAAGAACAGCTTTTATTTGAAATAGAAATCTTGGTAACACTTTAGTTTAGGGTCCAATTCTCACTATTAACTAGTTACTTATTAGCATGCATATTACTAGGATATTGGCTGTTTATTAGTACTTATAAAGCAGATATTAATGCCTTATTCTGCATGACCATATTCTACATAACATAATCCTACCCAATACCTAAACTTAACAACTTCCTTACTATTAATAAGCAGTAATTAGGAGTTTATTGAGGCAAAAGTCATAGTTAATAGTTAGGTAATGGATTGGTTCACTTTCAAATGAAAATTAGCCCAAGCTTTACTCACCCTTAAGCCATCCTAGGTGTACATGACTTTCTTCTTTCTGATGAATACAATCAGGGATATATTAATAAATATCCTGACGCATCCAAGCTTTATAATGGCAGTGAACAGGGGTCATGAGTATGAGCTGAAAAGTGCTTCCATCCACATCCATCCATCATAAACGTGTATTCCACACGGCTCCGGGGGGTTAATAAAGGCCTTCTGAAGCGAAGCGATACATTTGTGTAAAAAAAAAAAATTCCATATTTAACAAGTTATGAAGTAAGTTAGATTTTTCCATTTTTGTTCCATTTTTTCGCAAGTTGAATATGGAAGGCGATCTGGTGGAGGCCAGACATTTTACTTCATAACTTGTTAAATATGGATTTTTTTTTTTTTTTTTTTTACACAAATGCATCACTTCGCTTCAGAAGGCCTTTATTAACCCCCCAGAGCCGTGTGGAGAACATTTATGATGGATGGATGTGGATGGAAGCACTTTCTTCAGCTCATACTCATGACCCCTGTTCACTACCATTATAAAGCTTGGATGTGTCAGGATATTTATTAATATATCTCTGATTGTGTTCATCAGAAAAAAGAAAGTCCTATACACCTAGGATGGCTTAAGGGTGAGTAAAGCTTGGGGTAATTTTTATTTGAAAGTAAAATAATCTTTTAATAGTGAGAATTTGATCCTAATCTAAAGTGTGACTGAAATCTTTTGTAACATTATTAATGTCACTTTTGATTGATTAAATGCATCCTTGTTGAATAAAAGTATTAGTTTACTACAAGGGGGGTATTGATAATTTGCTGATTTAATCATACACTTTAATTATACACAGGATGTCTAAAGTTGTTGTTTTTTTATCTCAAAATACAAGTCGTAATATCAAGTATTCTTGTAAGTACATACATTTCTATAAATTTGCACAATTTAGTTACATAAAAGTTACTTAAACATCAACCTTTAGATAATGTACACAATGAACTTTATGGATCAGGAAAATTTAGCAGGTTTTTGTCGCTATTTAGTTCTGGGAGGAGAAAAAAAAAATCAAAAAGGCCTTTTAGCAACTTCAGCATCAATGTCTGCAGAGATCATCCCATTCTAAAATATTTCATATAACATCTATGCTATACAAATCTGAGTCAAAATGTCACTTGTCAACTTCAGACAATGCATCTTGTGCATCTCGTAGACAAAAATGCTTTATTTTTCATTTCTGCATGTTTCTTCAGTTCGACAGAACATGTTGGCTGTACAAAACGTCACATGAAAAAGAGGACACAATCAAATCAGATGGAAAGAAATGCTTTCTGTCTCTTTAAATACTGAATACAGTTTGACAAGATCACAATAACAACAGTAAGAGTGAGAGAGTGGGCCCATCTGAATACGTCCGACTGCTGACTCACACACAGTATCGCCACTCAAGACGCTAAAACCGTTCCTCATATCACATGAATAATTAATGTTGCTTTTAAATGCTACAAAAATAACATGAAATAGAATACAAAAAATCCATTTCCTTTTCGTCCATGCCCGCAGTGCGTGCGTCGGTGAATTAAAAGTGGCTAGTCCCTGATCCTCACAGATCATTTTTTGAAACACACACTGCGTTTCATTGCTTGTTTGTCCCACAGAGCTGGAAAGAAAAACCAATGCAGAGTTTTATTAAGCGGCATTTGGGTTTGCACCAAAGCGATTATTCTCATCTCGGAGATTCAGTGTCCTTGTCCCACCAGTAGACACATAGTTTTGAGGCGAAGGCCAGCAGTGAGCACTGACATTTGGCTGCGTCTCATCTGAACTCCACCAGCTGAGCCGTACACAAGAAGAGTGGCTAGAAGGTCTACTTTTGTTTCGTTTTTGCTAATAAAAATATATCGTTACTATTGTAAGAAGATCAGTTTCTGTTTCACAGTGTTTCACATGCATGTGAATGTCTAACACTAAGTCCCTAGCTGCTGGCTACCACAAAACACATTTCTTCTCTCCCTTCAAAAGGAAAATAAAACTAAAACTCTGAAGAGAGTCCTTTGGTGTCATTTGTTATTAGGGAGAAAAATCCCTTTATTTCTGGGTAGACAGGGGCTGAGTATGGAATAAAGACGATGTGGGGGGCATTATAGCTAATCAAATAAGTGTCTGAAATCTTTTGTAAACCGCAACGCCCTGAAATGTGACAAAATGGCACATGAATACAAGCCTCGATTACATGACAGCATATATAAAAGGTCACATTCCACGACAGACTCCAGGTATTTAAGTCTCACAACTGCTTTACATCAGCCGCTAAGCAGGGCGAACATCTCTGTCCTCGGATCAGCTGCGAGGAGCTCGTTCAATAAAAAAGAGGATGACTGCGCGTTAGCCTGTGGACCGGGGGGCTGGATGAGAGGGCTTCCCTGAGGGAGTATGGATGGAGGGAGAGCAGTAGGCAGTCTGGGCAGCGGCGGAGCTTCTTAAATGCGGCCCAGCAGAAAGGCCAGCAGCAGCAGCACAGCTAGGCACGGGCCGTCTGCCCTACAGCGCTGGCTCTGATCAGTCAGGAAGGGCTCTGGAGACTCGTAGCCCGAACCATCTGAAACACACAAACACAGGGAGACAGCACACGGAGAGGAAGCACTAGGAAATGCATACCTTTGCTCAAAGCAGCAGGGGCCCACAGCACTGACCTAATTAGAGTTTAATTACTGAGACGGAGGATCTGGTTCACATTTCGCACAACGTTTTCATAGATTACATGAACCTGACATATCTGTGCCAATGAATTTAAAATAAACGCTGGATTTCCAATTGGAGCTTGAACGCTGTTGTTCTAAACAAGGGTGTCCAATGCTGCTCCTAGAGGGCCACTGTCTGGCAGAGTTCCGCTCCAACCCCAATTAAACACACCTGAACCAGCTAATTAAAGGGTTAGTTCACCCAAAAATAAAAATTCTGTCATTAATTATTCAGCCTCATGTCGTTCCACACCCGTAAGACCTTCGTTCATCTTCGGAACACAAATTAAGACGTTTTTCATAAAATCCGATGGCTCAGAGGCCTGCATTGCCAGCAAGACAATTAACACTTTCAATGCCCAGAAAGTTACTAAAGACATATTTAAAACAGTTCATGTGACTACAGTGGTTCAATCTTAATGTTATGAAGAGATGAGTATACTTTTTGTGCGCCAAAAACCCCCCCAAAATAACGACTTTATTCAACAATATCTAGTAATGGACGATTTCAAAACACTGCTTCATGAAGCTTCGAAGTTTTATGAATCTTTTGTTTCGTATCAGTGGTTCGGAGCGCGTATAAAACTGCCAAAGTCACGTGATTTCAGTAAAAGAGGCTTCGTTATGTCATAAGTGTTTCGAAATTTCAATGGGTCACCACTGGGGGGCGTGACTTTGGCAGTTTGATACGCGCTCCGAACCCAGTGATGGGCAATATTGTTCAATAGAGTCGTTATTTTGTTTTTTTGGTGCACAAAAAGTATTCTCGGCGCTTCATAACATTAAGGTTGAACCACTGTAGTCACATGAACTGTTTTAAATACATCTTTAGTAGCTTTCTGGGCATTGAAAGTGTTAATTGTCTTGCTAGCAACACAAGCCTCACTGAGCCATCAGATTTTATGAAAAATATCTTAAATTGTGTTCCGAAGATGAACTTCTTACGGGTGTGGAACGACATGAGGGTGAGTAATTAATGAAAGAATTTTCATTTTTTTGGTAAACTAACCCTTTAAGGTCTTACTTGAGGCAAGACCGAGTTTAGACACCCGGGCTGCATTCCAGTTTTTTTTTTATGCCCTTCCCTCGCTAACTTCCCTCAGTCTTGTTGACTCTGACATACGTTATAGCTTAAGTTGCATGAGTGCCCACTATATAAGCTTCACTCGTGCACTTCATTAAGTGGAACGCACTTCAAAATGGCGGCAGGAATTCCCCCGAGGGGAAGTACTTAGGGAAGTTTGTGAGTGTGTGTCTAAAAGCGAAGTGGAACGCAGCCCTGGAGTAACGTTCAAAAGTTTGGGATTTATAAGATTTTTTTCAAATGTTTCTAAAATAAGTCTCTTATACTCACCAAGGCTGCATTTATTGATTGAAAATACAGTAAAAACAATAATATTGTGAAATATTATTACAATTTAAAAATACATGTTTTCTATTTTAATATATTTTAAAAAGTAATTTATTCCCTGTAATGACAAAGCTGAAATTTCAGCATCATTATTCCAGACTTCAGTGTCGCATGATCCTTCAGAAATCATTCTAATATGCTGATTTTGCTGCTCAAGAAACATTTCTGATTATTATCAATGTTGAAAACAGCCTAATATTTTTGTGGAAACTGTGATCCATTTTTTTCAGGATTCTTTGATGAATAGAAAGTTCAAAAGAACAGCATTTATTTGAAATAGATTTTTTTTTAAACAATGTAAAAGTCTTTACTTTTGATTAATTTAATGTGTCCTTGCAGAAAAAAAAAGTATTAATTTCTAATTAATTTTTTTTTTTTTAACTGATCTCAAACTTTTAATCTGCAGTGTTATGTTTTGATGCAAGCTGCAAATACTGAATTTCATAAAAATGATTTGCGAATAAGGCAGCATTTTTATCTTGCGTTCAAAAGAACAAAACTCATATCTGGGGAAATTGGCACACACACACAAAAATGGAAAAACACTCACTGTTTCCTTTTCTTTTCTGAGTGAATTATTCTGCCAATTATTCTTGTCTAGTCTTTTTCTATGCATATCTAAGAATTTAATAAATGTGTTTCCATCATACTTTATTTGCTTTCCTTCTTACCAAATAAAACTTCTAGCCACAAAACAATTATACTGTATACTGTAGTCTCACAATACAGTTATACTATATACTTCAGTCGGGTAGAAATTTTCATTTTTGGGAGAACTATCCTTTTAACACTTAGTTTCCATTGGTGAGTGATGAAGGTAAAATCCTGAGGACAAATAATCCACAATAGTTCTAATCGTTCCCATTAGGCCTCAGCTGCTGTTTGGATGGATGCAGACTACATTTGAACACATTCTCGCAGCTTGAAAATAAATATGACATCTCATTAACAAAATGTTCCTGGAAAATGTGTCAAACACTGCTTATTTGCATTCCTGTTATGCCTAACAGAAGGCTGGCCTGTAGACATGAAGGGATATTATTTTCTATTCCGACAGGGCGAAACAGTTAAAGCATGACTTACTTGTAGGCTTCACATACACCTTCAACTTTAAACACGGCTTGCCAGCATGGTTAGGATGAGGAGAGGCTGTTGAAAAGGAAATAGGAGAGAAATAATGAGCTAAATGTGCTTGTGACAAACAGAATCATTCAGCAAGCTAATGAATCAAACTGTTTTAAGATCCTCCTGCTGTTGTGAGGTGATACTTGTGAATGTCTCTCAAGCCCGAGAGTGATCTTGACCCCTTGACAACCAAATCAAGAACAAAGTCTAAGATTTTCTTCAATACGGGGAAATTGCTATGACCTTCACCAGCTTGATGCCGTTACATACAATGGCCTGCGACACACAGTGTTCCCATTGCAAATTACCCCACATAGCACTCAGTGACCTGAGAGCAAAGAATCACTGTTGAGTCAGTCAGCGGTCTACCATCAGATCGGCTCCACCAGAACATCAGCAACACCGTTCATCTCTGCTCCCCAGACACAAGCTTTCTGACAGATTACTTCATTCATCTCTGTACTCCAGACACAACAAATCTCCTGCTTATTTCCTTATAAGGGTCTTGTGTGAAAGAAGGGGAGAGTAAAATCATTTACTTGAACTTGGCTGCAGTCTTATGTCCACAAAGAAAACCCAGCACATGAAGAAAACAGCATATTTAAATGTACTGCTAAAGCTGTTGTAGTACGAGTCGGAGTACACAGTCAGAGTGGTACAGATTCTCATCTGAATACAAGTAAGAAATGCCAAAAGTTTAAAGGTCAGTAAGACTTTTTTTTTTTTAAAGTTAATACTTAATTGGCTAGGATGCCTTAAACTGGTAAAAATAGCTGTACAATATAACGTAAATGAATTACCCGTAGCAGATCTATACAGGTGGAGCTGGGGAAGGTGGAGGATTTCTGAAAGCGCGCTGCACTGCTAACCCAAATATTTGAAGGTTGAGCACGCAAGCTTATTGGCCACTGATACAGCAGGAACCAATCATCTGTTCTCTATAGATAACGATGTGATTACGAGCAGGTTGAGTTAAAGGACCAATTAGCCAGCGCCATCTAGAGTTTCATGAGTGAACTTAGTATTTATTTTAAATTGTAATATTCTTATTTTTGATCAAATATATACAGCCTTGGTGAGACACTTTCAAAAACATTAAAAAAATCTTATTGACCCCAAACTTCTTATGTTTCTCTCTCTCTCTCTCTCTCTCTCTCTCTCTCTCTATATATATATATATATATATATATATATAAGACACATCATGGCCATATTCCAGGATGACAATGCCATCATCAATTTTCATCAGGGTTAAAATTGTGAAAGAATGGTTCAGAGAGCATGAAGAACATGGTTGTTTAAGAAATGAAAAGCTACACACTCCATCTTTTAGGGTCAAAAGAACTGTTGCCAAACATAAAACATGCTAGAAACATAATAATCACTGTAATAATGATCCATCCATAGACTCTTAAGTATTTGCCCATTAAAATACAAACAGCGACTTTTTTTTTGGGCCGGGCAGTGTATGTTAACTAATTAAGTATGATAGAGAGACTACATGTTGTTTCCAAAAATAAACTATTGGCTTTTAAATACAGTATATAGTTTTATCACCATATTAAAGCTGAAACTTTATTAAAAATTAGGTAACACTTTATTTTAGGGTATTTTAACTAGTTGCTTATTAGCATGCATATTACTAGAATATTAGCTGCTTATTAGTAATTAATAAGAACATATTAATGCCTTATTCTGCATGACCTTATTCTACATTCTTAATCCTACCAAATACCTAAACTTAACAACTACCTTACTAACTATTAATAAGCAGTAAATTAGGAGTTTATTGAGGGAAAAGTCGTAGTTAATAGTGAATACATGTTCCCTATACTAAAGTGTTACCAAAAATGATTCAAATATTATCTGGAAAATCCTTTATTTTATTCACATAATATTTACATTTTAAGTTGTCGATGCATCTTGTTTTTTTTCCCCCCTTAACCACTATTAGAGTATTGTTACATGTCTTCAACCCAAATTTTCTGTCAATCCCTAAAAAAAATCCAACCCTGTTCTAAAGTGTGTCATCTTCAACCTGAACACCCCTCCCCCACTGCCCCATTGCCCATCCCAGGTCATTGTGTATTCTTGTGGCATGTCCTCCACACCGGATCCTAGGTTCATTGGAGAGCACCCAACCTCAACCGCCGGCAGCTGTGTAGAAGACGCCTGTCAAGATGTCATCACAGCCGATCAATACAGGCGGAGAGATGGAAGTCCGGGGGTTAAGTCTGACCAGGTCTGATGGACGTGTTCTTTTACCAGCAGACAATCGAGATCGGCCCCCACTTCCCCATGATAACCTCTCAGATCCATCTCTCATCGCTGACCCCACCGACCCTGCCTCAAAGCATCAATCCCCCAAGGGACCGTGACGCCCATAGAGCTGCCGCTATCTAAACAATCCTCTCAGGGAGCGGCTCGGGTGCTGAATGGGGCCGTCTTGGTGGGGGAGCGGGGGTGTCCGAAGGCCTTTTCCAGCCCTGCCCCTTCAGCCTGAAACAAAAGCCTTCACAATGCAAGGCCTGGCTGGGAGCTGTGAGGCAGATGCATTATAAATCAGTTTGGGGGCAGAAACACAGAGTTGAAGGGTATCTTTGAACTTTTTTGCCTGCTTATTGTGGCATCGCTCCCTCTCTCTCGTGCACGGAGACAACACTGCGGCGTGTATGATAAGCAGCGCTACGCCCTGCTGATTTAGGGGGGCTTGGGCGGAGGGGATGTTGACTCAGAACGACGCCCCCTCCGCGCCTGCTTCGCTCCCTTTCAGTCTGAGCTGTCAATCAGGGAATAATCAGCAGTCAAATGAAAAGCATGTAGGATCTGTGGCAATCTCCATGGGAGAAAGAAAGGCCCGTCCGGCCGCTGTGCGGATGGCTGCTGATGGACAGTGCGGCTCTGCGACACAAAGCCGGCGAGAGCTCAAAGTCACCAGGCTCTCTGTACTGTACACAGGTGGCTCCCGGCCCAGCCACATCTGCCCACGCCACAGCCTCCCATGTCAGGAATTGTAATTACCATATAAATTATTGATTTGCTTGCCGCTCCCTGTTTTCTCTCGGCACCTTCCTGATACAAGTCTTTCATGTTATCTTATTAAAACAGCTAGGCGGTTGAAGTAAAAAAAAAGTTGTTTTTTGTTTAATGTCTACTTTTAATTTGGTTTAGCCACACCAAATTGTCTTCACTGGAGGACAGTAAAACAAATGCTTGAAGGACAAGTTTTCCATTTGAACACACCAGTTTAAAGCTTTGTGAGGATAATGGGAATAAGCTATTGGATGTTTCTCATTTAGGAAATGCTTTTGAGATTAAAGCATCTCTATTTCTCCATTTCTATTTCTTTGCCAGAGGATGCAAGAAAAAAAATACAAATGGCAGAAAAGAAATAGCAAAACAAATTGTGTGAAATACAAGCTCAAACTGTGCGTAAAACACTCATTTTTCTCAGGTCCACCAGCGGATGAGGTTTCAGCATTAGGCAGCGTTTCTTTCTTTCATTGTGTTCTCAGAGATTCTAAAGAGTGCTGAACGTGAAGGGAGTCTCTGTGATTGGCTGATTGACCCTGTCAATGTGATAATGCCTGCTTGTCATGTTCACAGCCGGTCCACAAATCCACATGAATGGGTCAAGCTGGTGGAAACAAACTAATTACAAAGAAAACAATTCATGTTCAAATCAAAATAAATTTGAAATTACGTAATCACTCTTATATAATTAAAGATGTACCTCTGTTTTTAAGACCATAATTAAACCTATTTACAAAGCATTTGTTGACTACTGGTTCAAAAAAGATATATAAATAATAAATAACAGCTAGTTGTAGCCAATAATTACTACACAAAATAAGCTTATGTTTTGTTGTAGTAAGTCATTTTTTTAATTCATTAACTTAATGAAACTTGGATTTAATAAGTAATATTTTATGTATTATGATATCAATAAAAATTCTAATAGTATTATATAAAATGTATAGTATAATGATGTTCCATATGCCTTTAACCTCAAAACTGTGTAAACATCAAATGTAAATGGAGCTTTTTTGTACTAAATAAATAAGCCACAAAGCAGTAGTTCTCAACCAGGGGGCCCCAGAAAAACCTCAAAGGGATCTGAAGATGACTAAATTATTTAAAATAAGACAAAACAAGCACATACAAAAGCATAAACAACTAAAAATCAAGACATTTAACAACCTTAACAACAGTTTTTTCTTTGAAGAACCAAGGTTCCCATTGTCTTGGAAAACTTGGATATATGAGGTAGTGTTGTAATAATTAACAAAAAGTAAAACTATTAAAAACTTTTTTGTTAACTGATATAAAGAAGAGATAAAATGAAACATAAATACTAGATAAAAACCTAAAAACCATTGCCTGGGCAACTAACTGAAATAAGTTAATAAGTGAAATAAATTTTATGAAATAAAGTGAATAAGTGAAAAAAAAGAAAAAGAAAAAGGTAACATTTTACAATGTTTCATTAGTTAACAGCTTTAGTTAACATGAACTAAGAATGAACAATACTTCTACAGCATTTATTAAAGGGTTAGTTCACCCAAAAATGAAAATTTGGAGCATAATGAATCAGCGTGTCGAATCCGCAGTTCGGAGCGCCAAAGTCACGTGATTTCAGCAGTTTGGCTGTTACTCCGAATCTTCCTGAAGCAGTGTTTTGAAATCGGCCATCACTAAATAAGTCGTTATTTTGTTTTTTTTGGCGCACCAAAAATATTCTCGTCGCTTTATAATATTAATATTGAACCACTGTACTCACATGAACTGATTTAAATATGTTTTTAGTACCATTATGGATCTTGAGAGGAAATGTCATTGCTCCCTATGTAGGCCTCACGGAGCCATCGGATTTAAACAAAAATATCTGGTAACACTTTATTTTAGGATCTTTTAACTAGTTGCTTATTAGCATGCATATTACTAGAATATTGGCTGTTTATTAGTAATTATTAAGCACATATTAATGCCTTATTCTGCATGACCTTATTCTACATTCTTAATCCTACCCAATACCTAAACTTAACAACTACCTTGCTAACTATTAATAAGAAGTAAATTAGGAGTTTATTGAGAGAAAAGTTGTAGTTAATAGTGAATACATGTTCCCTATACTAAAGCGTTACCAAATATCTTAATTTGTGTTCCGAAGATCAACGAAGGTCTTACGGGTGTAAAACGGCACGAGGGTGAGTAATTAATGACAGAATTTTCATTTTTGGGTGAACTAACCCTGTAATATTAATGTTAATTTCAACAGATACTCATTCATTATTAAAATCAAAAGTTGTATTTGTTAACTTTAGTTAATGCACTGTGAACTAACATGAACATGAACATTTTTATTAACTAACATTAACAAAGATTATTAAATACTGTAACAAATGTATTGCTCATTGTTGGTTTATGTTAGTTAATACATTAACTTATGTTAACAAATGAGACCTTATTGTAAAGTGTTGCCAAAAAAACTAATAAAAAGACCAAAGCACATAACAAATTGATTAAAAATGAAAAGTTAAAACTGAAAATAGAAAACTGAAAAAAAAAAAAATAAATAATAATAATGAAAACTATAGAAGTAAAATAATAATTAATACTAAAAAAACACTGAAATGTGGTAGCCTAATTTTAAAAGTGTGATTTCAGGACATGGAAAAGTCATATAAATAAATTAAATCTTAAATCGGGTAGAAATTGAGAGTAATAAATACTTTAATAAATCCTTATGCTTAATCCATTTCCGGTAAATCATGAAAGTTTCATTAGTCGTTTATTCATTCAGTTTTTAAATCTTCAGGAATCCTAAAATTAAATTTACAGAAACTAAAAGTGTTAGGCCTTCGAATACTGTTGTGGACAACGGGGAGTCAAAAAGGTTGAGAACCACAGCAACATTAAGTCGACTTTGACTTCTCATTTTAGAAGTTAAGCACATGCCACTTCTGAAATGGTGCACATACTGAAAATGCACACACTTACATATGTAATAGTACTCGTGCCCAGGTCGGAACTCGAAACCAAGTGAGAAAGGGGTGAAGAGCTGAAACTTCTCGGAGAAGCGCAGGGGTCCGTCGGGACTCTGGGGCCGGTTACACTCCCACCGTTTGAAGCCCCTCATGCGGTGCTCACAGGTAAGGTAACCATCATGGTTAACCATGAAAAGGATGTAGCGCTCCATGCGACTGTGAGGCTGGGGGCTCTCGTAGTACGGACAGTACACGTCCAGGTAGTCGTTGATGCTCACGGCCACCGTGTATTCGCCCTGCCAGAACCTGTAACGGAGAGTCAGCGCATTAGATCAGGATGACTGACATAACTTCTGTAACAGGGACAATTGAAATAATCTTTAGTTCAGCTTTTTATTTGGCCTCCATTCAAACCATACAGCAGCAAAAACGATGTTTAACACAGAAAGGCTAAATCTGTTGGGCAGAAAATCACAGGGAACACAACAGAATAAGCTGGAATGAATAACCACAATGCATATTTTCTATCTAGGTCACCATTATGCAGAGAGAGAATGGCAAACCAGAACACACGGAAAACCAAACTCTCGCTGTAATACTGTAATGAGAAAAGGGAGATGTTTGAAAAAACATCTTTGACTAGGGCCTAAAATAGACCTCTTAGTTTTGCCTTTGTTCATTTCTTTGGGTTAGTGCAGTAGCAACATTTATCAATGAAAATGTTGATGATGTTCACAAAAACCGCAAATTTAGTCAGTGAGTTGATTCCAGGGAGCTTGTCATATAAATCATAAACTTCATATTAAATTCCACCCTTAATCCAAGCTTTGAACCACACTGGCACCATAAAAGAATTTTTTCATGCTTTGCATTTGATTTTCTCTCTATATAGTGTGCGTTTCATGAGAATGCAGCTCTCAGAGCATAAGAAAAAAAAAGGGAGAGGGAGAAAAAGAACGGGAGGAGAGGCAAAAGATAGCATGAGTGAATCAGTTTGAAAGTCAGTGTGACCTACAGAGGCTGTGAATGCGTGTGACAGTACTGTGATGTCAGAGTCCTGTGAGTATATGCCTTTGACTGCAAAACAAATGGCTGTTGACAAAATAAAAAATAAAATAATGAATGTATTGAGGTTTTTACGCTTAAAACAAGTAGCAAATGTGCCAACTGGAACAAGTCAAGACACTTTTTAAAGATATATTTTCTGAAAACATGTCTCTCTGCCTTAAAGCAGTTCTGTTTGGCATATTTATGGGCGAATCTCAGAAAGCCTGTCGACCAGAAGAAAAAAAAAGAAAAAAAAAAGAAAAGAAAAAAAACCTTTTTTTGCATGATAAAAATAATTCAAATTATTGTACTATTAAGAATTATTGCATTATTATTATTATTATTATAATCCAAAAAATTTCATTAATGCAATGAAAAAAAATTATATTGTAGTGTTTATACAACATGGCAGTATGTACTGTACCTCTTTTAATTATTACAAATAAAAGCATGTTGAGTTTTCATGTTTGCATTACGGTAGGGAATTTTAAAAGAATAACAAAGCTCATAACAAAGCACATTACAATAAGGCCATTATAATTGTACAAAATATGCTTCATTTCCTTTATGAAAGGAAAGATTTTTAGCAAATACATATATACAATTTAGCTTTGCCACCACAGGAATAAACTACACTTTAAGATATATTACAATAGAAAAAAGTTCTTTCAAATTTTAATAATATTTCCATAAAATTTATTTCCATTATTTTCCATAAAATAAATGCAGCCTTAATGAGCAAACAAGAGAAGAGAACACATAAAAAAATCTTACTGACCCCAAACTTTTGAATATACAGTATATATAATATAGTGTGTGTGTGTGTGTGTGTGTGTGTGTGTGTGTGTGCATTTTTTTTTTTCTATTAGGTTAAAATATGACCAAAACATGTTTTCGTGGGATGCATTCATGACCAGGCATGCATTTTGTTTAGGGATGCACGATATATCGGCCTGCCATATCAGTATTGGCCGATATATGTTTATTTTTAATGTTATCTTTTATCAGCCCAATAAGAAAATATATTTTATATATTTTAAAGCTGATAAATAATGGATTATTTCTTTCAACTGAGACACTTCAAATGCGCACCGTTCACCATGATGGTTTTGGATTTCTTGCAATAAGATTGGAGTCATACAGAAAATACATTTAAGTGTAACATGTGCAGCACAAATCTTGTCATTAGACATGTGCTAATATTTGGTAATACGATATATCACGATAATGAATATGCATGATATTGTTATCATGGGCACTTCAAAATACCGTGAATAATTATTACGAGTTATTCAAATTTTTATGATATATTTTAAGAATACTTTCCCCATCAACCATATAAAATACACAACACCGCTGTATTCTGCGTCAAAGGGACACGCGCACTCAGATGTAAACAGCCCAGACACGCTGAGTGAAAGTGCACGTTCACTCTCTGACAGCAGAGGGCACTGATGGAACAGCAGAAATGCAGCGGTTACCCCGGAAACCCCGTAAACAAAGCAGCTGCGCTACTGAACAGTAGCTTTTAATAGGGAGACTTTTGTTTTTGTAATTTTGAATTTAGATTATATATATATATATATATATATATATATATATATATATATATAAATCTCGGTTATCGGCTTTCAAATACGAAGAATTATAGGTTATCGGTATTGGCCAAAATGTTCATATCAGTGCAAAAAATTTGTACTGGAAAACAACACAAAGACAATGATTTTTCCAAAAATCTAAATTTCAAACTGCACTGAATAGCCGAAATTTAAGCAATTTTCTAAAAGTGTCCTTGTGCCACATATAAACTACTCTATAAACCTTCCTTTTTTATAGAACAACATGTATCTAAGTGAAAACAGCAGAAAGCACTCACACCTCTGTAAGCGAGGAAGCACCGTCAAGCACTGGTCCATTTGCCTTCAGTGTTCAGTATGAGGTCCTGTCCTCTCATCTAGACAAGCTGCCCTCTCCAGCACCTGCCTGTCTGTCCTTTAACAAGACAAACTATTGGCACGGTGATTTCCTCACAGTGCAGCCCACATCAAGTGCTTTCTTAAAGGCTGCTTGTTTTGCCCTCAGTTAATGGCTCTTTCAGATGTTTGCACTCACATTCACACACACACACAAATACCCACGTACCATTAAACGTGCAGTAAATTACTTCCATGCTGCGGAACATCTCTGGATACGTTACTGTAATTCAGCTCTCACAGTCTAAATCGGGTCCACCTGTTGTAGATTAGCCACACTCCCAAACTGTTACCTCAATTTCATCTCTCCTCAGCCACGTTTACATTAAGCAGACAAATGTATTTTAGGTCCTTTCAAACAAGTCCAAGAGACTTGTTTGTCTAATCACTTGTTTATACTATCAAAAGGAATAAATCTCCTGAAAGTTTGGAGCTCCTGACCTTCAACGTAAACGCTGCAGAGATATTTCTTTCTAATCAAGCATGAACAGATTACCGAGGGGACATATATCAGTTTGAGCAGAACATCCCAGCATATGTTGAGGGATCACAACCTTGTGTGTGTGTGCGTGAAACCCATCCTTCACTATCTTTCCAGGAACACATTTCTCCTGTTGAGTCTGACCTTCTCAAACTCTCCCGAAGCACATCGGGAACTTGTTTATGGTTCATGGTGAAATATCGATCTGTGAATTTACAGTGGCTTCCATAACCTCATTAAAAATAACCGCTGATTGGTTCCAACGGCAAACACGAGATTGCACAATAAATGGATTTTTTTTTTTTTTCTGACGGCGGTTCGGGCGGGTGGTGGTGCGAGTGTTAACAGACATGATGAGGAGACAGCTGAATCATAAACAGACTGACGCTCGTGCTCAGAAATATCAAAAGATCTCTCTCTCTCATGTACATACATACGCACACACACTTTCCTGCTTTCCCAAATAGGCGGAGCATCATGGAGAATTCTAAACAAACTCTCTTTAGTTCCTCACAGCATGCTGCTCCTCATTCACCTGCTGTCGTCTTCCCTTTGTCTCTAACAACTTTGATATTCAGAAGATCTTCACATTCAGTATCTGAAGCTGCTTTTAGACAGAGAGCTCAACGGATCTAAACTGTCATAACTGGAGAAAATATGCAACAATATTTTGAAAATACCAGAGCTGAACATTCATATTGTGGTAAACATGATTTGAGAAAATTTGAAATGTTGCACACACACATTAAAGCTTTGTGAAGGACATAAATGTGCTGATAGAAAAACTTCTAATTATTTTAACCCTCTAATGCATAAATAATTCAATCCCATAGGAGAAAAACATCTTTGTGTTTCTTCTTATTTCAAAACAAGAAAATAATTATTCTCAAGTTTCTTCTTCTTTTATCAAAATAATGTGTTTTGAGAGATTTCAGTATAATAGAACAAGGCCGTAGAACAATCACATCATATTAATCAAATAATAGCATGTTTTCATATTTTTTTATGTTTTCATTTTTAATTTCATAAAAACGTTGAGTACGAGCACAAATTCCAATAAAACGCTTTCGTTTTAGTACTGAAAGAGTATGTGGCTAATAAGTAGCTAAACGTTATATTTGATGACTGATTTATGATTGAATTATTCAGCAACCAAATTATTTTATGATTTTTTAGCAAATACATATATACAATTTAGTAATTTCTAATTATTGGGGGGGACTTGTCCTCCTCAATGTCTATGGTGGTTACGGCCCTGCAATAGGAGATTCCAGAAAATACTTCAGAGGTACTTTATCACTTTCATCAGTTTATGTGGCTACAAATACACAATGACATAAGACAGACAGACATTTAGAGTTATAGGTAAGGGACAAAGGTCATCATCTATGGTGGTTTACACATGAATGGTTAAAAATGGATTTCCACAAAAGTATCAGGCATCAGTGGTTAAAATAATATATTTCTATGTAAACCACGTTTGACAATTCAAAGCAACTTTGTTTGGAAAAAAACAAAACAAAACAGAAAGATTGCATTTCTATAAACATTTCATATATGCACACACACACACACACACACACACACACACACACACACACACACACACACACACACACGCAAGCAAGCAAGCAAGTACATATTTAGTAAATTTGCAGATTTTGCTATTAATAGTCAAGATGGCAGCATGTGAGCATTTCTTTAAGCCTCACAGGAAGTCTTGCATACTTTTTTCCCCGAGTCTTTGTACCAAAAAGGATCACTTGAGGCACATGCACGCACACACTAAATCCAAAGGTGGTGGATTGCGAAACTCTGGCATTACACACACTTGCGTTACACATTGTGAGGCATTGCCGCGGCTCGATACGATGTGATTCTGGAGGCTTTCCAGCCCCACTTATTGTGTTCTTGCCACAAGCAGGCCTTTTGCCATCATGCCAGCCCTGCTAGACACTGGGGGCTTTTAATGATATGGAAAAGCAAAGGGCTGCCACAATGTTGTGAATGCAAAGCTCCAAGGCAAAGCTCTTCCATGCGAGATAAAAGAGAGGAGAAAAGCCACTTATCGCTGGGGCTATCTGCTGCCCGCATCTGATGCAGGGGCTTGGGAACCGGACCTTGTTATGTCAAGAGGAGCGAGGATGTACTGACGCTGCCAAAAGAGAAAGAGAAAGGGACAGCGAGAGAGTGCTGCCATTCTAAACAAGTTTCCCCATGCTGGATGAGAGAGCCAAATCTAGCCTTCATGATGTCAACATGGCTGCTGTTTCAAGGGTAATTCATAAGGCTGATACATCACAATCAAAACACTGACTGACTGAACAACAAATCATACACAAATCATATGATGAGCATTAAAATTCATTTGGACTTTTTTCTCTTTACCTCAGGATGAAGACAAAGTCTTATTAAAAGAAAGAAAATCATGAAAAGAAAATCAAGTGGTTTGGCATGATATTCTATTATTATTTCTTAGAAAAAATATTTTAACAAAACTGATTCACTGCTTATTACTATTTTTTTTTCAAAACTATACCATTGCATGAAAATCATGTAGTGCAATCAACAAAAAAACAAAAAGAGAAAACTAAACAGGAAGTGATATAATAGAGAAAACCTCATTGCTGTGTGTCAAGGTCAATAAGTGTCGTTTCACGAGTTTGTTTGCCCATATAATCCTTAAGCTATTAAGGTTAAACATATTTGGCTTGCTGTCCGCAGTGGAGGGGCTTGACGAAGCAGCTTCGACTCAAGCTTAGATATACCCCCCAGTGGGACTACTAATACTTGGAAGATGAGTATGGTATAGCAAAATGCCTAAATTATATTGGTGGAGTTGGGGAGGTGGAGGGATGCCAAAACAGCTGATGCCGGAACAAGGTGAATGGCTGCTTATATGCTCCAGCAGTTGATTGTAAGATTAGATGGGTTCACTCCTCCTGAAATTACGTTTAGAAACTTCACAAAAATTCAGATTATTTGACCTCATGACATTAAAATCAGTGCTGGGGAAAGTTGCTTTTAAAAGTAATGCATTACAATATTGCGTTACTCCTTAAAAAAGTAACTAATTGCGTTACTTTTGCGTTACATTACTTTTTTGTGTTACTTTTTCTCATCTGGGCTGGGCTTGCTTGTTTGTTTTTTAATAACAACAACAAAAAAAATTGGCCCTTTCACACCAAACGTGAAATGAATAAGCCTCAGGCTGAAGGAAACTCATATTTACGCCTGTACAGTAGAGGTTGTTCTGGATTAAAGAAGAATAGGATACAGAAGGAAGTTCAACACTCTTATTTCTAAATCTAGTCTAAAGTAATTTTTTGCTTATTAGTATGGTTGAATTATATCATTGAATGTCAGCAGCAAAGACATTGGTTAATAAAGTGAGATTAAATACATAAAGTATATTTGAGTAATTTCATATAGTTAATTATTACAGGTTTGCATAAAATTCTTAGTTTGCGTTTCACTGTTTTTATTCATTTTGAGGAATACTGAATGTTTTCGTGCAAGTGAGATAAGAAAATGCATGTTCACATTTAGTCTAGAACTACAATAACTTGCGTTACTTACTTGAAAAAGTAACTTATTTTGTTGTAAATTGAAAAAGTAATGCGTTACTTTACTAGTTACTTGAAAAAGTAATCTGATTACGTAAATGAAGTTACTTGTAATGTGTTACCCCCAACACTGATTATGACAAGGCAAGGCAAAATGATATTTATGAATAAATAATGAAAAAAAGAAAAAATACTTTAAAATATTAAACATTTTAAAACAAATATAAACAAACAAAATATTTTATAATAAAAGTCAATATTATTAAATATATATTTTTTAAATAATCATTATAATGTGTCACATGCACTCATGATTTAAGGAAAATATGTTACTACTCTTTACTTGCTCACACCACATGACATTTTTAAAGTCGTTAATTGAAACTTTCCTAGAAAATGTTATAAAAGCTTTTCAAAACCATGAAAAACCAACATGACTACAAAGAGAGCATTTCTAAGAGCCTGGCAAGTGTGTTTTAAGATCTTTCATTTCTCTTATCGTGTACACACTTAATATTTCATTGACGTATTACTGACATTTTCTAGCAAGATTCTCAATGACTTTGCAACACACATCACAGCGAGTGACTGAATTCAGGCACTATGCAATCTAATCTATTATGTGGCATTGATGGAGGGCGTAAAAAAAAAAAAAAAGCCCTAATATCCAGACTCAATCAGTCCTCCTATAGCAATGCTCGGCCGAGGTGATTAATCAGGGCCATTGACTGCTTTAGCAAGCTGCTGTATGATAGATGGCGTCTGGATCGTAACTCTGCCTCTGGTCACAATGGCAGAGATCTGCAGCCAGGCTCCTGGGCTCTGGAGGGAGCGACCCATCCTGATGATGAAGGCCGTCCACAGCCTCCTTGCAGCATACAGCCGGCCTCATTATTCCCCTCCGCTCAGACAGAAACACAGCAGGGATACTGCAGCATCTCCATGGGAAGAAATAATACTTTTGGATACAATTACTGGATCGGGAGTGTGGCATCTTACCACAGGCAGTGTCGGTCCTAATATCTGGCTCATTGTTAGGCAGCTCGGTTTGCACGGCTGGCTACGGCACCGAATAGGGAGCGACATGCCAGCGGGGAGCCTGTGCAGCCTCGCAGGGGCCGTAATCATTTTAAACGTGAAATTATGAGCTTTCACGTACGGAAGTCACAACGAGGAGATTTGTCCGCTCTTTTGCATGATACTGGAGGCAGGACCCGAAGCTTTGGCTCCTGTGTGACTTATTACAGAGGGCAGGACATGAAAAATGCATAATTTTTTATTCTTTTCTCATGGAACGAGTACATTTTAGAGCATCAAGTCAAACAGAAGCAGTCCGAAAGTGTCTTATTGTTAGACTACAAAATGGATTATGACATGAAGAGTGACAATTACAGTACTTTTTGTCTGTAAATTGTCAAGAGTCATTTGGGTCCTTGATGAATCCTTTAAGAGGGTACAGTAATAATGGATAAGAAAATCCGTCAGTGGAAAAAAAGAACAAAGCAAATTACTGCTTAGTACAAATTTAAAGCTATGGCTATGTTGCATACGCTATCGTTCAAACGGGCAGTTTTTTCTTTTATTCAGCAAGGATGCATTAAATTGATCAGAAGTGACAGAAAAGACTTTTGTACATTATTTCAAAAGATTTCTACTTCAAATAAAAGCTGTTCTTTTGAACTTTCTATTCACCAAAGAATCATGAAAAAAGGGTTTGTGTTTCCACAAAAATATTAAGCAGCAACTGTTTTCAACATTGAAAATAATCAGAAACATGTCATACTAGAATGATTTCTGAAGGATCATGTGACACTGAAGACTGGAGAAATTATGCTGAAAATTCATCATTTCCAGGAGTAAATTACATTTTAAAAAATACTAAAGTAGAAAACAGGTATTTTAAATTGTAATAATTATTTACAATATTATTGTTTAACTGTACCCCCCCCCCCCCCCCCTCTTTGACTCTCTTTGACCTTATTATCATTGCTTTTATTATTACTAATACAGTAATTTTGTTTTTTGTAGTCTGCATCAAAAAGTAAATAAATGAAAAAAATAAAAAACATGAAATGTGTTTGCAAACCCAATTCTGAATCGATTTTTACAAACCTGATCCAATATGTGGTTTGAAATCCCATTAAAAAAATTTCTTGCAATCTGATTCTGGATATTTCAGTCTCAATGGTCAGATCAGGTGTCAAGTAGTTTTTTTTTCTTATTCAGTCCATGACATGCATGTAACAGAATACAAAGTATGCACTTTTGAAGTTCAAATACACTCATTTTTGCTCACTGTTTCATCATATATTGAACTGTGTGACATTTATTATGTAGTGAATAGTGAATGAGCAATAGAGTCAGCAGTTTTAGGCACACAATATGCATAAAACTCTTCTATGGCTTATGTTCTCTGATGTGCCTTGTGAGTTCAGAATCACAGCGAGATGTCATGATGGACATCATGGAGCAGAGGTACAATTTCCAGTTTTATGTCCTCTCCTTTTACACTGACAGTCATTCTCAGTCGTTTTAAATGAAAGTCTCTTAGATTTGTGCTGACACTTACATACTGTAGCAAACAGATAGTGATACAGCGGATACTGACTACACGTCTGAACAAACGGATCAGATTTTATCACTTGACAGTGCGGACAGATCAGATGGGATTTTAAAACCAAATCAGATTTGTGTACAGTGTGAACAAAGGCTTTCTGCTAAAGGGAACTGAGAGATTTTGAGTCTCGTCTCAATTCACCTGCAGAGGTGAGCCACAGTGGGCACGTGTCTCCCTGATGGAGGAAGCCTAATGATGCTGGACAGCTGTCCACAGAGGAGACTCAGCCTCTGCGTGAGAGTCCTACAGATGAAGCCACCTAAGAAACAGGGCTCAGAGCTGTCGTGGAGTGGATTTACACTCATGCCTGAAACTAGACAAGACTCTTGAATTCCCACAGTGGATGAAAACTGAGTGAAAGGGCCTCTTCTCTCCACTGACAAGACTCCAATGAGGCCGTGCCCCCACACGCAGCTCATCCGACAGCCATCATCACCTACTTTACAACATGATTGTGACTTTGTGCGGAAGGAGAGAGAATGACTATCCTGATTGCCTCTACACTCAGAAGACTAGCACGGTGAAGGTGACTGTTGAGGATTCTGAGCACAGATCCATACAGACGAGCTGAAGCCCGAACATGGCCCATAAATGAGACCCTGCGACTCGACCCGACCAAACTGTTGCAGGCAAATTTTAAGATTGAATCTGAAATTACTCAATTTCTAAAGATGCAGAGATGCAGGGAGGGAAATTGTAAAGGTATATAGTGATTCTTAATCAGTGTTTGGGGTAACGCATTACAAGTAACTTGAGTTACATAATCAGATTACTTTTTCAAGTAACTAGGAAAGTAACGCATTACTTTTAAATTTACAACAAAATATCTTTTTCAAAAAAGTAACGCAAGTTAGTTCCTATTATTGACTGACAGCTCTCCTGTCGCCATGTTGAGAGAAATCGAGAGTAAGTGCAGAGGTGTTGTGTTTAAACATGATGGTTATTGTAGTTCTAGACTAAATGTGATCATTTACTCATCTCAATTGCACAAAAACAGAGTCAGTATTCATCAAAATGAATAAAAACATTATGCAATCTCAGAATATTGAACAAACCTGCAATAATTAAATGTATTAAATTAAACAAATATACTATATGTATTTACTTTATTAGCCAATGTCTTTCTTCGATGATCAAATTCAACCATATTAATAAGCAAAAATGACTTTAGATAAACATCAGATTTTTGATCAGCCTGAAGCTTATTAATTTCACTTTTGGTGTGAAAATGCCTTTTACATTTGCCAAAAATAGAACTTTTTTTTTGTTATTAAAAAAACAAAACAAGCAAGCCCAGCACAGGTAAGAAAACATAAAAATGCAAAAGTAATGTAACGCATTACTTTCCATAAAAAGTAACAAAAGTAAAAGTAACTTTCCCCAACACTGGTTCTTAATGATTCTCTTTTTGAGAATTTTGAGGTTCAGATTTTGAGGTTTGTAAAACAATTCTTATTTCTAATTTAATTCTTAAAATTATGAAATAATCATAGATTTCAACAATGTAAGAGTAATAATACATCTAAAAAATATATATACCATTTTTTTTGGAAAAAAACAGGTTATCAATTCACATATTGTATATAGCATTTTTTTATTTCTGAGAAAAGAAACAGCTGAACAAGAACTGGGTCCTCATGGCTCTTTAAGTTTAAGTAGTGAGTATTTGCATTCACAAACAAGCTATGCATGTAACGGTTTAAATGAAAAGAAAATTAATTTTTACAATTACACAATTTTATTTTCCTGTAAACAAAAATCTGTTTGTGAATACACGCACACACATTTACACTATTAAAAATAGCAATAAAATAATAATAATAGAAGACTTAAACATTCTTCTTCTTATTAACAACATATTTTAAAAAATAATTACACACCAAAATCCAACACAAACCAGAAAATACATGAAAAACGTCAAGACACTGACATGTACTGTGAGCTCTGGAGCAGACCAAAAGAGCAATTTCATGTGCCAACTGAAAATGTGATTGTATAAAGCAGCAATATCTACCAGATGATTTAGTAACTGCCTTGCACCTTAACTGGAAAACATTGAAAATTTATATGGACAGATACCCCCTTTATAGGTGAGATAATATAATGAGATATAAAGCAAACATGGCTGTATCTGCGATATGTCTACATCTGCAATAACAGTCCTTTATCACTCTCATGAGGTAAATGTACTTCAATAAACATAACCAATTTTGATATGCAACCCCTATGCCACTGATGATAAATAAATTAGGACTATTTGAAGTGAAGGTCGGGGTAGGTTGATTGATTCTGTAATTGCTCTGACAGATGCAAAACATTACCATCTGTTGCCTTTTTCAGAGAATTAATCAACAAATACAGCATGTGTTCAGCAGTCCTGCCAGTTAGACACAATTCACCGCTTTCCCCATTTCTCTTTTTTGTCCCATAAACATAGCTGAAAAATCGGTTTCAGACCAGAGCTCTTGGGAGATCCATCTCTTGCGAGACAACTGACCCGGCCAGCCCCCCTTCTGCTGCAAATGAGAGCGTGCTGAACATGGGTTGGCTGCACACATAAAAGAGCGACCATACGGCACGGTCCGAACAGCCTCAAAAAATTCCAGATGAATGTGTATACGCTCTAAACAGTACTTTGCTCTGCTTTCACCCTCCATCGACTCTCCTTTGACTGGCTCTAATCAGGAGGGCTCCTGTGGAAAGCTGTCCTCACTACTGAAATGCATGACTGGTCTGAGACAGAACGGTCAATTTAACACAGAGGCACAAGGCTACAAACTTGAGAGGTGGTATAGAAAGTGATCGGAATACTGAGTGCTTTAAGGACCTAAACAGCTAAATTAAATCTATAAAGTCCTTCAACAGCTGCAGCAACAATAGCAACAAACACACTAAAACATAGCATAAATCACTGTTGACAAAATATAACAGGCCTATAATATAATATAATAATTTTAGATTTGTGCTTTTAGTAAAACATTTTTAAATACAATTTTAATATATAAATTAGTCTTTCTGCAGAACACACACACACTCACACAGTATAACTCCATGGGCCCTATCATACCAGGCACGAAGCAAATGTTTTTTGCTAGTTTCAGCCTGACGCAGTTATCATTTTCATGTCCTGCGCCACGTTGTTTGAATAGCAAATGCATTTGTGTCCATTTGTGCGCCCATGGGCCTGGTGGTCTGAAAACGAGGTGTGTTCAGGTGCATTGTTGGCGTGATGCGATTTAGAGGCAACTGAAATAGACTGCGTCATTGACCAGCTGAAACCTGGTCTAAAGCCAATGGCGCAATATTTTTTTTGTTATTTAAAGAGCGCGTTAGATAGGCGGGTGCACAACGCTCGTACACTCTGCTTATTACACACACAGGAACAGTACACAAACATGCCAAATATTAAAAATAAAAGTACTACAATTTAAAAGATTATTATTGTGTGCAAAAAAGATAAAAATGCTTTGGTGAAATCCGGTTTGTCCTGTAGATGGTCTGCTCACACTTTAACCTCGCGCACGAGCAGATCCGTTTCCTCGCTAGAGAAGCGTTCAGTTTTTCTGCTTGCAATTCCGCCGTGTAAATAGTGAATCCGCCATGGAGTGAGCACAACTGGCTTTTAAAGGGAATGGGATATGAGACTCTGATTGGTTTATTGCACGTTACGCCCAAAACACATCCATTACTCATTAAGAGAATAGGGACAACCCTTTTGGATAATTTTTCCCGTCATTAAACTAACAAAAATGGATTCGGACACGCCCTAAGTGCACTTGAGCCGTGTGCTTTAGACCATGCGCTTAGATTGTTAAAATAGGGCCCCATGTGTAAACAAATACTCCATGTAGTGTCTCAATTAATATGAGGCTACAGAACAGCATAATTGAAAAAAAAGTACTGTTTAAAATAGATTCAGATGAAGTATAGCATGTCACACTGCAGGCTGCAACGTGTCATGTCAACCGCCCTATTAAAGCGTGAATAATTTTGCTAGTTATCTCTGTTTATTGTAGATGGGGACTCTGTCTCTAGAGTGTTGGAGCTATAACTACAGCAGTTTGTGGGAGGTTTGGCTAATATCTAAATTGCCAGTGCAGCACTCTAAAGTGGCAGTTGCTCTTGTTTAAACGAGGACGATATTTTTCTCCTCCACTGACCAAACCTTGACCCTCGTAGAGCTCTTGAAATAGGTACATACTCAAGGGAAAAACAGGCTCCTGCAACAGCCTAATTTTAAAGCAAATGAACAAATCGCTGCCTTGAGACTCCAGATGGCATTTTTTTCTTTTGTACTCCTTATACAAGCAGAATACAAAAACTACATTAATGAGAATTTCAGCATAAAGAAACATAACATAACATAATTGTTCTACATACAAGATAATCTAAGCAAAAAGGTGTTTCTGAGTTGAAGGGTTATGTTATGTTACATAAAACATGACATAACATGTTATGTTATGTTGGTGTTACATAACATATAACATAACATAAATTTAATTTATCTACGTATAAGATAACATAGGTGAAAAGGTACTTGTATATTTACGGGTTATGTTGTCATGTTACTGTCAGGTGTTGCTGGTGGCTGTAATAATCGCACGGCATAGGAAATACAATAATAAAGTCTTTACTTAGAAAATATGCAGGAGAATACAGGAATCAAACACATCGAACACAACCACTTCCAACATAAACAAGGGCTTAAATACACAGAGTTAAAGGGTTAGTTCACCCAAAAATGAAAATTCTGTCATTTATTACTCACCCTCGTATCGTTCCACATCAAGATCTTCGTTCATCTTCGGAACACAAATTAAGATATTTTTGATGAAGTCTGAGAGGTTTCTGTCTCTCCATAGAGATCGAACGCAACTACCACTTTCAAGGTTCAGAAAGGTAGGAATGACATCATTAAAGTACTTCATGTGACTGCAGTGGTTTAACCTCAATTTTATGAAGTGACACGAGTGCTTTGTTTGTGCAAAAAAACATAATTTACCACTTTACTTACAAAAATATGGATCTGCAATGCGAGTTTATAAGAGTTTCATGACGCATGCGTGTTGTTCACGCGAGAGCTGACATTGTTGCATGAACACTCTTTGGATAATATTATTTTGTAAGTAAAGTGGTAAATTATGCTTTTTATTGCACAAACAAAGCACTCACTTCACTTCATAAAATTGAGTTTAAGCCACTGGAGTCACATGGAGTACTTTAATGATGTCTTTTTCCTACCTTTCTGGACCTTGGAGTGATAGCTGCGTTGGATTTCTACGGAGGGACAGAAACCTCTCAGACTTCATCAAAAATATCTTAATTTGTGTTCCGAAGATGAACTAAGGTCCTACGGATGTGGAATGACACGAAGGTGAGTAATAAATGACAGAATTTTCATTTTTGGGTGAACTAACCCATTAATAAGGTAACTAAATGAACAACAGGTACTGTATTGAACTGTACTGAATTTAGGGTTATGTCATGCATTATGTTATGTTGTTATGTTAAATAACAACATGTTCTAAATAAATGATTGAGTTTCCTCAACAAAATAATTTATCAGTCACTTCTTAGTTTCATTTAGTAGCTTCACCTTAATCACCTTAACAGCAGCTCTACTAGCTTCCTCTTGACTTACATTAAAGGGTCAATGCTTTGTTTCCTTTTGTTTGAATGAGAGGACTGCTTACTGAAATCCAAAAGTACAGAATGAAGGCCTATGTCTTGGGGCATCAGCTCAAAATAAAAGAGTCCTCTTACAAACATCAATTTTTGATGTTTCCCACGCAAGCGCAGGGGAATAGCTGTCAAAGAGGTGACTCAACAACAAAAGAACCCGCTGACTTTCATATGTAGTTCTATCAAGGTCAACGAAAGACAGTCATTCAAATAAAGCTCCACAAACATAATTTCATATTAGTTAGCACATAGTAGGTGACTTTCGAGCATTAGCTGGTGTGAATTTAAATTTCTCTCCCAACAGTTTAGCCATCGGTCAGAAGAGTGTTGCGGGATGCAAGTCTAACTGCTGAACAGCTACTGAGCCCCTCGGGCTAAAACTGATGCTAACAACAATGTAGAAACAAAGCCTGGTGGTGGATATATTTCCCTTTTTTCACCCCAAAAATAAGAACGTGGGCACCAGGGTAAGCACTTCTGCTAAATTATTCACTTAATCAAACTGTTGCTCCTGGTTTTACTCACTTTTTAATATTTTCTTTTGAAGTTCATTAATTAGCTCTGCTAGCTCTGCTGTTTTCCTCATCCTATTTTCCTTCCTTTAGCCCCTCGCTCGCTTGTTCTGTGCCATTAGCTAATTAGCCTCAAAAAGGGGCGATCCTTCTCCTCCCGTTTAACAGCCTATAAAGAGAAGCGTAAAAAGAGTGGATGTTTGGCATGCGGTGACAGTAGCGTCGCAACCAATTTGTGATAACCACATATATGGCAATAGACCTGTTAGCCACTTCAGTGTACAGTGTGGATTAGCCGAAGCTAACATATGTAATATTTAGCACTTTACGTGCAACTCTAAATGTAAACTGTCAGAGTCTTTGTTGTTTTTTAATTAAATGGTTGACTTGTTTTGTGAATGAGCTATTGTATCTAAAAACTGCATATGTAATAGGCATTAAAGTAAACAAAGCGGCAGGAATTATTTTCAAGCAACAAACATTTGACTCTGTAGGGATGAGCTGTGAGGGTGACATGTCAGGAATTATCTTCTTCAATGAAGCGTTCAATCAGTTCGAAGCAATTCATGCCTGACTAACACTCTGCGGTATGAACTGAGTCCTTTCAGTCCTTCCAGATCCTTCTCATGATCACACTGTGAGGCCAGTCAGGTGACAGACAGGCTCGCAAAGATACAGACACGGTTTTTCACTTACCATGAGACTAGATCTTAGATGTGGAAGCCCTTTGATTGGCCCTTAATGAGTTTGCAGTGTCAGGGGAAGGGACGGACCACCAGGGTCTGGCCTATAAATACCCCTGATAAAAGCAGCACTGTCATGTTGCATTGATCACAGCAAGATAACTGTGAGGGGAAACATCTGAATTAAGTGGTGTCCTGCTATCTCCTAACTCACACCTGTGAGGAAGAAGTGCTGCTGTGTGCTACTTGAAAACAGGACAGTGACAGATAGGCATAAGAGCTCAGCAAAGGAGGACGGGTAATACTGTAATGCTGATATATTCTCGGGATTTTTCAGCGGCCTCTGAAGGATAACTGAATAGCATTAAATAACCTTGATTTAATTATGACACACTCTGATAATGCCCGCTGAGCTCGTTTCCTTTTCCTTCACTCTTCATTTCTTTTGTCACTCAATGGATAGATGACTGAGAGACACACTGAGGCTTTGATTTGAAAGAATGACAGAACTTGATGGTATGTCCCGCTACATTAGAGGTGAGGAACGCAGGATGGCAGGGCTTTACAAAAATACAGTAACATGTGTCATGGTATAATACTTCTGGGTCTCATTCAAGTACTGTGAAGATTAGACCAGTTAAGTAGTTCCCGCTGCATTTCGTCCTCCGCATATAAGCTTAATAAAGCCTGAAACTCGTCATCGGTCCTACGGTTGTAATTTCTAAACTCCATTGTTGCTTTGAATAGCAAACAACTCTTACTGCACGCAACAGACTTTTAAAAACGGTAGTTGAAATAAAATGCTGGATGGGGTCAACCAATCAGAATGCAGCGTGAACTCAACCAGTTAGCATGTTCAGTGCCCAAGTCCCACCCCCAAAAGTTCCTGAACTTTGAAAAAGTACTACCTTGCAAGCAGGGACGTTCTGAGGGAGAATTTTAGACCCTGGTCCCTGTAGTCGAAACACACCGAGTACCACCCTAAAGTCCCTAGTTCCTGGGGAAAATTCCTGTGGTGGAAACGCAGCTCATCACTCCATAGTAATGCCACAGTACTTGTTTATAAGAGTATAAACCGAAATTACCCGGAACAATTTGTCCCAGGAACTTTTCTCCCCCCAGACCTATTGCTAGCTGCGTTTCCATAGCAGTCTAAAGTACCGTGAAGATAGTCCATTGACGTAGGACTGCGTGGGACTTTCCAGTTCCCGCTGGATTTCGTCCTCCACATATAAGCTTAATAAAGCCTGAACCTCGTCGTCTGTCCATCGGTCGTATTTTTTAAACTCCATTAATGATTTGAATAGCAAACTCTTACTGCACGAACCCCAACAGACTATAAAAAAACGATGGTTGAAATAAAATGCTGCGTGGAGTCAACCAATCAAAATGCTGCGTGAACTCAACCAATCAGCATGTTCAGCGCTCAAGTCCCACCCCTGAAAGTTCCTGAACTTTGAAAAAGTACTAACTAGCGAGCAGGTACTTTCAGAGGGGGATTTTTTTACCCAGAACTTCATTTAGACCCTGATTCCTGCGGTGGAAACACACCGAGTACCACCCCAAAGTTCCTAGTTCCTGGGGAAGTTCCTGCGGTGGAAATGCGGTTTATGTTAAAAAAAAAATTTGTCTAAAAAAACAAAATACCATGGCACCTTGCCCAAAATACTATGGTAATTGCATAGTACCAAGTCAAACAATATATGGTAAAACTATAGCAAAATGTGTAAAAAAAAACAAACAAACATAATAATACAACAATACTATGTCCAAAATACCATGGTACCACTCTTAAAAAAGAACCAAACCTGTTTTTTGAATAATGCTAATGCTTGGCATAATCCACAAATAATGTTAATGATATCTTGCCCAAGTCTGAGATCAATGCCCCTTCGGCAGGTGGTTTCAAAGGAGGAAGACTCTCCTAAACAGATGGCGAGCAGTTTGTCACATCGATTGATTTCCCGGGTCCCTGGTGCTGTGCTGTGTCTGAGGTTTGGTCTGTGTCCAGCAAATGATTGAGGTCTGGGATAAGTATTGCACTTTGAGCCACTTATTTTCATCCCACTACGGCACTTTCCAGCCAGCCACACTATTCTCACTCCAGGATTTCTCTTTGTTTCAAGTGATTTAGAAGACGAGAGTCAACACCTGTGTACAGATAAACCACAGGTCATAGCCTAAACTACAGCTGATATACATCTCATTAACAACAACAACAACAACAAAACATTTGTGTATGGATGCACACAGTCTAATGATTATTATTAACTTTGTTCTCACAAATCTCTAAATATTATTTATTGAACTAAGAATATATAGAAATAACACTGCTGGCTGCAAATAGCCTCTACTAAATTTCCTCAAGGTTTTCATAAAAAATGTATGAAAACATATTTTAATATAGCCGGCAACTACCATATTAAAAATAAAACAAAAGAGTACTGCTGAAAACCTTGGTGACTAGCTTATGTTATGTTGCACACTGCAATGCTAGTTTATCCAATGAGGTCTAATACTAAAGCTATCTGTTAGCACTTCCATTCATCTTAATGGCAGTTTCACGGCTGATACAGAGCCCCTGGAAGTATGAGATTTAAAATGTGCCATTTCTGATCCTGGACCATACTAAAAAGAAATAAATAAAATTGCAAATAAAATGATCTGTCAGAATACATGACTTTTGAATTGGCTTCAATGGAAAAAAATAGATTTTTTTGCAGCAAGATGGTGTAGTTTAGGGATCTACCACCAGGGGCTAACTGGGCTATGCTAACCAAATAAACTCTAACCAACCAGGAATTGTCACTAGCTTAACCAGCAAGGCTACTTATGTCAACCACCAACAACCAACACCGAACCAGTACCATCCAACTTGTACCCAAATGAAAACGAACGTTGTTCAACGCTGGTCTTCTCAGCAGGGTAATTAATGAAGCCGTGGCTAATTGTGCAAGTATCCGCCCGCACCAGTAATCAGACTATGTGTATGAAATATTTAAATCAAATTAATTAGATGCAATGCTAAACTTCAATCAACTGTGCAAGATGAGATTCCTCCCTAACTTTCCAAATCAGCATGCGCAACTTAGTACACGCTTTAGTATTCGAGTCAGGCAAGAGAAACAAAGAGAATATTTACTGGGGTTACGTAATACAGATGGAGGTACTTAAGTGAGTTTGACCTTCAGCGGATAGCAGTGTTCCTGTTAGGGTAAATAAATAAAGCAAAAGCAAACTGCGGATTGAGGACAAAAGTACAGTACATTAGTGAGCACTTGGATGGAGCAATTCATACAGTGAGGAAGTGAAAGGCGAAGAGAGAAAGAGAGAGTGAGGGGGTTGGGTGGATGAATCCGGCCAAGTGGTCTGTGGGAATCTTCCCTCTTCCTTCCCATCCGACCAGCCGCCCTCCCCCCACCTATCTCTCGCTCTCTTCCATCCTCCACCTTTCTCCCCCTCTTTAAAATTCCCTGAGTGGATAATGTATTCCCGGGTTCTCCCACCGCCTCTCAGTGCCCATGGCTAAGCGGAGATCAGACACTGAGATCTATCGGTCCTCTCTTGGCAGCACTGGCACGCTGCCTCTCATTGGCTCCCAGCGCTCTGCGTTATGTAAACATACTCTGCGATGGGGAAGGAGAAAAAAACCCCGACCTCCGCTCATTTCCACATCAAAGCAGCCAGAGATGCTAGTCATCATAAGGAAAGTGGCATGTTAATTGTTGTGTAGGTTAAACTTGCTGATAAAAGAGATAGAAGGGTTAGTCTCCTCAAAATGAGATGCCTGGCTGCTCTGCGCATTTTAAAGAACGTTAGGCTAACTGAAGCTGATGTTGAACCGAGCTTTGATTTTATTCCCCTGCGAGGCTTGTCAGTTGATCTTAGCCAACCTTCAGGAAGTTCTTCCAGCTTGACAATATTACTCATTTCCTTCTTCTCTCACAGCTTTTAACAACTTTACACTCTACCTCTGGCACATAAATGATCTTTGAAAAAAGAAAAAAAGGCAAATTGATTTTGCTGACTATCTCCCCAAAATCAATGCTCAAGCGAGAAGCTCATTCTCGTCTTCTGTTAAATCCTGTTTCACACCAACACATAAGCAGCGTGTATGCATTTTGGCACCCACATTAACAGGTCACAGTCTTCGCACTGTTCACGTAAGCAGCACGACTCTGCATTGCTAAAAACCCTGGAGAAAACACATAGAAAACGCACTGAAAAACTATTTATGAACAATCTTCTGCAATAGGCTTTTATGACGTGACATAAAATACTGCCACTAATTACTCAATTACGTTTGGTAAAACAGTAAATGGCAGACATTACATTTCTAAACTGTCTCTTTAAAAAAACAATTAAGATAAACTAAATTAAATTAAACAACATTATAATGTACTCTAATGTACTCTTAAGGTTGGGGTCTGTAAGATTTTTTTAAGGGGTGATTGATTGTGATTTCACTTTTTTAACTTTAGTTAGTGTGTAATGTTGCTGTTTGAGCATAAACAACATCTGCAAAGTTACGACGCTCAAAGTTCAAAGCAAAGGGAGATATTTTCTTTTAAAGAATTCTCTGTTTAAGGACTACAACAAATGGCTGGTAGGGACTACAATGAGCCTCTTCCCGGGTTAGTGACATCACTAACCCTAAAATTTACATAAACCCTGCCCCCGAAACATCCAACAAGGGGTGAGGCCATGTTGGGCTGCTTTAGAGAAGAGGAAGAGTTGTTGTTGTAGGAGTGAGTGTTGTCATTTCACGCCGGACTGCTTCACAAACAAGGTTCAATTCAATGCTGTATTTGCACAAAAGATTAACATGACAGCACATGACACTCACTAGTCGATGAGTTGAATCAACTCCACAGAAACTACATAAATTTATCCAGTAACCATTCAGAAACATCCAGATGCATTCTGAAAGTTGTAACTTCTTCCTGAGTCTCTCCATCAGTGTCTGACTCCAGTTTGAACAATGTAAGGCTGAACACCGTTACTGACAATCGTCATTTTGGCCGTGTGAGATTCTCCAGCTTTGTTGTTGAGTATCTGAAGCATGAGCTGTTAAAGCTCCGCCCTCTTCTGGAAAGCGGCCAGGAGCAGCAGCTCATTTGCATTTAAAGGGACACAGAAAAACTGCGTGTTTTTGCTCACACCCAAATAGGGGCAAATTTGACAAGCTATAACAAATGATCTGTGGGGTGTTTTTAGCTGAAACTTCACAGACACATTCTGGGGACACCAGAGACTTTTATTAGATCTTTTAAAAGGGGCATTATATGTTAATGTTTTTGAAAAGTCTCTGATGTTCAAAGCTGAATTTATTTGATAAAAAAAATACAATAGAAACTATTTTATATATATTATGAAATATCACAATATAAAATAACTGGTTTCTATTTGGGTATATTTTAAAATTTAATTTATTCCTGTAATGGCAAAGCTGAATTTTTAGCATCAACCCCTCTAGTCTTCAGTGTCACATGATCCTTCAGAAATCATTCTAATATGCTGACTTGGTGCCCAAGAAAAATGTCTCATTATTATCAATGATGAAAACATTTGTGTCTCTTAATATTTTTGTGGAAACAGTTATCTTTTTTCAGGATTTTTGTATGAATAGTAAGTTCAAAAGAACAACATTTATTAGAAACAGAAATCTTTTGTAACATTAGAAATGTCTTTACTCTAAATGCTTTTTCTCATTTTAAGTGTGAAATATCGACCATTAATTATATTATATGTTACTGATAAAGCCACAGCTCTGTCATGCATCAAAGATGCTGTTAGTTAGATTGCAGCTTTGCTTTCACACTGCTTATATATGCAGAGTGAAACAGGCCTCATTTGTGACAGTGCACACTATTCATAACTCATACTCATCCTATGAAGTGGCATAATGATTAACTATGGCCAGTGACATGTCAAACCAATCACTGGCTATAGCTGAAAACTACTCCACCTACGATCCACCTCTCAGCCATCATAATCACACAAAGTCATTAACAAGCACTTGGGATATGAGTGAATCTGTAATTGTGATCGATCCTCCTCTCTCCATCTCACTGATCAGTGCACAGCTCTTCCATAAGGCCCTCTTCATCTCCCACGCTCCTCTACCGCTGACACAACTATTCACCTGGGGCCAATTAGAGTTATCCAGGGTGTCTGCACTGTCCCTCAAGAGTTCCCACCCTCCCACACCTGACCAGCCTGTCAACAACACAGAGGGAACACAACACAACTGCAGCATTTTCAACCCCAAATTCAGAAATGTGAAGTCATCTGAGATAGCCTGTGGCTGAGTGAGTGTACTCAGTTTGTGCTGAGGACATTTTGAACGCCCGTTGGTCTTCCCCCCTTTCCAGATGCTTTTTCTCTCCTATTGTTAGGAAAAAAACAAAAGCTCGTTCTTGTGTTAATGGAGAATGAATGGATTCATTGTAGTAATTAGCCCTTGGGGCAGTGGCGCATCAAACGGTGCTTGAAAATGAATTAACCCATATGAAATCAATATGCATCATGAACTTCAATGAATGAATTCAAATTAAAAAGGGAAAGTGAATTTTATATTTGATACATGTGTATAAAACAGATCATTTCAATAGGAATCCACACGATTGGAATTTCGTGTGAGGCTGAAAGATTTTCCCACTCAGACTTTGTAATGGGTTCAAGTTGGTCATTCCATGTTGACCAACAGAAAGCTGCTTGGTTTGCCATTTACAATTTACAGTGGACATTTTTTATTGCCAAAATTTCGCCAATTGGACTGCGCCTTAAATATAGCTATTTAGAGAAAGTCTAATTATTTTTTGGTGACTAATCAAATAAGTAACTTTGTGACAATGGTCATGTGACACCTTTGTACAGATGGTCAGATGTTCTGAAACATTCACAAAACATGCTTGGATACAATGGATAAACAGGTTTTGGACAGTTGTCATTAAAGGGGTGGTTCATTCCTATTTCACTTTTTTTAACTTTAGTTAGTGTGTAATATTGCTGCTTGAGCATAAACAGTATCTGCAAAATTACAGCGCTGAAAGTTCAATGCAAACGGAGATTGTCTTTTAAATAATTGTCTGATTAAGGACTACAACAAATGGCTGGTAGGGACTACAACGAGCTTCTTCCCGGGTTAGTGACTAAAAATTTACATAAACCCTGCCCCCGAGAATACGCAACAATAGGGGGTGAGGCCATGTTATTACAATACAGTACATAACACAAATGCAATAGCATGTCATAAAAGCAAGATGACAAAATGACAAGTTATAACCGTAATTAAACTAAACTATACTTGTTCTATCTTCATGCAGCATATATTCTCTGGCTCTGTAAGCATTTTACAACAGTTCCCATATGAGCGATTTATAGATTATCATGACAGAATATGCTAATCAATGACTTTAAGATAGTTAACTCCACATCAGCTACATTAATTCATCAACTAACCGTTCAGAAGCGTCCTGTTGCATTTTACATGTTGTCACTTCTTCTTGAGTCTCTCCATCATTGTCCGACTCCGTTTTGAACATAAAAGGCTGAACAGTTTCTGACATTCTCAGTGAGTCTGCGTGAGGTAACGCTGCTAAGTGCTAACACAAGCTCCTGAAACTCCGCCCCCTTTTGAGAGCAGCAGCTCATTTGCATTTAAAGGGACACACACAAAAACGGAGCATTTTTGCTCACCATCAAAAAGTGACAAATTGACATGCTATAAAAAATGATCTGTGGAGTATTTCGAGCTAAAACTTCACATACACAAGTCTCTGTTGTCCTCAGAATGTGTCTGTGAATTTTCAGCTCAAAATACTCCACAGATCATTTATTATAGCTTGTCAAATTTGCCCCTATTTGGGTGTTATCAAAAACATGCAGTTTTTGTGTGTGTGCAAATGAGCTGCTGCTCCCAGCCCCCTTTCCAAAAGAGGGTGGAGCTTTAACAGCTCACGCTTCAGTTGCTCAACAAAAACAAAACTGGAGAATCTCACGCAGCCAAAACTATGATTGTCAGTAACGGTGTTCAGCCTTACATTGTTCAAACCAGAGTTGGACACTGATGGAGAGACTCTGAAAGAAGTTACAACTTTTAGAATGAAACTGGACGTTTCTGAACGGTTAGTGGATACATTTATGTAGTTGCTGTGGAGTTGATTCAACTCATCGACTAGCATGTGCCATCATGTTAATCTTTTGTGCAAGTTCAGCATTGAATTGACCCTCTTTTATAAAGCATTTTGGCATAAAATGACGGCATGGCAACAACACTCTACAACAACAACTCTTCTCTTCTCAAAAGCAGCCCAACATGGCCTCGCACCCTTTGTTGCATGTTCCCAAGAGCAGGGTTTATGTAAATTTTGGGGTTTGTGATGTCACCAACCCAGAAAGAAGCTCGCAGCCCTACCAGCCGTTTGTTGTAGTCCCAAAAAAGCAATTTCTGTAAAAGAAAATATCTCCCTTTTTGAACTTTGCAGATGTTGTTTATGCTCAAACAGCAACATTACACACTAACTAAAGTTAAAAAAGTAAATCATAATCAAGGTCCCCTTTAAAACAAAAAGGTACAATATCATTTTACCATACATTTTTTCAATTAAACTTTTCACTCAAACTTTTATGTTGATAACATTTGTAATAAAGATATGTATTAAATGCACAATAGAAGTATTTTACTGGTTGTTTCTCACTTCTGATCTCCATTGTATATGCCATGTTTTCTGCTTCATTGTGCTGTTTATCTAGAACTGTAAATGATCATCATGGTTCGACAAAATCAGTAGGAAAGATTAATCTTGTTTATTACCCCGCTGACATTGTGAAGAATAACATTAATGTCAACTAATGATCATGGCATTTTCACCCAGTACATCATACACACACACATCTGTAGTTGTTGGCATACGGCAGTGTCAAAGTTTCTCATGAGTGTGTCACAGAGCTTGGGGATCAGATGATGAAACTAATTGTTATTGAAAGCCCCTCTGGAGCTTATTAGCATTGATGAGACTTACTGTAATATATCTTTACCCCTGCAGACCATTATGCTTGGGGGAACTGTCCTGTTACTGTTGTGTGAGTGTAGTGTTATTACTGGCAACAGCTGTCAAGAGTTCACATTCATGGAGCTAAGTGCTAGGGGCAAAGATCTCCACATTAGCACATAACACGAAATCTGTCATATTGATCTAAGACACCATTTTGTGCCTCACCCTTATAATGGTCTAATGGTTCTGTTGGGCAAAAGGTATGTTGGCCTACTAGAATTTAAATTATAGGCAAAATGTTAAACTATGCATGACTTGGTGCCCTTAAACTTTTCCTTTTAGGAATGCTAATGAAAGTGCTAATCCACAAAAGGCTATGCATTATACCTGTTTCATAGTAGGTAAGGTGAGAACACCAAAGTGCCAGAATCTATCAAATATGTGTGGTCACAGTTGTCTACATCCGCTATTTAATGCAACATAGGCTCATTGGGAAAACGTGCCTTCACAAAAACATACTTAATTCACTGCAGTTTTCAGATAAAATTAACTCTAGTGGCGGTAAAACGGCAATAATGTTTAATAATTTGTTCCTTTTCACTCATATTATGATTACTGGGGCAGTTTATCAAATTAATAAAGTTATAACTTAACCAAATAACTTATTTTCATGTAGTAAACTAATACATATGTAACGCCTGAACTATGTATTTATTATTATGTCTAGACAAGTCAGGCAACAAATAGATTGCTATTCCATTTGGTGCCATTAGTGGTGCAAAAAACCTGCAATTCACTATTAAATAAATGCCTAGAGCAGGTAAAAACTCAATTAAATAACATTAAATACAAAGTTAACTTTGCTAGCACTAATATATGCTTGTACAAAATCTCTTTCTTCAAGTTAGAACGCATTGTGATCTTACACAAACATTTACCCACACATTGTAATGAGCAATGACTCAGTGATTCAGTGACTTTTACTGAGTCATTAGGGACTTGACTGTCTTACATAACTGCTGTAGGGCACCTTTAGTGACTCTGCTCGACTTTGTGCTAACATTTATAGGATTCTTGAAAATGAAATTCTAGCTTTTTAAATGTCACTTGTAATAAATTGCATGAGAGGAGTCACACTGAATCCCCCACATGATCAAGTCAAACAGATGGACAATTACCAGAACACAGAAAAACATATGAGAAATACAGAAACAGGAAGAAAGTGAACAATTCAGAGGAAATGTAAATCTTGTCTTTCCTTTTTTTTTTTTTTTCTCTCCAAGAAACTGGTGGCACACTGAGTTTGCCTACCTGCTGATAAATGTCAAAATAATATTCATGCTCAATACACAACTTCTCAGGACCTATAAAAGATTAAATACACTTTACGTGTACAGTATTTGTGTTGTATGCACTAAGAGACAAGCATACAGTACTCATACACTTGAAACACTAGTAATAAATACCGTAGATATCAGATTCATATTTGCACATTAACTCTGTAAAATTGATCTTAAGCAAGAACCAGATGCATCAAAGTAGTCATTTGATGAAACTGGGATAGCATAATGACGTTAACATAACCAGCTTTCCCATGAGCTCCTGCCTCTCCTTCATACAGCATTATCTCAGCCCTTTTATGTTTTTAGACCTTTATACTCTTAATGATGTCTAACAACATGCCTTTATATCGAGGGAATTTGCTGGATGGCTCTCTCTGTTCTGCCTTTGTAGAATCGCTTTATGCTCATTCGAATCGCTCTGCAAGTATAGTACTTGATTCAGCTCTCAAAAAGTAATCCACCATGTTAAATGTGTGAGTCTGTCTGTGACAGCAGAATCTGGATGCTTTTACGTAATAAATGTTGTACTGTGTCATTTCATAAGTCATGAATTTATGTTTAGCAGTCAACGTCTGACAAGTACTTTATTTGCACATCCACGCTGCTTCCCTGTCTCACTGTTGGCGCACACCTCCAACAGCTCTATGATCATCTGCAAGAAAGAGGCAGTGTGAGCTTCATCCTTATCTCGCCTAGTCCTGTTGCTTTTAAAGTAATAGCTCAATCAAAACTGAAATTTAGGCCATCATTTTCTCACCCTTATTTTCAGATTCACAAACACATGGACTGGTTCTTTTTAGTGATTAAAAAAAATCACTATAGCACAACCAGTGTTGTCAGATTCACAAACAAATGACTATTTTAAACCATTCTATTTAAAAAATTATTCAAAGACTCACAAACCTAAGAGTTACCATTTGAATCAGTCTGATGAATCACTAACTAAATGAACTCACTATGTCCTGCATAACAATTACTGAATCAATTTCAAGTTATCATTCCTTCCAGTGATGGAAACAAATTAAAATTGGAATTAAATTGGATCAAGAGCTTGTGAATCAAAAATGAATCAAATCAGGTTCAAATGTGTGTCAAAATCCAGTCCTACTTTTTCCCATATAATGAAAGTGAACAGGGACTGGGTCTGTCAGGCAGTAAAAACTAAACCCGGAAATGGACCAAAAGATTATTATGGAAGCTTGTTTCCGCCACGGAATAAAAAAAGAATAATTGCGACTTTTTTCTCACAATTCTGACGTTTTTCTCAGAATTGCGTGATATAAAGTTGCGATTGTGAGTTATAAAGTCAGAATTGCATGATATAAACTCACAATTACCAGTTGTAAGAGTCAGAATTGTGTGATATAAAGTCACAATTGTGTGATATAAAGTCAGTATTGCGAGATATAAACTCGCAATTGCAAGTTATAAAGTCAGAATTGTGTGATATAAAGTCAATTGCATGTTATAAAGTCTTTTTTCTCAGAATTGCGAATTCTCAGAATTTATATCTCGCAATTCTGAATTTATAACTCACAATTCTGACTTTATAACTCACAATTGTGTGTTATAAAGTCAGAATTGTGAAATATAAACACAATTCTGAGAAAAAATTGCGACTTTCTATCACGCAATTCTGACTTTATAACTCATAATTGTGAGTTTATATCTCGCAATTCTGACTTTATAACTCGCAATTGTGAGTTTATATCTGCCAATTCTGACTTTATAACTCGCAATTGTGAGTTTATATCTCACAATTCTGACTTTATAACTTGCAATTGTGAGTTTATATCTCGCAATTCTGACTTTATAACTTGCAATTGTGAGTTTATAACTCACAATTGTGAGTTTATATCTGCCAATTCTGACTTTATAACTCGCAATTGTGAGTTTATATCTCGCAATTCTGACTTTATAACTTGCAATTGTGAGTTCATATCTCGCAATTCTGACTTAATAACTCGCAATTGTGAGTTTATATCTCGCAATTCTGACTTTATAACTCGCAATTGTGAGTTTATATCTGCCAATTCTGACTTTATAACTCGCAATTGTGAGTTTATATCTGCCAATTCTGACTTTATAACTCGCAATTGTGAGTTTATATCTCGCAATTCTGACTTTAAAACTCATAATTGTGAGTTTATATCTCGCAATTCTGACTTTATAACTCGCAATTGTGAGTTTATATCTCGCAATTCTGACTTTATAACTCGCAATTGTGAGTTTATATCTCGCAATTCTGACTTTATAACTCACAATTGTGAGTTTATATCTCGCAATTCTGACTTTAAAACTCATAATTGTGAGTTTATATCTCGCAATTGCGTGAACATAAGTAAGAATTGTGAAATAAAGTCACAATTACCTCTTTTATTTTTTATTCAGTGGCAGAAACAAGCTTCCATAGATTATGAACTGCTCTTTATGGTGCTTTTTTAAAATAATTTTTGGAGTTTGACAGCCATTCCCCATTCACTTTCATTTTTTAAAGAGGAGCTTAAACATTTTTTTTTTTTTAAATGTCCCTTTTTTGTTTCATATGGGTTTGGAACGTGGGTGATTAAATTATGACACTTTGGGAGAACTATCCATTTACAGGTTTCCACAAACCATCACTGTTAACAATAATTTATAAAAAAAAAAGGAAGAACAAATCCATCACCTCCAGGAACAATGATTTCCCATATGCACGAATGACACATTAAACACATTAAAACTAAAGGACTGACAGCAGGATGCTACCGGTAACTGATGATTTACAAGCAGAGCTGTGGTGCGGTCTGGAGGGGTCCTGAAGAGCTCTTTGGGCAGCCTTCTGTATGCCTGTTCATTAATCATCTCTCAGATGAGAGACTCGCACCAGCTGGGGCTTAGAACACTCAAGGGAACACAACCACGCAGAGAGGGAGAGAGAAAAAACTCCAAACAGGTGTCACTGTACCATCCTGCTCATAAGTAGGATGCTGTCAACAGCAGAAGCTGAAAGGGGGCTCTGATTTCTGCGCTATGGCATGCTGGAATAACATATTGGGCATTGACCTCTTTTCCATTATCAGATCAGTGTATCAGTTCCTGTGTTGTTTGTCTTTACACTTGGATGAATGAAATAATGGAATAGCAATAAAGTGACACCCCACTCATTTAATGCACTAATGGTACTGGAACAAGTGTGGATGCAGAATGACAAAACAAAATGTAGAGGGAGCTTGTGTTATTGACAGAGCTGTTCAAATCCTTCTGACATTTTGTTCTTTATGTCTGAAAGGCCTCGGGAAAGATTGCTGTTTGCTCCCGTACAGCTTTACGGGACTACAGCCAACTCCCAAACATTCACAACAAAATGGACGAGAGTGTAATGGCGAGATGAAATCAGTAAGAGACACAGTAACTCATATGAGGTATTCAGCATTCTGTCAGACTTCATGTCCAGAAGACCATTGCGCTGATGCCCTCGACAGAAACATGAAATACTTTGTGGGAAGGTTCTGACAGTCCTTTAAACAAATGTAGATGAAATCACACAAGAACTGATGTGTTGTGCAGAACGGGTGCTGCATGCAAAACAAATCAATATGTCATTTCAGTTATCTGGTCAAACTTGTATTTTAGGTGACCTTGACACCATTTTTTAAAGTGTAAAAGTCAAGTAGATGATTGCGATATATATATATATATATATATAAAAACACAAATCTTTGGACTATAAACACACTGTAGCTGTAGCTCAACTGATGGGAGCACTATGCAAAAGACATGTCTCTGCCTGCAGGCTCACTGCCATGAGGATTGAATATTTGTGCTACATCGTATAAGCCTAGCAAAATGTGTCAAAAAGGTTAAAAAATAGGCAGAGTCTATTTACACTATGTTCAAGCAGCTGACCTTGTTGCCAAAGGCGATTTTGACCAACTTGCCTGACATTTCTCAGACTATTTACCCTTAGTAAAGTGTCTTATTTCTGTTTACACTTAGCTTCTAAAAAGTACTGATTATCATAGTTTTTCAAAAAGCATATTCAACATATCTAGTCTGCATAATAATTCTTGTTCCCTGAGATTTTTTCATTTCATGATTAGATTTTGATGTTGAGTCTTTCCATAGTTTCCATTTCATGCTACAAGACGTGTTATTTGATCACATAACAAAAAGCGGTTATGTAAGAGATAATGTACAGCGAGTTGGTCATTATCGCAAAACAAACCTTGACAGGGTGATCATGACCCTGACACGAAGCTGAGAGTGGTTTATTTTGAGATCATGACAAGCTTAATGTACATTATACCACTTATTACATGGCTACTTACCAAATAAATAAATAAATGGACATGACATATTGATTTGAGTTTCAATTACTTCATGATATGAGAAGAGGCAGTGGAAAGATACAAGAGACATGAAACTAGCACAGTTTTAGGAGACTTCATGGTTGCCAAAGATAACGGGCAAATATACAGTTCTGCAGTTTTAATAACATTTGACCGCAGAATGCCATAACTGACCAGAATAAAATATTCTAGAAAGGCATGTAATAATTATTGCTAACATTATCATCATACTTTTGAAGTTGCATGTGAAATCCATCTATCAATTGTCACGTCTTGCTCCCTACATCCCCCCCCCCCCCCCCCCACTTTGTTTCCTCATCTAATTTCATTTCATGCTAGAAATGTGCCATAAATAGCATCTTTTAATATTTATAGTGCCCAAACAACATTTTGTTAATGCTACTAATTGATGTAAAACAAACCCCTACGGGGGCAAAAGAGTACTGCATGGCACTAGAAATGCAAAAGTGCATCCTAATTTGCGTACTTATGCATTATGCTATTCCATTTTGTAGTATAGTGTGAGTAGTGTGTTCACACTGAAAATTGCAAAAGGAAAAAGTGCACTTCAAATACGCAGATGATGCACTTAATTACCCGAAAAAATAAAAAAAATAAAATAAGTGTGGAACATTGCACTCGACTGTTGCAGCTTTCCTTACGCAGCAGAGGGGGAGGGGCTACCAGACTCTGATAGTGAATGATAAATTAGCCTTATAAAATTTATACACATGGTTAAGTACGTAGTGTATAAGTGCATAGTGTACAGTGTGTCATTTGGGAGTGGGACACAACTATGGGCCCTATCATACACCCGGCGCAATGCGACGCCAGGCGCGACGCAAGTGTTTTTTGCTAGTTTCAGCCCGATGCAGGTATCATTTTCACGTCCAGCACCACATTGTTTAAATAGCAAATGCACTCATGCTCATCTGTTCACCCATCTGTGTGCTGGTCTGAAAACGAGGTGTGTTCAGGAGCATTGTTGGCGTGTTGCTATTTTGAGGCAACTGAAAACGACTGCGCCATTGACCAACAAAAACCTGGTCTAAAGTCAATGGCGCAGTATTTTTTTTTTATTTAAAGGGCACGTTAGTAATATGCACCTATAGATGGGTGCACAATGCGCTTGTTACACACACAGCAGCACACAAACATTTTTTCAAATATTAAAAATAAAAGGATTCCTCTCTGGAGAAGCATTCAGTCTTTCCGCTTACAAATTCCCCTTTTGGACCATGCACCTGGTGCGCCGACTATTTTTTTTTCCGTCTTTAAACTATCAAAAGTGGATTTGGACACACCCTAAGTGCACCTGTGCCATGTGCTTCAGATCGTTAAAATAGAGCCCTATATGTTTGATTTCAAGGGAATGCACAAACAGATAAAATCTATAACTTCAACAAAATTTAAGTTGCTTTAAGCCGGGTTGACACTGTATGATTTTGGCCACGATTTGGCTGTCTGAGACAAATTTTGTGAATCCTAAAAGATTCCTAGGATCCTAGGCCAAAATCTGACGTCTTTGATCATTAATTTGACATGTTCACCGATTAATGACCATTGCGATCAAATTTTACCTCTGATGAAATTCTGCCATTGTCAGAAGATTTGACACACAGTAGTGTGACTTCTCCTTCGACAACCGTCAAATCAAAAACCAATAGGAGCGCCAAACCTGATGACGCAGTTAGTGAGACAACAACAAAGCACCACTTGTTCCACACACATTGTCTTCATTTTTTCCAGTTTTCTTTTCAAGATGATCAGAATTAACACTAGAAATTTTTTTTGTTTGCTAGCCACCATTTCTGTCCCACATGTCAATGCAGCTCACGTCACTGAATGTGTCACGGATTGATGATGTAAAACTCCTGACGAGTCTTCTTGTGTGCATTCGTTTTCAACGTGTCTTGACTGCTGTACAGTCTGACATTAATGACAACTGAGATCCCACAATGTGACATGGCTTACAGCAGGGATTATGTTCATACAGACTGACAAACAACAGTCATAAAATACTATTATAAATCTTACAGTGTGCACTAGGCTTTAGATAAAAAACATCTGCCAAAAGCAAAAAGTAAAAAAAATTTTTTTTGGGGGGGGTTACATTGTATTATATCTTATAACCTTAGCCTTACAAAATATACCCATTGCAGTATTTTGCACTAAAATTCATTACCTTTGATGTCCCCGTGTAAATGCTCGCAGTTTTTGTTGTGTGTTTTAAAGCAGAACTGCATCACTCTATCCAGGTTGAGCTCTCTGATCTATGGTTCAATAAGCAAAGAATGTCTACAGAGACCCCGTCTACAGAGAGAAGCTGGTGGGAAATCTACAAAAAGCAGCTCTTTTAATTCAAAGCAAGGACAATTATGGCCAAAACTTCTAGTCGTTTCTCCCTGCAGGCATCACGCTTCATTTCTAAACCTCCTGGAGACATCAGCAGAACAATGAGATTAAATCTCCTAAATCATTTTCCCTGGTTCAACACAGACAGAATGTTACACAGACCACCGACCATTTCTGCTTTGACAATCATCATTAGTAGTATTTTCATTTGCTGAGAACGATGGTTAAATAGTGTGGGAGGCCTGAAGGGACGCCGTTGTCATCTTCAGAGTAGAGTATGTCAGCAAGACGAAATTACAAATAAACATCAAATTATTTTATTTTATATGACTCATTTGTCATGCAAAGGTCTCTAAAAGCTCACCATGTAAATTGAGAACACAACTCATGAGAGTGAAGTTCAGTGATATGTAGCTCATCTCTCCCCAGGGAGGTCAAACAAAATCACAAAACAAACACTAACAATAAATGTAAGTGATTCCAATAAGCAAACTGACATGCATTTTGCATTCATGTTTGTTTCTCATTCTCCAGAGGAACAAGTATAAACAGGAACACAAAATGGTGACTTTATATCTCATGAATTATTCATCATCATCTTCTATTGCAATTTTTTTTTTTCAATTTTTAGCATTAGCTTTTGTGTTTCATCGCCTCAACAAAAGCGGAGAGTGAGATTTCAGAGGATTTCATTTATTTGCACTTAATGAACACCCCTGCATGCTGTCGAATTCAAACAGAAAAGGCTCAAAGGGTGGATCATTTGTTATATCTGTTGTTTTGTTCTCAGACCGCATTAGCTCACGCTCACTTAACTTCAAAGTTTCAGGTAAACTTTATATTGGAGTTCTGTAGTCTGCCATCGTTTTATCCATCACTCCTGTCTCGAGTCATCCAAACTCCTCTAATAGCCAATAAAATCTTGTTCTGTGTCTATTTGTTTCTGTGTTAGTGAATGAGAGGATTGAAATGAGTGAGAACAGAAGAGTCTCTCGCCCGCTTTCCACACTACGGCTCTGAGAATTGGTGGAGGTCCATGCTCAGCAGGGAGCGAGAAGGCGGAAACAAAAAGCGCAGATCGTGTACGCTTTCTCTCAGTGCTGCTCTAACGCACATTACAAGAGGAAGGAGTGAGAGAGGGAGGAATTGTCCAGTGTAATCCCAGCTCCCCGTCTCATTCAGCATCTGACAGACAAGGGGAGAAATAACCATCAGAACTGAACCCTAAAGCCTCTTTCCCCCAGCCCTTTGTGACCTCCTGGATTGTGATGTTGCCAGGGGAAACAAGGCCCACTCAGAGAGGAAAGCATTCTCTGTTGGGACCTGACCCACCATTTGCCAGGAGGAGCCACTCGTTCCAGTTTTGGAGCCGTGAATATACTCGCCACACAATACACCAATGGGCAATCAGCGTGCTCTCTGATCCCCTCCACGTGCCTGCTGGTGTGTTTACTATTGCTGCCCCCTGCTTTGGAGGAAAAACATCTTTCCTTCCAAAAATAATATTAAATATTTGTTTATCCACAGTTTACTCCAGGGTTACTTAACTTTGGAAAACTCAGGGGCATAACTCAGGTCTTTCCTAAAGAGCCAGACTTCTGATATTATAGTAATTAATTTTATTAACGAGGTATGTAGACTATGTTAAGTATGTGTTAATAAAATATTATAGTAATTGTGTGTGTGTATACAGTGCCACTTGAAAGTTTGTGAACCCCTTGCAGAATCTGTGATAATGTGAAAAATTTTAACAAAATAAAAGAGATAATACAAAATGCATGTTATTTTTTATTTAGTACTGTCCTGATTAAGATATTTTACATAAAAGATGTTTACATATAATCAACAAGACAAAAAATAGCTGAATTGATTAAAGTGACCCCGTTCAAAAGTTTGTGAACCATTGACTCTTAATACTGTGTGTGGTTACCTGAATGATCTACAACTGTTTTTTTGTTTTGTGATGGTTGTTCATGAGTCCCTTGTTTGTCCTGAGCAGTTAAAATGAGCTCTGTTCTTCAGAAAAATCCTCCAGGTCCTGCATATTCTTCAGATTTCCAGCATCTTTTACATATTTGAACCCTTTCCAGCAGTGACTATATGATTTTGAGATCCATCTTTTCACACTGAGGACAATTGAGGGACTCAAACACAACTATTAAAAAAGGTTCAAACATTCACTGATGCTCCAGAAGGAAACACGAAACACAAACACATGAAAACTTTTGAACAGGATGAAGATGTCCAAATTTTTCTTATTTTGTTTAAATATAAATTTTTTTCATTTAGTACTGCCCTTTGGAAGCAACAGAAGATACTTACATGTTTCCCGGAGACAAATTAAGTACAATTTACCTTGATCTTCAAATTCAAAACCTTTTTTACCCCCGGCTCTTAATGCATCGTGTTTCCTTCTGGAGCATCAGTGAATGTTTGAACCTTTTTTAATAGTTGTGTTTGAGTCCCTCAATTGTCCTCAGTGTGAAAAGATGGATCTCAAAATCATACAGTCACTGCTGGAAAGGGTTCAAATATGCAAAAAATGCTTGAAATCTGAAGAATCTGCAGGACCTGGAGGATTTTTCTGAATAATGCTGAGCAATTTAACTACTCAGAACAAACAAGGGACTTATGAAAAACCATCACAAAACAAAAAAACAGTCGTAGATCATCCAGGTAACCACACACAGTATTAGAAATCAATGGTTCACAAACTTTTGAACGGGGTCATTTTAATAAATTCAGCTATTTTTTGTCTTGTGAATTATATGTAAACATCTTTTATGTAAAATATCTTAATTAGGACAGTACTAAATAAAAAAATAACATGCATTTTGTATTATCTCTTTTATTTTGTTAAAATTTTTCACATTTTCACAGATTCTGCAAGGGGTTCACAAACTTTCAAGTGGCACTGTATATATATATATATATATATATTTGTGTGTGTGTGTGTGTATAATGTTTTTTTGAATATATACATATATAATGTTTTTAATGTTGATGTTAACACCTGGTTTTAGACCACAATAATTTATTAGTATGGTGTAGGGCCTCCTTTTATGCAAATACAGCATCAGTTAATCTGGGGAATGACAGATACAAATCCTGCACAGTGTCCAGAGGGATTTTGATCCAACCCTTATCTATAACAGTGGCCAGGTCACCATGTGATGCTGGTGGAGGAAAATGTTTTATTAACATTTTAGTTTGGGGAACACATATTCACTATTAACTATAACTCTTGCTTCAATAAACTCTTAATTTACTGCTTAATAATAGTTAGTAAAGTAGTTGTTTAAGTTTAGGTATGGGGTAGGATTTAGGGATGTAGAATATGGTCATGCAGAATAAGGCATTAATATGTGCTTTATAAGTACTAAAGGGTACATAACACACAGATTCAGCCAATCTCATGTTAATCATGAGTACCTATAGAGTAGTATAGCATCCTTCAAATCTCCGAAAAGTCTTTAGTTTTATCAGATTTATAAAAGAAAGATATGCTGTACCGAGTCTTTCAGAAAAAGAGGCGAGCTCCTGGAGGCGTGCCGTGGGCGAAGCTAAAGAGTGACGAGCATGCGCAGCTTTTGCGTAGCGAAGCTATCAATGGTCAGCTAAACAAATGTATTTAAACACACACACTTTTGATTCATTATACGTTCTTGTTGTTTACATTGTATGCACTTACGTGCCGAATGGCAACAAAACAGACTTACTTACCACCTGCGGTTCCGACTGATGACGGGATCATTATCACTGTGAGAGATTGTTTCCATCTTTCAGTTTCAAACAATCTGTAAATCCAGCGTCGAACTGGGCCTTGTTTATAAAACCATAAGCGCCGATCCTGAGGGCTCGAGCAGCCATGGAAAAACACGAGATATTCTCCATTCATTTTAACCAATAAAAAATTGATTCCAACTTTCAGACACGACTTCATCCTTATTTTGATAGTTAATTTAAGGTGGTTTCTATGGTTATTTTAATGACAAATGTCGAGAGCGCATCAATGTAATGTGTGAGCACAAATCTCTCAGCCCCACTTAACACTGGGTTCTTTGGGAAGCAAGGTTATCTTTCCCTCACAACCAAAAACACACTTCTTTGGTGACATTGTTGATTTCGTGGTCTAAAAACAAAGTGATAAATTCTTTCTTGAGCAAGTCCTGTGCAGCGCTGCCGATGACTTCCGTAACCCGAATGAAGCACGTTGATGGATGTGCTCTTGCTCTCTTGCTTTGGTCGATGTGTGTGCGCACGCTTCTCTGGGAGAAGTGCCCATACAAGGAATTCCACCCTTTATTATGTAATACAGGGCCATACTCGAAAAAAAACTTTCCAAAACATGTAGGAAATCTGAAGGAGTATACAGTATTTGGCACAGAAATACTCCGTCATACATCCTACTCGTTTTTTGAAGCTTTGGCCATGTTTAGCATGAGAATCCAACTCTTTAACAGTGTAAATAAGTCAGAATGCATGAAATAGCATTAGTCCCCCCCTTAATAAGGAGACAATATGCAAGCTAATAAGCAACTAGTTCAAAGTGAGAATTGTTCTCCTTTCTAAAGTGTTACCAATGTTTTCTTGCTTCTCCAAAATACCCCAAAGTGGCTCAAAAGTGGGAGAAGTTCAACTTCAGTTTCATGTTCATCAAACCATTCTGTCACAAGTCTTGCTGTGTGTATTGGTGCATTATCATGCTGATACATGGCACCCCCTTCAGGGTACAATGTTTGAACCATTAAGTGCACATGGTCCTTTAGAATGGTTCGGTAGTCCTTGGCAGTGACACGCCCATAAAGCCGTTAAGCCACTTTGGGGCTTCTCCACACTGTAACGCCCATGGATGTGGGAAAGACAATAAAGATGGACTCATCAGAGAACAATACATTCACATTGTCCACAGCCCACAGCACTGTTGGCACCATTGAAACCACATTTGGCACTGGCACAAGTGAACCAAAGGTTTGGCTATAGCAGCCTGACCATGAATACTGATTCTGTGGAGCCCTAGACGAGCAGTTTTGGTGGAAAAAGGAGAGCCGAGGTGCACATTTAATTCTGCAGTGAGTTGGGCAGCTGTGGTTTTTTTGGATTCAATCCGGGTTAGTACCTGGACATGCCTTTCAGACAGCTTCCTCATGCATTGACAGTTGGATGCGGTTCGTCCTACTTGGTGGAATGCTGACATTACCCTGGATACTATAGCTCTCGATACACCATAAAGACTTGCTGTCCTGGTCACAGATGAGCCATCGAGATGCGCACTAACGATTTATCCTCATTTGAACTCTGATATATCTCCCATTATTTTGTGTGGATTGAAATATTTTAATATGTGCTATTGTTCTGCTAATTCAACCTTCACACTCTGCTCTTACTGATGGAATGTAAAATCAGTGAAGATTGGCCACTAGACCACGCATATAGGCGTGAAACCTCCAACACTATATTAGCCAGTGTTTCAGTTTCATTGTCTGTATGTCTATCTATCTATAGACACACAGTATATTTTTTATAATGTTGTGTTACATAACCATAAATTAATGCCTATTGTCTGACGGTCCAGGGAATTAAATAGAGTATAAAATAAATGGCACTTCATCTGTAGCCCTTTTTTTTTTACTTGATGGATGCAAATTAAGTATGGCAAATTAAGTCTGGCATCAGGGCAAAAACAGATGCAAATTATGTAACACTTAACATACTCCAAACTGTCATACATTACAAAATTGATTAAGTGAGTCATGTTTGAAATGGTTATATAAAAAAAGCATATTTAAACACACCTGTGACTGCACCTCATTAAATAATATGTGCTCCAAGTTGTATCACTGCTTGGCAACTGTAACACAAGGGTTTTCAAACATGAAAATCATAATTATAATTTGGCTTTTATATAGCAAATAACACATGCTATTATTACTATCAAAGAGACTATCATTATATACTTGCATGTATATAATCAAACAACATACAGTATATGTGGTCTTAACATTTTGCAGCCCATCCTCAACCTAACCACAGGCTCTGCTCGTCACCACAATTGTAATCCTACAAAAGTAACATAACAGAATCCCTGTAAATCCCAATAACACAACATTAAACTAACTTATGTCTCCCTATGTTAATCTTGTGCAAAAACACACAAAATAACACTTAATTGCAACATTTTCCTTATACAGTCTGACACAAAGCATGCTGGAAATCTGAAATCTGCTGCAACTCAATCATATTAAGTTCAGCTTAATACAATCAAATTTTGAGTTCACACAACTTTTTTCTATTAAGTACAATGAACTTTCATTATTATTTGAGTGAAACAAACTCATTTCATTTCTAATTAATTTCACTGTTCGGTTTTACAGTCTATTGTTACTGTACTTAAGCCAAAACAAATTTTTAAAATATGATCTGGGAAATACTGACTTTGCAATAACTGTATTTTTACTACTCATTATTACACTAATGTTAGATATACACTACCGTTCAAAAGTTTGGGGTCAGTAAGATTTTTTTAACATTTTTGGAAGAAGTCTCTTATGCTCACCAAGGCTGCATTTATTTGATCAGAAATATATCAAAACAGTAATATTGTGAAATATTATTTTTCTATCGTAATATATTTTTCCAGTTTAATTTATTCCTGCAATGTCAGAGCTGAATTTTCAGCATCATTACTCCAGTCTTTAGTGTCACATGATCCTTCAGAAATCATTCTAATATGCTGATTTGCTGCTCAAGATTTTTTTATTATTATTATCAATGTTGTGCTGCTTAACATTTTTGTGGAAACCGTGATAATCTTTGTTTCAGGATTCTTTGATGAATAGAAAGTTATTATTATTTGAAATAGAAATCTTCGGTAACATTATAAGGCGTGTGTCTGTCCACCAAAGTGTTTTTAGCCAGCTGAAAACGCTAGGCGCTCTGCTGAAAATGTTCGGAGGCCAGCAAAATTAATTTCTCATCCATTTTGTTCCATTCTCTGGATTGTGATATTGTGACAGTTGGTTGGTGTTGCATTTGTCCCGTCCCTCCTCCACTCTCATTGGATGGCTGGCTAAAAAGCGGCAGTGATGAGCGCAGCGTTTTACTCAAAGTTGAACATTCTTCAACTCGAGGTGACTGGTAAAAAATGCCAAGTGCTCAGCACTTGAAAGTGAAAAAGACGCTCAGCGCCTCGATCCTGGAGTTTAAAAAATGCAGAAAAGCGTTTGGAAACAATTGGAAAAGTACGCTAGCTGCTGGAAAAAACGCTTTGGTGTCTTCTTAACTGTCACTTTTATCAATTTAATACACCCTGAATAAAATAATTAATTTCTTTTAAAAGATTAAAAATTAAAAATACTGACCCAAACTTTTGAACAGCCTATAAACTTGAAATAACATTGATTTGTATAACACTTCTCAAAAACTTCTCAACCCAGAACAGATTTACAGTTCACTTTGACAGTCCTACAAAAATACATTCTGTAAAATGTTTTTCTTTTCTCTTATATTTTGTATGTACCCCCTAGCAGGCCACAGACCCCATCTTAAAACCCCCTGCTGTAAACAACCTACATTTTCTTTGTGTTTACACTGGACATGGGCTGAAAGTGAAAACTAAATCACTCCCATTCTAATCAACAAAAGCTTCACATTTGAAGTTCTGCGACAGTTTGAAAAATACAATACATTACATGGTTCAGCACAATCTCTGCCACTTGACACATTTCTACCATTTTTTATATTGTCATACCGACCTGCTGCTTATTAACACAGTAAGATGGCATGTTTGTGATTGTTGCTGTTGACGTGTAGCAAACTCCAAAGTAAAGGCTCGAGGGCCAAGAGTAGTGCTGTCTTGCTCCACACAGCATGTTGCCATGTAGCATGACGTTTACTAAAACAACCCAGAAACTCAGCATGTACTGTGCTGCAATGCTCGAAATGTGGTTAGAATAACTCAAAAATCATCATCAAGGCCGTGTCAGAAAAGCGATATTGAGAGGCGTTTGCCAATTATTCAGGCGCAGTCCGTTAATCAATATGTTTACTGTTCTATTAATAATACAGAAGTGTCATTGGTCAGCATTTTGCTAGACAGGCCAGAGGAAAGAAGAGATATTTGTCAGTTTTTCCACAAATCGGCTCCTCTATATTCTGGGTATTTAATCTATATTCCAGCACAGAGAGATATCTTTGTTAAGGGAACACACCTGCTTTATATGTATGAAAACTCTTTTTTGATATTTAATGAGGCTGAAGAGCACTCAATCGTGTTTACTTTATCTGAAGAAAAGATACGAGAGTCAGTTAAGGCTGGTGTCAGTGATACACTAAGCCATGATGGACAGATGATTCCAATCCAATACAATAAATGGAAGACTGAGAGTGATGAGAAGGCAGAAGGCAGTGTTAAATCGGCCTTTCTCGTCCTCATCACATTTCTCATCCTCCGCTTATTGATATTGATTCGAGAAGCTCATTACAGTGGCTGACTGATGAATGCCATGAATCAGCACAAACACTGTGGTCTGAAATCTTCTCAGATCATTTTGACAAACTCGGCAAACGTGCTCCGTTTGCAAAGGGTGCTGAGAGGATTTAATAAGGTTCATGACAAACAGTCTTTCTGTCAAAAGACATCTAAACGGCTATATAAACATAAGTCCTGATTGGTTGAAATGACAGATGTTGTGAGCCCTCTCATGTTTAATCAGTTAGGCTGAATGCATTGCAAATAGAAAGTGATTGCTTTTTTCCTTCATAAAAAAAAGATAAGTGGAGGAGCAGGAAGAGAACTTATCAAGCGCATCCTCTCCTAAAATACACACTCCTTAAAGATCCTCTCCAACCCTTCTTGACCATACTTGGCTCCTGTAATCTGCTGAATAGAGCATGTTCTTCAATTCAGAAGAGTCAATACTTATTTTCAGAAGAAATGGCAATGGATTGATCTTGTTAAGGTGGTACAAAAAAACCTTTAAATCCTTGAAGACAAGATGGTTAGTCCAGAAGCACCTTGTTAGCTTGAATGTCCAGAGGTCTCATCAATCACTGTCTATCTACAGAAAATGTAGAAAATGCTTTAACTCCTCTTTTACGGGGGGCCTAATGGTTAGCGAGTCGGACTTGTAAGCTGAAGGTTGTGGGTTTTAGTCTTAGTACCGGTAGGAAATGTAGGTGAGGGGGAGTGAATGAACAGCGCTGTCTTCCACTCTCATCAGCAAGCACCTAACCCCCAATCACTCCCCGGGCGCCACAGCAAAAATGGCTGCCCACTGCTCCAGGTGTGTTTTCATGTGTGTGTGTGTTCAATACTCACTGCTGTGCGTGTGCACTTGGATGGGTGAAATGCAGAGCACAAATTCCGAGTATTGACCACACATCGCTTTCACTTTACAGTGTATGGGGGACTAGGCTCATAAGAATTTATACCTAAACTTAAATACTACAACTACCTTACTAACTATTAATAAGCAGTACATTTAGAGTTTATTCAGGCAAAAGTCATAGTTAATAGTGAATGTGTTCCCCATACCAAAGTGTTACCAAAAAAACTTTAATGTATTATTTTATTGTTAAATTCAACTAGCATTTTGTCTAAAAATGTCTATTTATTTGTCAATTTTAAAACTCACTTATTAATTTTTTGTTACATTTGAAAGTTTAAAATATATAACACAATAGTTGTTATAACTAACCTTTTATTAGTAAACTTTACTTAATGTCCAAGAATTTGTTGACTTACTTAAAACAATTTAGTAATCTGTACTGTTTGCATGCTATGCCTTTGTTACTCAGAAAACCCAAGTTAAATTTACTTGACTGGTTTGAGTACCATTTTGTCAAGCAAAAAAAAAAATAAAAAAAATAAAACAAAATAAATAAACAAATAAAAAATTCAGGCGGGGCAAAAGATTGCTTTTAAAATAAAAATTGCCCAATTCGGCACTAAACCAATAACTAGACAACAAATAGACTTCATGTAGAATTTTGGTTTATTAGATTGTATAGCTAACATATATCATCAACACCATACTATTGTGAAACATCAAACCTTTAAGGGGGTTGATCTAGTTCTTCTAGTTGAGCCTTGCAATGAACCTTGCTCGAGTCACACACAGACAACAACATTCAGCATGAAAAACACAATGGTAACAGTTAATTTTTTATTTTTTTTTAATCAATAAGACCATCACAATTTTATTTGCTGTCATTGTTGGGGAAATACTGACACAAGACAGCAAATAAAATTGTAAAATAAAGCCACAAATAGTAAAACAAAGCAATTTCTTTATTCATGCCGCAATGCACTCTGGGAGTACACTTCCTCAGATCACAGATAGAATTAAGTTGACAAAACTTAAATGGTTTAAGCAACGAGTTTGCGCAATTGAATTAAGTAAACTGAGCAAATTTGTTTTTACAGTGTATGTTTGTTTAATTGTCAATTTAAAAACTGATTTATTAATGTATTATTTTATTGTTACATTTAACTATGTAAAACAAAATATGTCTACTGCTCAAAAGTTTGGGGTTGGTAAGATTTTTCAGTGTCTTTGAAAAGACTCATGCTCACCAAGGTTGCATTTATTTGATCAAAAATACTGTAGTTGCTGCATTTCAGTGGAAACCATACTTTTTTTAGGATTCTTTAATGAATATAAAGTTCAGAACAAATTATTTGAAATAGAAATCTTTTGAAACAATGTCTTATGTCACTTTTGATCAATTTAATGCATCCTTGCTGAATAAAACTATTTCTTTCAAAAAATAAATAAATAAATAAATAAATACATGAACAAAATTTTACTGACCCCAAACTTCTGAACTGTAGTGTATTTGTCAATTTGAAAATTAACAAAATGAAATTCTTAAAAATGAAATTAAAATGAAGGAATCAATTTAAGTGGCACTCCTAGTCTTCTCCACACTCCCAGACTGCAACATCAAGAGAAGCAGGTAGCATATCACAGAAAACACAATAAAATCAGTAATCAAGATGAATGTTTGAGCTCTGTAAAGCTTCAAGATTACTAACAGAACGATTATGTTCTTACAATAACCTCTGTTTATAAAACGTCCCCACGCATACCGAGACCACCAGCATCACTGCTTGAGAAAACAGTGCCATGTCATGTAGCAGTTTCCAAATCTGAATTGTGAAATGTGAGCTTGAGCAGTCATGGAAACTATATCCTGTGGCCCAGCGGTCCACCCACACTCCCTGCCAGACTCTAGAATGTCAACGATGAGCGAAGAACCTGCGCGTTGTATTGCCTCTCAAGCACTTATTACCGGCAGAAGTTTTTGCAAGTCACCTCTAAGCCTGCATAATAACCCATATCAGAAAAGGGCCTGAAATTGCAGGGCAGAGCATTGTGTGCATGAGAGAGGCTTGTATAATTGTATGGAGCGACATTAAACTTGGGTAGAGGAGAAGTAAAATAGCCCTCTAAGGAGATGAGGTAGTGCAGGATTGGGTCTGGATATAATGCATCGCTATCACTGTGCTGCATCAATGTCCTCTGTGGCAGAGATTAGCACTGAGGAAATCTATCCAACACAAATAGACCATAACGAGACAGTAATTTTGTGGGTTCAAGGGGAAAAAGCACTTTTCTTCAAGCTTCAAGAACTGCAGGCTCTGTTTAGAGGGGTGTCCAGGGAAGAGGTTTGGTTATAAAGTCACAAGCTGTAAACAGCACATGAAAAAATGCAGTGCATTGTGTGGACTGGAGGGAACAATCTCATTGCCTATGCCAAGACAGTTTTTTGGTAAAGTGGCTTCTCGATAACACTTCATTTAAAAGCAATAACAATGCGAGTCAAGTAGGGATGCTAACGATTAATCGACGATCGATTAATTGTCAATAATAATTTAATCAATAAAACGTATCGATGGTCGATTAAAGGATTAGTTCACTTTAAAACAAAAATTAGCCCAAGCTTTACTCACCCTCAAGCCATCCGGGTGTATATGACACTCTTCTTTCTGATGAACACAATCAGAGTTATATTAATAAATATCCTGACGCATCCGAGCTGTGAAGTGAACGGGACCAACTAGTATGAAGCTCAAAAAAGTGCATCCATGCATTATAAACGTACTCCGGGGGGTTAATAAAGGCCTTCTGAAGTGAAGCGATTTGTTTGTGTAAGAAAAATATCCATATTTAACAAGTTATAAAGTAAAATATCTAGCTTCCGCCAGACCGCCTTCCGTATTCAACTTAAGAAAAAAAGCTTGGTTTTTGAGGATGATTGCATGTCACACAGTCTCTCCATGTTGATATCCATCCGGCTATCGAATGAATTTGCACGAGAATAAGTGTAGAATTTGAATAGATGCATGACGTTAAAGCTGCTCTCCGTAACTTTCTTTGGTTAAAAATGATCCAAAATCAATTTTTGAGCAAATACATAACCAGTCAGTGTTCAAAACTATCTCCTTACCTTAGCCCGATTCACAAGCTTGTAATAATGTTTTATAATTCGGATGGTACTGGTGGGTTTCCGCGGGAAATTCGCACATGTCGCCGTTGGTCTTTGCGTCGTTGCATCACGTCTGTTTACATAAAAAAACAAGTCCCAGCTAGTAGGCTATATCGCATATGAAGCGGATCATTTATAGCCTTTTCTCACAGCAACTGTAATAATTAAACTTATCATTTGTATGGCGGATTGTATGGTATGACAAATTATCGTTAGAGACTGTGCAGAAACTGAAATCTACAGGTAACGCTAATACACACTAAATACACAGTCACGCAATGCTGATGTTGTTAACATTAACAATTTGAGAACAAAGCATAACAATACTAATAATCCGAGATAAGTGATCATTAGATTTAATCACCATTGGCAGCGCGATTTATTGCAATGCTTTTTCTTTCTTGGTTGCTTACTTGTTCGGATGACATTTTCCGGTGAAAATTTTTATTTTGGTCGCAATTCTGAGAAAAAAAAGTCCGTCTTTTTTCCTCAGAATTGGACTTTATAACTTGCAATTGCGAGTTTATATCTCACAATTCTGAGAAAAGAAGTCAGAATTGAGAGATATAAACTTGCAATTGCAATAAAAAAGTAAAAATCACAAGTTTATATCCTGCAATTCACAATTGCGAGTTTATATCTCGGAATTCTGACATTATAACGCACAATTGCGAGTTTATTATTATCAATGCAAATAGCAGATGTAAACTCGCAATTGTGAGAAAAAAATCTGAACTGTAAGATAAAAAGTCGCAATTATCTTTTACATTTTTTTATTCCATGGCAGAAACAAGCTTCCATAGGAACCAGCTCTTATGGTCCATTAGAGAGCATCACTGTGATTAATCTGAGCAGACAAAGATGTCCCATGGGTCAGAATGTGTCTGGCACCTTGTGTGGCATTGGGGCACTCTGCCTGGAGTGAGAGAACCTTCTAGTCCAGTCGCTTTACAGCAAAATACTGCGCTTGTGACCACAGGCTACAAACTGGAGATCTGAACAGTTCCTTTCTGAACTAGTTGCTTACTTGTTCGGATTACATTTTCCGGTGAAAATTTTTATTTTGGTCATACTTCAAGACTACAATCTGTGATTCCAAAGTACAGTGTCCACACCGGTGCTGTGACTGACAGCAAACATTAGATTCTTCTGCTCTGAGGAGCTGTGCCGAGGCACAACCCACGTAAAGATGATAATTCCGCAAACAACTGCAATTGCAGGTTTCAAACAGGGATGGCGACAAAGAGGCAAAACTTACATCAAAAGATACAGAAAACTATTTCTCATCCCCTTTTAAATAATTCTATTTATTTTGCGTTACTAACTATTGTATGGTTAGCTGCATTTTATTATTTGCATTTAGCATTGTTTTTTCCCTCTAAGAACAGAACAGACCTGATCTGTTTTTACAATGTGACCCACTATTTTAGAAGCACTGCTTTAACAGTCAGCATGGACTTAGAATACAGAAACTATTACATATTGCTGCAAGCAGATTTCAAGGGGATACATTTTCGAAAGGAGGCCTTTTACAATTCCCAAACAGGGAATGTAGGTATTGAGCAACACTTCTGCAGGTACAGTACTAACTGAGCTCTCTGTCAGAGAGATTTCAGGTTGAGGTGGAACAGAGGTGGACTAAACCTTACAAGCAGGTGTTGGATGACATATATAGACTGGGGCTACACTAGTGTCTGCTTCAATCCATAGAGAAAAAGAGTGCCAGCGTTCCCTCACGTACCAGATGCTTTTATCCAAAGTGACTTACAGAGCATTCAAGGCATACATTTTATCAGTGCGTATGTTTACTAGGAGTCAAACCCTTGACCTTGGTGTTTTTAGTCCCTGAGCTACAGGAACGCATACAAAACTACTCAAAATATTAAAATTGTATTGGAACAATAAGAGCTAACATAACATAATGCTGTGGAAGGAACTGTAGCTGTGCGTAGAAACAACAGCATATGCTGTACAAGTATGAAAATGAATTTAATGTAGTCTGTGTCATATTTTCTTTTACCATGGAGAATTTTGTTGATGGTTTTTGAAGATGAGCGCATGTCACACAGTCTCTCCATGTTGGTATGTCTAATTTGTAGAGTTTGTTTAGATGCATGTTTTTCCCTCTAAAAACAAAACAGTTGCTTTCTTTTACAATTGTTTCCTTAAAGGGATAGGAAAAAAACCTGTCATCAATTACTCATCATCATGTAATTCCAAACCTGTCTGACTTTCTTTCTTCTGTGGAACTTAAAAGATATTTTGAAGAATATTTCAATTGTCTGTACAATGAAAGTCAATGGGGTCTAAAACAACACTGAAACCCATTGACTTTCATTGTATGAATAAAAGCACAGACATTTTTTCCAAAGTATCTCCTTTTGTGTTTCACAAAAGAAAGAGTCATACAGGATTGGAAAGACATGAGAATGAATAAATGATTTTCATTTTTAGGTGGACTATCCCTGCAAGGTTAAACTGAATATTCTCCTCACCTTTTTAATGATCTACTTTTCGGGTGACCAAACCGGACAGAGTTGAGGGCAGTCTCTATTTTTGACAACAATAACTTGATGGCTCCTCAAATGTCAACTTGGCATTTCACATTCTTCAAAAATGGAGTTTCTAAAATGTTCACTGGTTGTAAAGCTCTGATGATTTCTTTCGTCAATGTATTTGAGTGTTTGATCGCTCTTGGCTCCGGAAAAAACAATCTGCACAGTGGTGATATGTGGAACAAAGACAATGTGTAAACAATAGAAAATTCATACGGAGCGAGAGAAAGGAGGAAAAGGAGTAGAGAGAAAGAGTGAAGCAGGAGGAGAGGAAAAGTGACTGCCAACCCCTGTTTTTTACTTTCTTTGTAACCTTCTTTCATTTCCCCAAAACCCTCCCCTGCAGACTGGCAGTAACACTTGTACCACATGCAGAAATAAGGCTAGCAAAGGGGAAATGAATTATTTATACGGGCCTGCCTTTCAGAATTAAAGTGAGCACCATGAGACTCCCCCAACGTGAGCAGAAAGGGACAGGGGAGCTCAGAGCCAACACACTGTGAGCGACAAACACAGGTACACACACATAAACACACAAAAAATTGATGCAAAGCACAAAGGGGTATGATTCATGGCCACTGAAGACCAAATAAAAATGACGGGAAATGTTTATTTACAATGCTGTTGACTAATTGCTGTTGACCTACCTCTGAGACCAGTAAGGCTAGTTAATCAGTTTCATCTGCACTTAACTACTGGTAATGCAATACACTCAACAAAAACAACACAATCTGCATCCTTTAATTTAATTGTACAACAGGAACCACTGGGTGGATGATCCTTTGGCTAACTCTTCATGTCATTTGTCTGCAAAATAAATAAAACTAAATGGATAGAAAATAAAAAAAATACTAAAGTTGTGTTTTGCACCCAATGCATCTTCAAATGCACATACTATTTCCTACAACAACTTTATGCCTACATCCCCTCATATTAGAAAACAGACTGAGATAAGTAAGATTTCAGAAAATTAATTAGTTCTCTGGGGGGTGTAGAGACACATGCTTAGTGGAGGAAAAATGTAAAAAATGGCTGCAGAGATGTTGCCATGTATTGCTAGAGAAATGTTCAAAACAGTCTGGCAAAAGGTGAATAAATTATTACTTGGTCACTGAGTGCATTACAGGAAACTATGGAAGCTTGTTTCCGCCACTGAATAAGAAATAAAAAAGGTAACTGTGACTTTTTATCTCACAATTCGGATTTATTTCTCTCAATTGCGTGTTATAAAGTTGCAATTGAGAGTTATAAAGTCAGAATTACGTGATATAAAGTCGCAATTGTGTTATAAAGTCAGAATTGCGAGATATATAGTTGCAATTCTAAAAAATAAAGTCAGATATAAACTCGCAATTCTGAGAAAAAAAGTCAGTCTTTTTTCCTCAGAATTGGACTTTAAAGCGAGTTTATATCTCACAATTCTGAGAAATCAGAATTGTGAGATATAAACTTGCAATTGCGATAAAAAAAGTAAATCACAAGTTTATATCTCACAATTCTGACTTCTTTTCTCAGAATTGTGAGATATAAACTTATAAAAATTGCGATAAAAAAGTAAAAATCACAAGTTTATATCCTGCAATTCAGACTTTGTAACTCACAATTGCGAGTTTATATCTCGGAATTCTGACATTATAACACACAATTGCGAGTTTATTATTAGCAATGCAAATAGCAGATGTAAACTCGCAATTGTGAGAAAAAAATCTGAACTGTAAGATAAAGTCACAATTATCTTTTACATTTTTTTATTCCATGGCGGAAACAAGCTTCCATAGGAACCAGCTCTTATGGTCCATTAGAGAGCATCACTGTGATTAATCTGAGCAGACAAAGATGTCCCATGGGTCAAAATGTGTCTGGCACCTTGTGTGGCATTGGGGCACTCTGCCTGGGGTGAGAGAACCTTCTAGTCCAGTCGCTTTACAGCAAAATACTGCGCTTGTGACCACAGGCTACAAACTGGAGATCTGAACAGTTCCTTTCTGAACTAGCTCTTTAACAACTAAGACTTGAAAAATAAATATGAAAAAGCAGATTAGAAGGTTAACTATTAATAAACACTGATTCAAACTAAAACTTCAACAGACACATGAACATACACACGACTTGCATGTTTGTGTGAAATCTCCACACTGGCATGTTTGAAGTGTATCCAATCAATCAAGTACTATGCAGCTCTTTCTGATATGATGCATAAAATATTCCTCGGGGCGTTAAAATTAGCAATGCCATCCCTCGCTTTCTACGCCATTCACTTCATTGATATTCTTAGCAGTACATTTGGCATTAAAATCAAAAGGAGCATGACATGGTAAAGAGATGCAAAAGGGGCCAAAAACTGTCCTTCTCTAATGCTTGAAACCTCAGGGCTTTAGTTTCTCCTCCCACACACATGCAAACTTTATACAGTTTATTTAGCTATTGTCTTTTCAAATATGTCTCACCAAAAAAAAATGTAACTCATGTCATTACATTTTACGTTTTTGAGAACAATATTTCTAAGATACACACACATACTTTAATCAATAAAAAAAAAAAAAAAAAAAAAATTAATAATTTAATGAAATGAATAAATTAAAATGGTAACTATGGCTCGGGACGAAATATATTAATATGGAAAATATCAAATGTTAAAAAACAGATGTCATGAGAGAGCAGTTGTCATGATGTATAGGTATGAAACAGCTTCACAAACTGTCTTTTCAGCCACTCAGTATCATTATTTCTGTGTTACAATAATTCAAATTACTACAGAACTACTAGGATAAAAGTTTATATTTCAGATATAAACACTGATGTCTACGGTAGCAATCAAAACAGAGTAAATCACCTTTTGAAAGTAACTTTACACCATCATTACACAAGTAGATGGAGACAAGTGACTAATAAAAATTTAATTGTCATTGAATCATTCATTCAGGAGATTAGTTCAAAAACACTGATTCTTCCGGTAATGAAACAAGTGAAGTCTTTATGTGCACTCAAAAAAATGATACGTTGGATTTACTTAATTTTTTTATGTCAACAGGTTCCACGTTATTTGGTCATGTTGCATTTAATTAACATTATTTATTTCAGTTAACTTAAATTTATTACAAAAGGTTAACTCAATGCCATTTAGTTGAAATAGGTTAACATTCCTAATTTTGTCCAAAACCATTAAGTTTAATTATCCTAATATTAATATCAAACAGAAACTAAAACAAGTAACTTTTAATTGATTAGTTTATTTAGTGAATGCGTTCAAGAATAATTTTCACAACTTTTACAAAATCTTTACTCTCTAAAGACTCTTATTTTTAGATGTCAGTCAGAAGATGGTTTTATTGCATCTATGGCATGCCCAAAATAGTTGTTTTTATTATTAAAACAACTTTAATTGTTGTTAGCAGGTCCTCAACCCAAGCACATGTTCTACACTTCACCACAATGGTAACCCCAAAACTATTAACATAACAGAAACTTTTAAATACCAACATAATAGAACAGTAAACATTAAAAAGTCTCTCCATTTTCTCATGTTGCTAAGAACTGCTTAAAATAACACTTTATTTCAACATTTACTCTCAGATCAGCCCCTTTGCAAAGCATGATGGGAATTGAAAGTCCTGTTTGATTGAGTCCTGGTTGAGTTTAATTGATTGAAACATGTTATTTTAATATGAAAACATCAAGTTAAGTCAAAAAGTAATCATTTCAAGTCAATTTAACATGAACCAATTAAATCTGAACCAGAAACCTAATACAATGGTGTTGAATCAAAATAAGTTGTTTAAATAAAGTGAACATCATCAAAAAATCATTTTTTTTGAGTGTGTGAGTCATTGAATAATTCATTCAAACTGATTAAAAAAAAAAAAAATTAATTAAATATTTTTTTTAAATAGACTGCTGCAATTAACATTTTGTCCGAACCTCTAGTAAATTACATGTTATTTTGTTTAGTTGTCTATCCAGAATCGTGTAAAAAAGTGTAATGATAATAATGAGTAATAAATGAGTTTTGGCTTTAGAAGACATATACATAAATAAATATAAATGTACATAAGTAAATAAATAAAGTGCACAAGGCACATTTTTTGCAATTTTGCTCAAAAGTGTATCAAAGTGCTAATCATTAAGGTGATCTGGGGTTAGCCGAGGTCTAGAACACAAATGTTAAATGATATCTTATCTCACACTAGTGTAATATCCTAATCATATGTGAGACCAAGCCTTAGGGAGGGATTTTATCCCACATCCTGAAATCTAGGCCTAAGGACTGCAAACAGGTTTAGCATCTGGCTTTTATCACAGTTATTATCTTAAACTGCCTTTAAACGCACAGAGCGAAGCAGAGCTGTGTGTAATGTATTTAGGAATTATGCTACAACCCATTTTAATCCTCAGTTAGAAGGCACTGATAAATAACCACACATAACTGAAATATAGCAAGCAAAATGGCTTTGGAGAATAATGGTGGAGTTAAACATGCAGTACCTACTGCTCATGTGTAATAGCTGCCGCTGGCAAAAAGTCATGGGGGATTTGGAGACTGTTGCCAAGAAAGGAGGTTCAATCAATAACCAATCTGTTGAAGTTTTATTCTGTGACAACATTCTTAATTAAGAGCCACTGTGGGCATGTCTGCGAGGGGCTGAGAAACACAGACAGCGATGGGCTTGATATAGGACAACCACTTTCCGGTGCTGAGCACAATGGAGAGTTATAGCTTGGTTTAAGGCTACAGAAATGAGAACTTCACGCTATCTAACTCACAGCGGATCATCTATGTCAGGAAACTCTAAATCACAAATGTTCTTGGGTGAAAACTGCATTGTAACCTTGTTTTTTTTGTGCCTTAATGCATGTAAAGTAACACACTGGCTGGACGGAAGAACACATCTTGTGTGCTGTGCAGAACTGCCTGAGGACATCTAGCAAAATATATACTCTTCATTATATGATGCTGAAAGCGCAAAGTGCTGCTAAGATGTCATTAATCAGCGAGTTCTGATGAGCTGCAAACACTCAGTCCCCGATTTAGTGATTGGATCCCTTATCATGAATCCCGCTCTTCACCTAAAACGAGGTGAAGGACATTATCACAATTTATTGAGTGCACTTAATTAGCTGGGAATGCAAAGAGACAGACACTGCTCAGCTTTCAGCTAAAATGCTCATTATGTCATTTTTCCGAACCTGCATGACTTTCTCTTTACCGTGGAATAAAAAGTGAATTTTTGAGAAAAATCCTTGCTGCTTTTTGGATATAATGAAGCTCTAAAATGTCAAAAAAGCACCATAACAGTCATAAAGGAAGTTCATCTGATGTCAAACCTACGGAGCCCCTAAAGGGACATGGTGATGGGAGGAACAAGTATATTTCAATGCTCACAAAAGTTTTTGTCCCCTGAGAAACTATAAGTTCACTCGCAATACCTTTGCGTTCTCACACAAAACTTTTGCAAAGTTTCTCGGGGAATGCAAGCATTTTGCAAGAGGACACAAAGTTTCTTTGACATAATTTTTTCTCCCGTCTCATACTTTTCCATCACCATGTCCCTTTAGGTGCTCTGTACAAACCTGACGTAGTATATCTAATGTTTCTTTTTCTTTTCTTTTTCTTTATTTATTATTTTACTGTTTTTGAAATGAGTCTTGAAAAAGTCATCTTTGTGGCCTATGGAAAAAAGAAAGCGATACAAATTTGGAATAACATATCAGTAGGGTTATGATTCGAAAATCGATTCCAATTCTGGAATCGGATACTTAAGGTCAGGAATCGGATACTTGTTATAAAATCAAAATTCCTTTCCTAAAATTCCTCGATTCCTTTGTGTGCATTTTAATGTGATTTTTAAACCATTCAAGTGCAAGAAGACTCACGCGCTGTTTTCTGTGCTGCGCACACACAGAAAGCCGCCTCTCATATAGCGCCTTTCAAATACGGAATTGAGTTCTCTTTCACGTCTTGCACTTGAACGGACAAATACACACAAAAGTATGTCAAAATATCCTCGTAAACACAGTCGGTTTTGTCTTTAGTGAATGTGAACAGTTGAGAAAGAAAACGCACGTGTAACAGTATATTGGATCCGTGCATTCGTTATTAAAGTGACAGCAGCCTAATAATCCTGCTACTCTCTGTGTAATTAACGTTAATCAAACAACAACAAAGAGAAAATTCACTCTCTGATCTTGACTTTTGTAAATATATTTGTAATGTATATTTTATTTATAAAGTGCAGTGTTATTTTACATTTGATTACAGTTTCTGTATCTGAATACTAGACCTACCTGAAAATCTTAAAGGGGTGGTTCACTGTTTTTTTTTTCAGGCTTGATTGTGTTTATGGGGTGCAGTTTAACATGTCTTTGTTTAAAAAAAAAAAAAAAAACGCCATATTTTTCTTATATTTTACCTTTATTCTACACCGCTGTTTCCCTTCTCCTAAATATGCTCTGTTGAGTTCCTGGTTCTATGAAGCCCCTCCCTCAGAAATACACAATGGACTGAGATTGGTTAGCTGGCCCTGTGTATTGGGATTCGCTATCCGGAATACGTTGTCACCTGATTCATGTTGTCTGGAAACGCCACGGCCCTTACCATTACGGGCAAACATCGCATGTGATCCGGTCAAAGTCCAGTCTTTGCGTCGGTGGAAATGTAAATAATGGCGGCAATGTTGCCGTATCAATTTGAGCCCGAATCAGACCCAGAGTAATGATGAAGAGGGTCAAGCAGAACCTCTGCAAACACAGCTTTTAATGGACGTTTATGAATGTTAAGTATTTTTGTTTGTATTTGTGTCAAAGTGTTTAGATATGCTGTCACTTGTAAATGTTACTGCTGCCCCATAGTGTTCTGATTAAAGCTTTACTGTAATTGAATACATGACTGAGTAGTAGCATTTTTGTAAAGTTGTTGTTTAATTTATAGCATGAACGAGCATGTGGGTAAACACAACATAAAAGCCGTAATAAAACAATGCTGTACACTGATAACAGAAACGCAGACAAACACCAACAGAAGTTCGCTGGTGTGATTATATAGAAGTTTGTTGGTGTTTGTTGGAGAAGTATGAAATAGAATTTAGCTCACTAGCCAGCGAAGCCAAACCGCATTGGTCTTTGTTTACATCCCAGAAACAATATAACTTTATAAAAAAATAAAACATACTTATAGGTTGAGGCCCATAAACAGCAGCTTCTGCTTTTAAAGTGGGAACTGCTCCATCTTTCAGTAATAGCCTTTGTGCAAATCCAGCATTGAACTTGTGTAGATTCAGGAAGCTGTCTTCCGTAAAATGTGCAGCACAGACAGCTAAATTAGAATTATAATTGTCAGGAACAGAATTAAACATAAATTTTAAACATTGTTCCCTAAGTCCAGCGTCCCTAGGAAGAAGACTTATATGTACGCGACATGGCCTCGTCCACTTTTTTGCGTGTTCCTGTGGGCAGTGTTTATGAAGCTCCTTGTAGTCCAAACCGGTCGTTTTTGTAGGCATTAAACTGCCATAGCTTTAAAAGACAATATTTCTGTTTGCATTGAACTTTCAGCGCTGTAACTTTGCAGATACTGTTTATGCTCAAACAGCAACATTACACACTAACTAAAGTTAAAGGCCAATACAGCCATTTCATTTGTGATTAAAATATCTTAAAATGTAATAAATGTACATATTTTTTATTCTGCCACGATTTTATAACATCATATATCAACATAGTGCAAAATGGTATTAAAGTTATGTGTAGAAGTTGTTGCTTTGTAATGAGAAAGAATGCCCAGAAAAGTGAATTTCATTGATGTCATTTGGAGTAACCAATATAAAGGGATCATTTTGGATCAAGTCATGCGGTCGGTATCATGTGACAGGATGTGCCATCATTCAGACACCTGCAAAGGTCCACATGGTCGTGAAGCAAAGTAATTAGGCTAACTCTCTTTTAACTATTTGAAAAATTGATGTTTTCATTTGCTCATACGCATGTCCCGAAACATCAAATCATTCGGTACAACCACTATAAATTGTTGTAATATTTTAAAAAGTTGTATTAAATACAAAATGTTTGATTATTCTTTTGCTAGCTAGATATCAGCCTGTTAGCATTTTTTGAAAATATCGTCATTTGGTATAATCAAAAGTGTCATTCGGTAAAACCGAAATTTTGGTTAAACCGAATGACTTTTTTGGTGACAAATTTTGTCCATCTTGTAAAAAATGACAAAAGCAGTGTTAATTGATTCTAAAAACCACATAATCTAATTGTTAACACTTAATAAAACTTCAAAATTAATTATATCTCCATTATGTTTTTTTTTACACTTTTAAAAACCTTATTTGTGCTATTGCTAATTTATTTGTTTTTATATTTAATTACTTTGTCTTATATTTTACTTTTATATTAATTTACTTGTCTTTAAGAATGCTTGAACTTTATATTAGTTAGGCTAGTTGTTTGTGCTGTGGTATTTTTTTGTTAAAAACTATAGGCAAAGTCCCTTGTGTAAGTGTTCTTTAGCCTGTTGATTTTTGTTCATTGTAATCAGCTGCAACAAAATATTTAGCAAAAAGAATATCTAAGTTTTTTTTTTTTTTTACCTTATTGGAATCTAAACTATCGATAAGGATATCAGAATTGGAATTGCTACAATTCAAACGATCCCCAACCCTGCATCTGTGATACATAAATGATGAGAGAATTTTCAATTTTAGGTGAACTATATACCTGAAACTATACCATTTATTAGTATTTATTTTATATTTTTTATTTCATTTTTTTTTTTCATTTAATATTTTTTCCAATCCTTTCATGTTTCTATATTAACAATTCAATACTTGAAAAACATTAAATTTCATAATATTATTTCTGCTATTGCAAATTCCTGTGTGAATGCATTTATGCATCCTTTGTGCAGCATTAGACAGTGTAAATGCACCTTTTTGTTGTGAACATTGCCTTTTTAGCTTTTGTGCTCTCATGTGTAAAAGCTGCATATGAGAAGTGATAATTAAAAATAAATCACAAAAGAAGAAATCTCATTCCATCAGCACAGGAATCCTACAATCTGATTTTCACATTTCACATACAGTTGGTCTATTCAATGACTGCTGAACAAGCATGTGTCAGGTCTGAAACTGCACACCCTAAAACAATGCCGAGCTTCAGTTCCACAGTGCCGCAAATGCTCAGACAGCTTGAAAAATTCCTTGAGTTGTATCCCCAAGACAGATACAGCATACTGTGCAAGCATTGAAAGCAAGATATACAGCAAAAGCAACATCCACAACCCTAGCTATGTATTTAAAGAGAAAGATTTATGAAAGTTTACTGGAAAAAGGACAGTCTTTTTTCCCCACAGATTGCTAGTGGAAAGTGGAAAAACGCGCATTAATGTAGTGGTTTGCCACAGGTCTTACCATAGCCCCAGGGTTAAAGCTGCACCTTGTGCTATTTTTAAACGTTTAAGAGCATCACTTTTATGTAACAGTACGATTTAGACCATGTCTATCTCAAAGTACATGTTTTATCCTGTTTTCCTCAGATAAACAAACACAGTTGCTCCACATGCTGAAATGTTTAAGCCTTGGGAAAACCATAAAACTACATTCATACACAACAGATACTAAGATGTAATTAGGGTCTAATAGGGCTTGAAGACTTAAGCACTAAAACCTTTTACCATACAAAGATAAATATTTACCCCACTGCTAATGTTGAATTATTTGGATGAAAATGACAGAACAATCAGGGCTAAAACTTAAAACACTCTAAAGCGCTGCAACCAAATGATGAAACCAAAGGGGATGAATCTTTAACCAGTGAACCTACATATTTCAAGACATATTCCCATATGCCGGTGAGTCACTGGAGAAGCACCTGGAGAGTGCAGTAAAATCAAAAAGAGACGTTCCAACAGAGAGAGAACGGAAACTTAACTAACAACCATTCCAGTTTTCAAAATCCGCCCGTTTCCTGACAGGATTGTGCTGTGTTTTGAAAACGTAATTCATCTGATGAAAGATTTCAGCACTGTGGCCTCACATCGGGACCGTCTCTGCAGAGAGAGCTGGGTGAAAACATCTTGAAAATACATTTTTAGCCACAAAGGTTGCGAACTTGAGATAGACAAGAATGACAAATCAGAACATGAGCATCAGACCTCTTTACTGTGCAAACAGCTACTTGAGCTTCTACCTGCTTTGTCTGACAAGAGGAAATCTGATACGCTTCTGAGTATCCGAGCGCTATCTCAGCGTAAGGACAAATGAAATAAATGAGTTTCATTTTAAAAATTAAATTCCACCTAAATACGACAGACAAACTAAAGGGTATCGTATAAATCTGAGCCTGAGTGCTTGAGATATTTTCCCCGTTGTAAAGACGGGTATTTCAAAGCCGTTACATCATCAACACAGCTGTGGATCGTCAAAATCATTAGACATGGTTGTGCAACTCCATCTAACAGCAAACAATCAGACGAGAGGTTATGTTTAATTAAATTCAATCACGAATAACAATAAGCCGATATAATGTCTTGCAAACTGGACTCGTCCACGCATTGTATGTTGCACAGGCAATTTACCTTAAGATATTCATAGCCTTTCTCAGAGCCAGGGCTATTTGTGGCTTCCATCTAGACCTTTTCACATATTCATTGTTTCCATAATGGTAACAATTTAGAGATGAACCTGCATGCAAATAACCCTCAGTCGCTTTGCTGTGCCAGGACTTCAACAGAAAGCACTACTGCAGGGCCCAAAAGGCAGCCGCAGAGTGTCTCAGAAAAAAAGCAGTGTGAGCTGTCAAGGGAATAATGACAGCAGCCATCTATGAATCACTGTGAGCACTGGATTCCTCAGCTCCACTTGTTTTTTTCCCCTTCTTCCCTTTACGAAGGCCGAGACAACATCCAGCACTGAGCTGTCCCCAGCCAACCGCAGCACAACTTGAGCGAGGGGCTATGAGCCGGGACTTCTGTTAAGAACCTCAAAGCTTTCAAGAAGAGAGGGCCTTTTGAAGGATAAACCACAGGATTAGATTAGTCCATCCTCTTGGGTTACAGAGCTGGGCATCTTCCCTTTTTTTCATCTGGACCCCCAAGAGGCCAACCATATTGGCATTGAGGGGATGTCCATCTTCTTTTCAGTTTGGGCTTCAATAGAAAACCCCTGACAGGGAGCTTAAGAGAGAGAAAATATGATTCATGGCAAGCTTTTAATGCTCAAGGTGAATTGCCCTGCAAACGGCTCACCTCGATTGTGACTACAATACTGCAAGAGGACTAGAAGCGAGGTCAGGATGGGCTGAAAAGTAAAGCTGACCCCTGAGTGTTCTTTTTTTGGATTGTTTCTCGTACAATCCCTTGGTGGGGCGCAAATGCGGCTCTTTTTGATAGGATAGCTGGAAAATAATAGAAATACATGTTCTTTGTGAGCACCAGCAAAAGGGTTACAGGCTAGTTGAGTCTAAGAAATGCTTTTTTTTTCAGCTCTGAAAACTATTGCAGCATATAAAAATAATAAAAGCCTTTTAATGGCAACTACGGTTCCATGAATAACCTATATCAATGGAACCTTTTCATTCCACAAAAGGCTCTTTAAAGTGAAAAAGTTTTGTTTTTTTTAAAGATTTTTTTTTTCCACAATAAGGAAAAAATTGGTTCTTTTAAGAACTGTTTACTAAAAGATTTTTTGAGAAACCAAAAATGGTTCTTCAATGGCAAGTTGCAAAAAACCCCTAAGAGCGTAACCTATACAGATTCAAAAAAATTCATAAATAGGGGAAATAGATTAGAGACTCTAACACTGCACATTTATCATCTTAAGAGTGGAAAAAAGGTAAAGTATCCTGCTAAATAAGGATTAATGCAGATTGAACGCATCAGGGTGGCTTATTCAATGCAAAAAAATTCAAATCCAGCCCTACATTTCATTGAGGTGGAAGAGCATGCACCCAGCTCGAGAAGAAATCTTCCTTTGAGCCTCTTTAATATTTTAAACCTCGGCAGACTACTGATGTACTGCAAGACAGCCACTCTTAACTTTGTTAATTCAGCCGTGAGAGCACCTTCGCCGTGTTTATTTATCTAGCCAAGCTCTACCTGAGGAGCTGCATGTCAAAAGCCATTAGGCTGACATCCCCTGAGCAAACCCTCCAAGCCAGCAAGAGAACCCTGCTCACAGATACCCTTGAAATAGGGAGGAATGAGCAATGTCAATGAACTTTACATGGAACTTATGATTTCAAAACCTGTCAACCTGTGAAAGCGTCTGCGGTTGCTGCTCTCTTGATTGACAAAAATACATCATGATAATAAAGCGCAGTTTTTTTTTATTCAGCTCATGCAAAATCTTCTGAAAATACCATGATATTGAGTATATTTGACATCTTCATATCATAAGGATTTAACAAGTGTTGCTATTCTGTTACTACAAATTTTGAAAATGATACAGTGGCTCTCACAGAATAGCAACACTTGTTAAATCTATATGATATGGAGATGCTGGCAAATATCCTGGCAAATATGATGACTACTTGCTTTTTTCTTCAACCCTGTGTAATTTTCTAAGAGGATAATTAGTGTTAAACTCATACTCAGTCACAAATATTTGATGGAAGATGCATATTCTACAATCTACACAATAATTTAACTTACACCTTGTAATTCATAAAATTAATACTTTCAAACTCAAGAAAAACCCATCTCCATCCCCTGTGCCAGCAGTAATGATTCATGGCCCGGGTTTGAACAGTGTATGGCAAGCCATTTTAACAATTATTCCTTAAAACTAAGTTTTACTTATTTTAATGACCAGTAATTAATTCATTTGTGACTAGAACCTAATCAATTAGTTGGTAGTGCTTATTTATTAGATCCTAGTGATCATTTGCTACTAGTCACTATCACAATAGTACTAATAATAAATTGCAAGTTGTGCCATTGGATAGGAAAAAATCAACTATTCAAAGTCAACTAGTGAGTATTCCAATTATTGCTGGCACTCCAGTTTTACTAGTAATTATTAATAAGGTACTAGAACCTGTTTAGTTAGCTAATTATTCTACTGGTTAGACATTATTTGAATACTTATTACCTAATGTATCAGTTTTCCTACTAGCATTTATTCCATTGCTAATAATATTTTTAATCTTGCTAGATTTAACCTTAAAGAAGCCAGCCACTCTGACTAATCATCATTATATATGACAATTAAAAATGCAAATTATTGCTTGTGAGAAAATGTCACTAGTAACAATTCGGGATAGATATTGTCTCAAATATTTAAATGTTTTACTAGTTTTACTTTTTACTAGTAAAATTTAAACAGATAAGCAACAGCTGGAATAATCCGAAATGATTGTATGATTTAGCAAATTAAAAAATACTAACACGTAATATGAAAGAAATGGTACGATAACATAATATAGTACTAAATATTTACACAGCTTGCCATAGCGTACACTCACCTGGAGTTTGAACTGTTCCAGTAGACCGCATGTCTGTCTGAGATGATCCTGTCGTCCGACCATACGGAGACCCAACACACTACCGTAAAAACCACCAGTGGCAACTCCATTTGAGTTTTTATACTAGTCTTCACCTCCAAAAGAAGATTCTCGATCGCTTATTTCACAGACAAATTTTCAAATACCCGCTTGCTTGACTGAATGTATATACGTAGTTTTGAACATCATAACTAGGCTTGTAATCCAGAGCGATTTTCATTCCTTCAGACAGAATGAGCAGCATCACTTTCTGTAGCTTACTTCATAAACAGTGGATGTTTTTTTAGGGGAAAATCCATTACAGTTGGTTCTTATGCTGCCAGAGGGCTCCAAGGTGGTCCACGGTCATTTTCTATCGCTCTATCAGAAATCCGTCCATCATATGAACGCGGGACAGTGTAATGCGCGTCTCGAGCCTCCTACAGTGATGCTCCCCGTTTGCAGCGCTGCAACTTCCAGATACCTCTACCCCATGTGGTCTGCACGAGAAGCACACATGAAACACATCCCCGTCTGTAACACACGCCTTTCTAGATTCGCGTTTCTTCAGCGCTTCATCTTATTCGCACAAGTTATCTGTTAGTTGTTCGCGGAATCGTGTTGTTTCTAGCTCGCTCCAGTTGAAAAGCAGAGATCCTACGCACATCTCAAGCGGTTTGCACGAGTCCTCTCTGTCCTGGAGGAACAAAGGCAATTTTGCCCCATTCTGGCTTAAACATCTCCGCCTTTTCTCACACTTTGAATCAGCTTTTCGGATCTGGTATACGTTCAGCTTCGAGCAACTAAATCGTGCAAGCTTTCTAAAGCATCTGACTCGCGCACTTCTTCATAATTCATCGGTTCATCATCCTGAATCTGATTCGTGTGCGACAGTTATCATCAGCGGTGTACCTTCAGGAGGGGGCGGGGCCTGGACGAGCTCTCTTCAAACTCACCTCTGCCATTTACTGTCTCAAGATTGCTCATATGCGTCTTTAAATAGTTTTGTAAAGGGTCATTTTTCGTTTATCAAATAATTTCCTATTCTCTAAACAGTAGTACTCAACCATTGCCCAAAAGTTGCTTGATTTAAAACATTACCAAAAACTAGGAATGTAGATTAAAATAAACAATTAATTTTGTTAACTATAGGTTCTTCAATAAAACAACTTAAGAAATGCCAATTTATGTTGTACATTTTCATGTTTATCTTTTTTCAGTCGCCTTGAAAATTTGCTGAGAGAACTATAGCTGTATTCAATTTTAAATGCATCAAAATGATTCAATGAACTACATATCCCTTGCTCATATTACCTTACTAATTTACTGTAAAGCAGCAAATAGCATGTGAGGCAAATTATTTATACATCAGAGTCTGGTATAAGACTAGATAACTTTCTCAGCATTGCCTCATCTTTAAAGGAGCTGCTTCACCTGATCCAATAAAGCAATCCTCTGAGCCATGAAAAATGGTTTGCCTCTCAATTCTATGCACACCAAAACTCACATGATGCCTTTTGAGTTCCCAGTAAACGTTATGGGTTTTTAAAAATGTAAATGATAACCAAATGTTAGCTACATTGCTAATTTTATCCACTCAGTGCCTCAATTTAGTCCTGATGCCTCATGATGCTAAGGGGGTGAACATATGAATTTTGGATCTGAATTTATTTGGGTATGAAAAACATTTGCATATTTTATGTTTATCTTGATTGCAGGGATGTGCAGCAGAGGCATACCAAGGATTCTGACTCTGAGAAAAGGAGGCAATACTTTTAGAAAATGAGAAAGAGATGGGGGAGAGATAGTCAGATTGGCAAGAAAAAAAATTCGTAGAGAAGGAAATTAGAATGCTGTATGAAAAAATAAAGCTAAAGACAGACTATTTTATCAGAACATAACTCTTCTTGGTCTAATCCTGTGACATTACATCAACATATTAGCAACCCTCCTAAATGTAATGTATTAAAGGGTTAGTTCACCTAAGTTAGTTTAGTAGCTTTCTGGGCATTGAAAGTGTAAAGATATATTTAAAAGTTTGTGTGACTACAGTGGTTCAACCTTAATGTTATGAAGCGACGAGAATACTTTTTATGTGGCAAAAAAGACAAAACTTTATTCAACAATATCTAGTGATGGGCGATTTCAAAACACTGCTTCATCAAACTGCCAAAGTCACATGATTTCAGTAAACGAGGCTTCATTACGTCATAAGTATTTCTAAACGTTTCGAAATTTCAATGGTTTACGTGACTTTGGCAATTTGATACACGCTCCGAACCACTGATTCGAAACAAAAGATTCGTAAAGCTTCGAAGCTTCATGAAGCAGTTTTTTGAAATCACCCATCACTAGATATTGTTAAATAAAGTCGTTATTTGTTTTTTTTGGTGCACAAAAAGTATTCTCGTCGCTTCATAACATTAAGGTTGAACCACTGTAGTCACATAGACTGTTTTAAATACGTCTTTAAGCTTTCTGGGCATCTGAAAGTGTTAATTGTCTTGCTGGCAATAGAGGCCTCACTGAGCCATCGGATTTCATCAAAAATATCTTAATTTGTGTTCTGAAGATGAACGAAGGTCTTACAGGTGTGGAACGACATGAGGGCGAGTAATTTTCATTTTTGGGTGAACTAACCCTTTAATTAACTGGGTTACACTTTGAAAAATCATTGAGCTTGAGCTATAAGACTTTTAAAACATTCCATATGTTCCTTTATAGAACAAAAATTAATTTTACTAGTTAAAACCTAATTTTCCACAACTATCAAAGTCCAAAGGGCACCAAACCATAAGAATGACCCAATTTTGTAACTTAAGCTAGTGCGCCACCTGCTGTACAAGAAGCAGAATGTAACCAAGTCAAGAGAGACTATTCACATACATGAACATACTGTATAGGTAAGATATACATATAAAATGTTTTTACTTTGAAAGTACACTTGCATATGGCTCACATTTAATGCATCCAAATATGAAAAATCTGTATAAATCTGTATAACAAGGTATAGAAAGACCTAGAAAAGTCACTTAAATTAGTAATGGAGTAGATAATATGTTTATCATATTTCAATCTAGACAGGAGATTTTATCTCCAGCTATTCCATACACAACCTAATTTTGAATATCACAGCCCTAAAAAATGATTTTAATTGAGCCACTTGGAGCAGCTACAAGAACTCAAATAGTTTCACATCAAAATTAAAGCGGATTCATAAACAGATTTCTCATTCTATATCCTCTAACAGCAAACAGATGGTAAGAAACAAGTTAGTGAAACCAGTGAGTCATTAGAAGTCTCCCAAATGTAGGAAGATTGAAAAGAGAGAGATTGTTAACCACATGACTGATAGAGCAAACAGATGTAGAATGTGAAAAGTTCAAGATGTTTAATAATTTCAGAAATTAAAAAAAAGACAAAGATGAAAGCAAGAAACAGAAAGATTTATTGAAGACAGAAAAGTATGAGCATCTATATCAAAAGAAGGTTATGCTTACAAGAGGGCAATTACATGTTCAGACACGTGTTGGAATCTCTTTAATATTGTGTAAAAAAGGAAGGCTCTACAATGAGCTGAATGTCTGCTATTATCTTATCAAAATATACATGTTTGACACAAATGATGCTGATTTTTCAATTACTTGTACATAACAAAAAAAAAATATATATATACACAGTAGCCCTCACCCACTCAACATTACATCCATAGTGGGAAAAACAAGTATAACTATATATGCAATAGAAAGAAGTATCTATATAACGCAATAAAGGATTTAAGACTTTTGTTTGGTTCTGTTCTCTGACAGAAATAATTATTCAATCCATGTTTTAGGCCAAAAAAAGCCCACAATATCTTGTCTAATTTGTAATATTTTCAAGGTTTTGCGTCGCTTCTTGTAAACAAACGGCAATAATATAAAGATAAGGCCTCTAAACTTTTTGCCTCTGCCCACTGAAATCAAAGCTGTCAATAATACAGAATATTGCTGCACAGTAAGATACACTTCAATAAGAAAGATCAAAAACTGGCTGGCAGTATAGGGAAGATGCTTTGGTCCATCATGCTACTCTTCAGGAAGGAGGAAAAAAAAAAAAAAAAAAAAAAAAACCAAAAGTATTTTTCTAAATTGCAAAGGCTAAAATAAAAAACTGAAATGGAAAGATTTCCCCTATAGTACATATACAAGCTCAAAAGGTAAAAGGGAATGTCTGAGCATCAAGACTTATGCCACAAACAACATGAAATGGATGTGTCGAAAGACCGTGGCCTTAACGTTTTTCCCCCAACACAAAGAAGTGCCAAAAACAGTCCGAAGTCTTGTCACAGGTGTCTCGGTTCACACAAACGTCACGTAGGACTTTAAGACTCTGTAATGCTAAATTTTCTTGAACAAAAGGCAAATGACAGTAAGAGACCCAAAAGAAACTTGAGTTTTTGAAGGTCCAAATTTACATGTTCATTAAAACACTTGTGAACTAGAAAAAAGAAAAACTAATTTGACTTATTTTGCCACACGCAGCATAATCAAATTATGTAGAAATCAGTGAACTCTGGGTGACAGTATAGAAATATGTACGCAACTAAAATAAAAATAAAAAATAAAGAGGAATGAAACTATAGATTATATACGGTACATAAGGAACAGATCCACATTTAGAATAACTATATGCAAAGTGATAAGCTGTGACAGTCAGATACAAAAACAAAGCCCGTTAATAAACTGAAGTAATTGCTGCCTTTTAAAGGAAAACATTGTGTTTTTACTAGTCAAATTTAAACGGGGACCACCTGGGAACAGCTGGAATGTTTGTGTTTTGTTTTTTGTTTGAGGTTAATGGTTCTTGCAAAGAAGCCAAAAACATCAAAATGTTACTAAGGCCATTAAGAAGATATACTTTAAGCACCATGTAAGGCACAGTTGCTTTTTTTTTTGTAAGGTAAACAGGGAGTAGGTTTGAAAAGGTTAATTACAAGTTCAACAAATGAAACAAGGCTTTGCGTGTGCAACCTGAAAGGTGTGCGGCTTTCCGCAGAGGCACAAGTGTAAACTATGCAGCATCTATGATCCAAAACCGATGTGTGCCAACGATGAGCTAAATCATGAAAAACCGTCTGAGAAAAACGTACTATTAAAACCCAAATCACATTGGGTTAAAGAGTTCCTCTGGTCTACTGGTTTAAAGTGGAATTACAAATAGACATACATATGTGAATATAGATATAATAAAGGAATGATGAAGTGTGTGTTGTGGAACACATTTGCCCACAGTGATATAAATTGTGGAAGGCTTAAAGTTTGGTCTAAAGTGACAGTCTTTCAACCTCTTTAAAACAAAACAGCCTCTATCAGATGGTGGACTTGGAGAAGGACACTCTGAGGTGATGGTTCTCTCCCAGGTCATGATTGTGAAACTTGATCAGAGACTCGATTGCTTCCTCCACAGAGCCCAATTGGATAAGAGCCATTTTACGGTCTTTCCTGAAAGGATTAACAATATTTTAAAGACTTCCAGGAAATAGTGTGACAATCTATAGAAACCAACTGTAAAAAAAGTCTTACTGGAAAAACTTGAAGGCCTTAACCACAGCTCCTGAACTTAGAAACAATCCTCTGAGATCATCCTCAGTGACAGAAGGACTGAGAAGAGAAGAAATTGACATTGAATAAAGCAGTGCAAAAAAAGTCAAACAGATTGGTGTTAGTTTGGTGGACTCACGGGATGTTGGAGAGATGGAGAGTAGAGGAGGGAGGGAAGATGTTGGAGTAGTTCTTGGAGCCTGGCTTTTTGAAGCGGTGAAGAGGAGAGTTGCTGTAGTCCTTGGTGAGCCCCTGATCCTCATGGCCTTCACGTGGCAGCTGTACCGTGGTGTGTTTGGAAAGGGTGACCCGCAAAGCCTTACCATACAGTTTCTGCCCGTTCAAGTGGCTCATGGCTAAAAATGACAAGAGAGGTTGGTACTGATTCTTAGAAAGGTTGCTAAAGAGTTAAAGACCGTTTTAAATACCTAGCTGGGCTTGGGTCCCATCAGACATCTGCACCAATGCATTCTCCTTCTTGTTGAACAGGATCTTCACTCTCATGACGTCACCATACACACCTACCAAAAGATAACGGTAGCTACATAAGGATGTGCCTGCTGTATGACAGGACAACTAATTACCATTTTCTCAACCAAACACTCAGAATGTGTTTCAATGAAATATCTATACAATTAAGTCATTTTATAGCTAAGGCAGGCAGGCATGCATTACTAGTGCAAACAAACTACATTTCTACTGTGACCTGGCTTTCCACATTTATAAATTTAAAATTACTTCAAAAACCACAGAGTAAGTCGATTTTGGAAACATTTACTCCAAAAGTAATCTTGATTGGTTTAATATTACGTTTAGGACTGCAGGAAATTTGCACTTTAAACATACAGGGAAATCGAACAAAGTTTATTAAATGCATTATTCAATATGGCTTATTGAGAGGGTATGGCATTTAAAATAAGCAAAAATCTGCTATAAAATTGCCTCTCAAATTGACTGTAGATTCATAACAGCAATTTGCTAAGATCAGTCTAAATGACACAACTGATATGACCACAATATTTAACAATTTACATTTTCAATAGATATTTAGCATCCAGAAAATGAAAGAGCCCAAAAGGCTGCAGCTGTTTGCCATTTCCTTTAAAACTCCACATCACATACAAACCAAAGTACACATCTTAGATGAAGTTAAAATATGACAAACAAAAAAGGTAATAAAAAAGGAGATGCCAATGATAACATACCGAAAAGAATAAAGAGGCATTGGGGCGTAACGCTCTTAAGACAGCAGAGGAAGGCAGCGTAGGGAGGAAGGGACAGGAAAAGATCGGAGGCAGGACAGTGGAGGTTGAACATGTCCACAGCGAGGCAGTTCCACAGGAATGGCGAAAAACGGTGGTAGGATCATGAAGGTGGGTGATATTGTTCATGATGGAAAGGTGGGGGAAGGGTAGAAGTAAAGGAGGATATCCGACAATGTAGTGGTGGTGGGTTGGGGATGTTGTTGTGTGTTGGTTGGTTGCACAGTAGAAAAACAAATAGTTTATGTATCCGGTATTGGTGTGAATAGGGAATCGTATTGTTTGTTTAGGTAGGGAGTTTAAAATATTACAAAAAAAAAAGTGGTGCATTCAGTTGGCAAAAGATTCCAGGTCAAAGTATTAAAATAATAAAAGGGGGAAGGGGAATGGGGAGGGAGAGAAACAAGAAAAAGGAAGTAAAAAACAAGGTCAGTATACATAAAGAAAAATGTAGTGTTCCAGTCAGCAGAACTTGCTAAATTAAATGCTTCACTATAGGAACACTAAGGCAAAAAAAGAAAGGAGAGAAGATTAACAATGAAATACAGGAAAGATAAAGAGACAATATATATTTTCATAGCTCTAAAGGAATACTAGAAATGAAATGTTTCAGATGGCTTCAGACAAGAGTCAACAAATATTAAGAAACGGTTGACATGCATGTTTGTACAGTAGTCAAATGAGCCTCCACACAGGCATAAACACACAGTACATGATTTGAAGAGCTACACAAATATGAAGTATTTGGTTAATTCATCACCAGATGCCATCTAAAATTTTATTGCCTTCCAAGATCTCTATTTTTACAGTTCTACCAACGAAATGGAGTCTGGCTTGTTGAAACAAGAACCATAGGCTAATGAACTAAAGGCTAAGTGAATCTAAACCATTCAAAAAGGCACTAACCTCAGGGTTAAGGTTGCTGACTAGCAGGACACTGTTTCCTCCTCCAGTGAGACCGGAAAAACTCAGGCGTCCAGCAGCGGCGGCGGCGGCGGCCGCAGCACCGGGAATACCGAGTGATGCGAGAGCCCCGGCAGGCATGCCCTGCAGAGACAGACCTGTGGAAGGGACAGCCATCAACACACAGCATGGATGCTATTGCTGGGAAACTGTGCCAACGTGATCCACAGAGAGTTATTATGAGGGCCATGACTGACCTGCTGCCTGCTGAATGGTAAATGTTGGTGGGAAACCATGAGCCCCAGCATATGGCGATGCAGAGATGATACCAGGAGCAGCTGAAGGGGGAAAGAAAATGCAGTTTGTGATTTTATGCATGTTTAAAATACCATTTATTAACACAATTTTATATATATATTAAAAAAAAAAGTTTTACACAAGGCAGCTGCAGCCATCGTCTGTGCATCAAGGGAGGGCTGACTGTCTCCTGTAGGTAGGTCAGGACGAGTGTAGTCTCTGCTCTTATCGTTGTTGTACTTAACATTCAGGCTGGTGAGCTTAGAAAAACTGATGCGAAGGGTACAGCAGGCATTGTAGATGTTCTGTCCATCCAAAGACTGTTGAATGTTAAGCCAAATGATTACAGGGTTCAAAAGGGATTTAGCCGCCCATTCATCCAAAAATATATTGATCCACTATGCTACTCACCAGCTTTGCATGCTGTGCAGTCATTCCGTCTGAGTACTGGACCAGTGCTTGGAACTGGTTGTTTTTGGTAAAGGTTATGATCTTCAAAACTGTGCCAAACTTTGAGAAGATCTGGGAGGGTGGGAAAACAAGTAATGCAATAATAGTAATAACATTATTTAATAATATAATACAATTTATTAAGGAGTACAACATTTTTTCAATTTCATTTGATGGACAGAGTCAATACCTGGTGAAGGACATCAAGAGTAACCGGGTAGAAGAGGTTTTCAACGATTACTCTCAGCACAGGGCTTTGGCTCCCCATGCCTGCTCCATCAACAGCGCTCAAAGACATGCCTCCTGTCTGGACTGCATTCACCGCCTGCAGTGCAGCCTGTGCTCTCTATGGGAATGGAGGGGGCAGGGCACAAGTATGCATTATCATTCTTGAAAGAATGATTTATATTGAGTAATTACCCTTGATTAAATGCCTAATGTGATGTAATTTGTACTCACAACTTGGTTGGGTGAGTTGTCAGTCTTCAGCTCCTTGTGATTGGAATACTGCATGAAGATTGGATGGTTGCGGATGACAGGGGTGACAGAGGAGTAGTAGCTGACCATGGTCTGTGCTGACTCCTCAGTGTTCATCTCCAGGAAGGCCTGTGAGGAGATAACACAATAAGGCAAGGCACACTGATATACATACAAAGCTTGGTAATCATATTTTGAAGGAAATGAAAGGCAGCAGTGGTCTTTACCTGGTTCTTTCCTTTCAGCATCAGAAGGTTAGTCACTTTGCCAAAGGGAAGCCCCAAAGAAATGACTTCTGCTTCGTTTATGTCATTTGGCAGTTTGCGCACATGTATGACTCGTGAAGGAATGCCAGGGCTCCTGATGTCCCCTTTGAACTTCTTGCTGTCATTACCATTTGCTAAAGAAAAAAAAAAAGATAAAATTAAATTGAAATCGATGCATTAAGAATTCAAATACATAGGTTATATTGTGAAATATTACTCCCATTTAAAAGAAATGTTTTCCATTTTAAAATGTAGTTTACTCAGATGAAGCCAATTTTATTCATAAAGCACTTTTCAAATTACACACAGCAGTGTCTAGGGGTTAAATGGATTGTAGTTGATCCGTACGGACCAGGCCCCAGGGTTCGGCATTTAATATGCGCCATTTAATATTTTCGTGCAAACTGATAATTTTTTTTTTTCAGAATTCTTTGAATAGAAAGTTCAAAAGAACAGCATTTATTTGAAAGTTCTATAATCTTTTCTATTTAAAAAATAAACTTTTGAACAGTATTGTATAAACACAGCCATAAATGCCTACCTGCTCCAGAGCTCATTATATAAGGTCCGTTAGATATGCAGGAGGAAAAGAGTTCGTCAGATCCCCTCTGAAAAGAGAAGGGAAGTGGACAGGACACATTTACAAGGTTTGCAAAATATGACACTCAAACCACCAAACCAGAAGACCCTAAACACACTGTGAAAACAAGATGTGAATCAGCTACAGTGCACGAACAACAAAAAGGTCACATAAATTGTCATCTGACATAGTATTAGAAAGTCATGTGGCAAAGTTTAGCACGCACTAAACCCCAGTCTGATTACACATTAAAATTATGTAATTGGAACATATTTCCAAAATGACCAAAAAAAATAAATAAAATTATTCATTGCCTAATGGTTACAACTATTCTTGGCCCAGGCATCTATACACAAGAGATCACTATACTGTTTACTGCTGGTAAAAGCAGAAGAAAGAAAGAAAGAAATGCAAACAGAGGCAGCTGTGTCCTGCCATAACACTAACACAAAGTCTCTCACTCAAGGCCAAGCTGGAGCCACTTGGCTGGCCAATGGAGCAATGAGCAAATCATTCAGCATCACTCTCTTAATAAACCACTTCAAATGGCAAGTCTCTGCTGAAGTGGTCACATGCGCTGGATAAGCCAAAGCCTTTACACTCCATTACCACAATGTGTGTTCTGTTCCAGCCCAAAAGAAAGTATTGTTAACAAAGCTGAACGCGTGGTCCTTGGGTTGATTTTCCCCTCATGGTCTAATACAAACAGCCTCAAGGGCACTTTACCACACCCTGGATAAAGTTTACCTTAAACACAGCCCAAAGGCTCAATAAGCAGCCTACAGCATAAACACCATTAATAATGTTGCAAAGGGCGGGAAAAATAACTTGATAGCATTTACATGGCACTGCATTTCTTCAAAAAGAGGACGGCACATTCCTCCCAGCTAAATCCTGCAGGAGTCAGGTTTCAACATCACTTTTATAAAACAGCTATGACCGGAAAGCCTTCTCTGGTTAAACCATCCATTGTTTTCAAGCGAGACATCCACCCAACTCCAGCATTTCCTTCCTCTATTTTTAACAGCAGTGCATTGCAGCTTGAGTGCTTGCTTGGGAAAGGGAAAAAAGGAGCCGAGAACCATGACTCCCACTAGGAGCTCAAGACTTGCAGGTGCCAACATGTTTACATCCATTGACAAAGTGCAAACCTCCTGGGTGAGAGCACAGTCTTTGTTGAATAAGGGGGTCAGGGAGACAGGAATGCAACCACAGCATTCCAGCCACAGTAATTAGCGATCAGACTCCGACAGGACTGCAACTTCATCTACTACATCTCTACTCCTCCTCCTCACATGTGCGAAAGACATCAGGGGAAACAACAGCAGGCTGTCTCAATACACAAACACATCCAAATGAGTGTGAAGAGAGCAATATTGTAACCAAATAACTGTATTGTGCAAATATTTTGCAAAAAAAAGTAGAAACTAAAATCCTCCAGGTTGTCATTTTTGAATTGGCTACAAAACATCAAGATTAGAGTGTAGGCTACATTTTTCACCTTTGGGTCACTTATCACAGTGATTGTTTAAACAACAGGTGCCCTTTGACCAGAATAATTACAGTTGCAGGATCAGATGCAGATGGGACAAGAACCTCAGACTCAGCAATTTAGAGGGGGAAGAAAAAAAAAAAAAAAAAAAAAAAAAAAAGGGGAGGGAGGGAGGAACGCACAACCTCTAAAACCAGATATACAACCCAAACTAATATTTGTTACGGAATACCCACAACAAACAAACACGGAAACCAACTCAGACATGGTCACTTTTGTAAAAAGTTAGAGGGGAGAGAGAAAAAAAAAAAAAAAAAAAAAGACATACCTTTGTGCCGACTGTTATATCATGGACACTGCTACAAAAAAACAACAACAAAAAAAAACACATTACACAAATTAGAAAACAGATGCTCAATCACATTTGATAGGAGCTCAGCAATAGACAGGGTTATGCAATACTTAGAGTATGTTTGGTATGTAACGGAAGCAGGGACAGATCTTTTCTTCTGTATTGTGACATACATCCAAGTGAAACTAACTATTGCAGAAAAAAAAAAAAAGACTTTGAAAGCAGAGTTGGTTCTACCCATCAATTGTTGACTGGATAGCAGCAGAACTGAATGTGCGCAGATACAGTTGGATACAGTGACTTGGCATACTCTTACAATTTAGTCATTCTGTGTGAACGGGGCTTTAGAACAATAGGTGTACTGAAAGTGTAACTTCTGATTGATACAAAAATGTCATTTGAAGACTATAATCAACATTAGTTAAAGATAAAATATGGGCCCAGCAGGAACTACAGACGTCCGTTGTATGAAACAATTCAGGCACACCTTCTAGGATGTAACCTGATATAAAAGCAAACAGTAAAACAAAGCAGGCCAGTTAAGCCACTCTTTATGCCAATCAAATGCATCAATCCATTTCACACTTCTCTTGAGAACATATCTTGAATTTTGTTTAGGTAGGTGATAATGCTGTACAACCAGTCCATGTTTGCATAAATGCAAAGAAATGCAAAACTTACTCTATTTCAGTGACGTAACTGGATCCCAGAGGATACAGATCAGTCTCTAACCGGCTGCAGAAGACACAAAAACAGAATTTTCTGTCAACATCCTGTTATTCATTCACTATCACGTTTTAAACCTGTAAGTTTTTCCTTTCTCACTAAAGGAGATTAGGCTGAATGACAGGTCTCAGTCACCATTCACTTTTATTGTAGGCTGTCATTCTGCCAAAAATTTGTTTATAATAAGCATACGCCTATAAACGATTCAGTTCAAAACATTTTTTTTTTATTATACGTAAATAAAATGTTACATATTCAAAGTTTCAAACCTTGAAGATCAGTTCTGAACAATGAATAGGCTTAAACTGCCAGTTTAATTACAAAAGCAGCTAAATTATCACCTTGTTGCTGAGAAATATAGCTTTCCATAGTTTAGTAGTTGTGTTTATACAATTCATGGGGCAGAGGTTAAAAACACGTTTCTATGCTCGTGAATAAATTTTCCACTTCAATAGTGCGAGCGCATACATGAAGGTCTGCTTCATAATACGACATTAAAAAGCTATCTTTGTGGGCAAACGTGTCGCACTCGCCTTGTTGTGGCTTGGAATTCCAATGGGAATCGGATATACGTGTTTAGACCTCGGTCCGATGTCGGATTTGTATCTGATTAAAAACCACATTTGAAAGTGGCTCAGAAATGGATGTGGGGGGAAAAAAACATATGCTGATTTGTGTGTTTAACGTTACACGTGTGCAACAAATTCCGATCTGTGTCAGATGAGAGTAAAAAAATCGGATTTCTGTGCCAGTGTAAACGCAACATCATCTTCAACGCTTCATTATCTAAAACAGTTACTGTAATCGGACCATTGTACATGTGTTAAACTTACTTAGCACGGATTGAAAAATATTTAACGTGCATCGAACATACAAACTAGTAAAGCAACAATAAAGTTGAACTGGCATCGGTTTAGCAGGCTAGCAGGTAATTAGCTAGCCACCCAACAACAATGCGGAAACTGAGACACGTTGGTTGCCAAATAGTGGCTGTTCTATCGCTTCCGTACGTTACAATGGCCATTTGACATTTTCGTCTTGCCAGTTAAGCTTAAAAAATAATGTAGCTTAAGTTCGCTTGTGTTTCATGAACTAGACTGCAACTAGACTACTTGCAACAGGTTGCTGGTCAGTTTGGTTCAACTTTGAGCCCTTCCGGCACGGGAGACATTAAGAGCGGCAGAGACGAGTAAAAAAATAACCATTTCCTCTTTACTTTACGTCATTTAACACGCTTTAACCGTGCATAATGTATTAAGTCACCACCATGAATCAAACATCCAACGAAAAAAAGGTATTTAAGGGCTATCAAACTTGGAATGAAGGTGTTTTCAACTTACCCGTCCATGGCACTACACAAAACTACAGGTTGTCGTAGACGGGAGGTAGACCTGCTAGTATTTCTTATATCCTTACAAAATGGCGGAGGGGGGATAGTCGCTTTCTGATTAGTCAATCGACCCTGGAGTGCCGAGTGTGGGCGGGACCTCAAGTGTTCTTAGACAGCGGGATTGGACAGAAGAGCTGTCAATCTGGAAAGGCGGTCAAAAAAAAGTTTGCGAAAACTTTTCCCTGTTGCCACCATGTGAAATGAAGTTGAAGAGAAGAGTGAACTGTGCTTGAACTCATTTTCAGCAATGACAAGGACGAAGCTGTTCAGCCAAAGACTGTTCACTTTTACATGATGTATTGCTAAGATATTTAATAGGGTAATAACAGTCGGATTATAATGATGCCTGAATAAACTAAAGATTTGGGTGGAACAACAAGCGTAGTCTTGGAAGTATTAAGGATGTTTATAAATGGTTAAACATATCAGCCGCTATTAAATCTAAAATATAAACATAACTCTAGACAAAACCCCTAAAGACACTGAGCAAATATAAGGATTATCTTGAACCATTTCTAACACCTTTAAATATTGTTCTACACATGGATGGCTAGGTGTGAGATTAGACTGTTTATCCAACAATGAAAATTTTCTTTCTTCTGCATTTCATTCTTATGTTGAACACAAAAGGAAATATTTTGAGAAATGTCTAAGTGTTTTGTTTTATCCATATAACGGAAGTCAATGGTCACCAAAACCGTTTGGTTACTAACATTCTTCAAAATATCTTCTTTTGTGTTGCGCAGAAGAAAGTTCAAAAAGTGTATGGCACTTTATCTGTTTTGTAAAGACACAAGGGTGAGTAAATGATGACAGTATCTCTATTTTGGGGTGAATTGTCCCTTAAAGTTGGCCACTTTTTGTCATTGAGATGAATTGCAAAATTTACCTGAACGAATTCACCATATTATAGCGTTATTACCCATGTACTCAGGTCAGAATCTTTGAGTCATTCACTTACCATCTTTGCTACTATACTCAGCACTGTCACTAAAAATTATGTGCCTTGAAAAAAGTTTAATGGGTGGGCCTCCCCTTCTTCAGGCCCAATAAGTAGGCTATACCGTACAAGACCATAGTAGGGCCCCCTCATCACAGGGCTTGGGATGTTCTGCCCCACCCCCCTCCCTTCTCGCCAGCTCTGAATATAACATGACAGTAGTAGTGAGTAGCATCATTTTAGCCTACAAACTGCTGCTTCACTGGTAACCAAACTAGATTTCAGCCTGCAGATGGCAACCTTTACATATTAGAAAGCTTCTGAGGCCCATGTATCTGTTGAATATTCTGCTATCATGAACTGAGTTTGATACAGAATTTGAAGTCATTACATCTAAAACAATGACAGAAAAATCAGAGCCTTTTTCACAGAAACTTTGTCTGGAATAGATCACTGACAGTATCATCATCGTGTCCCTTGGCAAATCTAAACAATTTGTTTTCCAAATGACTACCATTTGTAACTGTGTCAGACTTCATTGACTGCAGGAGAGGAAAAATGTAATTAACAAAGAATTACCGATACATGAGTGTAAACAAACACTTTTTTTGTTTTATTGTCATTGTTCCTGTTTTAAACACTTGGACCATAACAGGCATTGGCCATATCAATAAAGCACCTATAACTCATGACATTATCTGATATCCACAACACATGAAATAATTAATTAAATTGAAATATCATAAAGACAGCAAAACTACATTTACAAAGCTGTTGGTCTTGGAATGAGAAACATGTTTTAGACCCCAGACTACTTAACATGAATTAACACGAATAATTGATTCATTATTGTGAATAACCTGCCTGAACATTGAAACATTCATTTTGGACTCTTGTTAAATTGAGGGCAACTTACAGCAACCCATTTAACACCAAAAAACCCTCAACTTCAAACAATGCATTTTTTTTTTTTTTTTTTTTCAAATGATAATAAGATATATTTTACATACAGTAAGAATGCATTTTGACAATATGGACTACATATATGTAATATGAGGCATTGCAATGTTATAACATTTTCAAAAATGAATATTGATTACAATTATATCTAACAATGTTATCCTTCATGTAGAAAAGATAATGAGTTTAAAATGGGTTATCTTGTAAATAGTATTTGGCCTATAAAACGTGATTTACTGTTAAAGCAGCTGCTGTGGTTATAATCGGGATCTGGGGGTAATTACAGCAGCCTATTAAAAACAAAATGATTAAATGTATTCTATCATGGCATGAACAGTCATAAATAATTGGATCATATTTACAAACATATTGGCCTACTATGAGGTGTAATGCAGAATGTATGGCTGTGGACGAAGACTACACTCTATGTACCAGTGTTCACAGTGGTCTGAGATGATTTGGCAAAAAACAAACAAACTAAAACAAAACAAAAGGCTCAAAATATATATTAAAAGCATAACATTGTAATATCAATATAGTAATTTCTTCTCAATAATAAAGTAATATCTTAGAAACACAAATGTATATGGGAGATAAATAGCTAGTTCATATATTGAGATGTTCATCTTATTTTTCTGAAAAAACAAAATAAGGGTGAGGGCCACAAAGATGTTCTTTTAACTATGTTGTTGTCTGTTGTGGTCCTCATTTTTCTGTTCTTCAACAAGTAAAATACTGGACTTCATTACATAATGAAAATATATGTATATATAGATATATAAATGTCAAGACAGAAATATAGAAAAATATTAATAAAAATAAAAAAAGAAATACATACTAGACAACAAAAGTTAATTATAAGTATACGGGGTATACTCATTCATTGTTGCGCTATGGTCAGGGGGTCAGTTTTCCGCCAGAGTCTAAACTTCAAGGTGAGCGGTCGCACTCACATGACTGTGCAGCACTTGCACGGCTGCTTTTCTTTCGAATTGCCCTCTTCTTTCGATTCCTCTTTCTTGGCCTCATCCTGAGCTTTGTCAGGACTGGAGGCACTACCGTTTGGTGGGGCCTGGTCCTCTTTGGCCCCTTCGTTTCCACCTTTGTTCTCGCCGTCCTCAATGACCACAAATTCAGCTTTGACTGTCTCCTCTATGCCCAGTGCCTTCTTGGTCTCAGCCTCATCCTCTACATTCTTGTAGCCCATGAACACCATGGTGACAGGATGCTCTGCGCTGGCATTCTCAATGGCTACATCAGGGTTGGTGCACTGCAGCTTTGCCTCAATGCCTGTGATCTGTTTCTTGCTATTTTGATCTGCATTAGGACTGGGCTGCTGTATGCCATTCTCAACTGCTGGGGACAGAGAATGAGACTCATTTAGCTTTCACTACTGTTTATGCCAAACGTGAATAATTTGTTATTGAGGTTAAATGGACATTCAAATTAAATATTAAGAGTTTTTATTTTTCAGGAGCTGCTATTCTGTATTTTATTAATAAGCTTATAATATGAACGTTCACTGAACTCTGTTCGACCCAGGGGCTCTTTCACATGACAACAGTGAAATTACACAGTGACCATAATTGCAAACAAACTGATAACTGTTTGAAACAAGGCAATCCTTTTTTGTCATATTCCATTTTGCAATACCGTGTGAAAACAGAGATGATGGAGAACTCAAAATATTGAAATATACAAAGTATTTTAACACTCACCCTTCACTGGACCATCAGGTGCCTAGCAGAGAAGACATATGACAAAGTATTAGTCAGTATTATCATTTGCTTTAAAACCTTAGCTAAACTTAACAGATATGCAACTATAGTTAAAAACATTGAGCAAACTTAATATCTTACATTTTCATTGCCCTGTTTATCTCCTTTATTCAATGGGATGCCACTCTCAAGCTCATCAATCTCCTGTTCTAGTCTGTTAATAAAAAAAAAAATTATAAGTAAACATTAACTATATGCAGCAATGTGTGCTAGATTTTTGTCTGGAAGGTATAAAAATGCTAAATGGCTGGTCTTAACCTGAGGATGGTCTGTTCCAGTAGTTTGGTCTTAGCTTCATCCTCTTGTAGTTGTTTCTGTGCCTCGTCCTCTCCACTGGATGGCGCTCCGTCCAACAGCCATCTCTCTCTCAATGCCTTTGACTGTCAAAACAGGCCATTTAGCTTAGAGATTTCTTTTTAGAGTTAACGTCACTTAAACAATACACTAATGCTCAATTTTGGGGTCAGTAAGATAAAAAAAAAAACGAACAATTTTATTAAATTGATCAAATTGATCAAAAGTGACAGTAAAACATTTATACTGTTACAAAAAATTTGTTCATGAACTTTCTATTCATCAACAATCTTATTTCCACAAAAATATTAAGCAGTTTTAAAAGATAAAAAAAAAAATAAATAAATAAACTGTTTTCAACATTGGAAATAATAATAAATGTTTCTTGAGCATGAAATCATCATATTAGAATGATTTCTGAAGGATCATGTGACACTAAAGACTGGAGTAATGATGCAGAAAATTCAGCTATGCCATCACAGGAATAAATTAGATTTTAAAGAGGACCTATTATGCAAAATTCACTGTTATAAGGTGTTTGAACACTGATGTGTGTCCACAGTGTGTGTAAACAACCAGCCTATAATCGTAAAAATCCACCCACTCCTTATTTTATAATTTTATAATCAACTTTCCTCCACAATAATTACAGAAATTTATCCATTAACCATTCAGAAACGTCCAGTTGCATTCTAAAAGTTGTGTCCAAATGTGTTTGAACAATGTAAGACTGAACACCGCTACTGACAATTTCTGGAGTTTTGGCTGCGTGAGATTCTCCAGTTTTGTTGTTGAGTATCTGAAGTTTGAGCTGTTAAAGCTCAGCCCTCTTCTGGAAAGGGATCTGATAGCAGCAGTTCATTTGCATTTAAAGAGACACACACAAAATGGCGTGATTTTGCTCACACCCAAATAGGGTGTAAATTTGACAAACTATAATAAATGATCTGTGGGGTATTTTGAGTGGAAATGTCACAGACACATTCTGGGGACACCAGAGACTTATATTACATCTTGTGAAAAGGGGCATAATAGGTCCCCTTTAAAATTAGGGCTGGACGATTAATTGAAAAGTAATCGAAACCGAAATTCAGAACCTTTAACCGATGTAAATTTTCCCATGTCGGTTATTTCGTTTTTTTAATCCTATTAATACTTCCCACTTAAAAACATACTACCGTGTGTGTAGCCACGTGACTCCGCCCCGTCCAGTCAACATGCAGGTGAACGCAGAGTCAACACAGAGACGGTGCATGAGCGGTAAGCCTTGCGTCTTCACTAAACTTTGTCAGTTGTATGTGTTTTAAAGTTTGCCAGTTTAGACATTCAAGCGATTTTAGACGATTGGATGTATACCATTTCGAGCTACCGTGCTCGCGCAGCTGCATTGTGGCACGAACACTCATACAAACAGTGGCTGCACAAAACGTGAAGATCACACACAGAGAGGAACACAGAAACTAGTTGTCAGCGCTGTCCTGTGATTTATCACTAAAGAAGCTTAGAAACTCAAAACTTATTATAGCATATATTTTTCTACTTTTGAAGGAACTATTTACAACCCACAGCTTCACAATTAATAGAGAGACAGTATGACTAATTCACACACGCAATCGCTCTCATTACGTACTGGTACTGTGCTAATTTATCTTTATCTGATTTACAACGAGCAGAAATCTGTAAGAAATGTTACGAACCATAGATAAAATAACTGCTGAAAGTGAGCTGTTATGTCAGATCACTCTTTCAAAAGGAAAAAATATCCCAACTTTAATAGTCAAGTAAATTTACAATACAAACCTTGTAAGTGAACTATGAGGGCAAAAAAAACAAAAAAACAACAAACAAAATAATCATTCATTAATCATAATCGAGGTGAAATGTTCAATTAATCGAGGTTTTGATTTTAGGCCATAATTGTCCAGCCAAAAAGAAAAAAAAGAAAACTGTTGTTTAAAATTACATTTGTACTTTCATATTACCATTTTTACTGTTTTTTTTTTTAATCAAATAAATGCAGCCTTGGTGAGTTTAAGTGACTTATTTCAAAATCATTAAAAAACATCATACCGACCCCAAACTTTTGAACAGTAGTATATCTATAAATATATATCATGATCCCTAATTGCACAATATTAACAAAATGAGCTCTTGAAAATGAGATTATGTCAGTCTGATTCATTGTGCTGACGTAAACATATCTGGACCATTAAGGTTAGGGTAGCACATGACCATTAGCTGTCCATTAGTTTTTCACTTTAGGGCATTCTCCGTGGCAGCTAATGCACACTATGCACATTTCTGGATAGTGAAACATTTTGACAGGCGCCTGCTAAAACAGGACTTCCTGACAGAGCTTCTAGTCCATGTTGGTAAGAAACAAAGAACTTATTCTGGCACAGGGGAGGAAGATATTTTGGGTACAAGCATAGGTGGCACTAGAAATGGCACTGGACCACAATTAGCAATGCAAGGCATTCTGGCACACTGGATGTCTATTGAGTTCTTAGAAATCTCAACCCGTTCCATCCAGTCACCTGTCATATGGATAAAAACAAAGACTGCCCTACATTTGTTTTCATACAATATCATGTTTCATTAGGAAATGCCACATTAAGAAAGCAAAAATGTAAAAAACAAAATAAAACAAAGTCCTTCTCAATGAGCACTAGTGATTAATGGCATAAGATTAAGCTTATTCAAGACAAACTAGTTTAGCATACAAACTACTGCTGCCAACAATGCTGTTTCTATTCTAGTGCAGCAAAGACGGAAGAGGCTGTTAAGGCTGCAGCAGATAAAAACAAACATCTGCTGAACATCAAACAGTGAACCGAAGGCCCATGATAGAGCAAAACCGAAGAGAAACATCACAGAGTGCTTAATAACACCTGTTGAGCGAAAAATAGGAGGCTGAGATGAAGGTGAAGATGACATTATATGAGAATAAATAAATAATTAAGTTTGGATCACAAACTTTTACAATTATATGGAGGTTGTTGTCAGGTTTGATGTCCTTTTTTCATCCTTCTTTTGTTCTTACACTGTCTACTGTACAGACAGTAGTGTCTGAGCTCTGCAAGGCTTAACATCTGAAAGATTCATTCAGACAGGCCTCTGGAGAAGAAAATGAAAAGAAAGAAAAAAGTAGAGTGGGATGAAAGGAAGAGGGGGAAGGTGAGGTCAAGACCACAAAAATAACAAAAGCATAAGGAAAAAGGTCAATGGATAAACAAGAGACCTCATCAGATAGACAAGGAGGAGAAAGGTAAAAAAAAAAAAAAAAAAAAAAAACACAAGCAGCACAGGGTCTATCACTGTATATTTAAATGGGCCGGTCTGAGGATGTTGGAACTTATTCCCTTCAACCAGCCCACTGGGAAAATACTATTGCTCTCTTTAGCAATTCCACCCTACTGGTGGTACCTGCTTTATCACTACTATACTCAAGACATTTCTTTCCTAGTTTCCAAAAAAATATATATGTGTGCAATTAGTGTTTTAAAGGTAAATCAACTAAAAAAATATTACTGAACGGACACTAAAAAAAAGAAAAAAAAAAAAAAAGAAACTGTCATCATCACAAGAAAAAAAGAAAAATAAAGAGCTGTGAAAAAGCAGCCACATGAACACAAAAAGACTGAGGCAATTACTGACATTTTTGTGTTCAGTCTGAAAATCACCAAATGGAAAAAACACACTTTAACATTAGATCTTTCTATTCGTTATGCTTCCTTAAAACTCTAACCTACTCCCTTTTCTTATGAAACTGGGTAAGTATCAAATGTAATCCTTCAAACAGTATTAGCAACAATTTCTCAATTTAATATAATATCTTGTGACATAACTGTCCATATTTGAAACAGTCCAAACTGACCCTCTCCTGCTCTTGTTCTCGTCCCTCAGCCCCCACCCTCTGCTCTGGCTTTGTGACCGCGAATTCTGGCATGGTGACAGATATGCTGACATCACCACATGTTCACACCCATCCACATGCACACGCAATACAATCCCAGCACAGAGGGTAGGACAAAGGATCTGAGTTTCGCTCAGTAGGAAACTAAGGCCTGTTCCATTGTTCCCTATTGAGCAAAATCCCTTATGCACAAAAAACAATGGCAGGTATAAAACTAACAAACAAAAAATATCACGTTGTGACAGATAACAAAAGGTAAACAATTGCCTTGCCGGATATTCGGGAGATGAGGATAGGCACGCAGGCAAACTATTTTTGACCATGGATCCTCTGCAGCAGACTTGGGAACTTAAGGATTTGCATAAATTTAGCAGTTTTCATATTTTGGTATAAATGATGAAAATAACTGGGGTAATAATGTATGCAGGCATCCAGAGATAATTGTGTAATCATAAAAAGAATGACATATGCGATATATACGCTCATTAATTAACTATTTATATAACCTCCTGATTGTTTGGCTGCTGTCAAATAATAAAAATCCTCATATAAACTCATCCTCATATAAAACTCACATATAAACATTGATCAGCCAACATAAACAGCTCAACCGAACCTGAATGACGCGCAAGGACAAACCTCTTCTGGAAGCTCAAACGTGCTGCGTAACACACGAGAACAAACCTCATTCAATCTGTTCATCATATAAAGCGATCGAGTCTCTTCAGAAAATTTGGACTAAACCACTCGATTCATTTGGATTCATTTTACGAATCTCTTTATGAACTTTTTGAAGCGTCAAAGTTTTAGTTGTGAAGGCAGTCTATGGAGGGACAGAATGCTGTCAGATTTCATCAAAAAGATCTTCATTTGTGTTCTGAAGATGAACGAAAGTCTTATGGGTTTGGAATGACAGACAGGGTGAGTAATTAAAGACAGAATTATCATTTTCTTTAACTTATTTGGCAGCATAATCGGTTACACTTTATTTCGATGGCCCAGTACATGTCAGCTAACTCTCATTAGAGTATTAGTAGACTGTAGAAGACTGTTAGATTAGGCTTAGGTGTTAGGGTTAGTAGAATAAGTTGACATTACTTGTAGTCAGTAGAATGTCTGTTGTCTAATGAGAGTTTGTTGACATGTAGTTGCAAAGTTACTGAGAGTTACTTCTAGTGGATCTTAAGTAATGATTGAGATGTATTATTTTTGTTCTATACTTTATTTTCTTGGAAAATCCTTCATAGTGCAATTCATTTTTACTATTTAAATAAAGTGATGTACAGCATCATTAAGAGCACTCTGACCCCCAAAAAACACTGCAATTCGCACCGTGCCAATTACAATTTACGTGGTAGTTAACGATTGCTCTATGGATAGAGTAAAGTTAAAGGGTTAGTTCAATCAAAAATGAAATTTCTGTCATTAAGTACTCATCTTCATGTCGTTCCAAACTTGTAAGACCTTCGTTCATCTTCCGAACACAAATTAAGACATTTTTGATGAAATCAGAGAGTTGTTTTTATCCCCCATAGAAAGCAACGTAATTACCACATTCAAGGTACAGAAAGGTAGTAAAGACATCGTTAAAATAGTCAATGTGACTATAGTGGTTTGTTAATGTTATGAAGCGATGTTCTGTCAGAACGCCGACTCATTATTGGCCGACCCCTGCGTCAGCATCACACACATGCAAACCTCTCGGATTTCATCAAAAAATGAAAAATTTATTTGTGTTCCGAAGATGAACGAACGACATGAGGGTGAGTAATTAATGACAAAAATTTCATTTTTGGGTGAACTAACCCTTTAAAGTTAAACTGCTACCTTGTCGTCATTACTTACATTTTACTTATAAGAATTGATTAATTGAAGTCAATATAGACTAACATTTTTTTAATGTCAATCCTTGAATAATGGTAAATACTCCATCCAATAATCTCTATCATAAAGTACAGAAAATTGTAATGTTGTTTTCATAATCAGAATCAGATGTAATGAGTGGGATGGCTACCATATTTAGATGACATGAAATTGCGGTCAAAAGTCTATCTTTTAAGTCCCCTCTGTCACAGACTTTTGGTTATCTTGTTTTCTGTTTCATTATCATGGACTTTTAGTTTGTTTTATTACGTTTCCTGATTTCTTTGTCTAATTTCCCGCCACTTATCAGTTGCCATGGTGATTCATTTGATCTGCACAGGTGTTTATTATACTTTCATTCATTTGCCTTGTACTTAGGTTGCTGTCTGTTCACTCATCAGTTGTCCAGTCTTGTTTATGCTTATGGTTGTGTTTGTCTACCTGCTGTTATTTGAGTTTTCTAGTGTGGATTATTTGAACCTGATCTTTATCTTCTTTGTGTATTCCTGCAACTGGGCATGACACCCTCCCATGTCAAAATCAAACCTATGCCCTTGGACTCAACTTATTAGGGTTTACAGTGTTTCCAGGCTTAATGTGCAGAGACAACAAAAATTAAGGTCTAAACAGATTGGATTGAGGGTTTGCTTTGAAAATGCGTTAAAAAACGTTCCTTATTTTTGCAGTTCCATTTGGCTCCTCCATAGTTGTGGACAAAATACAGATTGCAGCTTTAAAAATGTTTTCTTACCAAGGCAGATAGTTGCTATGACAACTACCTTGGATTAATTTAAATACATTAATTAAAAATGGTAATAAAAAGTAAAAGGTTCTCATGAATGTACATGAGTCTTTTAAAACTGGAAATTTGTCAGAGGGCCTGACTTACCATAACAAGGCAGAACTTTACTTAAAGGGAGGATACAGATTTTTTCCCTTATCCCCTCAAACAGGAAACTGCTGTTAAAACTTCCCCCTCTCCTTTCAGCAACTTCAAAATCTTACAAAATCATTCTCACATTATGAATTTCAACACTAGGGCTTTAAATAGAAATATGAAGTGTGGGACTAGACGGACAGTAATTTAATTACATAAGGAAGACACGCCACGGCACTCTGACCCTTAACCTCTGGGTGAAAGCCTCTGACATCAGTCTGAATGATGACACAGTGACAATGGCAAACACACACCTGCTCGGCTTTTGAAAACACATTAGCTGTTATGTCTTGATACCTTGAGATGCTGAAGTTGTCTGCGGTCATCCTCCAATTGTCTTCTTTTGTTCTCAATCTCAGCATCCCTCTTTCTCTTCTCCTAAAAAAACAGACAAAATATTTAACTGCTGAAAAATATCAAACTTAACAAATAACTGCAAATCTCAGTTAACAAAACTGATTTAGTTGAAATGGTAAGAATCCATTGTTATAGGATTATAGTTATATTCATGTTGTTTCAGTATCATGAGATATTATTAGTTTTATTCATATTTTAATTCGTTTTTATTTTTATATTTACCATTTTCTTTTTCATTATATTTAACGTTTTAGTAATTTTGTTGTGCTTTTGTCATTTTATTATTTTTTAATATGTCTATATAGTTTTTGTTAATTTTATTTTAGTTTTAGTTATTTTAGTACATAAAATAGTTCGGAACTAGCTGAAATAAAATAAGTTATTTAATATTTTATGTTATTTTATTTTAGTTAACTTTTATTTTATTTCAAGCAACGAACATGTTTTTTTTAAATGGTTTTAGTTTTAGTTAACTATAATAACCATGTTACAAACCTAATGCAAATGTATAAATTTGTCTACACATATACTTATTAAAATATAAATACATAATATTTATTAAATACATTTACTAACAGGTCTGATTCGAATTGTCCCGCTCATACAACAGCTTACAGGAGAGGCCTTTTCTATTTTATTCTATTTAGTAAATAAAAAACATTTTGACTTCCATAACACCAGAAAGTTCTCTCTTAATCAAAGCGTTATTTATTTAACAAGTCCAGTCGAGGCGTAGAATATTTTTTTGATTGAATGTATAGTGCAGCCTTTGGGTGATGCACAGGCAGACAGTGACTGGATCTAAAACCTTCCAATGACACAAAGCTGTATTAAGTACTTTTAAACAGAACTGATTGCTGTATTCTGCTATCCTATGTGAACATACTGTAGCCAGAGTTTCATTAAACTGAAAAGCAGAACTCCCAATAAAACTCTTGACCATGCACATTCATCCAGGAAGTCTCCACTTCTCAGAAGATGGATGAAGGGGAACAGCTGAAGGCAACATTAGTCTGGTTGTTCACAAAACAATGCTAAGCCCATCAATAATTAAACACAGGAGTGCTTTAGTGCTGATGGCTAGACACGCATTAGCCTTTATAGATGGTCATTGACATACTGTAGGAGCATAATGCCTCATGAGACTAACATCATTTAGGCCTTCTGTGCATCTGATCTGTATCCTGACATTTGTCCTCATACTATTTACACAACCAAGCTGTGTATTGAGGAAATTTTGTTCGCAAAAATTAAATTCTGAAAGTGCTAATTTTATATACTAGGGCTTATTAAGTTATTTTGACGATTTTATGATATATTTTTGGTATACAGTACCTTTCAAATGTTTGGGGTCAGCAAAATTTTCTTATGCTAACCAAGAGACAAAAGTTGGCATATAAAAAGTCTCTTATGCTAACCAAGGCTGCTTCTATTTGGTCCAAGATACAATAAAACAGTAATACTGTGAATTTATTTTATTCATCCCTGCTGAATAAAATAAAACTTATCAAATAGTAGTGTATATTCAATTCATTATTATTCATTATTCTACATCTGTTTCAATGCTTACTACAACCTTGGTCATGCACTTTTCCCACAGCAGTTCTGTGATTTTTAAATGCATTTTTCAGATAGAAATGTCGTCACTTATTCTCCATGCCTTGCATGGAGATTCATTATTTTTATTAGCAATTTCTTTTGATTAGTTGTCCTAATATAAATAAATTACAATTAGTGTAATTATTTACTTACAGCAATGGCCCGAAGTCTATCTTGCTGTGACAAATCTTCCGACATCCTGCAAAAAAAAAATGCAGTGAAATTACATTTTTGATAAAACAGCAGACACAACAGGAGTAATGGAGTGATGAGGATCACTTCCCATTTACCGGAAACCATAGCCTTTCTTCAAAGCATTCAATATTACATTTTTTGTTCAATAATGCATGGCCAGATCCCTGCCTGATCTTTAGACACACATCATTTCCTATTGAAGACTGCTCCTTTACGTATTGTACGCTTTCACAATGCATTACAGATGGACCCTATCTTATGTCTAAGCATGATGTGCTCATGTAAAATATGAGTCCAGCCTGTCAATAGTGTTTTGCACTTCTCTCCTTCGAGGGAAAGCAGATCGATAGAAAATCGATAAAAGAAGTGGGCAGCACTTTTTCTCTTCTCAGAAATCGATCTCCAGATATGCACCGATATATATTGCAAATCATTTTCACAGCAGCGTCCAGCACACCAGTCCAACAGCAATGAAGGGAGAAGTTATGAATGGCATGCAAATTTCAAAACTGTTAACAGTCCTTTGCATTCCTCTCTAAATTGATTCCAGAACTCCAACATAAAGCTGAGGGAAGACCAACGTTGCTGTACAGATTATAAAGCAAACGCTTTATAATCTCACTAGTTCAGTATGACTTTGACATGGGTATGAATACTGCAAAAGAGAAACCAAATCTCTTATTTGCATTTATAATATAGGGGCAAGGTTGAGCAAAAACATCAATACAGGCAGTCCAAACATGACCATCCATTTGTGGTTATATACTACATTGCTACATTGATAGGCATCCTGTGAGAGGAAGCCAAAACATACAATGCATGGATTGAGGAAACTTAGAAACAAAATATCAAAGGAAAAGGGACACATGGATAAAAAAAAGAGGTCAACCATGGAATGGGAAGATGGGTAGTGGAAGGCCATGCTGAACCTGGCACAATGATGTCTTTTGTCAAAGCCTGTTTTACTGCAGGGTTTTGTGCTAGTCCACAGAGAAAGAGCTTCACTCCTGAAAATGGCTGTAGGGGAGAGTCATCCAGCTGATTAGTGATCTCAATGGCCCTTCCGAGCAGAGCCAGTCACATGTTCACTCCCTCACAGGGAATGTTTGTCGATATGTTATCTCTCTCTAAATTCAGACCTAAAGAATCACTCAAAATGGAACTGATCGTTCAAGATGAAATCGAAGCAATAGCTTAATTGATTCACTTCTGTACATTCAGACCAAAGAATTAACGGTTGACTGATGGAATAACTGTTGAACTCAAGCTCACCCCAGGCCCACTACTCAGTGTAAAACACTCAATGTTGCATTAACACCTGCATTTTAAATCACTAGTGCAGATAGTCACAAGTGCAGCAGTTGAGATCACGCCAAAGATGATTCATGGAGCAAACCCACTCATGAAAAGTGGAGCAACATGGACCATAACAAAAGCAATAAGCAAATGATTCAGAGATAACAGTTGACAAACACACATAAGCATTTGCTCAAGGTCTAACAGGGTCCCTACCATTTGACCAATGAAATTCCTTTTACTTTTACAGGGATTGATTACTGAATAAAAACCTTTTTATCCAGTATTTTTATTAATTTCCATAACCTTTGGACTTGACTGTATTTAAATGGTATGGCCACTTCAGATCATTTTCACAAATTTATATTAGTGTGTTGGTATTGTTTCATAATCCTCTTCCACTCAATAACTTGCACATAATCTTTCCAGTTCTTTAGATGGGTTTACAACTCATCAGCAATACATTTAACTCGTTCTAAAACTCTATGCAAATTAGAACAACACTGCATCAGTGGCTTAGGAATGGAAGAACGAGGAGAAACTCTTTGAAAAGTTTCAACACCATGCAGCCATTTCCTTTCGCCACATCTCATTGACAGCATTGGAAAAGCACTTGGGAGTCCAGGAAAAACACAACGCTGGCCAGCTTTATCCAATCTGCGAAGTTATCTTACAGCTTGTTTCCCCTCTCTAGTCAACTGCTGGGCAACACACTGAAGCCATGCTGTGACCTTTTCACTGGTTCACTCACTGGCCAGCAAAAGTGTTTAAAATGCCAAAAGTGACAAAGAGCAGCCAATAGATAAACGTGGCTAGATTTCTATAGAGAAAATCGAATGCATGAAAAACATGCCTCAACATCAACCAAAGGCTTCCTTTTTGTGTATATGCAATAAACTTTAAATATAGAAATTTTAAATAAAATGTATGCATTAGGTTCCAATTACAAATTACAATTCTTCATTCCTCAGATGCAGTAATGGTGATGTAAATATCTCCTGAGAGTCCTTTCTTGGTAGATTTTAATGGCTTGTAGGATATATAACTCAATTTAAAGGCCAGAAACATTGAGCAAATCATATCACCTGAACAGTGCTGGACAGTTAAAAAAAAAAAAAAAAAAAAAAGTATTTCTACTTTGTTACTGTACTTAAGTACATTTTTAAATATTTGTACTTTAGAGTATTTTTATTTTGGGAAACTTTTATTTTTACTTCATTTCAAAGCATAATATCATACTTTTTACTACATTCCATAAAAGCATATCGTTCCTCATTATTTTGAACTGAAGAAATTGACACCCCTTCCGAAATGCAAGATTGACGTCCGATTCGTGAACGAGTTGATTCTTTACACTGAACCTGCTGAATTGGTTCACAAATAACACTGAACAATTGGACCGATCCAATTGCAACTGTTCTTGAGAGTCAAAAACTCACTGATTCAGTGATCCGAAATGAGCCAAGAACAGGGATATCATTGGAGCTTGAATGTGCGTGTGCAACTGATAGGGTGAAAAGAAATTTGCTTATGAATTTTAGTATTGACTATTGTCAATGAAATCATATTTAGTTCATGACTGTCAGTTATTTGTGAACTAAATCTGCTGTAAGGCTTTTTAAGTCCATTGAAATGCTTAAATGTGGGCATGTCCGATTTGTATCACTGTCTGTATGGGGGAGGCAATTTTAGGTAATATGACAGAAATTAAAGGGTTAGTTCACCCAAAAATGAAATTTCTGTCATTAAGTACTCACCCTCATGTCGTTCCAAACCCATAGGACCTTCAGAACACAAATTAAAGTCCCCCTGTAATCAATAATTTTATCCCTTAAAACTCATCTTTGATCACCAAAATTACATATTTAAACGTTTTTTTCCTGTGTAAAAAATTCTTAATGCCTTAAAATAGAATGTAACTCTACACCCTTGCCTCCTTTAAAGGGGACCTATTATGCAAAATTAACTTTTGCATGGTGTTTGGCTATAAATATGTGTTGGCAGTGTGTGTACACAACCACCCTATAATGATAAAAATCCAACTACTCCTTTTTTTTTTTAATCCCCATAAATCATAAGCAGTGTCTCAGAACAAGCCGTTTCCAGATCCCTGGCAATGTGACGTCACATTAGCCAATCGGTATCATTAGAAACGCTTTGAACAACTCAGTACATCAGTGGAGAAAGGCATACAGTTCATGGTAATATACATCATATACCCGCCATATTGCTAAATCTACCTGATTTTTCTTATCAACAAAAAAAATATACCTGGATAACCTTCTTTTTTGAGACTCCAAAATGATATGCTAAAGCCTGCCGGCACGTCGTTGACATGATTGGTTACAAGGTAGTTTTTGACGTCAGAAACACCAGCGATTTCAAACCGCGGGTTTGGTTTACTGCAGTTTTAAAGAGAAAATACTCAACAATGGTGTTGACTGATGAATTTGCATATGGTTGTCTTAAAGCATGTTAAAAACTCCAGATAGACAACATTTAAAACTTGATTTTCACTACAGGGGGTCTTTAAGATACTTTTGATGAAATCCAAGAAGTTTTTTTAACCCCCATAGAAAGCAATGTAATTACCGTCATTTAAGGCTCAGAAAAATAGTAAAGATATCGTTAAAATAGTCAACGTGACTACAGTGGTTCAATCTTAATGTTATGAAGCAACGAAAATACTTTTTGTATTTTTATCCTGTCATTCTCCTACGCCGTTTACGTTGTAAAAAAAAGCACTTTAAGAAAACAGTCTATATTAGAAGCTTTCTGGTGGGAGTTAAGAAACAAATTAGGGGACATTTGGCATTTTTTATAAATATCACAAAATATGTATGTTCAAGAAATCAAAACTTGGACTTGGACTGACAAAAACACTGTGTTACATACTAAGTGCCATTTGATTGCAAGGAATGTGGGAGGGAGACTTGAGAAACTTCAACATGAGGATTTTGAGAAGGTCCAGCTTGTCTGGTAAAGGACAGTACCAATAGTTTCATGCACTCCCTTTTTTTGAGACATGCCATGAGCCAGGGCCCAACCAACCATGGGAAGAAGAAAAAGGAAGGGAGGACACCTCCTAAAGCTGTTAGCGCATGCATATATATTTCAAGCATATAGAATGTAGGTCACACTTAATAGCTGGTAACACTTCAGTGGTTTCTCTCACTGGAACCTTCTGGTTAACAGTTAGAGATGACTGCATTCATAAAATTTAAGTGGATTTTCCACCCTAAGCGAATGTAGTCCATAACCACTTTCAAAAATGTTTAAATGGACATTAGTTATTGTAAAAAGTCTCCTCTAAATTGGACATTTGTGAAAAAGTGAGTCATTAAGTGTTCACTCATGTTTTGTAGCAGTCATTAAGATATTTTCATTATGGCTGGAGTGAGCAGGAAGGGCTTGAGTAAATGAGGAGAGTCTGTTATGAGCTATTATCTGCTATAGAGTTCTGATAGAAAAAGGAAGAGATATAGGTGAGAGGTTAAAACATCAGTGATAGTCCAGAGCTGTCCAATTTTAACCGTATCAAATCACAGCAGCTGTCAGGAGTCCTTGCTGCTGGATGGCCACACCCATGAAGTGACAGATCCCATGTGACCATATAACCACTTGCGTAATACCAGATTTCATAATTTAAGCAATGTAAAATATTTTAATACACTTGTGCCACTGAGTATATATTGATAGGGAAAACTTTATATTAATTTAAAAAAATCTAAATGAATTAGAGACTATTTCCAATGGTCTCTAATTATAAATGCTTCTCAGCAAGGAATGTGGGCTGGGGACCCAGGCAGATAAGGGTTGCTGTGTCGGAAAACTGGCAAAGACATTATAGACAAAGTTGAAACACTTGAGCAAGTTTTAGTAGTTGTCAGTAACATTTTCTTATAAAAACACATCAGCAGCTACAAAAATCATGTTTGAAATATGACTACATGCAATTTATGCTGTAAATTATATAACAGATAGATGCGGGCCTGGCTTCTGAATTAATGCAATCAGAATGAACGATGATGTAAAATTCTTAGTAAAATATACACAAGTTTTCAGGGTCTGGGTTAAACTGGACTAAATGACTGGAGAAGTCCTGCATACGTCACCAGATAGAAGTCTGTCGTTTTAAACAGAAGGTCCAGTTATGACATTTAGATCAAGCATTAAAAGGTCAAAAACTTTTTTAAATATAACATATGCATGGATGAATCGTTCACAATAAGATCTGTAATGTTTATTGAGAAAAAACATAGGCTGAATTTTCATTTCATGCCAGCTTTATTATTTTTAATATGTAATAAGTGTAATTTTCAAGGGGTTGCAGAGCTTAAGTCCTTTAGCTTTGAGTCCCATGACAATATTCACATTATATCAATATCTCTCACCTTATTATTCAAACAAAAATGTGACTGCTTCTGCAAGTGTTATTACCCACAGACCTTGTTTAATTATAAATTAAACTATTCTAAACTAATAAGAAATTCCTTGAGAATTGAGCTTGAGAATTCAAATTCACATTTATAGTGCACTTTATAGAGCACCTACCCTAATTTCTAAAGCATCTTATTGATTTTTTCCTTCTTTTTGTCAGGAGCCTGCTTTGGTGGCTCCAATGACCTAGTGCCTCAAATGTTCATGGAAGCGTAAAGTTGACTGACAAAGCTTTGGCATTGGATTTGTAATAGGATTGACGACACTCTTCCATTCTTTCTTCATGTGCGTCTTGTTGTTCTCCACACCAAACGATACATTTCACAGTTATTCAAGATAAACAACAAACTATTTTACGTAATGTGTATAATACAAAATACGCTTCATGGTTCTCATCTTGCCCTTGGCGAAAATAAAGCGTTTCCAGCTGGGGAATGAGCGCACGATGGACGCGGTGGGTGTGGAGAAGATTTGACAGGGAAAAAAACGCATCATAAGCCTGTCAGAAGTGAAGCTCAACGTGAAGCGTATTTGATTTCGCGCGCGGGTTAATTATTTTCAGATTTCCGAACTATTAAATGACCAAAATCCAATTGAATACCAATATATTTAACATATACTGCTAAATTCAGGTCTGCACGGCCATATTGGATCATCCCACCCAGTTTCATCAGTATATTACTAGATGTGGTTCTCCCACACCCGAGCACGTAGTGCTTTAACGCGGGGATGCGCTGCAAAACGCACCAGCGTGTTATTGGGCCATTACTACAATTTATATAAACATATGATAAAGGACGCAACCTTTATATATTTTATCAAGCCATATGTACTCTCTTCGAAGAGGTAAATGTCACTTATCTCGTATTGCTACATTTCAATCCTGTTTTTTCGCGGTTATTGCAATGTAACCTATACAAGACATTTAAAGCGCCATTGCAATGCCAAGCCTACAGTATAACAACAAAACATAATGTCAGGAAACGAAAGACAATAAAACCCGCAGGAAAATAACAATTGTTCTGAAATACATACTTACTCAATGGCCAGACTCGTTCCCTTTCGACAGCGAAGGTTTCTCTCGCGCCCGCTTAGAAAAAAACCAAACCCCCGCTCGGAGGCGTAAACGATACAGGCGATCAATATGACTGAGCTACTACTATCTAATGATGGGCATTAATTCGGTTATTCTCTCGTGTTGCAGATACGGCTGTTGGCGGGGACGTGTGGTCTGTTTTCCGGGGAGCGGCGCTCAACCCGACGGTGAATGTGTTCTGGTGTCCCTTTGCAGCAGCAGATCTCTCACATGGCTTCAGGATGGAGCGCGCGACTGTTGACTCCACAGCAGCCAAGCCTTTGTTTCCCGCGCGACAGTTATTCCGCGAGCGTGTTAAGGGCAATGTCTGGCATCTCCTCCTCCTAGTGAGAAGAGATGCTTGGATACGCCTCCCTCCGGACACTTGAGGGGCTGTATAAACGATGTAAACACAGACTCGAAGGATAGATTGATGGAGGTTTTACAACAAAATTCTAGCTTTAAGTTATTGTATTGGGGATGTTTACATGTTACCTCACATACTACTACTAATAAACTGTTCATAAACCTGTTCTCCTTATTTTAACTCCTTATACCTAAATTATTATTTTACACTTTTTATTTATGCTAACATTGTTGGAAATTTAGGTTAGAAATTCTCTGTATTTCCTAATATATTATTAGCTATACTAAAATAAGGAATAAAGTGAAAATATACCATGCCATATCAGCATTTTACAATTAGGTCATTCGTTAACATTAATTAACTATAGTTAACATGAACTAACAACGAAAAATACTACTAATACAATAACAGTTCCATCTTTATTAACTACCATTAACAAAGATACTGTAACTAATGTATTGCTCATTGTTAGTTAATGTAAACTAATGGGATCTTATTGTAAAGTGCTACATTCACAGTTTAAAGTGGTTATGAGGAAATAAATGACAACATGAAAAGTTAGATACTGTTAGTCACGAACACCAGAAGAAATAAGAAGAAGAATAAAAGTTTAGCTAACCTTGTACTGGTCCTGCTGTGAGTAGCTTCTGTTAGTCTCTACATAGTTATCCTTCTGAAGAAGCCCAATATTAGGAGGAACAACCAGATAAAGATTCTAGCTCATCTCAGGACCATCGTTAACAGTTTTAGCACACATTATTTTAAATCCAAAAACAACCTCGCAGTATGCTGGTGAAAGTCCAGCACAACACTTTTTTTTTTTTTCCACATGTGAAGAGAGTTTTTACATAGGACTTTTAAACAAGAGGTCAAAGTTTGGCTGGTTAACATGTTCCCTTTAGCCCCTGCTGGTATTTGCCGGAACTACATGGGAGCAAAAAGCAGTTTTCTCCATTGACACTCATTCAAAAATTGTATTCTAAATAGCCTACATACATTTTTGATGTGCTAGCCCAGGGGTGTCAAACATACAGCCCGCGGGCCAAATACGCCCCACAAAGGTGTCCAATCCGGCCCGTGGGATGATTTGAACTATAATTTTTAAAAAAATAGAGACGCACTAGTCCACTGGTCATAAATCCAAACGTTTTTTAGTTTTATTTATGGTTATTTTTTTTCCAACCCGGCCCTCAACCTAAAATAAGTTTGACACTCTTGAAAACAACTGCCACTGAGATGAACTGAAATGCTAAGATTTCTCCAGGTATTATAGACCTCCTTAAAGGAACACTCCACTTTTTTTGAAAATAGGCTCATTTTCCAGCTCCCCTAGAGTTAAACAGTTGAGTTTTACTGTTTTCGAATCCATTCAGCCGATCTCCAGGTCTGGCGGTACCACTTTTAACATAGCTTAGCATAGTTCATTGAACCTGATTAGACCGTTAGCATCTCGCTCAAAAATGACCAAAGAGTTTCGATATTTTTCCTATTTAAAACTTGACTCTCCTGTAGTTACATCGTGTACTAAGGCCGACGGAAAATGAAAATTTGCGATTTTCTAGGCCGATATGGCTAGGAACTATACTCTTATTCAGGCGTAATAATGATAACAATGATAGGGGAGTTGGAACTATGCTAAGCTATACTAAAAGTGGTACCGCTAGACCCGGAGATCGGCTGAATGGATTCGAAAAAGGTAAAACTCAACTGTTTAACTCTAGGGGAGTTGGAAAATGAGCCTATTTTCAAAAAAAGTGGAGTGTTCCTTTAAAGGTGCAGTAAGCAATTTCTGAGAATCATTGTTGATATTTTGAAATCAACCCAAACAACAAAACTCTAGGCTATTTTCTGCAAGCTTTTTTCAATGTAAATTAAATATAATTTTTACTTTTCCTAATTCACAAAGTATAAACTGCAAAAGCAAAAACTGTGAGTAGAAAATTAATTTTACATATTACAGCTTTTTATAATTACAAGTCAATGTGCGATACCAAAGAGGACCACATGGACATGCCAAAAGACCACTATACCAGCCGCCTTGACCTGACTACATATAGGTTAAGCTACTTATACGGATCCGTTCAGAATTACAAACACAGCAAAATGCAGTGATATGAAGGTGAATAGACAGCATCAGTGAACAGTCAGAGTGAGTGTTTGTGTTTTTGCTTGGAGTGTCTGATGCCTATAGCTACATAAACGCCACTGACCCTCGCAAACTCCTCCAAAACACGTGCTTCTTCCGCGAGCATCCATTATAAAAGTCTCGACCATTTTGAAATGTGCTGCTTGGGTCTTACCTTGATTGTAATCAAACAATCGTCATCCATCAAAACATTACTAGTGAGACACTGGTTGCACACACCCCGCCATAATCACTTCAGCAGTGTCTACGAGGGCACGATAAAATTATCAATAATAATCGCCCGTTTCGGATTATATTCGAGCGCGATGATTGGCTACATTTAATGCCATATATCTTGAATATGTGTGGGCGTTTCTCTATCTGTCGCCCTAGAGCTGAACTTGACACATGTGGACAGGCTACATATAGAAATGTGCGCGTGTTTTGATGGTTCAGGCCGGGAGCCCCAGCGTCCTCTATCGGCTGAATCAAGTCTCGCACATTCAAAGGAAATAGATAACCTCCCATTCGGAGTAGATAGATAAATTTTAAAGAACCATTTTCGCATTCAGAGTAACATTAGATAGATAAATGTATTGTTGCTGGAGTGTTGTTGGAATTGTTGTAGTATTTTTTTCATCAAAACACATTGTTTTTGACGTTTGGTTTGAGTCACCAACCAATTTTGTGTATCTGCTCTTTACAAATTCTATTACTCATTATGCCTGTTAAGTGTGTGTGTTTACGTCACACAATCGCTGAAGAATATTCAAATGTTGTATAGTTCAATATTTGAATATTGTATATTTAAATACAGAATAGTGTTTATTGTGTTTTCTGATTTCTTATTGATAATAAATTCAAGTAAAACAGCCTTATCTCACTACCTCTCTTCATATCCATCAAAATAATCTTGAATCATAGATATTGTTATGTCCTATCAATGGCTTAATCTCCTGTAGAGGGCGTAAAGGCTCCATTCATGAAACCCATATTTTCTCAACTGGAAGAGTGCATCAATTCACATAGTCTATACTTTTGAATCATTGCATTTGAATCATTTACTCATTCCTGAGTAAATACATTTTGTAATTTGTAGTGAGATTAATATAAAAACATACTCAACTGGGAGTTCACAGTGGTGAAATTATATGCAATAACAATAGCATTAGCATAAATGTAATACATCTTTTATGGCAAAGGTTCTGTAGAGCAATTTCTTCGACTTGCATCAGGGAGATCCCAATGCGTTGCATCCTCTAAAAACAACATGAATTACCTTTGAAGATAGAGTTGCATTTTCTTTAGTCTGCACATGTAGACCAAACCAGTTTTGTGAATGCACACTGTTCATTGGGCATTGCTGATGAAATGGTATTAATTAGCATTGGAAGATATAACTAAACGTGAATGAACAGCACCTTAAATGTGTCCTTCTGGGAGACTATGACTCATAAAGTCTTAGTGTAGCCATTAGAACCCACATTTGACTGGTTCTGCATACATATTTGTGTTTATGAGCCAGCATAAATGCGAGGAAATTAAGATGTTAGTTATCCCTCTCATAACTTAAATATAAACCAGTCTGTTTCTGACATTTGAAGGTCAACGCTCAAGCTCCACTGTACAAGGCCAATTCGTTTAGTCTCCTTTCTAAGAAGGGAGGGGTAGAGGTAGAAGAAAAAGGAACTGAAGACTCAATCTCAAGCCTGTTAGTACTGCAGCAGCAGGGGTTTGCCATAGGGCTATCACAAGTAAAGATCAAACAAGCGCCGTTTCGCTCTCATACTCAGAGTACTTATTTTGGAATAAATTGAGTTAAATCTAAGGCTCAAGGTTTTTTTTTAAGATGTGAGAGATTTGTTTTCTGCTGAAGGATATGTTCAGGGGTATTGAATGGTGGTTTTTGTTGATAATTGATGTATTACTGTTATGGGAATTGTGAAGCTGCTGTTTTGTAATGCATAAAAACAGAAAGGCCTGCACAAAGAGTTGAATGTAATTAAAGAAGTTTTGGTATCATGTAGTCTGGAGGCTTTCACTTTTCTTTTCTGTAACTTAGACTGGACTATAGAGGATACTTGAAATGTGACATCCTTTGCTACTGTCCTTGTATTCTTTGTGAAAATGAGTGGTGTGTCATGCAGAGCACAAACTGTTGGCCTATGTAGGATTTATTTTTTTTTTTTCACCAGCTTCCTGCTATTTTCGTTCAGAGCATCTGTGCCACACAAACCACCTGGGTTTTGAGCTCGGAGAGGGTAGGAATCATTCAGTGGAGACTCAACAGCAGATTTTAGGACAGTAAAATCAAAGAACATGCAACAGTACAAGAATCTCCACTGCAAAAAAAAAAAAAAGACAAAAAGTGTTCTCGTTGCTTCATAACATTAACGTTGAACCACTGTAGTCACATGAACTGTTTCAAATACATCTTTAGTAGCTTTCTGGGCATCGAAAGTGTTAATTGTTTTGCTAGCAATGCAGGCCTCACTGAGCCATCGGATTTTATGAATAATATCTTAATTTGTGTTCCGAAGATGAACGAAGGTCTTACGGGTGTGGAATGACATGAGGGTGAGTAATTAATGACATAATTTTCATTTTTGGGTGAACTAACCCTTTAAATTTAGTTTAATTTAGATTTTACTGCATGAAGCACATTTTTAGGTAATTTTTCTTTGCTATTTTTTAATTCTTGCTACAAAAAGAGGTGTAAGAGGATTTCATGTAATTGCCTATTTTAGGATTATGTGTGAATAATCTTATATTTAATACTCCAATACATAGATAAAATTGTGGTAAGATAAGCCAGTTTTTACTGTGAAGCATGAGAAAGTAAAAGCTGGAGAAAAATCAATACACCTTATATTTTGTGATTTTTTTTTTTTTTTTTTTTCATTTCTATGGAGGCCCCCACATGAAATGTGGAAGAAAAATAGATAAAGTGGCCATGTTTTTTTTGTTGTTGTTGTTTGTTTTGTTATTTGTTTTTTTTTTATGTGAGCAAATGTATTTTGACAAGCAAACCTTTTTTTCAGCATAAAAGTCAACTATATGACTCACTTAATGACATTTTGAATAAACAAAAAAACATGCATCATTTCTTAGATGAAACCCACTGGCTCAAGATGAGTCTGTAGATGAGTCAGTAGTGGCCACATATCTCACTCTTTACAAACTGATTGATTGAAATGAAATAAGCACTACAGATGAAACAATCAAGGCAGTCTGAGCAGCATCAGTAATGGAAGTGATATTTAGGCCATTAACGAACTATTCGTGCTGACTCTTTCTATCTTCCTGTGAATGCACAACATGAACACATAAACAAGCAAACATACAGTCTTCCCAATTATCTGCTGTAAGAACAGTGTAACTGTGTCAGAGTGTCAGCCTGCAGGTCATGCTCATAGCGACGTAACCATTTAGAATCTTCATGCATCTGCAAGCAAATTCAAATCATTTCACTCATGCTCAAATCACCCTTCAGATCAACCTACACTGCACATTATGATTGAGATGCAAGTAGGCACACACTTGTAAATGAGAGTAGGCCAAGTCAAGTTGCATTTTCCAAATTATGGTAATTTCAGTTTTTGTGTTGTATACTTGTCACTTCTAAATACATTTTTATTCATTTGTTCTGAAGAGCAAGTGCAAGTGAAAGCAGTGTGAGGTTTCTCATCACCTTCTCATATGAAGTATGCACACAATGCACTCTTGATAAATAGGAAATTGATATGGTAAATATACTAGTAGTGAACGTGAGGATGCATTTGAGAAGCTAAAACTATACCCTTCTCAAAAGGTTTCTCATATTTACTAGTATAGTAAACATCGAAGCATTTTTGGGTGAACTAACCCTTTAATGGTTAACCCACATCCTGCAAGAACTTCTTCCAGGTTACAGAGATGCTTCTTCAAGGAATACTGTGTCTCTGAGGTATTTTGTGGCACAAAATATGGCCGTTTAATAACCACCACAACCATCAAAAAGTAGTCATATTTAAAAGTGCAGTAGGTGGTCTTGGAAATGCTGACGTTAGCTTGCTAGCATTGATTAAAATCATACGATCCCACCCTCCCTGCAAATCGCCGTCAAAAGCCATGCCTCCTCCAAAACACATGAAGGCACACACACACAGCTGCTCTCGGCAAAACATCACAAAAGACGGTGTTAAACTAGCTCAAACCACATTACATTACAATAATAATGAACGTAAACAACTTAGAGAGCTTGTACCTGACTGCTGCAGATTAATTTCGTTGTTGATACTGTTGACAAGGATACGCATAATTCCGAGTCTGACTGAACAGCTCCGTTTAGAATGTCACGGGTTGCCATCTCTTAATTACGGTAGTTATGACGTGAATGCAGCATAAGCTCGTTGTTTTGATTCACCAGGAACTGTAAAAGGTGGTTGCTGTTTGTTTGCGGTGCTCTGTGACTGATGTCTGTCTACATAAACTCTGCATAGCATGAAACGTACTGATGACGTATGATGTCTGCGCGAATAGGGTGAGCAAGGGTATGTAAAAACATATGTTGACAGCAGTGTTGAGTGTAACGCGTTACTAAGTAATGCGTTACTGTAATTAAATTACTTATCCACTGAAAAAGTAAAGTAAGAGATTACTGTTCATTTTTAGGTAATTTAATTACAGTTATTTATAATGTACTTGCGTTACATACTGTAAATTAGTTCAACAGTTCTGTTTAAATCAATATTGAATTAAAATCTAAATTTGTCATCTAAAGGTAAAAGTGAACACTGCTTCTTTAAAATCGTTAGCTGTTAGTGCAGTTGCGCGTGACCAGTCGGCTGCGTAGTCGCTGTCTGAAGATGTCGGCAGAAGCGAATGGCTGTTTTGCAGAATGGAAATATTCGAATTACTTCACTTTTTTTGACACAGGTAGGCAAAAACATTAACGTAAAATGTAAGCTATGTCCTAGGGAGAAAAAACTGCGCGCGCTCTCTGAGAGACGGTCTTCAGTCAGTGCGCTCTCGATCAAAGCGCACACACATAGCCGCCTCTCGCGAGTGTCAAATTTTTGCGGTTTATTACACATAAACGTTCAAATACACACACAGTTATGTCAAAATGCCCGTCCTGGCGTATATTCGCGTTGGTTATGTGAATGTGAACAGTATGTGTGGCAGCATATTGTCTCCGTCCATTAGGTCTAGTGACAGCAGCCTTTAAAACATGCTACTGTCTACCATTGGCTGTCTGTATTATAAATGATAATCAAACAAGAAAAGAAAAGCTCTAATAAGGATTAATCTATATTCAATTTATACAGTTATGACTATGCAGAGATATTTTATATTTGATTATTCAATTTCTGTGGTATTTTTACTTACTACTATTAGACCTACCTGGAAAAAAAAATATAGCATTGTTTTATTTGTATTTTTATATATTTTTACCGTGGTATCGAGTATTGTGCACTTTTGGTGGTATCGGTACCGACTACTAGATTTTTGGTATAGTGACATCCCTATTTGTTACTAAAAAAATTTAAGTATTATAAAGTAAATAAAAGTATTATAGTATATGTTTTAATAAAGTTAAAATGTTTTAAAAACTATAAAAGGCTAAACTATTCCATGTTTGACTAAATAATTTCCTTTCTATTGTCTATCCGGTCAAGGTTTATAGGGATTTTAAGAAGTAATTAGTAAGTTACTTATTGATTAATTAAATTACTTTTCAGACAGAGTAATTAGAAAAGTATTTTAAATACAACATTGATGATGTAATTAGTAATTAGTAATTAATTACTTTTTTGAAGTAACTTACCCAACACTGGTTGACAGGCAGGTAGGGCGTTGTATCATTTCATTCCAACCAAATATAATGATTGGATTTACATTTTATGGTCTTACGCCTTTCACAGATGATATTTATAAAAATAAATTTAGACCGTTTAACATAGTGATTGCTATCAGGATATGAGGAGACTTTCAACCGGTAAAACAAAAAATGTGTCTGTAAAGAATAACCTATTGCACCTTTAACTTAATTGTGACATTAGCTGTTGAATGCACTTCTTCACCATCATGCACATATACTGTTCGTATTAGAGTACCAACAATTCAAAGCCACATAGAGAATTTGTAGGTTCCATCTGACAATAATTGTAACATGAATAATTCAATCTCATTGATTTGCTGCTTGGTCTGAATTGCTTAATTCTACAATAACATTGATCTCTAGTCCAGAACCCACAAACATTGTGTCTTGCTGGACAGTTGCAGTCTTGATTGATAGAACAAGTGTGGTCTTGACATGCTTAGGATACTATATGTCTCCTCAATCACATGATAACACAGCAGCCTTGATGTCATCTTACAATTCATCAGACTGCTAGTCTACATTTAAAAAAAATCCCCATTGCTGTCAAAAGCTTATTCCCTGTACTTTTCTTCTTGTAATGTTGAATCACCACAAGGAGGTCAAGTCTGTGTTGTTGGTACAGTCATGCCAGCCTGGGCTGCAGCTCTTTTTATGACCCACTAAGGGAACATTCACTCTTCTTGTAGAGCTGCAATATTGAGTCACAGTCTAACTTGGCCCAGGGCACTGAATGTTTAATGCACTATTGTGAAATGAGTATATGATTTGATCACTGTCTTTAAAACAAGCATGTCACGCAACTCACTCCATATTCTCTCCAACTGTTTTAATAAAGTCAGTCCTTTCTCTAGATAGAGGCCTCTCTGAATATATTTGTGTCTTCCAAGGCTCTAATTTATTATTTGTTAAAGAATACAGTCATGTTTATTATGTAGTCATCTCTCTGGTGAATTCATTAAAGATAGCTGATATTGACCCATTATAAATATGAAGATACTCTCTCACAACCTAAAGCACATGATTTATCACGTCTCTATTAGAAAAGCGATGCATATCACTGCAAATTGCTTGTTACATATTTAAAACAAAGTACTTTACTTTTATGTTGCCTTATATTAAAATTAGTATTATATTAAAAGTCTCCTTGAATATATCTCCTTCGTTGTGCGCTTTAGTACACTCACCACATGTGACGCCCACAAATAATACCAGTAATTGTTGACCTTGAGGGGGCGATGGTTTTTTTGGTCCCCATGATGAAAACAAGTTATAAATCATACTAAATGAATTTTTTTTTTTTTTTTGTAAATGTAAAAAATGCTAAAAGTTTTCTGTGAGGGCTGTGTTTAGGGAGAGGGTTAGAAGATTTGTACAGTATAAAAATCATGTCTATGAAAAGTTCCCATAAAATGTGTTTATATTAATTCTCAGAACTAATTTTTGAAGAAATATTGGCTGATATTTTTAATGTACTAACACACATGAATTACTGTATGTTTCCCTAAAAAATAAATGATTGAAAATTGTTTAACTATTATACAGAACATATATTAATTCACATTCTATTGTTAGCTGAAGGCATAAATGCATGGGATGTTGATGTTCTGAAACAATTATAAAACTAAATTATTAATTACTGAGGATGATAATCCATTTATCAAACCTGTCTTAATATGAATTTATGAAGGTGCAGAAGAAAAGCAATAAACACAATCACTTATTTTTCATACAGTTGATGTCTGAGAGAATCAAGGATTCGACACAAAACAATTATCAGAATTCACTAGATTCACTGACTAAAAGCAGATAGTATTATTACAATTTTATTTTTCAAAGTTTGTTACAAAAACATTAACATTGGGCAGCAAAATGAAAGAGGCCATCCCTGCTGATATGTAACAGTCCATCCAAGGTCTAAAAGACACATAAATAAACACACATGCAACACGAACAAACAAGCAAGAGTACTTCATATTTTAGTATAAAAAGGAGAAAGTGACTAGGCCTACTTAAAACTGATTCCATACACAGCAAAGCGATGAGACTTCTTACCTGTTATTCCCACAATAAATCTGTCCTCAGTGAGTCATTAGAGAGCTGAAACATGATTTCCTCTTGTACAATACAATGTAAATCCTTGTGTATGAATGAAACTTCAAATAAAAATGTAAATATGGTTGGTTGTTTTGTCATGGCTTATGAGGACTTAGCTTGATCTTGAAAGAGGCAACATTTTCTTCACTGCAAATTTGTGAAGATGGAAAAGAGCAGAAACCCTTAATACATGTATTAATTACAACTTGATTTTGTATTTCATTTTTGGGAGTTTGTGGGTCATCTTTCCTCACAGTTTGTGCATATACACTCAACAGCCTCCTCAAGTCTATGTGATCCTCTCGGTGCTCCAATGCACTAATCCACCCCAGATGCTCAATGTGAGATAACCATGAAGGCTGTCTTCTCTCGCCATCCACTGAAAACACAATTATTCACATTAGAGTCCTCCCAAAATGAAAAAGAAAAACAAAAAACTCCTCAGTCTTTAAATTGTCTGTTTGTTTGCAAGTTCTTAAAGAAGTGGTCCGGTTCTGGGTGAGGCTGTCCGGGCTCCCAGTCTTTAGCTGAGATCGAGGAGTTACGGTGAAGTGAGGAATCTCGGCTGAGACTGCTGTCTAAAAGTAGGTCAGGATGAGGTGGCGGAGGCAGGATCCCTGGGTCAGGATCGCTGGTAGAGGAACAGAGGGAGTCTGTTTTCATGGGACGATAATCACGCACACATTCCTGCCTGGGCAGTGTCCGACTAGTCTCATGGACCTCGGTGCTGCCATTGGAGGTGCTTCTCCAGTCCCAGGTGTTCCCGTTGCCTGAAGATAGACGGACCACTGGATGATGAGGAGCGTGAGCGTCTACCGTGACAATGCTGCTTCTGTCTTGCTCTGATGGGATGCGGTAGTACGGAGACTCTGAGCCAGTGCTGGAGGTAGCACAGGACGAGGCAGTTTCAGAGGACTTTGGTGTGGTGATGGTAACTGGACCGTGTTGCTTAGACATGGCAATAACCTGCATAACCCGTGGCTGGTTGGGCAGCCGTGGAGGTTCTGGCGTGGCAGCTGGTACCGGACCTCCTTTTTCTGTCATGGACAGCCATTTAGCCCTTGTGGTGGCGCTTTTAGGTGACACTGGTGGTGGTCTGGTGGCTTCCTCTGGAATATGAACCAACTGTGGGGCACCGGGCCTTTGAGGCATCATCACCCTGGCACCACCTGCTGCTGTCGTTGCTCCCCTGTTGGCTTGCACAGTAGGATAAAGGGAAGACGGCATGCCCAGCTCCTCTGAAGCTTCCTCCTCGACTCCACCAACTCCCTCCGCAGTTTCTCCATCCTCCTCCTCCTCCTCGTCCCTAAGGCTGAGACTGCGCATCTCCATTGATTTCTGCTTCCATTCGGACACCAGCTGTTTAGAACGTTGAGAATCCATCGGTACATGGAAGGTCATGTGACGCTGAGCAGGCTCCTCCATAGCGTTGGTATTAGCACGGGGAAGTGTGTTACTGAAGGTCACCATCGTCTCCTTCCCCATCGGGCTGCGAGGAGCCAAGAGCTCAACATCTGCACTAGCTCTCTTCAGGCTGCCCATTGAGGCTTTCTCTCGACGCACTTTACGGTTCAGGCCAGCAACATGAGGCGGGGCCGAGAGCTCATCGTTGCTCTCAGAAGCATGGGCCTTTTGGTACACAGAGTCATGGCCACGCTGTGTCAGTTCTCTTAGAGGATCTTTTTGTGGAGGATGTGGTTGCTTCAATGGCCTAGGGGAAGCTTCTTCATTGGACTTAAAGTTCCCCACCGCATATAGTGCCTGGAATGTGAGAAACACTTGTTATTGTAAGGTTAATGAGAGTCCACCAATTAATCTGACATTTTTACAACATGAAGACAAATGAATTAGATTGCGCTTACACCAAAGGTGTTTGGACACCTAAACACTTCATTTGTACGTGCTTATTAAACATTTCATTTCAAAACATTGGGCATGGGCATTATTAGGGAGTTGGTCTTTGCTGCTATTACAGCTTTTATTATGGGAAGGTTTCCAATAAAAATTAAATTATTGTTTATTGCAGGGGTAGCCAACCCAGCTGCTGGAGGGCTACCTTCCTGTAGAGTTTAGCTCCAACCCTAATCAAACACACCTGAACCAACTAATCAGGGTGTTCAGGATTACTTAAAAATAAGAAGGTGTGTTAAAGCAGGGTTGACAAAGGTTTGTTGCCGAAACATCTGAAAAAATAAAACGCTGAAGTGAGCGTGGCTATATATATAGCTGTGTAGGTAAATTTGCAGACAGCTTTTTACAGGAAGAAGAGAGTCAGTGTTGTCCCACTCAATGTTAATGACTTCAAACAGTTGACGAGTAGTTGAAAAATGTCTCCCGGACCAAATATAGTGAAAATTTGTTCAAATCTGAATAGGGTTCAAATTTGGACTCCGACCAGGCCAAAACATAAGCCTAATGGACTTGTTCTCAAGCCACGTCTTGGTTGTCTTTGTAATTTAGGCAGGAAAAATAACATCTGATCATTCTTCTTTGGATAACAACTTTTCAATTGTGGAAAGCAATATTCTGCAATATTCTCCTGTACTTCAAAGCATTAAATTATTTTTTACAGTGAAGCTCACCAGTACCAGCAGTTAAAAAGGCTCCCCACACAATAACACCTCTTCCTCTATACTTCACTGTGGTAGAGATGCATTTATTATTATATTTCTCAGCAGATTTTTTGAAGACATTGCTCTGGAACATCACCATGCAACTCGTGCTTCATTGTGATTCATCACTCCACACACAACTTCCCATATTCTTCCAAAAACTTAATTCTGTCTTTGATGTTTTTCTGAGACAGCATTAGCTTTTTAAGTAGTGCATTTGCTTAAATTTAGCTAATTTCCTGAACAATAACTTGTGGTTAAGACAATTAAAAGCTTAGTGTTTAGCCATTTTGGGCCCATTTTGTGTGTGTGTGTATATATATTATGTTTTTTAGTTTGTTTGCACCCCATTCTATTATAAATGTTTGTGTAAGGAGATTGTATGGCTGTATTATGATTTTATGCACTTGCTTGTAGCTGAAATAGCCAAACCCATTAGTTAGAAGTCTACATACTTTTGGTCATGAGTGTAAAAACAAAACACTTACTGTTCATCAGTTATACAGAGCTTTCTTTTACCTATTTTCTATTTTAATGTAAATGATACTTTCAGAAATTGTTTCAACCCACTTGACTGGTTATGGAGCTTATAGCACAAAAGCATATCAGAGGAAAGAGACGAAGCAAAGAGATGACATGAAGAGAGTGAAAAGGAGCTGTGAAATTGTCCCTGATGAATCCTGGAGGATTTCTCTTCCTCTAATAGAATAGAAATCCTAAATATAGAGCTTGCAGTTGACAGATTAGAAAAGAGTGAAAGAAGGAAGATAAATAAGTCTTGATATCCTATCCCAAAATTGAAGCTGTCAAAGCAAAAAAATTTTCAGAGAAGCGAACTACAAAACCATTAAAGACTCACAAGATAAACAGCGATGCCAGCTCCAATCACAAAGCCCACGTAGACGTCAATCGGGTGGCTTCGATACTGGGTGATTTGGGTCAGACTTGCCAGGGCTGCTGCTATGGCAAATGCAAACACCAACACAGGCTTCAATAGCTTGGTGCTGTCTGAGATAGTGGCATTGAAGTACATCTGAGTAGAGAAACATGAGTGTCACAACAACATGACAACTGCTCTAGTAAAACCCTAAAAATATGAAATGACCTCTAACAGCAGTCTCAAATTAAACATTTTTTAAACTTAAAGTTTGTTTTTTTCGCTGTTCTTCTAAGTTAACGCTACATTGTAAACCTAAAGTAAATGCTATATGATATTTGTAATATAATTTAGAGCTAATTCAATTATAAGTAATTAAAGCTGCAGTCCGTAAATTTTGCCTCTTTGTCGCCATCTCTGTTTGAAACCTGCAATTGCAAAAATTATTTGTGGAATTATCATCTTTACGTGGGTTGTACATCGGCGCGGCTCCTCAGCGCGGATGAATCTAATGTTTGCTGTCAGTCACCACATCGGTATGGATACTGTACTTCAGAATCACAGATTCTACATCTTGGAAGTATGACCAAAATAAGAATTTTCACCGTAAAATATCATCCGAACAAGTAAGTAACATATGTGCCACTTTTGTTCTGACCAACTGAGAAAAAAAGCATTATTGATCCACCGACTGTAGCATCCTCCACATGGCATATAGCCTACTAGCTGGGACTCCTTCTTTATGTTTACAGACGTGACGTAATCACAAAGACGAACGGCTACATGCTTGACTTTCACACGGAAACCCACCAGTACCAATTGAATTAGAAAACATTATTACAAGCTTACCATTGTGAATCGGGCTAAGATAAGGAGATAGTTTTGAACATTGGCTATGTACTTGCTCAAAAATTGATTTCGGATAATGTTTAACCAAAAAAAGTAATGGACAGCAGCTTTAAGTAAAAATAGTTATATTTTAATCGCAGATCTTACGAGTTAAATCTACTTGCAGCTACTTAATTTTACTTAAATGGTTAAGTTTGCAATTTGAGAAGACACTTGTACTTTCATGGGGAAAGACATGCAATTCCCTGTCCACTTTACTTGAGTCAAAAGCCTCAGTTTTATTTATTTATTTTTACAACAACCAATTTGCATGCTTTTAAAGTATGGTCAGCCAATTAGATTCTACAGGATAACACTAATTTCCAATTAGAATTAACTAAAATACTCCAAATGTAGTTACAGCAGCTTGAATGTCTCTCTTCATTGTCCAGAGAGAATAACTTCATTAACAGTTGGAATCCCACATTGAGTTCAATGAGGCATAGCTAACAAAAGAAGACTAATGAGCATCTCAAGCTCTACAGCTGGGAGACACCAAGCTGAATGTGGCCTATATACTCTTACACTCTATCAGCAGAGGTCACTCAGCAATTGACACGGTTCTACGCTGCTTAATGCTGATGCGGGATCTTTCTAATAACAGTGCTATCTCAACAATCACAGTGACAGGGTTTTCCAAATTACAAGTATTTTGCATCAGGTCATTTTAAATCAAAGTTCCCTGAGAGAAATGAAGAGAAATGCTTACAGAGATGTAGACGGCTGCAAACCCAGACAGAGTGGCGTGTTGGGAGGGGAAAGTTTTCCTGATAACACAGAGACAGAAAAAAGGGGAAAAATTACAGCGACTTCAGTAACACATCACATGAATAATCTCAGAGCGCAGCCAAGAGTTTTAGCATGTGGGGAAGAAATGTAAATGAGCCAAGGAAGAGATGCAGGAGGAATGTACCACACTTCAGTGAGCAAAACACAATGTCATTTCTGTTCCATAGCTTCCATGTGCCGCCTGACAAGGATTTGGGGACAAATCCATTTGTAATCCTTGTCGGTGCAATGGGATAGAAACTGAAAACTTGAAATAAACAAAGAATATCTATTTTTCATCCTGTTTAGTCCACGCATTGGATACGGAACACTAGGGGGACGAATTGTGCATGTGAATTTCATTTGCAATGTTTTTTTGTAGCAGTTATGTGCAAATACAATATGCAAATCAGGTAACCGCCCAAAATGCAGCAACCAAATGAATTTACCCAGTCATTTGTGAGAAAGCATGGTGTTGTTTATGTGTATTCACCTTGCTGACAGGATGGCATACTGGTCCCGGCCTGAGCAGATGTCCTGGGTTATGTAGGGGTTTTTATCGCAGGCCACGCCTGGCAGTGTGTAGTTGGGTTTGCACACAGTTAGGAAGAAGGGAGCATGATAGCCAGTGGCCAGCTGGATAACGTCAGTCACCAATGCAGTAGCGCACAGCCCAAACACATGAACACCTGTGAGGGGACGGGAAACTGTCAGCGTGGAACCGTGTGAACAGAGCCAGGCTTGTTTTTGTTTGTCTGTGTGAATCTTACATGGCCAACGCTCGACCATATGCTTCTTCCAAAATAGACAAACCTGTAAAAATGTCTGAATGCTGTAGAGTGTATGAATAATGAATGTCAGAAGTCAGAGGAAGTCCAAGTATTAAAACTAAGAATAAGAGATCTAGTGGACCGTCAAAAAAATCCTCAAGTTCTCCTTTAAAGCTGTTTGTTGTACCATTCAAAAGTGTATTATTTGTATTTTAACTGTAATCTTCTTATTCCAAATGTTGATTATACTCGAGAAATTGTGAATGTGTGCATTTTTTTTAAAAACTAAATATTGTTTGCAAATCATTTAAATTGATTACCCTACTTCATAGCTACAATAGGCCTGGAACTTTACCCCTCTTATTTCTTTTTCTTCCCTTAAATCCCTTTTAATCCTTTAATAATTTAATTAATTTAAATAAAAAAAATAATAAAAAAAAGCAGATCTTGCTCCTCATTTACTAGGAAAATAAAATACTATGGTAGTCAATTGGGGGACTAGATCTGCTTGGTTACAAACATTCTTTCAAATATCTTCCTTTGTGTACAGTAAATACATTTATATAGGTTTGGAACAACTTGAGGATGAGTAAATGATAACAGAATTTTCATTTTTGCGCAAACTATCCCTTTAAAGGCACAATATGTAAAATTTTTAATTAAAATATTCAAAAATCACAAGAACAATGTTATACATTTTGTTGACTTGAGTACTTACTTTACCCCAAATGTTTCCAAGAACATTTAAATCCAGAGAAATAAGCAATTTTAACCAGGACACAGTCCGTGCGTCGGCTATCAATGACATCATACCCGCGTTACCCTTGATTTCCATGGAAACACCTAAGACGCTTTAATATATTATGTGTTTTATTAGACAGGTGAGCTACTGTTTGGATAGATACATTCATCGACAGAAAACTAATCATTGTTATATGGCTCAACACAGTAAAGGCCTTTGCACACTGAGTCCGAAATTTTCACATGCGTTTTTTCGCATTCGTGATCCTAAAAATTCGTCACGCACAGAGACCTTGCACACTGAGTCCGATGTGTATTAATGAATCCGTTGCGAAAAAAAAAAAATCACAAAACAATACAAAATGAAGTCTTCAAGCAGTGAGCATGATTTAGTTGTCCTCTCTCTTCTTAAAAAGAGAAAAAGAAAGAGGAAATATTGTTTCCATCCAATCCCGAGATTGCATAGAGAGAAAAGAGTTCACCTCATCAAGGAGCTGCGTGATTATCACAACCGTTTCAAAGTTTACTTCAGGATGTCAGTGGCTCAGTTTGATGCTTTACTACTGGCACAATCTGACTTTATATTCTTTCTCTTTGTATTCCGCACGTTGTTTGTCATACAGTGCTACTGCTTTGTGCTGTAGACAACGTGGATCAACTTGTCAGATGGAATTCTGGATTTTGGCGTTCGCGTATGGTGGCTCTGAATTGTCAAAACGTCTCTCAAAATGTGTGCCACGGATGCGAAAAATGCAGAAAATCGAACCTGATCCAAATTTTTTTTATGACGGACGAAAGTTTCGGAGGCAGTGTGCAAACGTGAGGTCGAATTTATTTTTTAACGTGAGAAAATTTTGCATGCGAATTTCGGACTCAGTGTGCAAAGGCCTTAAATCTTATTGTTTAAATCTTCTTTTCTTGATTTGCCGCGAGCACCATGTTTTACCATGCCTAATATCGATCTAGCTTACTGCAGTGTGCAACAAGTGTCTCATAGTAGCCGCCGAGCGAACGCACAGAGTAGCATTATAACAACTTACAACATACAACAACAGCGGTGCGTTATCCCACATACGCTTGACCGGAAGAAGTGGAAGCACTCATCTGCGGATATAATAAAAGTTCCGCTGCTCTCGAGATGTGTGTCGTGCTCATCTCTCATTTAGCAATCGCTCTAGTGGCCTCGTTTCTGCTCGCACAGCACTCACCCTGGCTCTGCTTCATACTACAGTAATGGTAATAATCTCATCCATGAACATGATTTCTGCCCGAGTCCCGTCCTGATTCTTTTCCACCAGCTGTGAGGTGAAGACGACATCTCCCAAGAATCTGCGCTCAATCTCGATGTTATCAAGCTGCGCCTTTAATTTGAATAAGCGACCTCTAGCGGTGAAAATCTATATAGTGTGCCTTTAAATCTATGCATGTCCGGTTTATTGGCCATTGAATCATTGTTCTCCCTACAGTAAAACATAACCATTGCATTTGTTTCATATTTATACATTTATATTAACATTTTTCATAATTAAACATTGATTAATTGTAGTTTCCCATTTAAATACTGAGGTATCTCTTAACATACCCACAAAGCGCACTGTTCTGCGTAAGAAAGAGTTGAAGTTGCAGCCTCCTGCATTGATACTCCCTTCTGAACCAGAGCGAATCTTCAGTTTGGACTGCATGCAGTACATCAAGGCTTCACCCAGCATGATCTAAGCCAAAAATGCACAGAAGAATGAGAGCTGCCTGAAGCAACATTAGAAATCCAATCTGTCAAGTGTTTAATTATGCTTAACACAAGATGCTAAAACTCAGTCCTTGACCATGCAATTCACTGGCCATGCTGTTACTGTTCACATTGCATCAATGAATAGAGTAAAAGTATTTTGTGTCATTTTCACAGTAGCTACACTGAGATAAATAGGTTAGGCCGTTTATGAATAGAGTATGAACACTCACAGACGCTGCAGGGCCAGCAAAGGCCAGGCTGAGCAGCATGAGCAGAGGGATGAGCTCGTCTCCTGTTTCCACATAGGGCATGCTCAGTGTGCGGTCATGGCAACGGAACCCAACTTTGGCTGGCTGTAATACGTCTGTCAGCTCCAAGAAGTAAAGAGAAATCATGGAGGATGCCACTATTGGCAGCTGAGAAAGAGACAGAAAGAATAGGTGGGTTATGAGAAAGGTGGCACAGGAGAGGATTATGGTGGAAGGAATCAGTCAACATTTACTGCATGGACACCTTTAGGAATTATTTATGCCAACAGTATTAGGCATACAGTAAACATTTGAACACTTAAGTCAATGTATGAATTATTTGAAAAAAAAAAAAAAAAAACGTGTAAACATTTTTCATATTGTAAAACAACACACTTTTCAAACTTAAGACCAAAAGTATTTGAACACTTTTGGACTCACAATATCTTAAAGGCCCACTGAAGAGCATTGGAACGCGCAGCATTATTCAATGTGTTGATGTAATTTCAACTAAAACAGGGCAATATCGAACAGCCCCGCCCCTTTTTAAAATAGCCAATAGCGTTTCGTTTATGTTACAGCTCGCCAGAGCCGTTAGACTCTGTAAAACCTCTGTTTCCTTCTAATCTCTAACCGTTTCTCCTCATAATGTCCTTTATATCGCTTATATACAGCATTCTGTGCAGAATTCAAATGGGTCCTATACCTTTTGTGGTCTGTGCCGACTCGCGCATATGATCCGCTCTGTGCTCTCATGTCTCAGGACCGGAGCAGACTGCTCGCGTTGCGGCGGTTCATGTGACACTAACGCGAAAACGGACTTCATTCGCGTCAAAGGAAAGCATATTTACACTGTCTGAATCGTTCCCTATTCTCTATATAGTGCACTATGTGCCATTCACCATGTAGAAACTAGTAAATGTGTGAGCAAATGACCGATTTCAGCCGAGGCTTCAGCATCTGTAAGAGTGTAGGAGGAGGCGGGACTTCAGATTCTAGAGAGCATTTGATTGGACCGAAGATTTGACGAGAAACTGAAGTGCGATGTGATGTCATGAAAATCCGTGATCCACTTAAGCGGAAGTGAGAGACTGTAAATTCTGAATGCTTATATCTCCTAAATGCGAATTTTGTCTTTGTTTTGGCACACACCAGCTTATTCATAACCTTAAGGCTAACATATTCATACTTAAATTTTGATTTCAGGGGGACTTTAAGTTTGTTTATCATCATTTTCTTGTGTTTCCTTTCTGTTTACATCAATATTATCTCATTGAAAAGGAATTAAGCTGTTTAAACCCAAATAATCCTTTCTGAAATCCTGTTAAAATCTCTTAACCCTGGTTAAAGATGTACTTGACATCGCCTTCATTTAACATGATAAGAAGCTGAGTTTTACAGTATCCAGCTTCACTATATGTAAAATAAATAAATATCACATTTGTAAGTCATTCCATGTAATTTATTACACAGCTAAGATGTACATTTCATTTTACAAGCTCATACGTTTCACCACATCATTATATTGTAACTCAAAATGACATGTAAATGGCATTCTATGCAGATGACTCCCTCACAAGTGGTGCGTGGCAGTGGTGCGTAACATGTCATGCAATTTTTTTAGGCAGTTTAAGGGCAGGATGAAGAATGCTTTCAGAGGTTGTTAAAGCTTTACCACAACAACTAAAATACAGTGAGAGCATACCTCCACAAAATAGAAACATGGCAGCAATGTCATGCTGTCTTTGGGAGGCTTCTTCTTGGGCTTGTCTTTTGGAGACATCATTTTGGGGTTTGGCCGAGTAAAATCTGAAAGTGAATACAGTCAGGACAGAATAAGATCACACACATGATATTTAGATACACATTGTTGAAAGATAAATAAGTCTGTACCTATGCTTGTGGCATTAAATAGCCTGCAACTTTTATTTGGCTCAACCTAAAATAGTCTTGGAATAGTGTTCAAATCAGTGGTAAATGGATCACTGGGAATGTCTTTTTGCTCACCAGCCACTGAGGCTAGTGGTTTTCCAAAGTTACTAGCCACTCAGCATTTTCACTGGCCACAATTTCGACATCGAAACCATAGGGAAAAACTGCCATATAGATATTTTTAATATTATCTCATAATTTGTCAGCAGGTTTATTAGGCTGCTGTCACTTTAAGACCTGACACATGGATCCATTATACTGTTACACATGCGTTTTCTTTCTCAACTGTTTGTTCACTTAAAACATAACTGACTGTGTAAAGACTGGCATTTTGACATTATTTTGTGTGTATTTGACTGTTTAAGTACAATAAGCAGAGAAAAAGAACTCAATTTAGTACTGAGAGGCAGCTTTATGTGTGCGCACTTTGGGTGTGTGCACAAAATCTGCAGGAATAAGTAAAATTTTGCGCAATACACGCAATCCCACGCTTAAATTCAAGCCCTGTGACACCAACAATATTCATCTGCAAGATGCGCAGAGAGCAAGAGCAAGAAAACACAGCTGGCATTGTGTATCTATTCTGCGGAAAATGAGTACTGGAAGCGTTTCAGATATTTTAGTATTTATATGTATCGAAAAATCAATATTTTTGACAACACTACATTGCACTTAGTTTATTATTTCAGAAGCCTTTTTAAAAGACTACAATTGAAAAATGTATATATTATAAATAATATTCAACCTGCCAAAGTGGCTAGTAGGAGTGACTGCGTTACACGCCACTGCTCAAATCCACCCGCATTTGACGGGTGTTAATGTCAAGCCCTGTATATATATATATTTTTTTTTAAATGGCCTTAAAAGAAAATAAATAGAAGAAAAACTAAAAGATTTTTTGTGTGATTTTTTTTCAAAGGTGATGATAATTATGAAGCAAACCATGCCGGCTCATCAACCATATCCTCATGCATGTAATAAAATCCACTGGTCTTTGCGGCTAAAAATAAAAAGACTGCATAGCCAGTCAATATCAGGATTTAATACTACTGCCTACAATCAGATTAATACAGTTATGTGAATATTTGCACTGTAAATGGTCAGTTCTGCATATGCCCACACAACTGATTAGTGACTTAGTTAGGCTTCCCTTATTGGAGTTGCCTTGTGGAATTCACTATTGACATAGCCTGCAATAGCCTGAAAAGCCACATCTCTCTCCAGGCGGACAGCTAATGAAAGTTGGGTGACACATGGTGGCCATATCAGCTTCCACGCCTCACACTGCACAAACAAAGAAGGCTCTTTTCAAGGGAGAGGGGACTATTTATCCTGCACAACTTTGTTTGTCTCTGAAGAGAGAGGGGGATAAGGAGAAGGCCGAGAATGAACAGACTCAAGTCTGTGCTGTCAAGGAGTCTATTGGCTGGCAAATAAAAAGAGCTTAGCAATAAAGCAGCAATCAAATCAGTCTGTGAGCCTCTTCAGCAATATGTCTGAGCCGGTGGGAAGATGGTACTGAATAAATATGTTCTAAGTGTAGAGAAAGTGAGAGATTATTCAACTCATTTTAGTGATTCCTTACTCAACAGTGGAAAAAGATATTTGAAAAGAACCTGAAAGACAGTCTGCAGAGCCCATGCCCAAGATCTAAGATAACCTTAAATATATGAAGTGAAAGAAGGGACTTCAGTTACAGTAGTGGGTCATGTATAATGTTAGCAAAATCATGCGAACAGAAGTGAACAGAGGAAGTAGCCATAGAAACAGTATGTCACCTAGGATGATAACTATAACGATAACAAATAACAACATTTTAATAATCTTTCTAGTTGACAATAGTTGAGTCCACACCACAACTAACGATAAGGACACAGAGGAACTATATCGTTGGAATCACTTTCGGAGTGACTTTTTGCAGCTGATGAAGAATAAAAAAATATTGACAGCCAATCAGAATTCATCGAGCATTTAAAGCAGAATGTAATTAAAAAAGTTTATATTTTGTAACACGTTTCTGTATCTATGTAAAATGCAAACAATAAACTCAATATAAGTAGTTCAATAACAAAATAATAAAATTATCCACATTTTATGGACTTAATGTTGCATGTTGTTATGGTAAAAAAAAAGTATTATTTTACCATGCTAATGATAAAAATGTTGTATTCCCAAGATGAAACTAGTTAAAGGGTTTCATACTTCGTGAAATTATTGAATTTGATTTTTTTTCAAAATGAGATTCTAGCACACTCATTTATGTTTTAGTTTTTCGTTTTCTTTTATCTTACTTTTTGGTTACTAAAACGTTTACAAAAGGTGATTAAATGTCCACTTATTATTAAAAATAATACATAGTATCCCCCCCCCCCCCATTTTTTTGTTTTGTTTTGTTTTGTTTTGACCCCTGTGTGTGTGTGTGTGTGTGTGTGTGTGTGTGTGTGTGTGTGTGTCTGTGTGTGTGTGTGTGTGTAATGGGGGGTCAAGCTTCACACCCGCCCCCCCACAATTCCCACCCTTGAATCACTGATCTACTGTACCAGCTGCGCTGTCCACTACAAGGTACTGAAACTGAGCAATGCTCCCTCTGACACATGGCTACAGCAGAGATGTAACATTTAAGGAAGATGAAGAGGGTCATCTGTGCATCATACGCGATTTCACGGGACAATCTTCTATTTGTCTTTTAGCACATAATAGCCTACAGCGTATCTTATGTGAAAGCCCCCTTTAAGATAAATGATACATTTTCGTTGATTTTTTATTTTTTTATTTATTTTTATTTTTTGTGCAGATTTGGCATTTCAAAATGTCCTCGTGGTCAGTTACCATCTCACAGACACCTCTCTCCTCTCCTGAAATGGTGTCATGAATTATTCTGGATGTCGTTCAGAAACACCCAGCGTAATGCTAAGGAACTTTTTTATATTTAATGTGTATTTCAGAAAAAGCAATATACAAAAACCCACCCCGAAATCTTGATACTACATGTCAGCTTTCACCATGCCTGCTTTTAAGGGCTCCCGGGAACAGGCTCGGTCACCATCCGACAGACACTGCATCTCACCTCTTTCTCGTTGATGTTGGAAATTCATCGACTCCCTCCGACCCCTTCGCCGTCGCTTCGTTCGTCTGTGGTGCTCCAGCTTTCCTCAGTGCGACTTAATCCATTTCACGCTTGTACAATATATCTTTGTGTTCACTTCCCCCCGTCTGCTGAAGGTAAGTGATCGGATAAAAGTATGAATGGGGCTGGACACTCCACTTATATTTCCTCAAGGTAGCAAAGTCCCAGAAGTATATATGAGTAATTTCTTCGGAATTGGGCCACTTTCTCATGGAGATCTCAAATACAGTCTTCTCGGATGAGCGGATAGTAATCGAAACAGGAATGCAGTGACTGTGTAGGGCACCGTGAACACAAAAGGCTACTAGGAAGGGGGTTTCTTGAGGGAGGGGACAGAAATGAGGGAGGAGACGGTCCACTTTTTAACACAAACACACGGAGAGCATCTTAACCCCCGCTTATTTCCAGTCATCAAACCGTAATGTGCAAGAAAAGAGATGTAAAGACGCGACAGATTATACGGGAGTTCCGTTCACGGCCGCAAGGGTTAAGTCGCTCCTCTCTTTGTGCATGTTCATCGACTGCTCCATCATGCTGGACGTTATCTGTAGGCTACTTTTGAGATATTCTGAGCAAATGTATTATATGTGGACCCAATTATGAAGCTTAGGGTCTTTGTTTATTTTTAATGGGGTGGGGCTGTATTTGGACCATGCGCTCCTTTGTGTCTAGGTATGTTTCCCGTCAGAAGCGGACAGCAGCACATGGCGCAGCACGCCTCCAGTGAGAACATGTCAGCGCGTCATCGCAGGTTCACGCTCGCTCCTCGCTGCTCTTCGCTCGAGTGAATCTCGCATTTTCCTTGAATCATAGGGCGACCATGAGTGTTTCTGGTCTTGGGTTATTTTTTGTTCTCTGCAGCAGCAACATTTCACAATTCCAGACCCACTGTTTGTCTTTATTAGAAAGATAGAACATATAAATGACATAACATAGTCTAGCCTACTCATATCTCCATCTTATAAAAATAGCAAAATGTAAGAAATATATATGGTCAGGTCAAAGTGTCTGAAGAATTTTTGGTTCCAAATTTTTATCAATTTTACTGGTAGTCCACTGTATGAAGAATTGTTGGGTATAATATGTCAGAGTTTATTTTGCTATCCTCACTTACATAAATGAACTATAGTGTCCTGCACCCACTAGTAAAATATATAAAAAATGCCTGAATAATTTTTGGTTTGACTGTATGTGTGTGTGTGTGTGTGTGTATATATATATATATATATATATATATATATATATATATATATATATATATATATAAATAATGTATGTAAAAATACAAATAGAAAGTGTTTTACTTTTTGCTTCAGATGGAGCTTTCAGGTGTTTAGTAATAAATGCCATTAAATTTGGTTTGTTGTTGTGTAGTGAATAAAATATGAATCAATGACAAATAAGGATGTTTGAGATGATAAACAGAAGAACTGTTTCAAAAATCTAATTCAAAATAATAAATAATTTGTTAGTTTCATACATTTCTGAAAAGAAAAATGATTTGACTCTAGTCTTGATCATTATTTTCAAAAACGTTTTCATATATGTTCAAGGTTAACAATACTGTTACAAATAATTTAAATTGATTCATGAATATCAAGGAATTTGCTTAGAGTTACTCGATTTGACCTGAACGAAGCATAGCTTTCGTAAAATTGTCAAAATATGTTTGTTTTTTTATGTAATGACAGTACAGGGTCTAAAGGGGTCCTCTCTTTAGACAAAACATTAAAATTCAAATACTAATAATATTTTAGTCGTTGTAAAGAAATAACAATAACAGTAACTTTTATGGGGGAAAAATATTAAAAATTTTTAGGCTAACAATGTTACTTTTTCCTTATTACAATCTCTGGGCAGTTACACCTCATTTATCGAAATTGAAAATAATTTTTTGTATGAATTGCATTTGTAATGTATTTTTGAATAACTTAAATCCAGTTATTTGAAAAGGAACAGGACACTAAATATAAACCTCTCTTGCAAAATCTCAGCACACATTGCTTCAAATGTGCCATACCAGAGAACTGAAGCGAGGGGCAAAAAAAAAAAAGGAAAACAGCTCCTCCCCCTATTCCCCCCCTCTCCCACACCAGAAGAATAGGGGGTCTCCTCTCAGCAATGCGCTTACCGTTAGTTTCCCAGGAGACTGTATGAGGCCTCTTGGGCAGTCCTCCTATACCTCAGGATTGGGCCCAGCTGCAGGGAGTTAATAAAATAATCAGTCAGCCATTCAGCCTCACTCCTCACGTCCTCTCTGACCAATTAGTCGCACACCCTATGTGGCTCGACTGCCTTCACAACATGTTTCATGCTCTCATCAATTTCATACACACTCATTACGGACTCAAAATGGAGAATGAGGTACTACTAGACCTTGTATCTTCTCCAAGTCACAGTATTCAAGTGCTTCTCTCTTGAAAAGATCTCTGTGTATTAATCTCAACTGAATGATTTTGGGATCAGTTTGTATTATGGCAACTGACCTAATTATTGTGTTCAGATATGCTGCTCTGGTCCTTGCAGGTCCGTAATCATTTTATGGACTCGCACTGCATGATTGTATTATGATTGATTTTTGCTCAGCTCTCACTTCAAAACACGTCTCATATGGCCACGTGTAAAAGAAATACTGCTGTTTAAATGTGTGGTGAGGGACCGGCTCATATGTCAAGGTATATGTCCACTGACATTCCCATTTCTTTCCATGCGTTTACGGCTCCCTGGCTGTGCAGTGTAAAAATGATTTTGCCAGGTAATACAGTGTGCCTTTTTCTTCTGAATCTTTATTTCTGTGATTGGTATGGGAAAAACTAAAAACGAGAAAGAAGTAGTGTTTCATTCGCAAGCTCCTATTTTGACAAAACCTAATCAGTTTTTGTCACAGTACTGCAAAACAGCACTGAAGACCCCTTGTGGCATAAGCTTGCCATCACAGCTGCTAGTTTCACACGGAATCCTTTTGGCACCTTAGATTTCTTTCTTTTGAAAAATGTAGAATAGATGCAATTACATTTAAATTGTTTTCTGGAGGCAGCAATTCAGTCAATGTGATTGAGAAACCAAAACAAACATTCCATTATTATACATTGCTTCTAAGAGCAGAGGAGATAAGTTAACTGAAAACCAAATGCAATGTGCTGCATCCATTATCATAATTGCAACATTATAATAATTTAATTTTTTTTTTTTTTCCCAGAGATGCTCTGTTATTTTCAAAGTCAAAATAAACAGACAAAGTCAAACAAATGTTTTTTAAATAAATAATGTCAGCATGCAACATTATTTTGGAATCTTAAAAATCAGTCAAAGAGCCTATAGTGAAGGGAACTAAGAAGGAAATAGTAAACAGGAAAACAAGAGACACAATTATGTGGCGCTAAATTGTATGTCATTGTGTGAATGTTAAACTTTTGAATTAAGAATGCTACTGTAATTTATGTATCTACAATGAACTTTTTATCACTTCAATGAATTAATCAAAAGCAAACCCCTTCAGACCCTGTGTCCATTGGAATGGACATCACATGGTTTTTGGTTTAAACCAATAAGATTTTATGTTTTTATAATATGAGCCTGGTCACTGATTGATCCCTGAACACATGATTTTTTTTAAAAGTTTGATGTCCATCGCAATGGACATTAGGTTTTAATAAAATTAATTATTAATATTTTTTTTAATCTGATTTTATGTTTTCAATGTTGTGACCATAAACTCATTCAGTTTTTCATTAGTTTTAGTGAAAAACAGAAACAGTGAATGTGAAATGAGTGCACACAGCAACACACACACACACACACACTGATGCCTTGATGTTCTATGCACACAATCATATATTTATCAAAACCAGCAAGTACACACAAACACACCCACAATAACACACACACATACTGTAACTCGCATCCACCCACTGCAGCCAACAAAAAGAATCAAACAAGATTTTTGAGATTTCATCATCTTACATTTTTCTACATTCTTATTGCCTTGCTCTTTGTTACAGTATGTTCTTCTCAAAATCTTCTATAGTTCACATACTGTTTAAATTCTAGTTCAAAAGTACTGTATGGTTAAAATATGATAACTTTTTTGATGATTCAGTCCTGGTATCAATTGTAGTGGTCATGAAAAAAAAATCTAATAAAAAAATGTGTTTGCACAATCTTGTTTTTTAGACTTATTAAAGAAGAGCAAATATCAAGTGGATATTTTTTTTTTTTTTTTCCCCAGTGGAAAAAAGGGGTTAAAGGGTTAGTTCACCCAAAAAAGTACTTTGTCATTAATTACTCACCCTCATGCAGTTCCATACCCCTAAAACCTTCGTTCATCTTCAGAACACAAATTAAGATGAAATCCAAGGTTTTTTTCCCCCATCCCCCCATAAAAAGCAGTGTAATTATGGTCATTCAAGGTCCAGAGAAATATAAAAGACATCATTAAAATAATCCATGTAACTGCAGTGGTTCAACCTTAATGTTATAAAGTGACGGGAATAGTCTTTGTGCGCAAAAACAAAACAAAAATAACGACTTTATTCAACAATTTCTTCTCTATCCTGTCAGACTCGTATGCAGTGAACGCAGTTCATTGCTTCTGTGTTTACGTCTGAACGCTGGCTCAGTATTGGCTGGCTCCTGCGTCAGCTTCACATGCATGTGTCGTGCTGCTCACATGTACAGGCGTCGACCAATACTGAGTCGGCGTTCTGACGTAGAACTTGAAAGCGCTGCAACGAAAACAGCATAGGAGAATGACAGGGGAGAGATGACATTTGTTGAATAAAATCGTTATTTTTGTTTTGTTTTTGTGCACAAAACTATTCTCGTCGCTTTATAACATTATGGTTGAACCACTGTAGTCACAAATATCTTAATTTGTCTTATGGATTTGGAACTTGAAGGTGAATACTTAATGAAAAAAATTTCATTTTTGGGTGAACTAACCCTTTAATGTCCTCTATAATAAGTCAAAAGCTCTTCTCTCTTCTTTTATGGTTAGTGAAGCAGCACAGAGAAGACGCTGTGAAATAGTAGTTTTTAAAAGTATTTTAATACTAAATGCAGCTGTTAGTCACCTTTATGTCTCTTTTGTGACGTTGAATCACTGGGCTAGCTGAGAATATGACAAGCTCTGTCTCCGCTAGGTTGAAAAAAAAAAAAAGATTATAGTCTAGATGAAGGGCAATTTTAGAGTTGCCAAATGGAAGTTCAGGATGAAAGTGACCCGTGTAATTTAAATACATGAGTATTTAAATTGATTTTTTTTCCTGTTTAGGTTTAGGTTTCAGACATGTTGTATAATTTAAACTGATATTTAAGCTCAGTCCTATAGGTTTATAACTAGATGTTTTCTTCTCTCTGACTCACTACAGAGATTGGCAAGTGATGAAAACAAAAACAGATACCACAGTAAAGATGATCAAAACCCAATGCTCATCTCTCTTCAGCTGGACTACACTCCCCACCAGGTTTGTAAATTCTTATACTTAAGAAGCTGAGTTAAAAAAAAATGAGATAAACGCATATATTTTAAATTCTATATTTAGATTCACAAGTTAAATAATTTAATAATCACACCCACTTTCATACAGTTGCACTTATAGCATCCGTTTTGAAGTGTCCAGGCAATGTTTTTATTAGTATTATTAAGGGCGGTAAAATGAGATTTGAGCTAGCAACTACAGTTATTAATAACAGACACAGATTTTTCTCCTGAAAGCATTCGGTGTCAGACTGTGTGAGGTTTGAATCATCGACATATGGCAGCTCTCGCTCAGGTCATGTTGTGTAAACTGTAGCAGCAGGGTGGCACTACAGCTAAGGGCTAAAGCATGATGCTCATGAGAATGACAAGCAATGACTACTGGTCTACAGCCAAAATGCTTCTGAAATAAATGTAGTCAAACTTTACTAAATCTGGGTCACCGAGAACGAATATGATGCTTAAAATTGTTGATCAGCTATAGTTTTCAAGATATGCTATTGGGTCCATATGACCCTTGACTAGTTGGAAATGGCTAAGGATAAGTGAATAATAAAGGAAAGGGATCTCAATTTAAACCAGAAATGACAAATACATCTTTGACTGGATCTATGAATAAATCTATGACTGGGTTTGGACAGAATCAGAATCAGAAAGAGCTTTATTGCCAAGTATTTTTGCACACACAAGGAATTTGTTTTGGGGACAAAAGAAGCTTCCTTTACACAGAAACAACAACAGTACACATATAGTAAAATAAAAAATAAAGATACATGTGAATAAGACACACATATCAATATATTTAAATAAACAAAGACAAATTTGTATATAAATAGATTAGAATAGAATCAACAGTCTGAAAAGAAATTGAAGGGGGATGGTGTGGTCATCGATGGGGGGGGGGGGGGGGGGGGGGTACCTTAAACATTTTTATTTATTGGTTTAATGAGTAGGCATTATTCATTAAATTATTTATATAATTGTAGTATTGGAGTGATCACCAGACTCTCTCTCTTACTCTCTCTCTCTTACTCTCTCTCACATACACACACACACACGCATACTATCTATCCCTTTATATAGTCTACCTAAAATGGTGCCTTTGGAGGGCACTTAAGTGTTTAATCATTATCAACATATATTTTTAATAAAAATAACTCTATAAATGAGTTCCAAATGACACATCCCAGATAGCAACTTTGTGCCAGCCCAAATCTGTCCCACATCTGCCATGCATGGTATGATGATCTGGGCCACGTGGCATGGAATGATGGCACTTGGGCGGACCACTTCAGTTTGCCAGATCTGAGCCACAAGCAGACCATAGCAATGCCACATGTCAACCAAAAGCAAAGAAAGAAACCAGAACTGGACCTTATTTGAGCAACAAAATCTTTATATATTATTTATAGAATCATCTTAGCATTAACAAGCCTGTTAACAAGCAGAATCACTGAATGAAAGAAGAGAACAGAAAACAAGAGACAAACAGAAACACAAGAGCTACAACTGACTTCAGCCACAGCCTTAGATGAAATCAACTGAAGATAAAAGAAGACTTTAAATCTCTCCAGATCTCAGCAGAGGAGGTTTAAACAGCTCCACAAACAGCATTACAGCTTCATATTACTAACCAGATTGACTTTATTTCTATCATTCATTAACAGAAGCTTAACGCTCATGTTTGTTTCATTTGAAGTCATCATAATGGTGATTGGTGTTTCCATTAGTTGGGCTCTTAACTCTTATATGTTTGTCTTCTCTGGCTGCTGTGACAGTGTGTTTGCAGCAGCAAAAAAGCTAAAACAACACAATTTTTAGCTATTGATGGTTTTATGATCATCATGAAATAGCCTGGATCTCTGATTTTATTTAAATAAAACATTTGTGTCTTGCCATTAATACGTTTAAATTACAATCCCTGTTTTACTACAACATTGTATGACCAGAAGTCATCTGTAGGCTAGATTAAAGCTAAACCTATGACTAGAAAACAACAATGACAATCACAGATATAAGCAATCAGCGTATGAATCTCAACAATGGTGACAACAAAATATTCAGACAATCAGATCAACTCTGGACCTCACAAAAAGCTACTAAAATACAGAACAAAAACCACAGCAAAAAATAAATGCAAATAGTTAGAATTAAAGAAAATAATAGGACAATTCAGCTGCATAATTTAATCATGCTGTGATGCATGCTGGGAGTTTTATACTATTGATCCCAGCATGCATTGCGGCATGACACTTTTGATTGTCACTTTGTTGAGATTCATGTGCTGATTCTTGATGTCTTTATCTGTCATCTTACAATAATTTTTGATCTCATGTTGCAGGAACAGAGGGTTTGTAATGTAAATATATTACACAACGAAAAAAAAAAAATTGTTTTCAGTCTAAATATCAAAAAAATCTTAAACCCAGATGCTTTTACTAGATAAGTAAAATGACAGAATATATTTTTTATTGTTTTCTGGAAAAAAAAAATCAAAATGAAGTACTTGTCTGGCATGCGTAATACAGCATTTTTAAACGTTTGCGCGAATCCACGTGAATGGGGATTTTTGATAATGTTGTCATCTGTACATAGAAAAATGTACTCTTCAGTTTTTAGTACATCGTTGTCGTGTAAACATACCTTTAGTGTTAGTTTTTCTCTTGCTGCTGAAACTGTTAGCTGTGGCAAAAATAGCAAGGGAAAAGGTGATGTTGACAACTTGATGATGAAGAGGAAATGTTTTTTTTTGATCAGGTAGATGTAATTCAGTTAATTTCAACTTAATAATAGTCTGTTATAGAATGCATTGTGGAATGAAGCATGTCACCGTTGTTGAGATGTATATTTCTACATAAGAGGGTCTATGGTTGGAAAACTAAAGTTTTACCTGCACACTCACTGAAACTAAGAAGGCTTTGAAACTCTGTCTACCTTCTGATAGATTGGGTAGTTGTGGGAAGAGGTGTTAGAGAGGCCAGGCAGAATAAGCTGTGCTATATAAAGGGACAACCATATTGTGAAGAAGTCCATACAAAGCATCATATACAAATACAATGCAGGGAGTTAGTTAGTTTCACATTACGATTGATGTAGTACTTTATTTAGTTGTTCTTGAAAGAAGTCTCATATGCTCAAAACTGACTGTCATTGAAATGTCTCAATGAAACAAAACTGACCATCTTTGAAATCTCACAAAAGAACAAAATAAACCATCATTGAAATCTTACAACGAAACAAAGCTGGTCATCATTAAAATCATGTAATGGAAACAAACCAACTGTCTTTGAAATCTTGTAAAGGAACAAAGGAACAAAACCGACAAACATTGAGATCTTGTAAAGAAACAAAACTGACCATCATTGAACTCTCATAACAAAACCAACCGTCATTGAAATCTCATAAAGGAACAAAACCGATCGTCACTGAAATCTCATGACAAAACGAAACTGACGTTGTTGAAATCTCATAATGGAGCAAAGCTGATCGTCATTGAAATTTCGTAATGGAAAAAATGAACTGTCTTTGAAATCTTGTAGCAAAAAACCGACACTGAAAACCAACCGTCATTAAAATTTGTAATGAAACAAAACCAACCATCATTGAAATGTCGTAAGGGAATAAAACAGACCGTCATTGAAATCGGTAAAGGAACAAAACTGACTGTCATTGAGATCTCGTAACGAAACAAATCAGACTGATTTTGAAATCTTGTAACAGAAGAAAATCGACTGTCATTGAAAACCGACCGTCATTGAAATCTCGTAATGAAACAAAACTGACAGTCATTGAGATCTCCTAAAGGAACAAAACTGACTGCTATTGAGATCTTCTAGAGGAACAAAACTGACTGTCTTTGAAATCTTGTAATGGAATAAAACTGACACTGAAAACCATCATTAAAATCTCGTCACAAAAAAAAAACCCAACAGTTTGAAACATTTCAAACTCAACTGTCATTGAAATCACATAATGGAATAAAACTCGTAACAAAATAAAACTGTCTTTGAAATCTCGTAACATGAAATCTCGTGAAGCATGTCACCATTGTTGAGATGTACATTTCTACATAAGAGGGTCTGGTTGAAAAGATGTTTGAAAAGTTCTCCAGCGGTCAACCTGAAGCTTTTACCTGCACACCCGCTGAAGCTAAGTAGGGTTGAGTCCAGTCTATATCTGGGTAGACTGGGTAGCTGTGAGAAGAGGTGTTAGAGAAGCTGGTGGGTCTGATCAACCTGTTGGCTGAGTGGGTCCTAACACCCCAGTACAGTTGCAATAAGCTGTACTGTATAAAGGGTAACCCTGGTGTAAAATAGTCCATACTGCCCAATGCCCCAGTACAGTCGCCATAAACTGTACTGAATAAAGGGTTAAAATAAACCCCAGAAAATAAGGGGTGTAACCCTGGGGCAAAAATAATCCCCACATTACATCACATACAATGCAGGGAGTTAGTTAGTTTCAAATCACAAATGATATAGTGCTTACATTGAAGCACTCTTTTTTTATTATTACTTTTTTTAATGTTTTTGAAAGAAGTCTCATATGCTCAAAACTGACTGTCATTGAAATGTCTCAATGAAACAAAACTGACCATCTTTGAAATCTCACAAAAGAACAAAATAAACCATCATTGAAATCTTACAACGAAACAAAGCTGGTCATCGTTGAAATCATGTAATGGAAACAAACCAACTCGTCCCCTTGGAATTATAAGGTTCTATCTGACATTTTTGTCAAAATTGAGTTATTCACATATTCATATTCTGTGACAACTTATTTACATTATGTGATGTTTCTTTTTTAAAGTTGTGTACAGTTTGGTACTTTTTTTTAGAAAACAAAAAGGTTCAATCTACAAAGTCGAACTCTAACTTGGTTCTATAAGGTTCTATCTGCGTGAGCCAATCAGCACTTCGAATGCACACACGAGGACCAATCAGGATCCGCTTTCTTTGTCATGTCGCCACGACAGCGGAAGAGATCGCAGAAAAATGCTAAATCAGTGAAGAGCAGACTAAATAATTTTACACAATATGATGTTTGTTAGAAAACTCATGATGGACTACTTTATTTATGAACTTGTCAATGACAGCAGTCCAAATTCCATGCAATTAGTCTTTTTGTGTGTTTTGTTGTATCTGATTGCTGAGTATTTATTTTCAGTTAGATGTCACACTAGCCAGCAGCGCTATTAAGAGAATAGGTCCGTTTTTTGTAGTATGTTTGCTTTACTCCAGTTATGTCATTGTCATGCGAGGGAAAATTATGTATATATTAGTTTATATTTTAACCTTGATCCATCCTGTGTACTTGTACTTGTAGCTGTATGTACTATGTAGCTATAAAGCTAAACGCTATGGCACACTGGATTAAAGTTGTTAAATTTTACATTGTTGGTAAAAACTGAGTTGTTGCACAGTTGAAGTAATTTAAATATTTTAAATGTGAAATATTTTTAATTATATATAGTCAGTGAAACATTTTTCACTGTTTATTAAACTTTGTTAAACACCTTTGCTGAAGCATTGTCTGTTTTCTTGCAGTTTTTTAGTCTTAAAATTTTCTTAAATTTTACAATATTAAGACTTAAAGGTCAAATACTCAACAATTTAATTGATGGGGTCTTAATTACAACAATAAATGTTAGCATGTTATTTCAGCCATACTGATGTCTAGAGAGAAAGCCGTTTTCTGTGGAATAAAGTCCTGCTCAGATGTATTACAGTAGCTGCTTTCTGTCTTAACAAAAGGAAACGTAAACTTAAACGGTTCCTGCAATAATGTGTTAAATTACCCACCATATTCCTACCTAAATTTAACATCTGCACTGGACAAAATATTTAGCACTGCCTTTTATGCTTAACTTGAACAAGAAAAAAATATTCATTTAAAATATGAAATAAATGTCATAAAACCATTAAATTTAACTTTCTCATGCATGTCAACACAGTTAAAACACTAATTTTGTGTTTTAAAACAAATTATAAAACTGTTTGTGTTTCTTGGAAATTATTGCTTCAATTAATTTTTTTGCCAGATAGAACCTTATAATTCCAAGCGAAAAGTGATTTTTTTTTAGAATTAGAAGGTTCTATCTGCGTTTGACCCCTTCCAAAAATCCCCATTTACAAATTTGAGAGGATTTTGATATTGTACATTTAGAATACATTTAGGGTCCCTGTCATTTTCATGTTTGAAAGAAACTTGTTCCCCATATAATTTTTGCTATATGGAATGCAAAAACTTTGAAGCTCAATATCTCAAAACTGCTCAGAACGCAGATAGAACCTTACAATTTCAAGGGGACGAACTGTCTTTGAAATCTTGTAAAGGAACAAAGGAACAAAACCGACAATCATTGAGATCTTGTAAAGAAACAAAACTGACCATCATTGAACTCTTGTAACAAAACAAAACCAACCGTCATTGAAATCTCATAAAGGAACAAAACCAACCATCTTTGAAATCTTGCAAAGGAACAAAACCGACCGTCACTGAAATCTCATGACAAAACGAAACTGACCGTCGTTGAAATCTCATAATGGAGCAAAGCTGATCGTCATTGAAATTTCGTAATGGAAAAAATGAACCGTCTTTGAAATCTTGTATCAAATAAAACCGACACTGAAAACCAACCGTCATTAAAATTTGTAATGAAACAAAACCAACCATCATTGAAATGTCATAAGGGAACAAAACAGACCGTCATTGAAATCGGTAAAGGAACAAAACTGACTGTCATTGAGATCTCATAACGAAACAAAACTGACTGATTTTGAAATCTGTAACAGAAGAAAATCGACTGTCATTGAAAACCGACCGTCATTGAAATCTTGTAAAGGAACAAATCTGACTGTCATTGAGATCTCCTAAAGGAACAAAACCAACTGTCATTGAAATCTTGTAATGAAACAAAACTGACAGTCATTGTGATCTCCTGAATGAACAAAAGTGACCATCATTGAAATCTCATAAAAAAAACAAAACCAACTGTCTTTGAAATCTCGTAAAAGAACAAAGAAACAAAACCGACCGTCACTGAAATCTTTTTGCTATATGGAATGCAAAAACTTTGAAGCTCAATATCTCAAAACTGCTCAGAACGCAGACAGAACCTTACAATTCCAAGGGGACGAACTGTCTTTGAAATCTTGTAAAGGAACAAAGGAACAAAACCAACAATCATTGAGATCTTGTAAAGAAACAAAACTGACCATCATTAAAATCTCATCACAAAACAAAACCAACAGTTTGAAATGTTTCGAACTCAACTGTCATTGAAATCACATAATGGAATAAAACTCATAACAAAATAAAACTGTCTTTGAAATCTCGTAACAGAAGAAAACTGACCGTCATTGAAAACTGACAGACTTTGAAATCTCATAACTGAACAAAATCAACCATAATTGAAATTTCGTAAAGGAACAAAACCGACTGTAATTTAAAACTTGTAAAGGAAAAAAAACTGACCGTCATTGAGATCTTGTAAAGGAACAAAACCAATTGACATTGAGATCTCGCAAAGGAACGAAACCGACCGTCATGGAAATCTCGTAATGAAACAAACTAACAGTCATAGAGATCTCGTAAAGAAATAAAAATGACTGCTATTGAGATCTCCTAAATGAACAAAAGTGACCATCATTGAAATCTCATAACAAAACAAAACCGACTGTCTTTGAAAAATTAACAAAGAAACAAAACCATTGAAATCTCGTAATGGAACAAAACTGACACTGAAAACCAACTGTCATTGACATCTCTTCACAAAACAAAACCAAGTTTGAAACGTTTCAAACTTAACTGTCACTGAAATCTCATAACGGAATAAAACTCACCATCATTGACCTTCTCTTAATGGAAAAAAAACTACTGTCATTGAGATCTCACAACTGAATAAAACCGACCATCATTGACGTCTCATAACTGAACAAAACTGACCATCGTAAAAATCTTGTAATGGAACAAAACCGACTGTCATTGAAATCTTGTTAACAAAGTCGACCATCGTTAAACCTCATTAGGGAACAACACCGGTCTCGATGTGGAGTTCTTTTAAGGGCTGGGGGGAGTCATTTGTCAGATCTTCACAGAACATTCAGAACATTCTCGGAACGTTTAGGGAACCATAATTTATATGGGGGGGACATTATTTAGCAGACCTTTACAGAACATTCAGGACTTTCTCTAAATGTTTAGGGAACCATATTTTATTTGGAAATGTGCTCCCAGAACATTCTCAGAATGTCCCTGCTGCCCTTGTCAAAAAATTAAATTGAAAAATAGAGCTAAATTGACTAACAAAAGTGGCTGTTCAAACAAAAACAATTTTTTTTTAATGTCTTACAAAAAAAGGCAATTTACAGATATTTCCTGATTATTATGAAATGTTTGTAAAATGTAAATCTCTTGCAGTAAGTCATTAGCTGACATGTATGAGCTAATATAACTACTGTATCACTGCATCAGCAACTACACAGCTACTGTCTTTAAGTAAAGCAACATGTAATGCAGAACATCAGTGTCTTTTCGCTCATCACTGACTGAAGCACAGGCTCTACTCTTCAGCACAATGGTGACCCACAAAACTCAGATAACAGAAACAACATTAAACACTAACAGATCTTTCTAGATCTCAGCACCTTCATTTATTACAAACCAGTCTGACTTTCTTTCACATTATTGTAGCCTTCTGATACTGCATAAAGTCCTGTTCTACATTGAAACTTTGAAAATAATTATGCAGAAATAATAATTAGCTTCTGAAATATCATAACAGAAAAAAACTACTATTGTTGAGATCTCATAATGGAACAAAACTGACCATCATTAAAATCTCATTAATAGAACAAAACTGACCATCTTTGAAAACTCAAACAAAACCAACTGTCACTGAAATCTCATAATGAAATGAAACCAGCCATTATTAATATGTCATAATGGAACAAAACAGGCCATCACTGAAATCTTGTAAAGTCAGTTTCATTCCTTTACGAGATCTCAATGACTGTCAGTTTTGTTTCATTACAAGATTTCAATGACGGTTGGTTTTGTTCTTTTGCGAGATCGAACAAAACAGACCATCACTGAAATCTCATAATTAAAAAAAAAACCAACCGTCATTGAAATCTTGAAGCAGAAAAGAACCAACCGTCATTGAAATCTCATAAAAAAACAAAACTGTCAATCATTGAAATCTAATAAAGGAACAAAACCAACCACTGAACTCTTGTAATGAAACAAAACTGACTGTCATCGAAATCTCATAAAGGAACAAAACCGACCGTCAATGAAATGTTGTTATTGATTTCTGCAATACACTGTGATCTCATGTTGCAGTAAAACTGTAATTCAAATGTATGGCACAAAACAATTATTATATTCAAATGACATCTGTAATTTATGCTATTTTGCAATGATTATAAAACCATCATCTGATTTCAGCTTTATTTGTTACCACAAGCATGTTTGACAAACACACTATCAAAGCAGCTACTGAAAACAAACATATTATAAGAGTTAAGAGCCCAACTAATGGAAACACCAATCACCCTTACGGTGACTTCAATTGAAACAAACATGAGCGTTAAACTTCTGTTAATTCTCAATAAGAACTTCCGTAGATGAATGACATAAAATCTGGTTAGTAATATGAAGCTGTAATGCTGTTTGTGGAGCTGTTTAATCCTCCTCTGCTGAGATCTGGAGAGATTTAATGTCTTCTTTTATCTTCAGTTGATTTCATCTAAGGCTGTGGCTGAAGTCAGTTGTAGCTCTTGTGTTTCTGTTTGTCTCTTGTTTTCTGTTCTCTTCTTTCATTCAGTGATTCTGCTTGTTAATGCTAAGATGATTCTATAAATAATATAAAGATTTTGTGGCTCCAGAGCTCTAACATTGGATAGTTTAGACAAAATTAATAGAGTTATTTCTGAAGTAAATGCAACTCTTGAGTTTTTGATTTCTTCTAACGAACAGTTAGTGGTACAGTCCGGTCTTTGTTGAAAGGATGGTTCACGCAGTTTTAAACAGCGGAGTATGAACAGAGCCCATAGTTTTTTATTAAATAAATAAATAAACACATGTACATGTAGCTAATAGCTTATATGCATGTGTGCATTATGACCTCAGTGATGACATTTACTGTCAATAATTCACTTTGACAACGATCCCTTACGGCATCATTGCACTTTAGTTATGTACGTTACTCGTTCTAATATGTCAGGGGAATGTTCTTAAAACACTAATCAAAGTAATATCATACCTTCTCTTCTCTTATTTTTAAAGAACATCAAAAGATGCGATTGAACCGTTCTCCTGATCCTTTTGAACAAACACGAAAAATGACTAAACCTTGCTTAAATCAGAGCTCTGGCGCAACGCGTTACAATACTGGGTTCTGATTGGTCAATTGCTGTTATAGTTTGTTAATTATCATAAAGAGAATTTTAAAATTTCGTTTAGATGATAAGACTTACATAATACATAACACTGTTAAAGGGGATGGTAAGGGCTTTATAGTGGCATGGTGGCTTTACAGAGGTTATGCTTTTTGTCATTTTTTCAACAAGGGGGATGCCATACCCCCTCCCAGCCAGCACAGCTATGTGGGGCCCAGATGGGTGTCACCTGGGCTGTCTAACTGGGGCCCAGCCGGTTTTGTCCACAGTTTCCATGGAGGCCCCACATGGGTTAGCCCAGATGAAATGAACACTGCTCAGTGTGCACACTACAGGCTGTTAAATATAACACAGAAACATGCTGGAGTTAATGAGATAATTAGGAGATAACAAGCAGACTTACCGAAGGACAGAGGAACAACAAGAACTATGACTTCAACCACAGCCTTCGATGAAATCAACTGAAGATAAAAGACATTAAATCTCTAAAGATCTGATTAAACATCTCCACAAACAGCATTAACAGCTTCACTTATTACTAACAAGATTGAATTTATTTCTGACATACATCTACAAAAGTTGTTATTAAGAATTACCAGAGGTTTAGATGTTGATGATTTGTTGAAAATAAGTTTGGTTTGATGTCACCATGATCGAGGTCAGTGTTTACTTCAGTTAGGCAGTTTTACTCTTGACCGTGTTAATATTTCTCTGGCTGCTATAGCTGTTTGTTATGACAAGAAAAACAAAAGACAATGTGTTTAGCTGTTTGATGATGAGAATATAATTGTCAGCATGTAGTGGCTTTATTCACTGGCCTAATGACTGAGCTTTATATGAAAAAAATGTTATTAACTTCATGATGATCTTTTTTAGAATAACAACAAAACCGTTGCATAAACCAGATCAAAATAATAAATCTGAAAAATACAATGTACACTAAACACTTTAAAACACCTGCAAGAATTATTCTCACACAGACATCAAGAATCAGCGTATGAATCTCAACAATGGTGACATGCTTCATGCCGCAATGCATTCTGGGTGCCTCATACAAAACTCATCCATGGCTCCCAGAATGCATTGCGGCATGAAGCATGTCAACATTGTTGAGATTCATATGCTGATTCTTGATGTCTGTGTTTAAGTAAATCTTGCAGGAGGTTTGAAGTGTTTAGTGAACAATGTGTTTTTCAAATTTTCTGAAAATGGTTTTATTGTTGTAATTCTAGAAGAGATCCAGCTCAAAACTAACCACATTTCGCTCATAAAAAGCTCAGCAAACTAAGCCGCTAAATGATGAGTACATTCTTACCATTTAGCAGCTGTCCAGATGGTCTCTTGTTTTTCTTGCCATAACAAACAGCTATAACAGCCAGAGAAACGCTAACACAGTCGAGAGTAAAACTGCCTAACTGAAGTAAGCACTGGCCTCAATCATGGTGACATCAAACCAAACATTTTCAACAAATCATCAACATCTAAACCTCTGGTAATTCTCAATAACAACTTTTGTAGATGTATGTCAGAAATAAATTCAATCTTGTTAGTAATAAGTGAAGCTGGTAATGCTGTTTGTGGAGATGTTTAATCAGATCTTGAGAGATTTAATGTCTTTTATCTTCAGTTGATTTCATCGAAGGCTGTGGCTGAAGTTGTAGTTCTTGTTGTTCCTCTGTCCTTCGGTGAGTCTGCTCGTTATCACCCAATTATCTCTTTAACTCCAGCATGTTTCTGCGTTACATTTAACAGCCTGTAGTGTGCACACTGAGCAGTGTTCATTTTATCTGGGCTAACCCATGTGGGGCCTCCATGGAAACTGTGGACAAAACCGGCTGGGCCCCAGTTAGACAGCCCAGGTGACACCCATCTGGGCCCCACATAGCTGTGCTGGCTGGGCTTAAATCAAGCCCTGATTGTCAACTATGCACATAGTTATCATTGCACAGTAAGGAGAACATTTAGAGGTAGATTGCCTGGGGGAAGGAACATTTCTTGTGCCTGGCTGTTCTGATGCTCTGTAGCGCTGGCCAGACGGCAAAAGTTCAAAGAGAAGGTGGCTTGGATGTGAGGGACCCAGAGTGATTTTATGTGATTTTATGAGCCCCTTTTCTCTCTCTGGGTGTATACAGTTCTTGGAGTGCAGTTCAGGGGAGCTCCAATAATCCTCTCAGCAGTCCAAACAGTCCTCTAGTCTCTGATGTCTGATTTTGTAGCTGAGCCAAACCAGACAGTTATTGAAGTGCAGAGGACAGACTCAATGACGGATGAGTAGAACTGCATCAGCAGGGCCTGTGGCAAGTTGAACTTCCTCAGCTGGCGAAGGAAGTATAACCTCTGCTGGGCCTTTTTGACAGTGGAGTCAATGTGATTGTCCCACTTTAGGTCCTGAGATGATAGAGTGGAACCTGGTAAGTGAGGGGAGTGCTGGGGGGGTTCTTTTGAAGTTCACTATCATCTCCACTGTTTTTAGCATGTTTACTCCAGGTTGTTATGACTGCACCAGACAGCCAGCTGCTCAACCTCCTGCCTATATGCAGACTCTTAGCCATTGTGTATGAGGCAGATGATGGTAGTGTTGTCTGCAAACTTCAGGAGTTTGACAGAGGGGTCTTTGGCTGTGCAGTCGTTTGTGTACAGGTAAAAAGAGCAGTGGGGAGAGCACACATCCCTGAGGGGCGGCAGGTTTTGATGTTGATGTCTTATTGAAAATGTTTCATTTGAGGTCACCATCATGGAGATCAGTGTTTGCATTAGTTGGGCTCTTGACCCTTGACTTTTGTTAAGTTGCTTTTTTTTGGCAATTGCATGTGTTTTTAGAAAACGTTTCTGCACCGATAAAGCACATCAACATCCCTGTCTTAATAACAGACAAGTGACTGCATGAAGGTGTTTTTTTTTTTTTCCCCTGAAATTGCTGACTTAAGGAATTGAGATGTTATGGAAAAGCATAAAACTCAACCAACTGCAAAAAAAAAAAAAAAAAAAAAATCTGTAACACCATTGCTGTTTCAGATGCTGAATGTTGAACGTGTAAATAACATTGCCGTCATTAATTTTTTGTTTAAAACACAATGTGTGCCATTTATACACTCACAGACATCAACATACAGCATAAGAAACACAACAATGGTGACATGCTTCATGACAGCATACAAAACACATTCATGGCTCCCAGCATGCATTGCAGCATGAAAAATTTATGCAGCTTATTTATATATATATATATATATATATATATATGTATATATATATATATATATATATATATATATTGTCACCATTGTTGAGGTTTTCATGATGAGTGCTGATGTCTAAATGTGTCGTATTTAACTCTTAAATAGTTTCGGACATTTTTACATAAATCACTTCAGTGTTACAAAGAATTTTTATCACACCGGCTGAGTTTATTACTTTCTTTTCAAATAACTTTTAAATTCTGAAAGTTAACAAAACCACAAAAAAAGTAGTTGTTTAAACCACTTTAACGTAGTCACTTGTCCATTAAAGCAAACATGTTGGTCAACTTCAATGCAGAAATGTTTTCTGAAAACACTTGCAATTGTCGATAAAAAAAAGCAACTTAGCAAAAGTCAAGGGTCAAGAGCCCAACTACAACAAACACGGATCTCCATGATGGTGACCTAAAACGAACCATTTTCAATAAGACATCAACATCTAATCCTCTGTTAATTCTTAATAAGAACTTCTGTAGACGTGACAGAAATAAAATCAGCCTGTTTAGTAATAATTGAAGCTGGTAATGCTGTTTGTGGAGTTGTTTAATTAGATCTTGAGATATTTAATGTCTTTTATATTCAGTTCATCTAAAGCTGTGGCTGAAGAAAGTCGTAGTTTGTTTTCTTCTCTTTTTTTCAGTGCTTGTTCACAGTAGGTGTTTGAATAATTGAAAGAATGTTTCAGGAACATCATACTAACCTTTAAATAACATTCTACTAACATTAAGGAAACTGGACATTTTTATGTTCTTGGAATGTTACAAACCAACGTTCCTAGAATGTTGAATTTTAAATCAAAATTAAGTTGAAAGAATGTTTGAGGAACATTATAGCTTTTAAAAAACGTTCCTCTAATTCTGTTAGCTGGGAATATTCTTTTTTTTTCTTTCTTTCTTTTTTTTTTATGGTGTGGCTGTATTGTGCTTTGAAGGTCTAAATGAAATTAAGATTTTTATTTATTTATTTTTTGTCATGGAAATATAATTCATTGAGTACTCAAAAAGTATCAAAAGTATTTTAGTTGCATTAGTAAAGTACAGATTCCACACAATAATTAAACGTTAATAATTAACCACTGATTCTGAATTGTTTTGACTGGTAAAGACTCGTTTTGCCTTCTAATGTCAGTTATTTTACATTGATCCAAACAAAGAATTTAGCCTGAAACAAACTTGAGCTCCAAAGACTAGTAAAGACTGTCAAACATTAACACTATTTTATCAAACACTTTATGCTCAGCCAAGCATGCTCACTCTCTGAAAAAATAAATAAATATATAAATAAAAACTCAATATAATGAGGCCATTGTTCATCAGTCTCCCAATGGAAACAGGCTGATCGTCTATCAGTCTGACAGTCTCCTCCTCAGCCCCCTGACAATCTCCCTCAGACAGTTTGCTCTAAAAACGTACTTTGAAGTTCGCTCTGAAAACGAATGCGAGAACACTATCATCTCGCAATAGTGGAACAGTTTGACTGCTACAACCGACATTTCAGGCTATTAACCTAGTTCAACATTGTTAAGTTATCACTTATGTTAAGCATTTGCCATTGAATCAACCATAGCAACAGTCACATATCTGGCATAAATAATAACGAACTAAAGTAACTAGCGCAGACTAATTAACACAATGTTGAGTAACTTTCACAGATGTCTTCACAACAAAACAATTACTAAAAGTGAAACTTTCACTCAAATGATTATTTGAAAATGTGTTTATTAATAATAGTAAATGCAATAACTCTTTCAGACTTTATAACATTTAGATTATATATAGGAGGCCCTGACATTTGAGGGTCAAACATCTCAAACAGAATCATACTTTATCACCATTAAAACACACAAGCAAACAATATATTTATTCAAACATTGTAAGTGTGGAAAAAGTACACCACAGCAAGACAAGTAGTGGTTTAATCAAAATTTGAAGTTTGGTCCATGGCAGCTTATTTTGGCCTGGAATGGCCCACTCAGACAGGAAGAGGCCGCCTGATTGACATGTAAAGCGACCAACCACAGTTTGTTTTTAAGCGCCCTTTAGGGCCTGGAAATGGATAATATAATAATCAGTGTAGTGTAGTGGTAACGCATTACAAGTAATGCGAGTTAAGTAATCAGATTACTTTTTTCAAGTAACTAGTAAAGTAACGCATTACTTTTAAATTTTCAAATAAGTAACACAAGTTTCCCCATTTATTGACTGACACCTCTCCTGTCCCTATGTTGAGAGAAATCAGGAGTAAGTGTAGAGGTGTTGTGTGCGCTGTGTAAACATGATGGTTATTCCGGACTAGCTCTAGACTAAATGTGAGCATTTACTTCTCCTTCGTCCTATTCTTCTGTATTCCAGAATAGCAGCACAGCTGAAAGGCTTGTTTGTTTGAACTGCACCCTCTACTGTACAGCCGTGAATTTGCATTTCCTTCAGCCTGAGGCTTATTCATTTCAATTTTGGTGTGAAACGGCCTTTACATTTGCCAAAAATAGAACTTTTTTGTCGTTATAAAAACAAACAAACAAACAAACAGCCCAGCCCAGATGAGAAAAAATAATGTAAGTAAAAAAAGTAACTAAGTAACACAATTAGTTACTTTTTTTAGGGAGTAACGCAATATTGTAATGCATTACATTTAAATGTAACTTTCTCCAACACTGATCATAATAATAGTGATAAAAGACTGGAAAAATGTACGGGGCTCTGCACATGACATGCAGATAAAAAAAAAAAGATATTGTGGCCATGAATTATTAATTTGTTTGCTTGTTATAGTTAGATCATAGCTACGTTGTACTAATTCATTTGCCTGTTTTTATTAACATGAGAAAACAAATGAGTACAACGTGGCCACAATTTAACTAAAACGAGGGAACTAATTAGTACAATGTAGCAACGAAGGAACGAAAACTAAATAAAACATAATTTGTGATGTGTCATGTGGTGCACTGTAAAATGAAATTGAATAGGTGCACTATTCTGACCTATTTCCATCAATGGCTGCACAAAAAACACCTAAAAAATTGCAGAAAATGAGATAGTGATCTGAATTTCTGTCTGAAGTTCTTTCATGGACATAATTCAGAAAACAAAGCTGAATACAGTTCTGCTCATGGATATATAGTTAACTTGCTACTAACTAGCTCAAGCCAAACTCTGGTGTTATTAACCTTGCAAACTTTGACAATTCAGTGATTAGTTCTTCCTCATTGTATCAACTCTTAACATGACCAGTCCGGACTGTTAAAAAAAATCTGTGTGCCATTATTCCCAAAAAGTTGCTAAACACCTGCCATTCAGATCAGAACTAGAGATGTTATTTTTGTGTGCAATATGCATCAGACGGTCATTGAGCGGACTGTGGGTGGTTCATGGGCCTGCCGTCCGAGGCTGAGACTAGGTCCATAGCTGCTTATCCCACTAAGTAATCCCATTGAATTATTTACAAAAAGAAGCTATTTTCATGCTGGACGTCTGTGGGTGCAGATATTCACCTTGGCCAGCAGTGAATGGTGCATTAACTGTCTGTTCTCTGTCCAGTTGTCTGACTTTAAACATACACACACACACACGCACACACACACACACGCACATACAAGGATAAATGCTTTCTCTCTGGAGCTGGAAGTCAGCCAAACTGCAGGATTACAAGCTGAATCTCCATCACAGAGTGTTTCATCCATCACTGCAGCACTCCAGCAGTCATTGAGAAAGGAGAAGGCATAAAATAGCACAGCATGACTTCTCAGATGAGAGGATGTCCCTTATCCCCTCATATCTACTGCCTTTGTGAGTGTCCGGACACATAGCGTACATCACCTCCCCCTGTTGACATCTTTGGTCAGGGTGTTGGTGGTGGGATTAGATGCTGAGCTTGTTTGGGATTGACCGAACCGTTGTCTGACCAGGGTCCGCTGGAGCTCAGCTCGCCTGGCCAGGGCGGCCCTGAGCTGGCCGCGAAACTCCTCGATCCTCCCTTGTAGCTCGCGCAGCTCCTCTTCCCATGGCGTTGAGTGCCCCGAGCAGGCCGGGGGTGAGAGCACCAGGCTGAGACTGAGATTAGGTCCGCCATTGGAACACAACTGGGTGGGCGGGCTTCCCACCAACCCCCTCCGGCCCCTTTCTGGCCCAGGGGTTGGAGCTTGGAGCTGGTAGCTGTTGAGAGTCTCCAAGTTAAAGTGGACACGCTTGTTATGCTCTTTGGCCTCTCGACCAACCTTGACACTCTGATTGTTCCACTTGGTTGTAGACGTGGAAGGGGAAGTCGAGGAGGTGGAGGGCGGAGGAGAAGAAGAGGAGGGTGGCAGACGGTGGAGATTACAGTTCTCTGACAGGCACAAGGTGGGACTGAGAGGAAAACACAGCGGCAATCAGTTTTACAAGATGCAGGGACACAGCTCTTCACAAACAGACCCCACAATCAATGGAAACACAGAGCCTCTTCAATATGCCATTAATGAAACAGTATCCACTTGCTTTTACTGGAGAGGCCAATATTGATTTTTGTCCTTTGTTTTCTAATTTCTTTTTTATGGATATTTTTTTAACATAAATAACACTAATTGCACACATTAGTTCAAAGTTCAAAGGCAATACTATTTTCTTATACACTGTATGCAAATCATAGTGTGAATTCATTCAACTAGTCATTACTGAAAAATAACAGGTGATTAGGTGATCTTGCATCAACCTATTATGACTGCCAAACTGTATATTATTCAACTTATTAAATGGCTACTCACCACAAAAATTAATATATAAATGGTCATGAAACATTGATTGGAATACAATTATTTTATAATGTAATGAGAAAAAGTCCATTGAATGATATGAGAGACATAAAACTAGCACAGCTACATATGCTGGAAATTGGTTGCCTGAATTAATGAACAATTATACAGTTTAGTGGTCATTATTTAAAAATATTTGACCACAGGATGTCGCTAACTAGCCATTTAGAATTGGCTTATTCCACAATTCCAAAGAGCCGTATAATAAATTGCTGTAATTTGACTATAATACTGGTGTAAATTTCAATGAGGTGAATTACTACATTCAATGGCGCTTTTAAGAAAGTGTGGTAATTTGTTATGCAATAATCATAACTTACCATCTGTCCCTGCTCTCAACCTCTGATTTCCTCTCGTTATCACAACCCGTATTTAATGCACGGTGGATTTTCTGTAGAAATAACAAAAAAGGCCACTGAACAACACTCACTGAAGTATATACATAATCATATACATATAGGCTACAGATTTGTGCTTTCAGCTTCCTAACACTAGAGGGAGCAGATGCCCTGTTTTAATGAAAGAGACATGCCTTGTAACTTGGATAAGAGCAAAGATTTTTAACTGCGAGTAACTGTAAGTAAAGGCACAACTATTTTAGGCACTACCCAGCCTCTTTTTAAAAACTTTTCTATTTTTGAAGGTTATTTAACCATGTTTTTGAGTTATATGGTGGCACGCGCTCACCTGACTGGTGTGGAGCCAGTATTTGAATCTCTGCTGGTGACGGAGGTGAGGCAGGATGAATCTGAAGAAAGTGTGCTCCCCCAGCAGAGTAAGCAGAGCACCTGCCACCCCTACGCACAACAGCACAAACAGCCCCGAGAAATGCTGGATACCCATCTGCAGAGTCTGGGCACACATACACAACAATTAATAAAAACACACAAGCACAGAAGAGAGGATCAGAGTATATTGCAGCTTTGGTTATGACTGGACATTTCCCTCATAGGGTTTATCATTTTTTGATAATAAAATCCACAAGTAAAAAATATAGAATAGCAGAAAGTCCACCTGCAATCAAGATCTTGTAAAACCTCTCTCGAGGTATTATAGACCTCCCTGTGCCTGTCCCATCATTATTTTCCCCTCGGGTGTTGGAAGCCCCAACATACACAAAGGAATCCATCATGCCACTGCAATGGCTTTGATCTGGAGTCCTGCTGACTAGAACTAATCACAATTTTATAAAGTATCGCTGTTGTAATTGAAATTAAAGTCATGCCAGTTTGAAACAGCTGAAAAGGGGAAAATATTCCACTTCCTGTCCCTCATATGTGTGGAGCATGCGTGCAAAATGAGACGTTCATTGGTCACCTAACATTGCACACACAGACTGCAGTCCCATGTACAGTTCATCACAGTCCTGCCACCTCTGTTGTGAGTGTGTTCATTCTCTGTACATAACAGGATTGGCTACAGCCCTTTATCATGATGTCAATTCCCAAGAGAGTGTTATAGAATGGGATAGTAGCTAAAAGCACATGCATACGTGCCACTGGCCAGATGAAGTGCTCACTACACTTCATGTTGGCTGCTCTGATTTCATAAAAAAAAATGCGGTAACGGTATACAGTAAGGTTTTATTTGTTAAGATTAGTTATGGATTTAATAATGTTAATTTAATGTTAATGTTAATACTCAAAAGAGTACTTATAACAGAAATAATACATTTTAATTGCAATTAGCTAAACTTTAGAGTGCTTTTTTTGACCCACTTAAGACAAGTAGGACTTGAGTACATCTTTATATGTAATTTCATTATTACTTCTATTGTCTGGTCAAAGTGTACTGCTGAACAGACAAGCATTTATGGTAAACTAAAATATACTTATGAAACGGTTAGTTCCTGTCCTTGATTCTGATTTGTCAATAGCTGTTTTATTCACGATAAAACACGGCTATGACCGCTTCACCCAAGGGTTCTTGTGTATCACTACACAACACCCTTAGCAACCACTCTTAGCAACGTAAACTGATTGTTCTCAAGATATTGAGTGAGCGAGTTTATTACCTGCATTCAGATTTAGCATTTTCCTTCAGGTCAGTCCTATGTTCATAATAAAATCCTGTTTAAATGTCTGCTGCAATATCTTGTCCTTTTAACAGTTAAGGGGTTTTCCCATGACTGACAGCACTAGTCAAAGTATTTATCAGTTGCGTCTTGTTCCCTGTTCACAACAATTAAGTCTTTTCAATATAAAAGTCTTCGCTACTGAGTGACTCACTTTACAAAGTCTTTGCCGCCATCTAATTGCGTAATAATGTAACTTCTGTTGCTGTTCACGGTCAGTGACTATTGTTTCCAGCAGAAGGAAGGCTTTTAGTGATTTTACTTCATGAGAGTTGCATTGATACATATATTTTTTGGCTTTAATATTTGTATTGTGTGGTAACCGTTTTATAAAAGCAATAAGGTACGAGAGGCTGTGCTGTATCGTGAATAAGTCACGGCTGAAGGGCGTTGTTAGGCACGATGCAAAGCGGAGTAAATTGCTTACTTAAATGTGTATGTCGTATAGATTTGTAATTATAAACTGTAATGATGCTGCAATTTAGTACATTTAAAATATATTATCCTTAAATGTAATATTGGATAACACATTGCATTAATTTATAATCAAGTAACCTACTCTACACGTGCTGTAGTATGTTATCAATGCATCAATTTAAGTGTACATCTTTAAAGGATGACAAAAGATTATTACAACATAATGATTTAAAATATATTTTAAAGTAAAATTATTAAAATTAATTTTATTAGTAGAATTTTTATTAGAAAGTGCACTTTCATGACTATGTTTCTTAAGCTCACTTAAATGGCCTTTTATTTAATTAATATATTATCTGCAAGGCCAGTTTTTAAAGATATACTTTTAACATTCAAAGTACACTTCAAGGGCACATTCAATACAATTAAGTGCACTTATTTTTCACGGGGGATACCTAATCCATTAATCTTTCCCCACCATTGACGGAATTTTCCATCATTTATGAGACAATGCTTCCCCACAACTGAAAATGTGATTTTCTCAGTTTTTTGTTCAAAATGTTGCTTTTTTTTAAATGAAACTTTCCGGCATTCAAGTGTTAATAAAAAAAAGAATGCATGAAGCTAGAATAAAATGTTTTTTTTTTCCCAAGCAGAGGCTTTGTTTTTTCTTTTGATATACTGCATGTTCAGATATTCAAAATATTCTGGCGGCCATGAAACTTTTGTGAAAATAATCAAAAATGCTGGCGGTGGCTGGCAACCTTTATAAAAAAAAAAAAAAAAAAAATGCTGGCAGGGAGAGAGTTAAATAATATTAGCAAATTGAACATTATTTTAAGGTATTTCCTACAGTCCTGCTATTATTAAAAAGTAGCAATACTCCCACATAAAACTTTGAAGGTACTCTTTTATACAAAAATATTTATTTGTCTTTGGCTTTATACACTGTGTTGGCACAAATACAGAAAGAGTGCTTCAAATGTGAACAACAAAGTATTATTAAGGTACAAATACTGCCATTTGTTTATTCATAATTTAATTATTCATTTATTTTGAGAGCACGCCAGATGCAGCACTTAATGTTGGATTGTTGCTTTAAATTCCCCATCGCTTTCATCCCCGCATCTTTGTATCTGGCTATGAACCAAGATGCTGTTTGAAGAATTCTGACTAATTTAATTAAGACTGAATTATCTTGAGGAGATAAAATGCTGCTTTTTGCATTTGAAGCTCCTTCTATAAACAGTTCTAGAATAAACATTCAAATGGGGATGAAGGACTGTGAGGACTTTACAGTCGATCCTGTCTGCTTGTTTGCAGAATTTATTGCACAGCAAAGGAGTGGTTTTACAACATGGTGTCTGTGGTGACAGGACAGCTTGGCTCCGGAGCAAGAGAGAGGGAGAGCGTGAGATGAGTTCCAGCTGGCACAGGGGCCGAAAACAAATGTCATTGCTTGTGCTCATGAAGTCCCCCATTCATAACCACAGCTAGGTAATGAAGCCAGACTGTACAAGACAATGTCTTACAGGAGTGCTACAACTCCTGGGAGGTTATTGACTGAGGCTCCATTGATGGAGTGCGCTGGTGGCTGCTACTCAGAGCCTCAGGTGTGTGGGGCGGTACGGCTGACATGGAGCCCTCGGGAATGAAAATGGATTGTGGTGGACCAGTGTCGCTCTGACAGAAAGGCTATTAAACTGCAGGAGACAGTAATTCCAAACAAAAGGATTTTTCAGAAGGAAAAGAGCCCGTCGGATTCATAGAGGAACTTGGTCAAGGGCAGAAGCCGCTCACTCGCCTGTGAACAAAAACAGACACGTACACATATACTGTACCGCACACTCTCAGACTTTCTTTTTTGATGGCTCACCTCTGTCACAGCAAAAACCCTCTTCCCACAGGGAACCACTTTATACCACTTGTCGTGCAGCATGTCCATGTAACCGTCAGACTTATAGCGGCTGACGTATTCAGACACGTTTCGGGTAAGAGGGGAGTTCTGGGGCAGCCCGATCCCGTAACCTGAGAGCACAAACAATATCAAAACAACAATTTACACATACAGCTCAGCTAGTCCAATGAACGCTGTGGGATTTTGTTAAAGAGACCACATTCACATTCTAGTGTGAACTAATACCTCTATTACTGATATGTCAGAGAGCATAGATAAAGAACAATCATGATTTTAGTCAACACGTAAAAGTGCTTCTTTAAAGCATGGCAGGATTGTTTAAACATAAATGACTTTTTATGTAAAACTTTTAATTTGACATTATTATAAAGTGTACTTAAGTTTGTTAAGAAAAATAGTCATGAGAGTGTACTCGCTTTAAGTACACTTACTGAAAGTGGCTTTTTAATTCATTAATATATTATCTGCAAGTACAATTTTTTAAAATATACTTTTAAGATTTGAAGTACACTACAAATGCACATTCTATACAATTAAAAGGTGTACTATGTAACTTTTTTTGTTCAAAACTAGCAAAATTTAAACAATGAGTCAATACACCATCAATCCTTCTACCAAAAAGTGTTTTTATCTTTATCTATCTTTATCCATCTATTTTTATCCAAGGAGCTGTGGGTATTAATTTTGTTTTGTCTGCACGTTTTTTTAATCTTAAAGTGACGGCACCCATAGACTTCCATTATATCAATCACAGAGTACCATGGTTTCAGCTATAAATCTTCTTTACTGTTCTACTGAAGAAAAAAAGTCACCTACATTTTGGGTTGCCTAAGGGTGAGTAAATTAACAGCAAATTTTCATTTTTGAATGAACTATCCCTTTAATGGGTATAGCTACAGTAATATCTTCAGCTACTCAGCTTAAGATCCTTTCCATCTAAACTAGTTATATCTCTTAAGCCTAGTAGTGGATGTTTTATGAGCAGTAGGATAACCATATTCATCCGCACAGTCACACAGAGCCGAAGCACAACCAAAACAATGTTCTTCCGTAAAATGCATGCAGTTTGTTTTTTAACCACTAGAGCGTTAAAAGTTACATAGTGTACCTTTAAGTAATTTCAAGGGGATACCTGATGCATCAAATAATACAACAAAGTGAACCTTATTGTAAAACATTAACTTAAATCATGCTAATATTAAAAAGTAACAATTCTCCCACATAAAGCTTTGAAGGTACAAACATGTTTTTATATTCTAGCCGAAAACAAATAAATAACTTTACACATACAGCACATCCAGTCCAATGAACGCTGTGGGGTTTTGTTAAAAAGAAAATTCACATTCTACTATGAATTGATACCTCTATTATTGATATGTCAGAGAGCCCTTGAGAAGGAACAATCATGAATCTTTGGCACCCCCATGCCAATGTACTGTAGACAGAACGTCTGTCATTGCGGCGTCTCTGCAGCCAGGCAGCTGGAGAGATACGAGCGCAACTCTGACATCCACAAATTTCATCAAAGCCCTCGCCTCACCGGCAAACCCACACATCACTCCTGGCAAGCAATCCCTCCCCTCTTTTCAGCACGTGGCACAACATCCCTTGAATTCTGATAAACTTCTGTCCTCTCCTACTGAGTTCCACTGCTGTATTTTACTCAGCCCTCTACAACCAATAAATGTGTGCTGTTGAACTCTTTGAAGAGGGGGCACCGGCGGGCTGCTGGAATATTCTTAATAGAGTGGATCCAGGCAGTCATAAAGTGTGCTGTGCAAACTAATACAATAAAGGATTTTCCAGCAGTGTTAAAAGGACACGGTCCACTCTGAAGAGACGGTTCTACTGAAGGGTGTTCATTCAATTTGAGCAAAGCCTGTAAATTGAACTGATGCCTGTAGGGGATCTCAAAAGTAGCACAATTCAGTACCAAATCATGACAAAAAAAAAAAAATGGTATCTATCTATCTATCTATCTATCTATCTATCTGTCTATCTGTCTATCTGTCTGTCTATCTCTCTACTATTACTATTTCAATTAATAAAGACAGACACAGACTAGATAGATAGATAGATAGATAGGATTTCACAATTCACAATATTGCAGCTAAAAGTAATTTGCTATTGAATCTTTATTGTGACAACCTTAGATGCCTGACTCCAGTTTTTCACCCGCATGGTTTGATTATGCACCATGCTGTTTACAGGGTTTATAGACCCTGACGAAGCTGTCCATTTCGGGCCAGTAGACGTGATAGTGATAGTTTAGTCTTGATCATCCATCTAATAAAAAGCTGGCTCAAAGGCGTGATGAAAGCTTTTGGCAGATAGCAAGGAAAATTCCTATACATGCAGCAGGAGATAGCATTCGGATGAGAGGTGCGGACATGCCTGGGTGACTGCCATGAAACCCATCTACACCCTGTAATAGCTTTCACTTATGAAATGACATGTGTCAAACTTGACTTGCTTCGATTTGGAGGGTAATTACAAGAGCCTTGAGGTGAATTTGTGGACAGGTTTAATGTGGGGTGGAATTCTAATGTATCTGTAGAAAGTGTTAGAAACACCTTGTGCCTTTTCAAAGAAGAACTTCACAGGCTTTTGTAAGCTAATATAATTCAATGCGACATGGCCAGAGGTGCTAGCTTTCTCAGGGACAGCAATATGCTCAGTGGCACAAGAGTCCTTACCTTCAATAGCAAATGGTTTTCCTACAGTCAGGAGTTTGCAGTCTGCATCGATGGACACCTCGTAGTCCAGCAAAGCCTTATCCATGATGAAGGCATCTAGCTGAGGGGGATCTGTCCTTCAACACACAGAGGAGGATAGTCAGAGCCAAACAAAACAGACACCGCCAGACAAACCTATGCTAATTACTTCTGACTTTAAAAGTTGATTACAATAATCCTGAACCAAACCCTGTAGCTATAAACTGCTTAAATCTTCAGAATTTAGTCAGATTTACTGAATTGAAAGTGCTATTTTGTGTACTCTGTGTGTAACATCTTTTTTTTCAAACAATCTATGAGTAGTACATTGCAAAAGACTGTCTACATAAAGAAGTTTATAGTGTAACTTATCAATATGGGTGGCAAAATAAATACAAGCTGCTTTCGCTAATAACAGTGCCTAATAATAGTGTTTAACAAAGCCAATTACAAAAACCCAGCGTGGATTACATCACCATAAAATGAAAAATTCCCCAATCTGTCTCATAATACTGTATGTTTAAAGCTATAGTCAAAGCTATTTTGCATTCTGATGCGTACGGGAATTCAAGTTTGGTGTACTCTGACCTGAGGATGTTGATATTTTCCATTTTTTTTAATGCAGTATTTGTTATTTATTATTTATTAAAAGCAAAAGCCCTAGAGTGTGATATCATATACTGTTTGTTGTTTATGTCTGAAGAAATGCTGAATTTTCATTGAATAGTGTGAGGCAATGCTTGCACATCAGCTGACCTCCATTTTACCTCAAGTGTGACAGAAAATAAAGTGCAGGAAAATTTTGCAGGATCAAACTAAGACTCTTACACAACGTCTTTTAAGGAAAAAAAAAAAAAAAAAAAAAATCTGTCCGGATGCTTTTCTTAAAAAAGCCCGCCCCCAAGGATGGCTCCCAACTATGGCAGCGATCTCAACTCTAAAAATGCTGACCATGTAAGGTGTCTCCTGTGAATTGAACAGAAAGAATTCTGACATGGAAGAAAACCGCCGTCAATCATAAAAGACGGGAAGTACAAAGCAAAATACTGCACTACGTGGGAGCCTGAATCTGAGGATGAATCGCTGCGTGTGTGTGTGTGTGTTTGTGCACGCCTGTAAGCGTACGTTGTCTCTGAAGAGAACCTTTGGCCTCATTCAGCAAGTTTAGATTTGACTTGAGAGTGACTGCCTCTCTTCTCTGCTTGGAGTCTGTTCTTTCAGGGATGAATGAAAACCGAGACAACAGACAGAAAGCCTGGAGAGCCAACACTTGTTGCTGTCGACTCGGTTTGTTTAAACCGAGCGAGTTGGATGGTGCGCATAATTCCTCATGAAAGAGAAATGATTTTAACTGTGCGTCATACAAAGCAGATCCACAGCAGTGTCAACAGCTTTTGAGGTTGTAAGAACTGGCATGTTGCCCTTTTATTGTGACCCTGTTTATTGTTGTAGTAGTAGCCTGCAGGCTTTGGGCTGCTTGTTGCCTGTGTCTCCAGCAGCACTGTGCAATTACTGAGCTCTACTCCCTTCAGGCTTTTTTCAAGATGCCCATATCCTTTGAAAGCATTATTTGTTTTCTGCATGTTGCGCTCCTGCTCAACACCACTTGATTTTATTGTGTTAAAAGAATATAAATGTGTCTATGTGAGTGTGAGCTTTTATGTTGAAAACCTTCTAAATGCACTTTATGCATTTAGTGTTTTTTATTTAAGGATGCTCATAAATTTAGTTTGATTATTTCATTACCACTCTCTTTTTGTCTTACTGTTACCTTTTCATTGGACTTTCCACCACTGGTATGCCCAAGTTATGTTTTGTCTCCTCTCTCTTGGGTTTAAACACTTACTTGAGTGTAGAGACTCCATCCGGAGTGGTGGGCTTGTTGAAGCGCCTCATGTACTCATACATCTCAGGGAAGCTCTTTTTCACATAGTCCTCAGCACTGCTTTCTCGAACTGTGCCAAAGCGAAACCCCAGAGACGGGTGATGGAGCTTGAAAAAAGCAATGAAAAGTGAACTTATGTGTGAAAAAGCTTTGAAAATATAATCCCATCATTTACACAAAAGAGAAACGTAAAACGTACCATGGTTCTACTATAGTTTTTTCGGCACGTGCATGTACAATTGTGCAACTATGTTTTTTTGTTTAGTTCACCCAAAAATGAAAATTCTGTCATGAATTACTCACCCTCATATTGTAGATATTTAGGATATTTTTGATGAAATCCAAGAGCTCTCTGACTCCTCCATAGACAGCAATTTAATTACCACTTTCAAGGCCCAGAAAGGTAGAAAACCCAGACAGCAACATTGTGTGGCCCCTGATACATGTGGATTACACACGGACCAGATGTGGGCCGGATCTGGGCCGACACTATGTTGCTGTCAGGGAAGACATCGTTAAAATAGTCCACGTGACTACAGTGGTTCAACCTTAAATTTATGAAGCAACAAGAATAATTTTTTACGAATTTGTTGAATAAAGTCAATATTTTTGTTAGTTTAGTTTTTGCGCACAAAAAGTATTTTCATCACTTCATAAAATCAACGTTGAACCATTGTAGCCACGTGGACTATTTTAACAATGTATTTTCTATCTTTCTGGGCCTTGAAAGTGGTAATTAAATTACTGTCTATGGAGGAGTCAGAGAGCTCTCGGATTTCATCAAAAATATCTTAATTTGTGTTCTGAAGATGAAAGAGGGTGAGTAATTAATGACAGAATTTTCATTTTTGGGTGAACTAACCCTTTAAAAGTATCAAGACAAGACCAAGACTTTGTGGGGTTGAGACCAAGACAAGACCGAGACCAAGGCAAGTCGAGACCGAGTCAAGACCAAGACCAGACTAGCACTCCTCAAATTCATCTGAAAGATCCACATTTACTGAAATGTCTTATTTTTAATCAATAATTACAATTAGAGTAATTAGACACTATATAGAGCTGTTGCTAATCAACTGAAATCACTAACAACAAAATTTATCTTTACACTGCAGAGGTGGAACAGAAGTTGCATCTGAATTGGTACAATTACAAATGCATAAATAATGTTGAGATTAATGTTTTAAAAAATAAAACTTTGTTTATTGAACATTTGTAAAAAATAAAATAAAATAAATCAATATTATGTTTGCAATTGTGCTCCAGCCCTCTTTCTTGTGATATTGCTTAATTATATCATATGTTATAATATAAATATCAAGTATTTTTTGCAATCAATCCCTTGTTGATTTCTGACCCGGCACAACAGTAACAAAATAAATGAGATTAGAAATAAGTTATTGATTGCATTTGAAGCAGGAAGTTTTACATCCAATCAAATTAATGATGTTAACAAAAAAATCAGACAATGCAATGGCAATTTAGCGATATCACTGCAGTTGTGGTCTTGAAATAAAATCCTGAGTCCTCATAGTCCAAGACCAAGCAGAACAACTGTTTTCAATACAGATAATAAGAAATGATTCTTGTGCACAAAATTAGCATGTTAGAATGATTTCTGAAGGATCATGTGACACTGAAGTCGGAGTAATGTCTGCTGAAAATTCAGCTTTGTCATCACATGAATAAATTACATTTTGTAATATGTTAAAATAGAAAACAGTTACTTGAAATTGTAATTATATTTCACAATATTACTAACAAATATATTTGTATATTTTACCTCTTTAGTAATTCAGGATGAAATGCAGTGTTTTACCTTGACATCATGAATCCCTGACACTTCTTCAAAGGTCTTCTCTCCCACCATGACAGCTGCTAGGTTGGCTGTGTAACTTGACAGAACCAGCAGGCAAAATATGGCCCAAAGATTCATGAGGAAGCGGCCCGTCCAGCACTTTGGAGTTTTACTGGCAACGGTCCGGCCGAACAGAATGGCGTAGCAGAGGTTCAGGGCAGACGAGTAAGAGAAGACCCTGATGCGGTTGCGTCCATGCGGGGTCATGCCAAACGGACTGTTCCACTCGTATAGGGTGATGAAAAGAGCTGTGATATGCAGTGCCACAAAGATCCCCACCCACATGGACCAGTGAAGGGGCCACATGAAAGCACCGATGGGTGCAGCTGTGTCCTTGCTGCGCACCAGTATCCCTAAACTGGTAGAGAAGAAGGGGCTAGTGAAGTCTATCACTCGGCTTCGAGCTGAGTTGATGCTAAAGCTGGTGACAGCCATATCTGCCACGCCACTGAGCAGGTCGCCCACCAGACCAGTCCATCTACCCCCTTTCCACGCCCCGTACTTCCCATCGCCAACGATGTAGAGGTCAAACTCGAAGTGCATGTCCTCGGCTAATTTCTCCAGCAGGTCAATGCAGTATCCATAGCAGCATTTCCGCATGTCAGTTGGCAGTGAACTGCTGTTTGTTTGCTCCAGCTCTCTGAACAGCTGGTTGAGGACATCAGAGCTGTTGGTTTGAGGGTCGAGGCACAGCTGACCCGCTGGACATTGGCCCTCCTCGTCCACCTCCCGTGTGAACACAAATGGGTGCTCGACCAAGGTCACGACACGCAATCTGCTCCCCGCCACTGGGAGTCCTGCCTGCCAGCGGCCACCGAGCCTAATCCCTGGGCCGCCCTCCCGGTGGTGCTGGGTCATGCCTGGCCACAGGCTCTGTTCCTCTAATTCCAGACGGCCCGACTGCCAGCTTGCCACGGTCACCCAACTTGGCTGGCCCAGAGGGTCCCGCTGTAGGCTCCATATGTGAAAGCGCTGGGAGGTAAGGACCCTGGAGAGCGAGCGCTGTACTCGCACCGGGCCTGTCAACCCCATGAACGAAGTGTTCGACAAGAACCTGAGCACAGCAGGGACATGAGCATTGTGAGGGGAATATATATGCATCCAGTAAAAGCAAAGACAGTGATGAGATGACAGAGCAAAAACAATTTTTGCTGAATCTCTAGCGAACTGAATCCAACACAAGAGCCAGTGAAGCTAACTAGTGAAAACTAGTGAAATGAATAAATATACTGTGCAGAAGTGATACTGCATAAGAAACAGAGCATTTTTTTTAGCTATTTTAAGCCTGTTTATATCATGGCATTGATTGATATTAATTGGTTTAAGAAGTTCCAGCTTTGCTGACCGCATTACAGATCAAATATGAAAAAACTAACCCTATAAAGCCTACTGTATCATAGGCAAAAAGGCCTCTAAATTATGAACATGATCAAAACTTTGCTGAAAGAAAACTGTTGTACACAATCTACTACATGCCTTCTATCATCTGATTGTTTACTTTTTGTTCTTTCTTTTTTAAGTAAAAATTAGTTTAGTATAATTCACGTGTCTTTTTGCTTAAATCTGATTTACGGATAACTTTTATATGTTAGTAATATTTCAAGATGAATACTGGATTGAAGCAACTTAAGTTTACTTGATTATTTATTATACATCTTTTTTATTTAGAAAAATCATGTTAAAATGTATCAAATATGATCTATCAGGTTTCTGAAGAACATTTATTTGAATATTTATTAAAGAGTTCACCCAAAAATGAAAATTATCCCATGATTTACTCACCCTCAAGCCATCCTAGGTGTATATGACTATCTTCTTTCAGACAAACACAATCAGAGATATATTTAAAAAAATATCCTTGATCTCTAAAGATTTATAAAGGTAGTGAACGGGGGGCATGTTTTGAAGCCCAAAATAAATGCATCCATCCATCATAAAAAATAATCCATATGGCTCCAGGGGGTTAATAAAGGCCTTCTGAAACAGAGCGATGGGTTTTTGTAAGAAAAATATCCATATTTAAAACTACATAGTAAAATAACTAGCTTCCGGCAGACGGCCGTACAAATCGTTTTGCGGCGAAAGGGTGAACTCTGACCCGACGTCTGACGCAATGATAAACGCGGAAGGATAGAGCATAGGATAGAGCAAAACAAAACACTGGTCATAAATTAGAAGTCTAAAACGAGAAATTTTAAAGAGAAATGAGAAAATACATAAGAGAAGAGGAGCTTCAGTTTGTTGCCCAGCCATATTTGTTTAAATCGCGAGAGGCGTCTAAGCTTAGGCTGCTCCTACATCCTGCGTCATACAATGCATCAGGGGATACTCATTTGGCGCAAGTCAACTTGAGCAGTATGCGTACGGTCGTCTGGCGGAAGCCAGTTATTTTAGATTATAAAGTTTTAAATATGGATATTTTTCTTACAAAAACCAATCGCTTTGCTTCAGAAGGCCTTTATTGACCCCCTGGAGCTATATGGATTATATTTATGATGGATGGATGCATTTGTTTTTGGCTCCAAAACAGACCCCCATTCACTACCATTATAATACTTGGAAGAGCAAGGATATTTATTAATATATCTCCGACTGTGTTAGTCTGAAAGAAGATAGTCATATACACCTAGGATGGCTTGAGGGTGAGTAAATCATGGGATAATTTTCATTTTTGGGTGAACTATCCCTTTAAGAACATTTATCTCTCAATCATCACTTCATTGCACTGCATATGTTTTGCCCCCCCACAATAAAAACTTGAACAAATATCATCTTACTAAGACATATTATTGGGAAATATAGAGTGACAACTGACATTTATATGCATTTTATTTATGTAAGTAGTCTGCTACATTGTTATAAATATCTCAATTATGTATATTACAATTTATCTGAATTTCAACTTTTTGGCCATATAAATATCAGCAAATGCACTAACTGCATATTTTTGCTCAGTTTGGGTCTCTGAATGAAATTTAGGTGTTTTTTTTCCTCCTCAAGTATGAGCTCCATATTCTCCTATATGAGCAATAAAACATGATGCTCAACAAAAAGCACATTGGCAAACTTTTTTTTTCTTTTTTTTTTTTTTAGATTTTGTCTAAGTATCTAATAAATCATTCCATTTAAAAAGCAAATAGATTTGTTTCTGATTATTATTTCGTATATCCAGCTTTACAGGGTTAAGGCATTGTATAGGTAAAATATTATCAGTGCTCCAAACTCATCGCCTTTGACAAAATTCTCCATTTTGAAAACACAAGACCACCTAAGTGTTTAAATGTCAGCCTTGTGTGAAAATGTCATTTGCTCAGTCGATCGCGTGCTTGAATACAGCAGCGTGAGGCTCACAGGAACTCAGCGCACGTTCACCGCTCAGGGAATCTCAGTGTCGCGGCATGCTTTGCTGAATGACCACACAGAACAGCCTCAGATTGAAAAAAACAGTTTACAAAAGTAGACATAAGGTGCAGTTTACCGTTTTTGTGTACAAAATTGATGATTTAAGTCCATTCATCACTGTATATACGCAACAGAATTTATGGAACACAGAATCCATGAAGCAACGGTATAAGCATCAATAAAGAATGATTTTGCTTAATAATAATAAAAAAAAATATATATATATATATATATATATATATATATATATATATATATATAATTAGGCATTGCAGTAATTATTACAGTGAAAACTTAAGAAAATGTTGGATTAATATTTAAATAATTATATTTATTATTAGCTTATTTTAGAATATACAGTTTGTACAGTATAAAAACCATTACACCTATGGAGAGTCTCCACAAAGATAGCGAAACCGAGTAGCGTGTGTGTGTGTGTGTGTGTGTGTGTGGTCCTGGTAAACCCAAAGATGGCAATATACAAAATCCTTGTCCTTGTGGGGACATATCTTGGTCCCCCATGAGGAAAACAGTTTATAAATCTAAATAAAATACTAAGTGTTGTTTTTTGAAAATGTAAAAATGCAGAAAGTTTTCTGTGATGGGTAGGTGTGTGTGTGTGTGTGTGTATTATATAAGGATTTGAACTTCGGTCCCCTCGCATAATAAACGAAAATTACACCTCTAGATGATCATGTCTAACTGTCATAGAAAGAAGTGCCACAACTGTCACATAGTGCCCTCTGGAAAAAAAAAATAGGCGCACGGTGCGTCTGTCAAGATTTAAATAATTATTCCTTATTTAAGAGCACCTGATTGGCACAATGATTATCCTTTTGAAATAACATTACAAAATGTTTAATCTTCAATTCTCAAACAATATGTTTCACAGCATGCAGGGGAAAAGAATAAGAACAGGAGGAAATATCACTCTTGAAGCACTCTGAAGTTCAAGGCTTTCTTCAAAGGCATAAGGGCAGGATTATGACCTGAGAAACCTGAATCACACTAAATCTTTTGAACCAATATATGACCTTTTACAGACAATGTATTTAACCACTGAACTGCCACCATATTAATGCTGTAAGCTAACATCCATCGGAGAGTAGTAAACAAAAATAAACAAATAGAGCATGGTTTATAGGTGAATAACCCTCCCTGCAGCTCTGGATATTATACATTTGTGATGTTCTGCACAGATCACATAACTGTGATTTCTTACACAGCCGAGCCACACTGCTTTTATGGCAGAATATATGCCATGAATTAGTTCAATGATCGATTTTCATCAGTAAATCAGCTGGGGATGTAGAGTAGTCAAAGGTTGCTTGGCAATGTCTGGGTCACGGAGGGAAGATGAAAAATCCCGAGTGAAAGAGGCTTGTGATGTGTGGCTAAATGAGGCCATAAATGATATGCACTCTGTGTGACCATAACTGCACACTTCCATTAAAACAGAGCAGAACAGAGAAAATAAAAGGGGAAAAAATTGATTGCCTGCATCATTAATTTCTCCTGATAGCCCTGAGTTTGACCCATGGAGAACACTTGATCTGGTGTGAAAGCAGAAGTTAAAAGATGGGATAATGTGTTAGCCACTGCAAAAGCTGATTTCCTAACTGAGATTTCTATCCGTGCGACTATTATAAAACTTTCAGAAAGCATTCGCAGCTCAGAGAACCAATAATCCCTGTGTGTTGTGTTGTTTTCAGATTCTGTGCTCCTGTGCTATACACTCATTTCTCAGAGCAAATACATTTCATTACATGGGGATGGGGGGGTGGGGGGGATTCTGACACTGTGAGGTGAATATTAAAGATTATACATCACTGCTTTCAATCCAGTGGAAAATCTCAGGGGTCCTCTGTCTCAAATTTTTTCATTTTTAAAAAAGTTTATTTAACTGAGCAAGACTCATATAACAGCGGCACTTTAATCTTACATCTGAAGGTGCTTTTGCCACCTTTTTTTTTTTTTTTGTAACAAAAAAATAAAAAAAAATCTAATTTGTGGAAGTGAGCAGATAGGTAAGGCTTCTTCCAGCCTTCAGAGATAAGAGTTCTCCAGTATAGGGACTAGATCACAATCCAAAAAAAACTCTACAGTTTGTTTTCCAGTTATACACACCTTAATTTTTTTTTACTTTGGTACTTTGTTCACAAGTAAATAGATTAAAGGTCCTGATTCGCAAACATCAAATTGTGTTTTGTATTATTTTCAATTAAACATATTTATATATTTTTTTCAATAATAATACAAACCACAAAACCAGTTTAACACGCTTAATAATAGGTTTTTTATCGAGGCACAATTAATACAATTAACATAATACTTTGATTGGTTTGTTGGTTCACCGAAATCTGTATCTCGTTTCTGTCTTGAAAGTGTTAACATTGCAGGAGTCTTGGTTCAACCTTCTACCTCCGTTAAAAACCTAGGTATAATCTTTGACTCATCACTCTCCTTCCTTCCACACATCTCTTCACTCGCTAAGTCTGCCTTCTTTCACCTCCGTAATATTGCACGTTTACGTCCCTTCTTACATACCAATGATGCTGAGACACTGGTTCACGCCTTCATTACTTCCCGACTCGACTATTGTAATTCTCTTTTCTATGGTTTACCAAATACAACAATTAATAAGCTCCAATACATTCAAAACTCTGCAGCTAGGGTCCTCACTTATTCAAAGAAATCTTCTCACATTACTCCCATTCTACACAGACCCCATTGGCTACCTGTTCGTTTTCGAATTCAATACAAAATACTCCTCATCACATTCAAAGCACTTCATGGTCTTGCCCCCCAGTATATTTCTGATCTCATTCAAACCTACTCTCCTATGCGTACATTAAGATCTTCTGATACTGGTCTGTTGTTGATTCCACGTCACAAACTAGCATCATTTGGTGGTCGGGCATTTTACATCTCTGCCCCCACACTCTGGATATCCATTCCCAAGCACATTCGAGATCTCTCGTCATTACATGATTTCAAAACCCACCTTAAAACTTATCTTTTTGTTTCTTGCTTCTCTGACCTCTGACTGTATGATGTTATGTGTTATGCCTTTTATGTTTTCGTATTGTTTTCCTGTCTGCTGTCATTTATGTGTTATAATATTGTAAAGTGACCTTGAGTTTGCAGAAAGGCGCTATATAAAATGTAAATATGTAATATGTAAATATGTAAAAGCAATATGAATACATGATTCCGTTTAGATTTATTGGTAACGCTTTATTTTAGGGTCTTTTAACTAGTTGCTTATTAGCATGCATATTACTAGAATATTGGCTATTTAGTACTTATTAAGCACATATTAATGCCTTATTCTGCATGACCTTATTCTACATTCTTAATCCTACCCCAAACCTAAACTTAACAACTACCTTACTAACTATTAATAAGCAGTAAATTAGGAGTTTATTAAGGGAAAAGTCATAGTTAATAGTTTATATGTGTTCCCTATACTAAAGTGTTACTGATTTATTTTTTACTTTTTTACATTAAGATATTGTACAATTTATTTGTGAGAAATAGTACTGAAGCAATATAAAATATTAATATATAACACTGCAATTCCTCCCAGATTATTGTCTTGAGTGAGAAACTGTCAATATTTCGGTCCTTCTAGATCTACAATCTCTGTGTTCTGTGTTCTAATAGACAAGCCTCCCACAGCCTCGTCCACTAACACAATGATAACAATGCATCAAGCTGAGAGGCGGTGGACAGGAGGCTCTGTGAGCTCTTGACATTGAACCGGACTCTGGCATTGAAGATGAAGAAAGAGCCTGGCGACCTGAATGCAGAAAGGTTTGTGTCCTGTTTATAGAGGTCAATGAGTGAAGAGGACGCGGAACTGTCACAAATGGCTTCCACATTGATGAGAATGCATCATTTTGTAACTGCTAACTTGACGGTTTATGTAAATGCACACAGGGATATGGTTTTGATTAAGGAGGTATAAATGTATTGAAAATGCAAGTCAGTTAATTGCATTTTAAAGTCTCCGGTGGCTCCATCAGGAAAATAACTTCGAGATATGAGACCATACTGCAGTCGAGACAGAAAATTCCTGTAACTTAATACTAGTGGCTGGAATACTAATACAGCCATTTTCCTTGGAGAGTATTTACTACCTTATAATTCCCTTAATGTAAAGCATGCTTAATATGTCTATGCACACTAATGACTAAAGGTGAATTTAAAGCTTGAAATGACTGCACTGCGTGATCAGATAACAAATGAATTCCTGATTGCGTATCATAATTAAAATCAGATTTTAAAATACTGACAGTATAGACACTTGTGTTGGGGAAGGTACTTTAAAACTCTAGCTGGATGAACTACAACCTACTCATAATCTACAGAAGTTAAGCTACAACAAATCAATACTTTTGATAGAACAGTTAGCTAGACTTTACTAACAAAAATAAAATACTGAAAATATCCTTTTAATAATGTACTTTGTTAAAAAAAAAAATCCATAATATGAAAAATATTTTTTAAAGATTATGTGAAATTAAAAAGCTTTACACGGGGTATCACATGACAATTATGTTTTTTGAAAAAGAGCCCTGTTTTAAAACTATTAGCAGTGACATTTGGCAGCAAAACATTATTCTTTCATTATACTTCTACACACTGCATTCTTAAATTGCTTCAGAGCTTTAATTTCCAGTTTGCATAGGCTGCATCCAATAGTGTGACCTATGATATTTGATTCTTTGAGTCACATAAATTTCAGTAACTAAGGTCGTGCGTAGTTGCTAATGTCTGATTCTAACACAATTTCCAGATCCCTTATAGATAATTGAGCTTGAAGGCTAGGGGTCCAAAAGCCGCACATGTGTCACATGCAGATTCCACATTAATCATAAATGTGAAACATGGTAAATAGGATGTACTTGTGCGGAGACAAAAAAAAGTGCTTTCATTGTTAGTTTGCATAGGCTGCACTTATTTGTGTAACCTATGACACTTGACTCTTTAAAGCACATTCATTTTAATAAATAAGACCATGGATATTTGTTTCCTTCGCTAATGTCCTCTAACACAATCTCCAGTTTTATTGTGAACAACTGGGCTTGAAGGCCATGGGTTCATAAAGCTGCACATGTCAGAAATGGCACACTAATCAAAAATGTGAAACATGGTAAATGGGGGGTACCTGTGGAAAATGTAGCCTATTAGTTATAATGTGACAAACAACAGAAATATAGTATTGCTTAATGCTACATTGCAGTTGTTTATGTCACTTTATAACTAATAGGCAACATTTTTCACAGGTACTCCCCATTAACCCCCATTTTTGTCCTACATTCATATTTACTTGTTGGAAAAATAGCTTGTTACCTGCTCTGTTTATGACCAGTTTTGCTACTGTTATACTTTTGAAAATGAAAAATGTAGTTAAAGGGTTAGTTCATCCAAAAATTTAAATTCTGTCATTAATTACTCACCCTCATGTCGTTCCAAACCCGTAAGACCTTCGTTCATCTTCAGAACACAAATTAAGATATTTTTGATGAAATCCGAGAGCTCTCTGACCCCTCCATAGACAGCAATTTAATTACCACTGTCAAGGCCCAGAAAGGTAGAAAAGACATTGTTAAAATAGTCCATGTGATTCAGTGGTTCAACCTTAATTTTATAAAGCGACGAGAATACTTTTTTTGCGCAAAAACAAAACAAAAATAACGACTTTACACAACAATCTCTTCTCTTCCATGTCAGTCTCCTATGCAGTTGACGTAGTGAATGCAGTGCAGCACTTCCGTGTCCTACGTCAGAACGCAGACTCATTATTGGCCGGCTCCTGCGTCAGCATCACACGCAGCACATCGTGCTGCTCACGTGTACAGCGTCAGCCAATAATGAACCGGTGTTCAGACGTAAACACGGAAGCGCTGCACTGTTCACTATTGTTTAGGAGAATGGCATGGAAGATTTGTTGAATAATTTGTTGAATAAAGTCGTTATTTTTTTGTATTTGCGCACAAAATGTATTCTCGTTGCTTCTTAAAATTAAGGTTGAACCACTGTAGTCACGTGGACTATTTTAATGATGTCTTTACTACCTTTCTGGGCCTTGACAGTGGTAATTAAATATGGAGTTAGAGAGCTTATATTAATTTGTGTTCCGAAGAAGAACGAAGGCCTTATGTGTAAAGTTGTCAAAAGTACCCACTTCGGTACCTATCGGTACTGAAATTTTAAAAATGTGATGCTTTGAGTGCTGTTGAGTGGATTTATAAACACCTCTGACTGGCCATTGTGTTGACGCGCTCATCGGATATGTCTGTGACAGTACTTTTGACAACTCTACTTACGGGTGTGGAACGACATGAGGGTGAGTAGTTAATGACAGAATTTTCATTTTTGGGTGAACTAACCCTTTAAACACAGTAATAGTATTTGCTACTTAGTAAGCTATTTAGCTGGAAAATGTTACACGTTTACCTGGCAAGGTACTGTCCAGAAGAGGGTAGCTCATGTTTATTGGGCTTGTCAAAGCAGTTGACCATGTTCTGGATGAGTGCCAGGTCCGGTCTCACCATGGTCGCCGCATACACAGCCCTGCCAATGAGCTGCAGGGTATCCCTAATGTAGAAGTTCAGGGGCTTGCGATTCACCTCCCCATAAGCCAGAAGACCCAGGGGGGAGCCAATGGAGTGTAGAGAATCAAGACTAAGCGGATATCCCATGATCCAGTGCATGGGGGGCAATGCAACGCTCAGCTGGTGGGCACTGCGCAGCACTGTGGCTGTGCATTCAGGGTCAGAGCCGAAAAGCACCACGGAAGACGCCGGAGCAGAAGGAGTCCTGCTGAGGAGCTGTGAGAGGAGCTCCATCACCTTGTCTTCACTTGCATTTTCCTCAAGTCTGGACAGGTTGAGGGTCTCCCACAGGTGCCAGTGGGCTCCATCCAAGCCTAGGTGGCCGCGCTGTTCAAGCTCTTCCAGCATTCCTGTGTTCCCACCTCCCGGACAAAGAATGGCCGCTCCGCCCTGCCAGCCTCCCTTCAGCAACACCGCTAACAGCAGCTCCGACAATGCTGAAGGCGGCGTACGTGTCATCATCTGCAAATGGAAGCGGTTCTGAAACCAGAGAACATACACAGTTACTGTAGGTCTAGGGCTGCGTGGTTAATTGAAAATAAAACAGTGACGTGGCTTAGTGCGATTATCAAACCACAAAGGCTGTGATTTAATTAAATAACTATATGCGATGTGTGTTTTTATGGTGGTGCTTTGCTGCCACATACATATTATTTTTTCCACTCAATTACGTCGTAATCACGAGATATGTCATTTAAACAATATATATTTCTCGTAATAACAAGATGTTATGTATGTAATATCTACTTTCTGAGTACGAATTATCATATGCAGTAAAAGACAACAATACTCAAGCACTGTATAAGATTTTGTCACAAACTCAACTGGCTGGCTTCTCTTCTGATTTCACATGAGTCTCTTCAGACCTTAGAACTGCACATGATTTATGAGCTTCTACAACTTTTGACCTCCTAACTGAACTCTTTTCCACATGTTGATCATAGAAATAAAACCAACCAAAAGAGACCAACTTTTTCTTCAAGCATGATACAGAACTAAGAGATGGTCACAACTACAGCCCAGCCTAAGATAGCTTTCATATTGGGAGATATCTGCATTCATCAGGGAGCCGCTTTCAAAATGCGTAGTATTGAAATCGTGTTTGAATGTGTGCTCGCATTTTACTTTCGCTTTCGGGATTGCGTGTACTCTATGAACAGGGAACGGCGGCGACCGTTATCCAAATGAATTAAATGGTTTTTATTTCTATAAAAAGCAAAACGACAGTGAAAGAGTAATTTCACTTTCACACTCCACCATGGAAACAGCTTTTCACCTCGAAGAGAAATCTCGTCACATTTTAATATTGCGAGTCACACCTCTACTATCCAATCACTGCACTCAAACCATGAGGATTTAACTTGTTTAAGATGATCAAACCAGTTATTTTCGAACAATCAACTATGGGCTGGAAATAAATAAATAAATAAAATTTATTTATAAATAATAAATAAATAAATAAATAAATAAATAAAAATCACAATTTGATTTTCCCCCCAAATCATGTAACCCTAGTTAGGTCTTCACACTAATTCATCAAAAGAAAAAACAAACCCCACCATAAAATACAGATATCTTCAGGCTGCGAATGCATATTGTATTCCCTAATGACTATAAGTTTGAATAAGTAAGAGGGAAGTCTGGGGAGAGTGTTAGATCTCCTGTGACTTCCATCTCCTAAAGCTGCCTTATAGGCAAATAGAGGAATATATTGCTTACTCTGAACTTATGATGACCTCATACTCAAGAACCCTGAAAACAACAACCGTTTAGACGCAATCTTGGACTCAAACATGTGAATCACTTGAATGAAAAATAGACACTAAAACAGTAAGGAAGAGCCGTCAGCTCTCATCTGAAATGGCTCCTGGCCATCTCTACACAGACTCTCTGCTGTTTTTGATGTGGACTGACAGGGAGGTGTGCGTCAATGTGCACTGAGAGTGAAAGATGGGATGCTTGGGTGTTCTGAGAGGGAGAGGGACTGTTTGAACCTGGTGGGGGGCTGCGAGCGAGCAGCACGCGGCCACGGCGCTAAAGAGGAGTCCCCACGCAAAGTTAAAACCTGTGTGACTGGAATAACATTACCGCCAGCAGCTCTGACATGCGTCCCTGTGACTTTCACCGCTACTTAGGGCACACATAAATTAGCACTCACACTGACGACTCCATGTGGTGATGCCAAACCGGATGAATTTGAAGATGAAATATAAAAATACACAGTCGAAGTTCTGCTCTGTTGAAGTTCTGCCTTGTTGAAACAAAAGAATATGGCTTCAAAAAATAGAAACGGACCAAGGGGGTCCCGGGGTTGTGCTGCGTACATATGGGAGTTTAGATAAGAAGAGAGAACGGGGGCAGGCTTATCTTTTATTTACCAGTATATCCAGGTGAATAGCAAACAAACAAACAAACAAACACCTTCTGTGTGAAGGCAAACCTTCAGCCTTGAAGCCTCTCATTGCTCAATCGATCTGAAAACAGCTGCTCCTCCAAACAATACCTGTGCTCGGTAGGACATTAGCCTTCTCACGTCCAAATGGGTCCACAAGCTGACAGCATCTGAACAGCATGAGCAGTTTGATTTGTTATCTCCGTCTTGGAAGTTTAGCGGGAAACATCTATTTCCATTTCCACTTTTCCCACACCTTGCAAGCAATTTTCACAATCTGTCTTAACACCAGGAAGAAATAAATGGGTGCTATTTTTTAACTGACAGCTCATAATGGCCCAAATGCTGTAGAGTAACATTTCATTAATATCTAATATGGCAACATACAGGTTTTGCGGACTAATACAAACAGTAGTTTGGCCATTAAATTATCGTGCAGGTGTAGAGACAGACGTACTGAATCTATCTGTCACTCTCAGACAGCAATGGCACCTGATCCATAAACAAACCATAATTGAGGAAAGAAATTGGAAATTACTGACTATCTTCCTGAAACAGATGGCTAAATTCTTGTATAACCCAATGATTTCTGCTCTGATAGCTGATGAACTTGTACCTAATTTTGAAATTATGGCTTCTGCATAGCTTCTGCATTTAATGTTTTATATTATGAAAAAAGAGAGATGATTCAGCAATACCACTGCATAACGATGATTTGCAAAACTAAGTATTTTAATAAATGACTAGTCAGTGGGCTGTCTGGATCATTAGTTGACCATTTAAATTAATAGTTTACTCAAAAATAAAAAATAAAAATCTGTCACAATTTACTCATCCTCATGTCGATCTAAACCTGTATGACTTTCTTTCATCAGCGAAATATTAAAGAAAATATTTTGAAGAATGTTGGTAACCAAACAGTTTTGGTGATTATTGACTTCCATTATATGGAAAAAAAAAAAAAAAAACAGTAAATGATGACAAAAGTTTTATTTTTTGGGTGATCAATCTCTTAAGGGAAGCCCTATATTATCTGATTTTGGGTCATTTCCACCATATGGGTTTCACATTGGTTCACAGTGCAATTGACACAGGGTAAGCTGTGACATAGAAAGGCAGAAGATACGAAAAAACCCATAGGAAAAAGTCCATTTCATACTTTTAGCGCCCTGGTAAAATATCTATCATACAGAATAAAAGGCTCATTTTTAATGGCTATTAATAGTGAAAGAAGTTTTAAAGAACCAGATGGTCTATGACAACCAACAGCAAGGGCCATGCTAACCAGCCCAATCTCGACCCCTTGGGTCTTGCTTTCAGAAACAGCCTGAGGAAGCCTAACGGAATGAAACAGAACTCAGGTGTCAAGACGCATTTCTAAAACAAAACTATTTTTAACTTGACATGTCACATCAAAAACACAACATTCACGGTGCAAAATGTGACGCAACAGCCTCATGATTTCTGTCTGCATGTGTACACAGAAAAACATTTTAAAAAATAGCGGAGAATGCACAGCCTGTGGTAAATGGTACTATAAATGCCAGATATTTAATTTATATATAGATTTAATTCCACAAAAAATATCAGTCGACATAAAAACGGCGAGTTAGGATTCTGCAAAACAATAGAACATTGGTCACATCAGACGATCTCAAGCCCCATAGTAATTGTCTTGACATTTAAAGGTGAACTTGTTACAAGAAGTGTTTTGATAAAGTGCTTTAAAGGGAATGAATTTAAAGACCAACTTTCTGAGACAAGATGTCTGCAATGCTAACGTGCCAAAATCCTCAGAGAAGTTGCGTACTGCCACAAAAAAATAAAAGCTAAAAAAAAATCAGAAAAGAAAATCTAGACCTTGTCGACCTCACTAATTCAGAAATTTGTTCGTGGGCGACTAGTCAACCATCCTGACTCATCCCTACTCTGTAATCAACTTTTGGTATTTTTTCCATCTTCTTTCCAGCTCCACAGCGCTGTGCCAAAGTGCTTTAAAGTCATAAAGAAAACTGCTTATCTAGATGTAAAATTCTGCCTCACAATGTTTTGAGGAGAGAAATATGATGGCAGAGAGAAATGTGAGGAAAAGGTACATCAATACTGCTTCTCCTCTATTAAGAGTGACAGTAACTTAATTAAGAAAGACCACTGTGGGGACCGGTAAAGATTTACAAACACGTGAATAATTTCAAAACCCTTATACAGCCTTTCAAAAAACAAAACAAAAACATGCTTGATTACAGACGAGGCTTTCTTTAGGGTTCTGACTGACATCTGAAGTGGATCATGTGGGGACAAAGAAGTGATTTGTGCAATGAATGTATCATTATACAAAAAAATTGTTTGGGGTATTATGACCTGAGGAGTGATTCATGCTCATGTATCTAGAATATTTATGCAAATCAGTCTAAAAAAAAAAAGGATTTAGCATAATTAAAAAAGGGTGAGCAGCTTGTATGTAGAGAGTAGCTATCATGCTTCATAAAGTGTTCATGTGGCTTGAAAGTGATGCTTAAATACTTTCTCAGTTTGCCATACTGAGTGGCGTCCCTTCTGTGTTTAGTTATCCAAATCATTAGGCATAAGTGTGTCTTAGCAAATGTGTGACATCCCAAGTCTCAAATTGTACCCGAGGCTCACTTCAGCATCAGATAAGCGGAGAGATGGCAGCTCTTCGTAATCTCTGCATTATCATCAAAGAGCTTCATGTCTGGTTTTACATTTTTGACCCGCTATGACAACAATTAAAAACATGAAGGAAAAGAGTAACTTCTGATGCACAGTGTCCACTACTAAAACTATAATCTTTAACCCATCAAGGTATGATGTAATATCCAAGCCAACATGGATGATGACCTTTGACCCATACCAATAATTCTATATGACTGTCCTCATTATATGTCTTCGGCTGCATCCGAATATGCATACTTCCCTACTATATAGCTGGCAAAAAAAAAAAACAGTATGTGAAAAGAGTATGTCAGAATTCACAGAATTCATAAAACAGTAAGGCAAAAATCACTTGGATGACCTACTATGAAGTGTGCATCCAATGACACTATTATCACATGAGGCCACTGGAGAGGATTTGTAGATGGCAGTAAAGCGATGCAACTGACGCTGGTAGGTCACATGATAATGATAATGATAATGACGAATGTAGTATTACATTCATACTACACACGTTCATACTATATAGGTCTTTTTTTAACAGTCAGGAAGCAAGTACTTCAAAAGAAGCACCTACTAAGAGAGTATGCAATTTCGGACACAGCCTTCATGTTTTTTTTCTAGGGCTGTCAAGCGATTAAAATTTTTAATCTAATTAATTACATGATGTGGCAATTAATTAATTAATCACAATTTAATCGCACATCAATTTTGTCTGAGAAATTACCCCCAAAAGATCATTTGAAGCCATTATTGTATAAAATGTCAAAGAGATATTGAATGAATTTTCATTATTGGCTGAAGCATACCTTTTTTATTTATTTATTTATTTTTATAAATATGGAAATATGAAATGTTTTTTTTAAATAAAATAGACCCTAAATAAGAAACTAAAACTGCCAGTAGGTGATGGTTTTAATGTCTTAATGATGAAGTCGTTCGTTTATTCAAACAGCTTCGGTTCGTTCAAAACGCATATTCAGAAAGGAAACACTGCTGTGTATTGCGCGGAGATGCGGAGAACAGTCTGCTTTGTCTTTATATTTTCATTGCCAAAATTTAACAAAACAGACAGTATTGTGTCTAAAATAACAAAATATTAACTTCTTATTTACTGCTGTTGTATAAAATCGGTAGACTATTGCATTTGCACTCGTTATATATGGGACAAAAACAGCACTTGTGTAATATTGCACTTGTTACTCGTGTGATATTACTTAGGGTAAGTGTACCCATTAAGCCCACTAAAATCTAAGTTTAGGTGTTTTTCATAGATATTGACATGGTTTATAAGAAAAATAATTTGTTAAACTGCAAGATTTATCTCTCATTTAAAAATGTATTAATTAGTTGATGTACATTTTAGAATATAAAATTAAGAAATTTTATGAATAAAGTCAGAAGTCTGGCATGGGCTTAACTGGTACTTTGGCACCATTTAAGCCCACACGTGTTCCAAATAAGCACACATCATTACTGATTCACAAAATATAAAAATCTATTGATTTTAAGGAAGTAAAACATCAATATATTTATTCAGTGACAGGGAAGTATTTAAAAAAATTTTTTTTTTTACTAATATTTGATTAGAGCCCTGGGTGGGATAAGTAGGTGTTAATGTCTGGGGGACCAGGCTGGTGGTCTGCAGCCTTAAATCACCTTGACTCTGGAGTTGTAACTGCGGTCAAGCTGGAAGTTTGACCGGGTGTATCCCGGGAGCCAAGGCGAGTTGGGGCTCCATACTCTGGGCTTACGTGGTCTCCTAGTGGGCCCCCCATGCCCAGAGTCTGGAGCCTTAACTCGACTTGGCTCCAGAGTTATGCCCGGTTATACATAAGGAACTTTAGGACACAACGGGCTCCATCTCAATTGTCAATTAACGTGTGTAATTTGGCCTAAATATCCAAAATAGTAAGGTAGCAAGTAAGGTAAGTTAAGGTAAAAGGTTAGTAAGGTAAAAGTACACAAAGAAATGTTATCAAACACTTTCACTCAGAAAATTGATCAAAGTTAGAAATTAGAGGGATTCCTCATTGAAACACATAAGGTGGGCTTAAATGGTACCACAGTGAGTAATGATGAAAAAAGACAATGTTTTCCTTTAAAAAAAATAAGATAGGTTTACAAAAGACATGCATGGAGCTTAAATATACTGTGGACTAAGCATTATAGTAATTTTCATTGTGCTAACATTGAGAAATGTTAAGATTTTTTCATACAAAATTAGCTTGTGTTGGCTATAGTTTGCATGCGTTTTGTGGCGCTGTACCATCTTTTTAAAAAAAATGTAATTTATGTAAATAATTTACTCTACAAAACAATTTATGATGTATTTATTTGTAAATTAATGTAAAATGAATCACAAAACATTTAGTGTTTGAAGTTCACATGCTTAATTTTTTGTCAGTCTATCTTTCAGTAAGGCTAATGGTTTGACCATGAGATTAGCTTAGTATGCAAGCTAATAAAATTCGTCTTTCCATTTAAAGGAAAATTAAAATTAAAATTATTTGTTCATACACAAAAAACAACACATTTATCTCTTATTTGACACAATATCAATGTACTTGCCAAAGAAATGGCTGAAAATTGCAGAAATGTTGATTTCTGAAGGGTCCCGAAACCCCAAAGTTTTTGGGTGTCTTTATGTGAGGTCCCCTGAGACAACATGCACATGAGTGGGGCTAACTCAACATTGACAAAAGTGATTGGTATGCAATAAAAAATGTCAGGGAAGTAACAAATCACTGGATTTGCTAAAATAATGAGCAGCATAAAATATGATTTGCTCTTTTTCTAAATTTGACTTCAAAGTTGAAAGTGGGCTTAAATGGTACACGGGCTTAATGGGTACATTTACCCTAACTCATATGATCTGAATACGAGACAAAAACTCAAACAGGGGCATTTTGCCCTGCATCAATATTCATCATCAATAAACTGTATGAAATGTCAGATATCCTTCATAGGTTTGGGGTGGTGCAAGTGCGTTAAATGCGTTAAAAATTTTAATGCGTTATTTTTTATCATAATTAATGAATCTAATTAACGTGTTAAATCGACAGCCCTAGTTTTTTTTCCCTAGTTTTTTTATTTTATTTATGACAACATATATTCAACATGGCTGATGGTGGTGAAGCACAAAGTATCACTACAATATCTACCATTGTTCATTGGAAATTTATATGAGAACATCCTTTCAGCTCTGCTGTGACAATTTCTATTGTGACTGTTTAAAATAAAATTAAATTAAATAGATCAAAGAAAGATCTGATAAAATAAAATAGATCTTAGAAATTATTTATTTATGCTATATAAAGCATAGAAAATATTTTTTATATAATTATAAAATATATAAAAGTGCTCTATTTCTGGGAAAGAAAGTAAAGTATATGAATATGTTTTGCTTTGTACTTTAATAATTTATGTATCATAAGGTTAATCAATTGCTTTAGGGATTATGCATGATTAGGGGTAATAAATTGAGTGGTAGAAGTATTATGTGTCAAAAGATGTGACTAAAACAGCACTTTAATTTTCTTATCTTAACTGTGCATATGTGGCACTGGAATCAAAACTTTACATGGTGTGATGATGAAAGGGAAACATTAGCCAAGAAACCCCAAGCTCAGCTCTTTTAGCAGCTGCCAGTGTGAGCATTTTGCCGCAAACTGATTTTGTTTTTTCTCTTCAAGGGAGGAAAGTGTTTTTTGTTTTTTTGTTACTGCTGCTTGTTACATTTTTTTTGCGTATATCACTACATCACTGTCTGTGTGCACCGCTGCGCCCAGTTTGCATCTGAAGTATAATGGCATTTCTGTGTTATTAAATGTTAGCTGCCTAGACTCTGACCTGTTATTAGTCTTGATAACATTTCCAAATCTTGTTTGTTCCACAGTGACCCTAATATGACACTGCAAAAATGTCCCATTCCGTGAGTGAAAGGAAAACCCATAAATTTATAACTCCATAGGATAGAAAACAACACTGTAATGAGGCTTTGAAATCAAAATTTTTTTTTACACTTTATAATAGGAGCGATCACTCACATTAGGCCTGGTGAATAGTGCAAGGCGCACTCCCACTGGGCGATAAAGTAATATTTGAAAATGAAAGCCATTTGGGGAAATGTGAGTTTATGAATGAGGTGATTTGCCAAATGATCCTGTCCAAATTCACCAGAACAGAATCTTAAACATCCAGCAGCGCACGACAAAACAATGAGTCTTCAGCGAAAGGTGCGAAAGCTGTCAGACAGCAAAACATGGAGTTTAACTAAATCTTTGGACATTAGTTTGACGTATTATTTGAGAAATCAGATTACTATCATAAAGCTTCATCTATTACTTTTTCATTAAATGGAAACTGCCTACAAAGGCTGGCAAAATATGCATGGTGCCTGCTTGGGAATTAGAAATACCATTTTAGATATTCCAACAGTGAACTTTAAAATGTCTTAGGGATAAACTTTAGCAGAGGCTTTTCGTGCGAAGAAAGTTACAGTTAATTGTGGAGACAGTCCTTGAGGAGCTGTGATTTAGTGCTGTGCTTAAGGCCATAATGTTGACAAAGCAGGATTGCACTCTCAGTAACTCTCAAAAGTCTAGGTCATCCTCACAAGGTTTGGTCACAGACGCTAAACTTGCATTTAAGGAAGTATGTTATGCTGCATCACTGCACCAAACAGTCAAATAATAATAATAATAATAATAATAACCACCTCATCTGCCCTGTCCACATTGTTTCTCCATTGTTTGGACAAACAGTTTGTTTATAATTTAACACCATGTCAGCTACCACAGCTATATATATGGTGAGGAAAAAAGTGAAAAATATAATAAATAAATAAAAAGATATAAAATAACAAAAAGGTAAAAGTAAAGAAAGAAACTTTCATAAGAGGTTTTTAAAATGTATCTTTGATAAAAAATTCTATAACTAAATCTGGTCCCACTTTATGAAAAATCTTTTCATAAGAATCAACTGAAAAGTAGTCCTAATGGAGTTTAAGACATCACATTACATTAAAATATGCTTCAGCGATAAAGGACTCTGGCAAGAGGGGCATAAAAGAGGAATTTCAACCATTAACAAATAATTATGGGTTAGTCTGGAATGTAATATTAGACAGCAAGTGTAGATAATATGGTCCCAGCGATTTTTGGACAAACAGGTAACCCCACCCCAAACTCTTGTCATTGGTTGAATCAGAAACTGACATGTTGCACAAACTACAATGTCTACACTTTTTAGGCCTGCTTAGTTGTTATTTACATTAAATGTAAATGTTTAAAAAAAAAAAAGAAATACACGTTACAATTTTAGGACACTATGATGGGGAAAAATTACTTAGAAAATATATTATACTTTTTTTTTAGTTCTTATCTTAATTATGTAATGACACTAAAAGTTAAAATTTAATATAACAAAGAGCACTGATAAAAATGAATTTATTATATTAATATCATAATTAGATACCTTTGGACAAATTATCTAAATAATTATCTAAAGACAAAATAAAAGTATAATGAAAATCTAATTATATGTCCCGACTGCTCATCCAAAAAGTTCCTACTTAATTGACTTTTGTTAAGTCAGGCTGATAAGAAAAGGTTAATGTTAACTTTTCTGTTTAATTGTAAAAAGAGTTTGAATGCTATTAGTGCTCTGATGGCCAGAGTAGACCTCATCCCCAGATAGAAACAGACACAGATTAGATGCCTTCCCAGTGGCCTCTGACACCTCTACCAAAATAAGAGAGCTAAAAGGCAATAACAAAAGAGCTCCTCAGTTACAGTAAATCTATACACAAAGTATGCATAGGAACGATTTGTTCAAACTAACATTCTGCTCTGAATCCTAAATTCTCTCTGGAAAAGTGTTCAAAAATCCTTTTAACTGTGATGTAAATAGATGTACAGAGCCGTGTTAAAATTTCTGATCGCTAAGAAGTTCATTAGCATTACTTCCGCAAGGCGTACGCTGCGTTTTGCTCAATTAGCTGACTGCCATCCACAGACAGCCTGAAATGCACTGAAATCCTCTCTCTGTACAGCCTGGCATATGCAGCCCGCTCAGCCCAGCCTCATCTAGACGCTTCATATGCAAAGCTGCTCTCAGAATGTTGACTGATAGCATTTGAAACGTGCAAAGGACATCACAAGTAAAGAATAATCTTTTCAGGCTTTATGCAAAAATATCTTCACTCAAACACGCTATCTGATTCAAAGCCATGCTGGCGGTAGGCCTGCTCCACTGTGGTCTATAGAAAAGATCCTAATATGATGCACACGTTATGTGTCCCAGGATTAATGACATTAATCCATTAATATTTGATAACATTTTAATTAACTCAAGGGTAAATTCATGCTTTAAGTAACCCTTTTAAGCCAGACCTATGAAATGTTGCTACTTGCAAGTTGATGGTGTCACTTAGAAACTATGATATAAAAGATATAAACTGACTTTATGCTAATGGATGAAAAGCCAATTATAATGATTGCCTGTGATAAAATGTGAAGAATATTGTTTCTTCTATGATTGCCTTTCAATATTAAACCATAGCTTTACAAAGGCTGCTATTAAGCTCATGTTCCAATTCCTCAGTTTTAGAAAGAGCAGCAGCACCTCTCTGTTGTCATCACTGAATTTCCCTAATCCAAAGACTATCGGTCTGTGCTTTGCAGATAATGATGATTTCATGCTTGGATCAGTCATCCTTTTTCAAGTTTTGGTTGACATTTACATGGTCTCTGCTCAGAAAGAATAACATTTTTCAATCAATGTCTGAACACGGCAGGCCTGAATCCTCCCAGGAGGTCGGGATGCCAAAAAACAGAGGCTGTTGGTGGGTAGAAATTTATCAGGATGAGGTGAGATGAAGGCCTCTGGTTGATGGCTTTGGGAAGTGTATAAAACTCTGGAACAGGATGTCTGAATGTGAAAATGATCTAAAATTCAGCAAAAAGATAGTGGTTTTCTAGGATATAGGTGATTTGATGGATATATTTCTCTGAGGCCAAAGGCAATGAATTCCAGAGAAGGTTTATCATTTGGGACTAAAGGCAGGTAGCGGTAGAGCTAGAGTTATCTTTGTAAGCCTTCTGTACTGAAATACTGTACATTTATTTCATGAGTCTCTCTTAAAGTTCAGTGGGCTTTTCAAACTTTTTCATGCCAAGGACCCACAAATATGATTATCCAGTATGATCTGATTGTCTATACGATGGTATTAGTATGTAACATTTACAGGGACAAAAATGTACTTTTTGTGTATTTGGATAGATGCTTGAAAGTACAACATGGATGTATTAACAACATCTAAAACATAAACATTATTATGCATTTACGTCTATAGAAACATAAGATATTTCTGAATCTTCCATAACAAAAAACATAATTTCTTAAAAATATACAGTATAAAGAAAAATGTAGCTAACAGGCAAGTGTAATTGCAGTAATTTATTTATTGTGAAAATATCAAAGAAGCAGTACCAAAATAGTCCAAATGATGATGTGTTGCATTAGCCGCTTTTCCACTGTCGGGCCAGTGTGAGCCCGGACTTTCATCGGGCCAGGCTAGGCTAATAACCTCGGACCTGTAGCACAGAGCCCAAAACCATGCTGCGTTTCCACCGTCAGGCCAGAAGCTAAGTAGTAACACGCCTCTCTGGAACAACGTCACACAAACCAATCATTTCACCAACAAATGGAAGTCTTATCAGAAAAATAATCAGAAAGAAATCACTGGAAACTAGTGAGATAGCAAAACGAATGATAAAGCGGTCATTTGTTGGCATTTTGTTGTTTACTTAAAGATTTAAAAAGCCAAGCATCATCACAGTTTTACAATAATAAGTGATAAATTGATCATAATGAATTAATTTGTGTCAAGATTAAACATTAGTCACTGAAATAAAGTGGTATTTACCGTTATTTCACAAAAGAAAGAGAACACACGTACTCATTCAGTCGCATCTGTTTCTGTTTATTTGTAGTCACAGGACAGCATGTTTACATCACATTTAGAAAGAATGATAATTTCTACAAAATTTTCACCAAAAATACGACCTGAGGAGCTTTAGCACTCTCTCCAATGACAGTCCCAACAGTTATATTTTCAGTCTGAGAAACAGAGGAAGCTCCCGAAAAACCGGTGTTGCTTTATTTTATGAAACATGCGGAGCTAAATATGGACAGTCCAGTCCAGTAAGAGACGAGACGTACTGACAGATAAAATAAATACACGATTGTGGTAGCCTACGTATATGATTTGTCTGATTTCTTCAAGCGGTCGTATTTACCATGTTTACTATGGTAATGGCGTGCATAGTCTTTTGCATCGCATATAAATACATTTTTGCCTTATACGGTGATTAGAATCCACATCAGATCACAAACAGAAGTTATTTCAAACACTTGCTGCTGTCTGAAAGTGAGTTTTGAGTCTTTAATGCTGATTTTAGCTAGTATATGAAATCATCCACGGCACCGGCATCTCCAGACACAGATAAACTCCGCCTTTGTTTGTAACTACTCCCTCAAGCCTGAACTGGCCCGCTTTGGACCAAGTTATTCGGCGGGCCCAAAAAAAAAAAAACTGGCCGTTTGCCCCCGAGGAAGCCCTGACAAGGCACGATCAAACCCCGGAAGTGACAGTGGAAACGCGACTGGCCCTGGCATGCACTAGCACGCCTGCTTTAGGCCCGACAGTGGAAACACGGCTATTGACAGTCCTCACTTGTGGTATGCAATAGTTTTGTATGAGGTACAAAGCATAGCCTCTCGGTTACTATTGTAACCTCCATTCCCTGACGAAAGGGAACGAGACCTGGTGTCGATGACTGACTCAAGGGGTTGCACTTGCACTTCTGATACATTGAGTAAAGGCCAATGAAAATTGGTGAGTGGAATTTGCATGCGCCACTCCCCCCAGGCATACGGGTGTAAAAGGAGCCAGCGTGCACCACTTATTCAGGTTTGTACTGGGGAGCCGAGACAGCACATTTTACGAATTAGCGATTTAAAAGCGAAGTGCAAATGAGGGAACACCCCTCCCCCCATCCTGGTGAAAATTTCCTCACCGTTACAACTCTAGCGCATACTGGACATAGCAACGACAAAGCTGGGTCTGCCTCATCCCAAGTCAGTGCTTGCAAGTTCACCACTTGGTCCCTAAAAGGGATAGTGGGAACTTTGGGCACATAGCCCGGCCGGGGTCTCAGGATCATGCAAGAATATGCTGGACCAAACTCAAGGCATGTTTCGCTGACAGAGGTCGTGCTCACCTCTTGATGGAGGTGAGCACGGTCAGGAGTGCCGTCTTCAACGAGAGGACCATAAGCTCGACTGACTCCAGTGGCTCGAAAGAAGCTCTCTGTAGGCCCAGCAAGACCACAGAGAGATCGCTTGAGGGAATAAGGCATGGCCTAGGAGGATTAAACCACCTGGTGCCTCTGAGGAACCTGGTGATCAGGTCATGCTTCCCTAGAGACTTACCATCCACTGCGTCGTGATGTGCCAATATGGCGGCCACATACACTTTCAAGATGGAAGGGGACAGCTGGCCCTCCAATCACTCTTGCAGGAAGGAAAGCACTGATCTGACCGCACATCTCTGTGGGTCTTCCCCTTGGGAAGAACACCAGTTCACTAACAGACTCCATTTCAAAGTATACAGCCACCTCATATAGGGGGCTCTGGCTTGAGTGATTGTGTCACCGCTGGAAATAGGACACTAAGCAGAGTCCTGCACGAGTCCTGTTTGATAAACCCGCAACCGCCCCGCACCCGCGGTTATTAACAGAACACCCGACCCGTTATCTGACAGCAACACTAATTTTATTCCGTACCCAACCTGACCCGTTTGACATAAAAACCGCAACAAGAACCGCACCCAGATTAAATCTCCTACATGAGGTAGACAAAAATCATTTTCTCATGTAGCCTAACACAAGCAATAAATCCAACATTAGGCATTCTGGGTTGATGCAATTGATTAAACATTGCATTAAACAAAAGTAAGCTAATAGAGCAAAGAATGTTTTAGTAGGTCTCTCTGTAAGCTTAAAGCTACAGCTGTCCTGATGAGTTGATGAGGTGCTAACCAGGCCTCCAAACTCCACCCAAGTGGCCCTAAAGGAACAATAATTTGTGACCTGTGGCGGGGCTGCGAAGCTGATGAGGAACAAATGAGGAACAAAAAGAAAATGAAACCAAAGATTTTCCACCCGGCCCTCCACCAGGGGAAAGAGCAGTGCATTCACCATCTCCTGGGAAAGAGCTGGGTCGCCCGTCTCAGGGACGTGTCAAAGCCTTCATCGGGTTCTCGGCGCTCGCCTGATGAATGGGCGGCTTAACGCTGCTGCTGGGCCATATGCTCGGTCTGAATTGGCAGCTGAGTAGGTGTGGCAGCCGCAGGCGGATGCCCTCAGCGACGAGCAGGCCTGAGTATCCTGAAGGCGGCAGAGGAATTGCGCTGAGGCAGGATGTGTTTAATGGCCTCTGTCTGCTTCTTTACTGCTGAGAACTGCTGGGCAAAGTCCTCGACAGTGTCACAGTGTCGCGAGATGGGGGGCATTGTGAAAGTGAACTTTGTCTGTGTCCCGCATCTCAGCAAGTTTGAGCCAGAGATGGCACTCTTGACCACCATAATGGACATTGCCTGGCCGAAAGCTGATCACAAATGCAGTTCCTGCATCAATACCAGCTCAGGACTACCCTTGTGCAGATCTTATGCCTTGGCCTTTAAGCCTTCGCCGTTACAGACGAAGTAAACTTACAGGCCCTGGACAGGAGTCTAGGACAATTCCACCAGGTAGCAGCGTTTTGTGGGCATAAAGGCACCGCAATCACACACTCCACCTGAGGAACCTCCATGCACCACCATTAAGGGTAGTGAGGATGGAAGAAGCTGACTTCGCCAGCTCTTCATGCACTTCCGGCTGTGAGTCATGCTCCGAGACCAGATACCAATCATCCAATCGCGAACGCTCAGGACATTATGGAGGATTTCATTCCAGCCCAATGTTCACGGCGGTCCGGGCAAGCATGGCCGCCAACTCAGCATCGAACTTGGGCTGGGCTTCTCCACCTGTGAAGCTGTGATCAATAATTCAACCTCATTTGAAGCCCCAAATGAAAACTCAGCTGCATCATGTGACGCAACGTTGAAGTCTTTCAGGATATCTATTGGGTGCAATGTGCAAGTCAAGGAATGGGAGGTCAGTGGAGATTTACCCAGCGGAAAAGCTCCCATTGTTGCCCTCAAATCACTAGCCACCGTGGCCTTGTGCAATGCAGAAGGACCAGGACGAGGATCAGCTGAGGTGACTCCTTTTACTAGAAAAAAAGAGTTGTGATTGCAATGTTGCCATGGTCATGTTCTCGCAGTGAACCATCCACGAACGCTGTCTCCGCTTGGGTGCGATACAAACATGTGCGACAAAAATTGTGGCCGTCCGAGAATGAGAGATATCGACCGCACCCAGAAACACACAGGAAGTAAGGCATCTTTAAAAAGATGCTTTCCATCTGTGTTTGCTGTTTTAGAGGAAGCTTGCTCTTTCAGATTGTTGAAACACCCAGGGGAATCTCTCTCTGCACTTATCCGTGCAAGGCGTGGAGAGAGACCGCTGGGTAACACTTTATTTTACAGTGCCGTAGTTACACGTTACTACATGTACTTACTATAGTAACTCTATAGTAAGTACATAGTTCATTAATAGTACTCAGTTCTTATTTGAGTAATTACAATGTAACTATGGCACTGTAAAATAAAGTGTAACCGACCATTGTACTGCGCCGTAACACCAGCAATCTTTCTCAAACAAGGTGAATAGAATGAGCTTGTGTATAGATGTCACTTTGTTCGGCTCCGAAGAACAAATCTGAATGAGTGATGAAATGGTGCGCGCCGGCTCCTTTGGCCATATGCCCAGGGGAGTGTGTTCAACCTCATCTCATTCCCGGGGAAACACAGCATGTTGCAATCGTGATAAAGCAGGCGAGAGCCAATAAGCGTTTGATATCACTGCCCTAAAACTTTGTCATAAAGCTTCCATAGATTTGGATTACATTGCACAAATAAAATTGATTATTGATTAAAATATGATAATTTTATGTTACGGTTTTGGTGTCTTTTGTTTTTTATGTTTGTTTGTTTGTTTGTTGAGTCACAGCATATTGATAAAATGCTTTTTTTGTCCCACAGCAAACAATGAATATTACATGAAGTAATGGTTAAAAAAAAAAAAAAAAAAAAAAAAACAAATCACAGAAATGTTATTCATTTTCAAGTGTGTTGTTGTATAACATTATGTAGTCCTTCAAAATTAGTTTGCACCAGAAGTCTCACTGAAAAGAATAAAATGTCATAATTTAAATTAAGTAAACGAGTCAACTGCATTAAATAAATAAGACTGAAAACATATCATTTATCACAAATGCAGCAGAATCAGCTGATTAATTCCATGCATTCAGTATTAAATTAGAGTTTGTAAACATTTGTACATCTGTAAAGTTGCTGTTATGTTGATAATTTATGTCTAAGATGATGTCAATGCATCAATATGTTAAGTTTCACTTTCTATACAAACGCAAGTAATTGTACCTGTGGTAGAACCACACTTTATGTAAAATACACACAAATATATATATATATAAATAGTAATTTGTTCTATGGCTATATGACATTTTTATTTGAGCAGAATATCGCAATGAAGATCACTAAACTCAAACATACATGTTTGTTAGTGTTTTCAGATCATCTGTGCTTTTTTCGCAGTAGGCCTATAGAGACTAGAGAAAGTGCATGTGCATGGTTGCCAGATTGCAAAGATTAGTGATTGTCGGAGTGTCTATTTACACGAAGAGCAAATAGCGTCCCTTGTTGGCAAATGCTATTTACACTAGCTCCACCCATAAATGTCTGGTTGGGCCACCCAAGTTTTAAAAAAGACGTGCAGAGTCCAATGTCTTCAGTGGTGTAGCAGTAGTGAGTAAGGCTTGCAGAACTGGCCTTTAATGCGATCGACATGGGTTCGAATCTGCCTTTTGCCCAACTCGCCTTTTTTTTTTTTATTAATAAAAATGAAAATAATGTTCTAAAAGTGGAAATAAACTGCGAACGAGTGTTTAATAATATTAAAAGTGTTAATTGGGTAGGGTTAGGTGTAGGGAGGATTTTTTTTTCTCCCAATAAGGCAGCATCCATTTAATAATCTTAATAAATGTAATCATTTACACTCTATGATATTATTGCATCCTGTTAATGTACAAAAATACTGAGGTGAAAATAGTATCTGCCAATATAAAGTATAGATAGCATCTAATTACTATTTACTCTTATTGCAAAGAACTGATACTTTTACATGGTGTAAATAGAATCTATCACTATATTCACCTAGTGTAAATAGCATCTCCAGCTATTTGCACAGTGTAAATAGCATCTATCGTTAAGAAAATAATATGCTATTATTACTTAGTGTAAATAGCATCTAATAGCATCACTTAATGCAAATAGGCGCTGCCAAAAACAACAGGCAGAAATGTATGCGTTTAAGAGAAAAGCTCTGTTTGGGGGATTTAAGCTCTTTTTCAGTAATAGCAGGCCAATATTGTGAAGGTTATTTTTAATTAATCGAGAGAAGTAAAAAATCGTTATCACAACTAAAATATGATAAATCATGCAGCCCTAGTATATATAATACTATTATCTAGGCACAAGAATAGTTTCTTCCCTCAGGCCATCTACCTCATGAAGAGTTAAATGTCCCCACTGGGCAATAAACATGCAATACAAAACACTTTTTATACTAATATTCATTTAGCACACCATAATTCTTATTCACATTCCCTTGCATTGTATATAACATCTGTACATACATATATTGTCCATTGTCTATTTTGTATATTGTGTATTTTTTTTAAATATTTATTTTTAATCACTTATTTTATTTTTATCATCTTGTCGCTGAATTCCATCTGTGCTGTGGAAGCTTCTGTCACCAGTACAAATTCCTTGTATGTGTAAACATACTTGGCAATAAAGCTCTTTCTGATTCTGATCTATAACCCTTGTGCAGACCCCAGTTTGAAAAAGCCTGAGTTAGGATATGAAAGAAAAATCACAGCAGATCATCTCACATAAATATAAAATCAATATCTATGCAATGCCTTGTCTAATTTGCCAAATGGCGCTAAGAGTAAAACTAAATTCAGAAAACAAACCAACAAATAACAGAAGGACAAACCCAAGTGAGAAGAAAAATAAGACATATTATATGCAAGTTACTTTTTCCTCAAACATCTTTTCTGATTTAAGGAAAAATACTATCTATGAGCAATTCAAAAGTAGTTTGGATTTCCAATGGAATAAAATATGATGTCTACTAGATAATAAAGAGTTAAAGGCTGTAATATATGTTTGGCATTAAACTAAATATATTTCTAACTGTAAAAGAGCATTTCTTCAGCAATTGTTTTACCTGTCAATGCTTTGCAATATTCTCATACAAAGCATCTAAACCCTCATTAAATCATGAGTGAGTGATTCATTATTAATGACAGCCGATGTTCCAATGTCTCATAATGCCTGTGGATTCAAAGGTGAAGCTGTAAATAAACACGTGCAGTTGACGCCTGCTCCCTTTAGTTCTTTGTGTCGGCTATATGGGGGGGGAAATAATGTTATAGGAGATGTCAAGGCAATGCAGGTCATGTTTTCAGATTCCCTTGAAATGGCAAATGGTAAATGAAAAAAAAGATGAAAGTTAACAAGAATTCTGATAGCCAAGCAATATGCATTTAGGGGGCTGGACAACCTTGCAAAAAGGTGCAGGAAGGCACAAAAGGTAATTCAGCACAATGTCTGCAATCATCAGCAACACACAGCCAACAGTAAGTGAGTCTGACAGAGCTGAATAAACACTTCCACACGGCTGTCTCTGCGTATCCCCGGTTAACACTGAGAGTATCTTTAGAGACAAGCTCCATATTGCACTGCAACTGCAAAAACATTCAAAGCTAGAGGTCGACCCAGCTTCGGGCACATTACAAGACTGGGGAACAAGTTAACTGAATGAGGGTGGAAATTAATGAATCTGTAGGTTAAAAAGCCAAAGTAAACTGTGGCTGTTATTTTTTCCTTTCACTGGTTCTCAACTGGCATTAAAAACAATAAAAGCTTTAACAAGTGTTATAAATCCTAAAATTGCTCTTAAAATAAGTAGAACTAAAAGTGCTGTTGGTGTTTGAAAAAATTCTGGGTTCAATACAAGTTAAACTCAACCAACAGCACTGGTGCTGTAATGTGGATTAACAATTAATTGCCTTAAAAAAATGAACTTGTTCCTCCAAAAAAAATTAAAATCTTGGTTGCAGTGAGGAACCTGAATGTTGTCAATCCATAAACATTAAAAATGTTTCAATAGTGTAGCCACAATATGTATACAATGTGTGCGTTAACATGATATTAGTGTGACAAAAAATTAACGAAAACTAACCTTTTTTTCTCTTTTACAGATTTATTGGTTTTAAGTTAAGTCTTAACAGTAGAGATTAACATTACTATCTATTTCTGTGTAACGTTATATCCAATTTCACTTTGTTGCCATGAAAATGTAACGCCTATATCCTTAAAATGACCAGTGTTGGGGGTAATGGATTACAAGTAATGTGAGTTACGTAATCAGATTACTTTTCAAGTAACTAGTAAAGTAACGCATTACTTTTAAATTTACAACAAAATATCTGAGTTATCTTTGTTTTCCCATGTATTGACTGACAGCTCTCCTGTCCCCATGTTGAGAGAAATCAGGAGTAATGGTGCAGAGGCATTGTGTGCGCTGTGTAAACATGATAGTTAGAATAAATGTGAGCATTTTCTCATCTCACTTGAACAGATTCAGTATTCCTAAAAATAAAAACAGTGAAATGCAAACTCAGAACACTACACAAACCTGCAATAATTAAATGTTAAATTAAACAAATATACTTTATGTATTCTCACTTTATTAACCAATGTCTTTGCTGCTGACCTTTGATGACCCAATTCAACCATACTAATAAGCAAAAATGACTTTTATATAAACATTACATAAGTGTTTAATTTATTGTTTCCTATTCTTCTGCAATCCAGAATGGCAGCACAGCTGCAAGGTTTGTCTGAGCTGCGCCCTCTACTGTACAGGTGGGAATCTGCATTTCCTTTAGCTTTAGGCTTATTTATTTCACTTTTGATGTGAAAGGGCCTTTACATTTGCTGAAAGATTGCTTTTTTTATAACATTTTATTAAAAAACAAACAAGCAAGCCCATCCCAGATGAGAAAAAGTAACGCAGAAGTAACGTTACGCATTACTTTCCAGAAAAAAGTAACTAAGTAACACAATTAGTTACTTTTTTAGGGAGTAACGCAATATTGTAACACATTACTTTTAAAAGCAACTTTCCCCAACATTGAAAATGACCATAAAAATAACAAGAACTTTACAGCTCAAATAATAGTTTTAATAGAAAAAAAAGAAGTTATTTTATAAAATGATAAGCTTTATATATATATGAACCCTTCAGAAATAAGACCTGTTCCATTGTAAATGAACAGGGACAATCTCCATTTTCTTTAAAGGACAGGTCAAAATTATTTTTTGTGGTAGACATCATGCCACAAAAGCTGTTGATTGAGCTTAACTTGTTCTACACCCTGAATTTTCCTTTAAGGGCAGGAGTGTGTTTTATAAACCGATGCGAGCGAAATAAGGCCAAATCTCTCCCACAGAAAGAGAAATCCTTCACTTACAGCTTAACTGAAGCATAGGCATTTTTGTGCAGAAGGGTGGGAGACTTTGCTCTGATCAGAAGTGCATGCACAGTTATTAATAAGCATGATAGCAGAGCTGCGTTTGCATGCCTCATGCATGATGGAAATGGTTGTCACATCTTCTGCCTTGTTATCCAGCCCAAGTCTTTTTTCGATCCTTTCAAAAAAGCGGAAGATAATTGAAACATACTCACGAGAGAGTTGGGTGAAAGAGATAAGACAAAACTAATGGAAATAAAAAGAAGAAGGAGAGGAGATGGAAAATGACTTACAGAGAGACTTTGACACACAGAAGGGAACTCTGCATCAAAAGTACCCATAGTGCTAAACTGTAATACCCGCTTATGCAAATCTCTCCCCAATTCAGAATAGATGCCGTTTGCAGGTTCCCATGCCAAAACGAACAGACGCTTCTGTTTCTCGCTCTGTGTTTTCTCAAATGGCTCTGTCATCAAAGCAATCATCAGAGAGGCTATAAGATTGCAAATTGAGATATAGACCCTAACCAAAGCCAAGCTACAGAGTGGATCCTTCAAAGAAAAATTGATTTAAAATGTCTGTTAGATCTAACCGATAAAAAGATCAACAGATTGATCATTGTTTTGCTATGAGCAGCAGAGTACGCTATGATTAGGACAATGAAAACAGCAACAATATTCATTCCATGACAAAACAAGAATTAGCCACTCTGGAAAGGCATTTTTTTGGCATACGATGCAGCCTGGTCAGCGTTGTGCCCACCGTAATGCTGCCAAAATCCAAAATAAAGACAATGAATCATTTCTGTCAGGAGATCTGAACGCCAGTGAGATTTGTTCAGTGAGGCGCCGTATTCAGAAGTGGAGTGAAAACTCAATCACGTTATATTGAGAGATCAGGCACCACTTCAAAGCTCACCTCGGGCAGAAAGAGGGCTGAGTTTTCAAAGACACATTTTAGAGTGGAAATAAGGTATAAGGTCGGGGAAGTGTCATAAGTACCTCAGGGTGCAGTCGTGCCACTTATTGGAGACTTTCAGATTCAATTAAACTCTCATATTCTTGCAGGCGCATCAAAATAGAGAAAAAATCGTTTTTTAGGAAACGTGCACCAACCCAGAGCGTCCAAAAAACATCCCTAAGCTTACTTGCTCAATTAGTTTTGATGGGTCAGAGCATTCTCGGCTTACAGTATATGGGCATTAACCCAAATCCAGGCGGTATTAAACCACATACGCGGCTGTGTATTAAATCGTATGAATGTGCTTGGGTGCTGTAACATTAAGTGCCAGGCAACACTGAGCCATCTCGGCCCCGTGAGCGCAGCTTGCAGAATTCTTCCTCACCTGGCTGATGCACCACGCTCTTCCCGCATCCTTACTGTCACAGACCTCAGCGGCCCATCTGTGCTTATCTCAGCCCTGCACATGTGGGAGATTACAGACCATCTCCTCCAGGTATTTCACAGTTTATTTACACCCTCGGCTTCCATAATGGAGCGATCCAGGCTGCAGACAATCGCAGCAGCAATGCACAGATGATCAGCATTGTTACGGCTGGGAATAGGTGGTGACTTGCGTGCATGTGTGCATGGCATTGTATCAACAGAAGGAGTGTAGACCACCTCTATGACTAATAAGTGCTTGCTCTCCAGGTGCTTTTAGAAATATGTATTTTGTGCAGTACACAAAAATGGGTAATGTTGTAAGGTTTACTTCAACTATGCATTTTACACACTATACTGCACATACAAATAACAGACAAGGTTTTGTGTTCATTTTCCTTAAAATTCAATTTCAACACAATATGATGGCATTCCATTTTACAATGTGAGTTCTGATAATGTGTCTACTGTTGCATCTATTTCTTTGACTAAGGGGCCATTCATAGAGAGTGTGTTTTTGCATTCAACTGTGCTTTTCCATTGTTTTTTCTATGTAAACATGCTATAAGCGTGTTTGACCATTGTGCTCCTGTCTCTTGCGGTGTCTTGCACATGACACTGTGTTCTAAAAAAGTGGTGCTCAAGTTTTAAAAAATCTTTAGACCTTACTTTTTTTTTTTTTTTCATTCCACTGCCCTTCGTCTCACTTGTTAAACGAAAAACACATTTCACAAGTTCACAAGTTTGCATATTTGTGCTGTCGGAGGGGAGGACTCCGAGCTCGGAATTTGGCCCGAACCCAGAGTACTCCCCCCGTATCTCTGGTTAGGATAGTAACCAGGCGAGTGTGAGGAGACAGAGTGGTAGAGGGATGTAGAAAACTGTCGAGGAACGTAGGTGACTAGGCAATGTATATATATATATATATATATATATATATATATATATATATACACACATTGTATATATATATATATATATATATATATATATATATATATATACAATGTATATATATATATATATATATATAGGCCTCCTCTCATACTGATTGGATAGGCAATTTGAACGTGTTTCTCCTGAACTTTGTTAATAAAACATCATTTTGTGTGAATGGCCGATTTGTTTTAAACACTCATTCATACAGTAACAAACAAGTGACTCTCTTTATGGGTGAGTAATTGAATTATTCGCTCAACTCTCTCAACATAGTGACTGTCTTTATGAGTGAGTCATTGAATCGTTCACTCGGGCTATTTCACAACACTGATGTATTCAGTAGTGCCATTACTGTCTGTTGCTCGGAGACACACAACAACAGATTCTACTGTGGTTTCTTTTTACACTATTTTCACTAGCGGAGCACAAATACACAAAGTAGCTGACAATATTGTGCCTAGAACTAGGGCTACACGATTAATCGGACGATTAGAAAAATAACATTGAAATCGCGCTTGAACGATTTGGCTTGGTGCGATTATGAAATCGCAAAGGCTGCGATTATTTTTTATGCACGGCTTGTCAATGAAGTATGGCTCCAAATGCTAATCTATCTGAAAGCACTGCGAGTTTCAGTTGATAAAAAAATGTGCATTTGAAAAAGCAACACGCATAAGACATCTTTCCAGACATGAGAGGCATTTATTAACATCTTGTCCAACAAAATACAACATTTAATAACATGTTTTTACTCCAAATTCACTCGATAACGACAGTTTAGCATCCTTCTGTGAGATGATGTGGCTTCTTACGCAGAATAAGGCAGTCGTGTGTTTATTAGTCATGTTTACTCAAAGTGTTTCAATCTTCTGTTTATTCAGCTACGGCGATAGTATGATGCCCATAGGGATTTCCTGGAATGACGCGTGTTATCTACTTTGGCGGCAGGCATATTTGCAGTTTCTGCACGAAGGCGCCCTCTGGCTTTCAGATAGAGAAGCATTTACTACTGATCACTGAGCCGTACAGCTCTGAGAAGCTGCCCATAAAACAATCGCAGGCTTTGCCAAATTGTGTGCGATTTAATTGTGATTAATTGTGCAGCCCTACCTAGAACGCATATGTTAGTTACTTAACATTAGCTTTTTTTTTACTGAACTGTTGTAAGGACTGTCAAACGATTAATCACGATTAATCACATACAAAATAAAAGTTTGCGTTTACATAATGTGTTTGACAGCAATACGGTCTTCTAACTTAGTGGGTCTCAACTCTGGTTAGATAGGAAGACATTCAAAATGTGCAGTGTTGAGAAACACTGCGGTTGTTTCAATTTTCCAAAGGTTAGTATTTTCAGTGATTACTGCAAGACTGCAATGGCAAAAGGTCATGCTATAAAATAATGAGGAGGGCATCTACAAGATAACTGTAGCTTTTTCACAAATTAATGTCTTCATTTAGGTGTACATGAATAAGGTCATTCTGAGTCCACTCTGAATGTTACGACCTGGGGTTTAACTCAAAATCAACATTTGGACAGTCTCGACGGCTCTCTTGAATTAAGGATTCATTAAGCTTAATAACCTTCCATTGGTTGTCCACTGGTAAGCTAACAAAGAGGCATAATTGAGAAAGGCCTTTGGATTAGAATGTGATTTCATTCAAAGGGACAAAATGAGTTTTGCATGTGCTAATCTTCCTTTTGTGCTTGGGAATATTTGCTACAGAAGGGAGACAAGTTAATGAGCACTCAAGCGTAGATGTGCAGAAGAATTTTCCTGAACGAATTCTGGCCCGGCATATTTGGTCAGCAAACAAAATAATTTAAGACACACTAAAAATATGGTAATCTACCCTGCGTTTGATTGGCTGTGGGGCGAATATAGTCACGGAAATTAAAGAAACTATTTCATTTGAATCACTCAAATTGCAAATTCAGGCTAGTGCTTGGTTAAAGACACCAGTGGATGGTTATTTCTTCTGTAGTGAGCCGAAAGGGGAAGTTATTCAGCAAGGAGAGAGAATATTACTTTTGAAAAGCGTTCAGACGGCATAATATCCTGGGGTTGCGTCCTAAAATATATGAACAACCTTGTCCCCATGCTGGCCAGGGAAATTTATAGGATTAGATCTGTCTTTTAATTTGTTAAAATAATTTGGAAAGTTAATGACTCCACAGTGATGGCATGAGCCAAGCCTTGCTCCATCAGGAAAAAGATGAGCACTAATGATTTCACACATCCTGAGGGCTGTGTCAAAATGGAGCAATCACAAACATTTTGCTAATAATTGTCATTAATCACAGAAATGGCCTTGTTTATGATTTTCACTCTGGCTAAGAATAACACAATATATGAAGCAGCTTTTACAAGCAGCCAGGCTGTAAAAGTACAAGACACAAAAGCCTTTTGACTGACACTTTATAAGATATAGGATAAATCATGCTGTTATGAATGAGCATCTTAAAAGATGGTCTCTCTGCTGACCCGCTGTTCATGCCTCTTTATGCAAAATCACGGGTGCCTTTGTTCCTTTGTGTCCATATGCTGGCAGAGTTTGACGGGAGGAAAATCTTTTGAGGTTTCCCTGCCAGGAGAAACCGCTGCAACTGGCTGCACTGCTGGAGACAGAAACAACTGGTGCAACTGGCATCCGCTCTGTTTGCTGCTTAGAATACTAACGAGAGTCAGCGTGCCTCAACCCTGAGCCCTAAACAGTGTTAGGATTGTTCCACTGGAATACATCAGGATCTCTGTGTCCGGCCCCTGGACAAAAACACCTGAAATACATGCCATAGCTCTACCTCTTAAAGATTTTTTTCCTGACTCTCTCGGTTTCTTTCAACATGTAAAATCTGTTTGAGAATAGAGTTTTCTGCCCACACACCCTCCTGAGGTGACAGTAAAAGTTGTAAGACTGTGTTTAACAATATAGATGGCTTAGGACAAAAACTGGCTAATAATATATAATTTGCAGTCATGTTAAAGAATGTTAGATGACAGAACTGGTATTATCCGGTATCTATCAGCAGGTTCGCTTGCATCTTCATCTACTTTCCACAAACATTGCATAAAATGTGGCAAATGTAGGTCTGTACTGTCCTAACTGTTAGAGTGACTAACACACAAATACATATTGTTGACCTTTGTTTTATGCATTTCCATATTTTTTTTCCAGTTCTATTTGTTGTTTATATATTTACTATTTTTGATCAAACTTTTTAAAAGGCAATAGGATGGGAGGTGGTTAATTTGAACCAATACATTTTATTATTACAATAAATAAATGTACAAAATTGTTTTCAACTGGTGTTACAATAGGTAACTACAGCACTCTTTGTACTTGACATTAATGCTTCCTTCACGTGCTCTCGGAATTATCATAAATACGAGTTTCCTAGGTAAAAAAAAAAAATGCACATGAATGCCATCCCATTTCGACACTTGAATGCGAAGAACTCGTAATCACGACTTCAGAAGTGGGAATTATCAAATTTCCGATAGCACGTGAAGGCAGCATAATTCGTACAGTTTAGGGATAAATTGTGGATTTAACCATGTTGTCTGTTTCAGACTAATTTGGGAACATTATATCAAAGTTTTACAGTGCAAAAAAAAAACAAAAAAAAAACTGAGTTACAAAAGCTGAAACAAAACACTTGGAGGTTTTCGCGCTCTTTTGGATTATGCTGATTATGTCTCAATGACAACGAGTGACAGGTGTAACAGGGAGAATAAATGATGGAACAAAAGAGAAAACAACCAAAATTAGGAAAATGCACATCGAGACCGAAAACAAGACAGACGTCAAAAGATCCGAACAGGTTAGCCACATTTCCCTCACAATTTAAAGAGCTATTTGGATAAAAGTAAAGAAAATGAGTTTGCTGCTCACCTGTGTCTTAAGAGGTTCACCCTGTTCAATGATGCTGATGAAAGGTATTTCCAAAAACGAGGACATGAACTCCACTTGTATGAGCTCCTCGTGGCTCTGAGGGAACGCGAGCACAGCCGAGACTCCCTGAACAACGATATCCTGACACACGCACCTGAACATGGACTCCGGGTCTCCATTGAGTGGTTCTCGGGACAATACTTCCAAGCTCAAATTGTACGGTAAGAAGTTGTTTCCACTTTGCCGGAGGTGGACCAGGGCGCGGTTGAGGGCGCCCTGTATCCTGGACTGCTGGCGGGTCGGCAGGAGCGCACCCAAGCGCACTGTGTGCCCAATGCGTGCCAGGATGTGACAGGGCTGGGGATGCAGATGACAAGGGTAAATAAACATCTGGAGAGCGACCTGGAGCCCGACATGAAGGTATGCCAAGAATCTGGAGAGCACTAAATTCATCCTGCTCCTTTCGCAACTGGATTGAGGTTTCGTCACAAGATGGCATCGCTCTATTCTTGTCCAATTGTTCTTGTCCTTAATGGTTTTACGCGCACGCGGATGCAGCCTCGGTTAAAATGCAAGTAGTGCAACCGTTCCATCTACTCCAAGTGTTGAAGGCGAGAGGTGCTGTGCGCGCCGTTGAGGGAGGAGGTGCTGTGCCACTGGAGATCTTCTCAGCATCACCGAGCTCGGAGGGAGATTAGTTGTGGCCACGCCAGGTTTGGTAGAAGATCAAATTATGATAAATTAAGCTTTCTCAAAGGTCACTTATGAAACGTTATTAAAATGCCTTCAAATCATCACTTCATGGAATAGCAAAGAGGCTCTCAGTAATTTTTGCTTATTAAAAAAGTTATACACATGAAATTAACAGTATTTTTTTTTTCCTGTTGAAAATTCATTAAAATTACTTTTAATAGCACTTTTCCAGAATATTAGTTTTTATTGTATGTGGAGAGGGTCGCCCCCTTTTGGCCGCCGCCATGTTGACATCACATGACCATTTGTGTCATGCAATTAAGCAAGTTACTGCTATTAAAAATGACAGGTATAATAATACATTTACTTTATATCGTGCTTTTAGCCAGTGCTTTTTACAGTGAATAAAGCACAAACACACAATGGTCACAGCCACCACTGCATACCCACTGTTCAAAATTGTTGAGATTAAATCCAAGAATGTTCATTATATTGATAATAAGAGAACAGATTATATTTAGTAAAGAACAGTCATGCATTCAGGCTGATAGATGTCAGTTTAAAGTCCAAGACCACTGGTTCTATTGGGATGATTAAGAGCCTGCTAAATGCAAAGCTAAAGCAAAAACTGACAGGGTGCACATTTAAATTGAGATTGCAGGTGCAAAATCCTCTACGCTCCAGAGGCTGCCAAGCCAAATATTTTTCACAGTTAATGATTTCAGTGTAGTCTTAAAAAGAGATGAAGAGGTGACTGAGGCAGTAATTGCATTGTGAATTCAGACGGTTTGGCATAGTTCAAGGACAATACCCCATTCATAAATTATTTAATTAAATAATAATTGCATGGAAACACGGATGCTGTGTTCGGTATAATTAAATTACAGTGGCCTTTGTTTGCTATAGAACAGTAATCCAAATTTATTAACTTGTCACTCTGTTTGAGCTCAAAACTGAAATAGATTTTTTTTTTCCATCAAAAATGAGTTACAATAGAATCCTTTGATTTAGCCAGACCATTATTTTATTTAAAGTAATTTTTATATTTTAACATTCCAAGGCCCTCTTAACAGAGCATTTCAGTTTAGTACTGTAGATACCGTAGGCATTTTTCCACAACTGGGTGGTTAATATGTTGCAATAGGCTCATTAAAATATACTTTTCTCCCTTAGTAATTAAACAGAAAATGCATATACCATAAACTGCTCATTACACAATGCTTCCTTAACAGGATTGGAGTCTAAAGAAAATGATGCACATATATCAGTCAACTGAGGAAGGAATGAACATGTGCCCTTTTCACCTCTGTGAATAAACACAAGAAATATAAACAATGTTTATATGTTAGAAGAAAATAGTTATTTTCTAAAACATCATTTAATCACTATACTGATCTGATCCTACAAATCTCCAGTGCATTTCTCCTTTCATGCATATAGTTCATTTCCTGTCTGACAAGAAACATATTAGTACCCCAATGCATGAAACTGTTTTTAAGCAATTACTTGTGCATTTTGGAAAGCTTTGCACCCTCAAATCCATTTGCTGGTAATAATAGCTTGGATGTCAAAGACTAATTGAGGATTAGAGACCACTGACTGAGTAAAAAGCATATGAACCATGTCAAAAAATTCAGCAGCATGTTCTTTGTGTAGCAGAACTTTTGAGTTTTTGTGCTACAGACGTCACATAAAAATGATGGTTTACTCTATATGCCCCATATTACAGTATATGTAATCTTTCAGAAACAAATAATATATATTATTTAATATCTTTTCCTGTTCTAAACCACATATCAATCGTTTTGCCTGAACAATGTCACCAAAAAACATTTGCTTTTCCGTTTAATGGGTGTGTACTATGATGTCCATCTGATGTCTGACACTAACATGTAACCAGTGATGCTTGCTTGATTGTTTTTTTCAGCTCCAGCGCATACAGACCAACATTTCAGGATATTTCAGAGATGCAGGTGATTTTGAGGGTAAATCAAAATTTCACAAGACACCTACGCAACTGTCCTGTCCTGACACATGGATGGCTCCACTTGATTTTCAGCGGAGGTATGCAATTGTCTTTACTCACCTTCAAGCAGACTCATGCGGTGCAAATAAATATTCATATATGTCCTTCTGATTTTCTTCCAGACGGCTGTATACCCTTAAAAGAGGTATATATAAAGGTTTTATATATAGAACCTTTAAGGGTTCTATCAGGTGTTTCATATATAGAATTTTTTAATGGTTCCCATGGGATCATTTTATGGATTTAGTTTTAAATAATTAATTTTGTTTTGTTTTTCTTTAAATTGTATGAATTAAACAGCTGGTAAACATAATTTATCACTAGAAAAAAAAAAAAAAAAAAAAACATTGTACATAAAAGTATTATGCAATCATTTAAAGGATTAGTTCACTTCAGAATTCAAATTTCCTAATAATTTACACGCCCCCATGTCATCCAAGATGTTTATGTCTTCAGTCAAAAAGAAATTTTTCTCTATATAGTGGACTTCAACGGCTACCAACGGGTCCAAGTTGCAGTTTCAATGCAATTCAATGTTGAGAATAGAGTTTTCTGCCCACCACCCTCCTGAGGTGACAGTAAAAGTTGTAAGACTGTGTTTGACAATATAGATGGCTTAGGACAAAAACTGGCTAATAATATATAATTTGCAGTCATGTTAAAGAATGTTAGATGACAGAAATGGTATTATCCGGTATCTATCAGCAGGTTCGCTTGCATCTTCATCTACAGTGGGTACGGAAAGTATTCAGACCCCCTTACATTTTTCACTCTTTGTTATATTGCAGCCATTTGCTAAAATCATTTAAGTTCATTTTTTTTCCTCATTAATGTACACACAACACCCCATATTGACAGAAAAACACAGAATTGTTGACATTTTTGCAGATTCATTAAAAAAGAAAAACTGAAATATCACATGGTCCTAAGTATTCAGACCCTTTGCTGTGACACTCATATATTTAACTCAGGTGCTGTCCATTTCTTCTGATCATCCTTGAGATGGTTCTACACCTTCATTTGAGTCCAGCTGTGTTTGATTATACTGATTGGACTTGATTAGGAAAGCCACACACCTGTCTATATAAGACCTTACAGCTCACAGTGCATGTCAGAGCAAATGAGAATCATGAGGTCAAAGGAACTGCCTGAAGAGCTCAGAGACAGAATTGTGGCAAGGCACAGATCTGGCCAAGGTTACAAAAAAATTTCTGCTGCACTTAAGGTTCCTAAGAGCACAGTCGCCTCCATAATCCTTAACTGGAAGACGTTTGGGACGACCAGAACCCTTCCTAGAGCTGGCCGTCCGGCCAAACTGAGCTATCGGGGGAGAAGAGCCTTGGTGAGAGAGGTAAAGAAGAACCCAAAGATCACTGTGGCTGAGCTCCAGAGATGCAGTCAGGAGATGGGAGAAAGTTGTAGAAAGTCAACCATCACTGCAGCCCTCCACCAGTTGGGGCTTTATGGCAGACTGGCCCGACGGAAGCCTCTCCTCAGTGCAAGACACATGAAAGCCCGCATGGAGTTTGCTAAGATGGTGAGAAATAAGATTCTCTGGTCTGATGAGACCAAGATAGAACTTTTTGGCCTTAATTCTAAGCGGTATGTGTGGAGAAAACCAGGCACTGCTCATCACCCGTCCAATACAGTCCCAACAGTGAAGCATGGTGGTGGCAGCATCATGCTGTGGGGGTGTTTTTCAGCTGCAGGGACAGGACGACTGGTTGCAATCGAGGGAAAGATGAATGCGGCCAAGTACAGGGATATCCTGGACGAAAACCTTCTCCAGAGTGCTCAGGACCTCAGACTGGGCCGAAGGTTTACCTTCCAACAAGACAATGACCCTAAGCACACAGCTAAAATAACGAAGGAGTGGCTTCACAACAACTCCGTGACTGTTCTTGAATGGCCCAGCCAGAGCCCTGACTTAAACCCAATTGAGCATCTCTGGAGAGACCTAAAAATGGCTGTCCACCAACGTTTACCATCCAACCTGACAAAACTGGAGAGGATCTGCAAGGAGGAATGGCAGAGGATCCCCAAATCCAGGTGTGAAAAACTTGTTGCATCTTTCCCAAAAAGACTCATGGCTGTATTAGATCAAAAGGGTGCTTCTACTAAATACTGAGCAAAGGGTCTGAATACTTAGGACCATGTGATATTTCAGTTTTTCTTTTTTAATAAATCTGCAAAAATGTCAACAATTCGGTGTTTTTCTGTCAATATGGGGTGCTGTGTGTACATTAATGAGGGAAAAAAATGAACTTAAATGATTTTAGCAAATGGCTGCAATATAACAAAGAGTGAAAAATTTAAGGGGGTCTGAATACTTTCCGTACCCACTGTACTTTCCACAAACATTGCACAAAATGTGGCAAATGTAGGTCTGTACTGTCCTAACTGTTAGAGTGACTAACACACAAATACATATTGTTGACCTTTGTTTTATGCATTTCCATATTTTTTTTCCAGTTCTATTTGCTGTTTATATATTTACTAATTTAAATCAAACTTTTTAAAAGGCAATGAATTTGAACCAATAAATTTGATTATTACAATAAATTAATGGAATTAATTTTGTACTTGACATTAATGCTTCCTTCACGTGCTCTCGGAATTATCGTAAATACGAGTTTCCTAGGTAAAAAATGCACATGAACGCCATCCCATTTCGACTTGAATGCGAAGAGCTCGTAATCGCGACTTCAGAAGTGGGAATTATCAAATTTCTGATACATACAGTTTAGGGATAAATTGTAGATTTAACTATGTTGTCTGTCTCAGACTAATTTTGGAACCTTGACCTTTCCAACGTGATTACATAATGCGTGGCGCATCGCAGAGCAGTGCAAGACGAGCATTTGTGAAAAGGTATATACATTTTTACTTTTTTTTAGAAAATGACAGATTGTTTCACTAGATAAGACCCTTTTTCCTCGGCTGGGTCATGTAGAGCCCTTTGAAGCTGCATTGAAACTGCAGTTTGGACCTTCAACCTGTTGGTATCCATTGAAGTCTAAAAATCCTGGAATGTTTTCCTCAAAAACCTTAATTTCTTTTCGACTGAAGAAAGAAAGACATGAACATTTTGGATGACATGGGGGTGAGTAAATGATCAGGAAATTGTAATTCTGAAGTAAACTAATCCTTTAAGTTCTCCCTTATATATACCTTTTGGCATAAATGTTCTTCAAAATGGAGTCAAGAACCCAAAGGTTCAATATAGAACCCCACTGAACCTTTTTTAAGAGTATATCTCCAGAGCCTCCCTATAGTCAATTGTATTCAACTTGGTTTAATATATAAATTAATGGATTACACTTTAATCAGAAAACCAATTAAAACATGTTTATCTCAGAGGGATTACACCCACCTTATGTGAGCGCCCATATAGATAATCCTCCTCAGTCTCTCGCTATGACTCTGTTATTGTGACATACGCATACATTAGGCATTCCTGCATTTACACTGTTTGAAATGCAACAGTTGAGTCAATGAGTTCTGAAATTGAATTTTGAGAGGTATCTCAGAAAAAGCCTCTGAGCAGAAGCTCTGCAATTACAGCATGGATAAATGTAGCATCAGTGCTGTCTCTGTCGAACCGCATGTCACAGCACTCCATAATCTGCCATAATGCTCTATAGAACAACTCGTACAGGAGAGCAGTGCTTTTAAATATCACTGTGCGGCATCTACATTCTCAGCACATCCTACTTGACTAATTTCAGCACAATCTTTTGTGTCCACTAGACAGTTCAGCAGCATGTCGGATGCGGTGAACCATCAGGACGCGTTGTGCGAGAGGGAAGGAGCTAAAATGGATAATTCTATTAAAATCTGAAGTGCTATATACTCATAAATTACAAGAGAATTTGCTGGAGGCAAAGCAGTTGACTTTCCTTACTGTGCTAAAACGAAGATATTCATTCTTGCTTTCGAAAAGCTTGCCACATCTTTCAATTCAAACGAATGACTGTGTGAAAAAGGGGAACATCGTAAATGCATAAATAGTGAGCGCAAGCCGGTTCACAGCAGGAGGGTATCTATATGAAACCTCATTTATTTTGGTCAAACACTCCATAACCCCTCTCTGTGTTATCAGACTGAGCAAACATGGTTCAGATAAAACTAATGAGTTTCATGCAGTTAATTAACTTAACAACATTATTAAGGTGTGAAGTACTGTGATTACACATTTGCTAGTCTCTAAGAAGTTGAAAGAGTTTGTGAAAACTCAACAAACAATTTAGTAGTGCACTTTTTGAAAATATCAAAAAATAATGTGATCAGAAACCACTGCAGATCTAACTTTGGTTTAATAGGGCTTTACTTTTTTCTGAAACACAAGTTGTGTCATTGCATTAAAGTTTAATGAGGGCTAAGGTTCTGTATTGCAAGGCATATTTCCCTACATGCACTATGTAAATCCATACATCTCACCCTGCCGCTGGGTAGGTTAGTATTGCTGAGCTGGATTTATTTTTACCATGGTTCAGACATACTTATCATATCCACAGAGACAAGCCCTCACTGTTTGTGTGTAGGCTGTGCGCATGTCATAGTTTATAGCCACCATCATTTGAAATAACCTGCTTGCTTCCCCTCTTTTTCCCTGTAAGAGTGCAGGGAGCTGGAGGAAAGGCTATACTGATTTAGTTACAGGTAGCATAACACAAGGACAATGTTAGGGCAGAAAAACTGATTTACCCCATCAATGATAAGTGAATTATCACAGGGATGCTATTTAGTCATGTGTACAGGCGCTGTGTAGTGGCTAAGGGCTGTCTTCATTTGCTGATCGTGTTTGTATTGCAGGGGATCTCAGTCCTAGTCTGGGTTTGGCAGGTCATTGCTTGTGTCCTAAGGTTACAATTATACAGTTTTTTTTTTTTTTTTTTTTTATTATGAGGAAGTAACCCAGCTAATGGAGTCATTAACTCTGTTCCAAAACCATTGTTCCTTCTAAAGCAGAAGCCTTAAAGGGATAGTTCACCCAAAAATGAAAATTATCCCATGATTTACCGACCCTCAAGCCATCCTAGGTGTATATGACTATCTTCTTTCAGTTGAACACAATCTGAGATATTTTAAAATATCCTGGCTCTTCCAAGCTTTATAATGGTAGTGAATGGGGGGCAAGATTTTGAAGCCCAAAAAAATCATCCATCCATCATAAAAATAATCCAAACGGCCTCAGGGGGTTAATAAAGGTTTTTTAAAGCGAAGCGATTGGTATTTAAAACTCTATAAACTAAAATAACTAGCTTCTGGCAGAGGACTGTATGCATACTGCGCAAGTCAACTTGCGCCAGAAGAGTAACCCCTGACGCAAGGTATTTTCGTAGAATGTAGGAGTAGCGTAAGCTTAGACTCCTCTCCTTAGACTTGGTTTAAACAAATAGGGCTGTGCAACAAACTCAAGCTCCTCTTATATCGAAATCCTCCGACATTTCTCTTTAAAATTTCTTGTTTTAGACTTCTAATTTGTGATTGGTGTTTTGTTTTGTTTTGTTCTATCCTCTGCGCTTCCGTCATTGCATCATGCGTCAGGTCAGGGGTTACTCCTCAGCCGCAAACCGGTGCATACAGCTTTCTGCCGGTAGCTAGTTATTTTAGTTAATAAGTTTTAAATATAGATATATTTCTTACAAAAACCCATGGCTTCGCTTCAGAAGGCCTTTATTAACCCCCTGGGTCCGTATGGATTATTTCTATGATGGATGGATGTGCTTTTTTAGGCTTCAAAATCTCGCCCCCCATTCGGTACCATTATAAAGCTTGGTAGAGCCAGGATATTTATAAATATATCTCTGATTGTGTTTGTCTGAAAGAGTCATATACACCTATGATGGCTTAAGGGTGAGTAAATCATTGGATAATTTTCATTTTCGAGTGAACTATCCCTTAATTGTAAAGAAACTTCATAAGTGACTGATTTGAAACGCCCTGCTTCATATGCCATGCAACTATGGCTCCGCACCAGAAATACAACTCAAAACTGATTTCAGTAGAGTTTGACATTAACATGTCACTAAGAAGGCAGTTCTATGATCAGCAAAAAGATATGCAGCGCACAAAAATTGTGAAAAATATATATATTTTAATTACACTGAACTATTATTTTTGACACAAAAGCACCATTAAGTGGCCCACATGACTTACACTATTCAAAAGTTTGAGGTCAGTGAGATTTTTTTTTTTTCTTAAAGGAATTAATAAAGTAAAGACATTTATAATGTTACAAAGGATTTCTATTTTAAATAAATGTTTTTTAAACATTCTATTCGTCAAAGAATCCTGAAAAAATGTATCACGATTTCCACAAAAATATTAAGCAGCCCAACTGTTTTCAATATTGATAGTAAGAAGAAATGTTTCTTGAGTACCAAATCAGTATATCGGAATGATTTCTGAAGGATCATGTGACACTGCTGGAGTAATTCAGCTTTGCCCTCACAGGAATAAATTACATTAAAATATATATATTAAAAGAAATAAAAATGAATAAAAGTTATTTTCAATTGCAATAAGATTTCACAGTATTACTGTTTTACTGTATTTTGATCAAATAAATGCAGCCTTGGTGAACATAAGAGACTCCTTTCAAAAACATAAAAAAATCCTACTGACTACAAACTTTTTTTTGTAGCATATATTGTATTTAAACACAAGTCTTCTGAAGCTATACAAAAGCATTGTTTGAGAAACAGACTAAATTTTGATTTAGTCACAGTTGTTAACAGCTCACCAGACATGAATGTTCAGTGTGTTCGACATATATAGTTATTGTATCACTTCAGAAGAGTTTTACATATAACATTCGAGTCACACAGACTACTTTATAATGCTTTTATCCATTCTTCATTACAGTTTAATGCTGGTTTTGCTCAATTGCATGAAAAAGAACAACCGATACATTATTCAAAATGTGTCGAATATTGCTTCAAGCAGGAAAGTCAGATGGGTTTTGGGGCTACATGAGGGTGAATAAATGATGACCGAATTTTCATTTTTGTGGTGAACTATCCCTTTAAAACCATGCTCTTCATTGACGCATATCTGAGAGCCTGCCCTTTAGATTCAGAGGTAATTGAGGTCGGTGGTAGTGCGCGTGAAAACAGAAGCTCTGCGGCACATGAATCTTGGAATTTTCCTGAACCTTCTCAGTCTTATCATCCTCGTTCCCTCTAATAGGGCATCCCTCAGTGATCTCATCAAATTGAGAAGCAGAGCATATGTAGCTTTTGAGATGATTAGCCTGCCAAGCATTTCATTAACCCGACCTAAGTGATTAAAAGGGGCAGATCCATTGATCCCCTTTGTGGTTCATGCATTATTACTTGGAGATCATCTTCATGCAAGAACTCTGATTTCCCTCCCCTTCATGTAAGGATTTGCAGTCACTGACCTTTGCAGATCTGGAAGTGTTAAGAACAGCCAGAGCGTTCATGCAGAACACTGGCACGAGACGAGAGACGCGGTCTAGTCATGCCTGCTGCTCTGCTTCCCCGACCTTTCATACCCCCATCTCACGTCCTTGGCTCTTGTGAGATCACAGAGAGGTGAGATGCTTCGTTCTAATAAATCACACAGAGGAAAAAAGGAATCTGCTCTATGCCACATTATGCAGCCTTATGTAAGTATAAACCAAAAGCAGAACAATAATATGCTTTGACAGTGCTTGACATAAGCCTTTTTCATAGAGTACTGAGAAGCTAATGAGTGGTATAAGAGGACTGAAAAGAGCACATAATAATGGACGCTGTCTGCTTTAATGCTTTTCAGGTGTGTTCAGCGTCTAGCTTTCACGGAGAGGCCGGAGTCTGGCTGGCAATATAAAGAAAGCCGGAGCACTTTAGATTTTATGACAAGCATCAGTTAACCAGTCTTGAATAATAGTGGAACCAGAAAGCTTCAGTTCTTTGGAAAAATTTTCAAATGTATGCTCTTTCACTGATGCTAAGAACATGCTGAATCCCATAGAAACGTGTCGATTGTTTCTTTTCATACATGACTGCTTCATACACCAACGTGATCTCATGTAAGCTGTGAAAAAAACATACATTAACAGTTCACTTGTTAAAACGTACAATATAACTACCAATGCTCTATCAATACATGTATAAATAAATGTAAATCATATTACTTATCATTATTCCATTTGAAATGATGTGCCTGTTTAAAATTATTTTTATAATTTTTATTCTCAGTGTTGGAGAAAGTTACTTTTAAAAGTAATGCATTATAATATTGCATCTCTGACATAGTGTCGGCCCACATCTGGTCCGTGTGTAATCCACATGTATCAGATGTGGGCCGGATCTGGGCCACACAATGTTGCTGTCTGGGTTACTCTCTAAAAAAATTGCGTTACTTAGTTACTTTTTATGCAAAGTCATCCGTTACATTACTTTTGCATTACATTTTGACACCTGGGCTGGGCTTGCTTGTTTGTTTTTTAATTGCAACATAGAAAATTCTATTTTTTGGCAAATGTAAAGGCCAAAAGTGAAATGAATAGGCCTCAGGCTGAAGGAAATGCATATTTACGCCTGTGCAGTAGAGGGCGCAGCTCAAACAAACTTTTCAGCTGTGCTGCCTTTCTGGATTAAAGAATAGGATACAGGAGAAGTTCAACAATCTTATTTCTAAATCTAATCTAAAGTAATTTTTCGCTTATTAGTATGGTTGAATTAGATCATTAAAGGTCAGCAGCAAAGACATTGGGTAATAAAGTGAGATTAAATACATAAAGTATATTTGTGTAATTTAATAGTTAATTATTACATGTTTGCATAAAATTCTGAAATTGTATTTCAATGTTTTTATTAATTTTGAGGAATACTGAATGTTTTCGTGCAAGTGAGATGAGTAAATACATGTTCACATTTAGTCTAGAATTACAATAACCATCTTTTTACAAGGCGCACAACGCTTCTGCACTTTATTTCTCTCAACATGGGGACAGGAGAGCTGTTAGTCAATAAATGTGAAAAAGTAAGTTACTTTTTCAAATAAGTAACACAGGTTAGATATTTTGTTGTAAATTGAAAAAGTAATGTGTTACTTTACTAGATACTTGAAAAAGTAATCTGATTGCGTAATTCACGCTTGTAATGCGTTACCCCCAATACTGATTATTCTTACAATTATATATAACTTATATTGCTCATATCATATTCAAATGGATACCTATGTGTTTAAAATATCAACAACAACAATATAATAAATGTAAATTATATTGCTTATCATATTCGAAGTGATCACAAATTGATACATGAACATCAAATGTAAAACTATTCAACTATGTAAAGTCAATGGACTACTCCACAAAATATGAATCAAGCATTGCTATCTCTTGCTTTTAGGTCAGCAAATTTAATAAAGTTGGACTGCTACAGCTGATTACATTTCTTATTAATGATGATCAAGCGCCAGATACATCACAAGGCTGGTATATCTGCCTCCGTGAAGCTCCATCTTGATTTTTTTCTCCCACTAATGCTTTCTGAAATCAAATTAGGAACAACCTGATTAAACTCACCCATTATTTCTCTTTCATAATTTCATGCACTTGGAAAAACCTGGAGTTCTCCCAAGAACCCATGCTGCTTCATTAATGAAAGTAGAAAAATACAAAAATAGTTTTGGTAAAGTATTTCAGGAGCCTGAAGAATTAAATGAGTAAAATGTGGTCACAGGGCCAAATTGAATAAATGAATACTTTATTTCAACCTGAACCTCTGCCAAAATGTTACAAATGAACACATTTACCAATTTACCAAAGTAATTTTAATAATGGATTCTGTTCCAAAAAAGGAATCAATCATGTGTTTTGCAACATCCACTTTTTATGATGGCACTGGACAGGAAGTAGGGCTAATAAAGATTGTGTTTGATCTCATTGAGTCATTTTTTAACACATAAACATCTTAAGAGCCTATCACCTCTCTTTCTCTACGCCCAGAGAGCAGAGCAAGAACTCTGCAGAAAGCACTTGGCTGTTTTTTTAATCACCGCTCTGCTCCCCAATGCCCAAGTTCAGGTTGTACATTAAACAAGTCCTTCAAATATTCATGAGTCAAATGTTTCCGTGTATTTTACTGCCCCAAGATGTACCATTTGTCCATTACATCCTTAAATATCATCAGTCTCTGTATTATCACTAAATTGTCTGAACTGCCTACTCGTACAAAAGAAAATTCAAATGACTTGAATCAGGCCAGTGAATCACTTCCTCACCATCATAGCCAAGTTTAACTGATGGCATGGAATCAGACACATCATGAACCTGGCAAAAAATCATCTGGCCTCTGTGACCTTGCGGTGTAAAGTCATCCCGACCTTTCAGAAGCAAGAACTGGAATGTTTTAGAAAGATGGACTCTGCTTTAACAGCTTGTATTTCAGGAAAACCTTCCAGAGAAATTGTTTTGCCATCATTCTGTTCTCATGTTGTTGCAAATCTTGACTGTATTTCCAAGGAATATACAATTACATTAAATGGGTGGGTCTTTTAAGCCTCAAAAAGGATGCAAAACTTCCCCGTTCATTGTACAGTATTGCATTAACAAAGGCAACTAAAACATTCTTCAAAATAGGGCCTACTTCCATCCCCTTTTATGTTACACTGAAGAAAGTCATGTATATTTATATTGGAAAAAAATACACTACTGTTCAAAAATTTGGGGTTGGTAAGATTTTTTTGAATGTTTGTGAAACAGTCTTCCAAGGCTGCATTTATTTGATCAAAAATACAGTAAAAACAGTAATATTGTGAAATAATTTTATTATTATTTAAAACAACTGTTTTATATTTTAATATATTTTAAAATGTAAGTCAAAGCTGAATTTTCAGTCTTTAATGGCACATAATCCTTCAGAAATTATTCTAATATGGTGATTTGCTGCTCATGTAACGTTTCTTATTATTATTAATGTTGAAACAATTGTGCTGCTTGATATTTTACTGTGATATATACTGTATATATATATTTTCACAATTCTTTAATGAATAGAAAGCTCAAAAGAACCTTTTGCGGCATAATAAATGCCTTTACTGACATTTTTGATCAATTAAATGCATCCTTGCTGAATAAAAATATGAATTTCTTTAAAAAAATCTTACTGATCCCAAGCTTTTGCACAGTAGTGTATATTTAAAAACACATTAACCCAAAATAAATTTTTTGAAATAAAAATTGAAAATTTCAATTGGAAAACATTTCATAAAGATGTTTACAAAATAAATACATTCTGGTAAAAAAAAAAAAAAAAAAAAAAAATATATATATATATATATATATATATATATATTTTTTTTTTTTTTTTTTTACCAGAATGTATTTTTACCAGAATGTATTTATTTTGTAAACATCTTTATGAAATGTTCCTTCATTACAGGAGTATTTCACTTAAAAAATGAAATTTTGCCATTCTTACTGCAAAAAAAAAAAAAAAAAAAAATATATATATATATATATATATATATATATTTTTTTTTTTTTTTTTTTTTTTCAGTAAGAATGGCAAAATTTCATTTTTTAAGTGAAATACTCCTGTAATGAAGGATAAAAGAGGTAAAGTAAGTCAAGAAGAAATACAGTGAAGGATAAAAGAGGTAAAGTAAGTCAAGAAGAAATACAGTGAATCCATGCAACAGGATTTTTAATGTTCAGTATGCTAGCCAAACAAGTGCACAGGTTACAAGCATGCACAGACTTCCTAAGATAAGCACCTTAAAGTATATGAATAAATTTCAAAGTTCCCTTTGATGTCACTGCATCTTTGGGGTAAACATTGTTTGCATACCTCAGCAGGGTTGTTTCAGTAAGAATTCTTAACATGCAGCGGCCTTTTTTTTTTTTTTTCCCAAGCAGAGTGTTTGTTATGCTTGGCATTGCCCACACCACGCCACAGTCTCCCAATCCTTTGGTGATTAGGCCGTTGATATGGGCTGCTTAATGACTACACCTGAGAGGTTTAGATTTAAGCTCCTGACAGTGGTGAGGGATGGATGAAGAGATCGAGAGGAGCAATTCCTCAGCAGAGTGCTGCGTCAGGGGATTGAACTGCCAAGGACGGTCAAATACTCACTAACAATACCAAGGCGTTGATGTATAGTGTCAAACTCACAATGTTAATCCAAAGGTTTGGTAACCTTTTTAATGGGTTTGGCTCATTTATGTCAGTACAAAGAAGATTAACTTTATAGAAAATGAATCTCAGGAGATAAATAGAAATACATTATGCTCCAAGAGGAAAAATTCAATGAAACTTTTTAGTAAGACAAACCAAATCCTACGAATTTGAATACAACCATTCTGCCACAGTTCTGCACACTATATATAGGCTTTGACATTAACACTGTGTATTTCAGCAGTGGCGTGTAACGCAGTCACTCCTATAGCCACTTTGGCGGGTTGAATTTTATATAATATACATTTTTCAATTGTAGTCTTTTAAAAAGGCATCTAAAATAAAGAACTAAGTAAAATATTTTCGACATCGATGTATCGATATTGAAATTGAAATGCTTCCAATACTCATTTTTGACAAAACAGATACACGAGCTGCGCTTTCTTGCTCTCTCATCTCTTTGACAGTGAGTTGACGCACAAACCCGCTTCCCCTCACTCACTTGTTTCATTTGCTCCGGTTGAATATATTTGGTGTTACAGGGCTTGAATTTTGGCGTGGGATTGCACGTATTGCTCATAATTTTACTCATTCCCGCAGATTTTGTGCTCACACCTGTACGCTCACATAACTGCACCTCTCAGTACTAAATTGAGTTATTTTTCGCTGCTTATTGCGCATAAACACTCAAATACACAAAACAATAATGACAAAATGGTGGTCTTGGCAAGTGTTCACGTAAACACAGTCAGTTATATTTTAAGTGAACATAAACAGCTGAGAAAGAAAACGTGTAACAGTATAATGGATCCGTGCGTCAGGTCTTAAAGTGACAACAGCCTAATTGTGAGATAATATTTAAAATATCTATATGGCTGGTTTTCCCTATGACATTGATTTCAAAATTTTGGCCAGTGAAAATGCACTTTTCAATTGATTTTTGGAAAATCACTAGCCACAGTGGTTGGTAAGCAAAAAAATTCATGTCAAGCCCTTTAGAAGCCATATACTTTAGTCTTCAGTGTCACATGATCCTTCAGAAATCATACTAATATGCTGATTTGCTGTTCAAGAAACATTATTATTATCATATTTATGTTGAATAAAATTGTGCTGCTTAATATTTTACTTAATATATACAGTACTTAAAAAATACTTATAGGGTTCCTGTAGCATTTTGGATGGGCTTAAACAGTAAAACTGTCACAGGAAACAAATATTCTTAATTATTTTATATTTTCAGAAAGTGTGTATTTACCCAAGTTGGAATATTGTGTTTTTAAACTATATATTGCTATCTCAATACTTACTTAATGAGCTCTCTATGCAGCAGAAGACAGAACGTACCATTACAATGTGCATTCTGAATTGTTTTTAATTTCAAGACAAAAAACATATATTGTGTCCTTTTGTGTACTTACTACAATATACACTTGCATTACAATTGTTATCAGTAGAGAGAAATATACACATGTTGGTAGCATTTTCGGGCAACACGAGTTAATTAATAATACAGAGCAGCAGCGGAAGGAGGCAGGCAGTGTAATTTGAGTTTAATCTCTAATGTGAGGAAATGACATTCAGAGTTATTCTTACCTCAGTGTTTCCGTCCGCCCTCAACAGGAAGCTCAGGACTTACTAATATTAAGTCTTTCTTTTCTAAATGACTTAGAGCCTTGCGTTGTTATTATCAAATATTGATGGACCATATTAAAACAAGAATATTGCTAAAATAATAAAACCTCTGAACAACCCTTCGGTTACAGGAAGCAGGAAAAGGAACTCCTTAAGAGAAACAGACGTCAGAGCAGCATGAAAAATTTTCCAGACGGTTTGATATGCTTGAGGAAATATGTAACTTTTTTTTTCTTTGATCCGAGAATAACTTTAGTGTTGACAAGCGGGTAATGGTTTTAGGTTTGACTATGACAAAATGAACTCACGTCTTGCTTTCATATTGTGCCATAGGCTTTGGTTTTTCCCTCAGCTACGTATGAGCTACCATAGCAAGGATTACTGTCTCAGTGGTTGACAGTAAAATATTTCAACAAGACTTACTGTATTGTCGACTACGATACAAACCTGATACTAGGGAGCTATCTCAGAGAACCTGGTGCAATTGTTTTGGGCCTGTCAAAGTGAACAGAGAACCAAACCTTCACTGTAAATGCCTTGTAGGATCTTCTCAGATTACAATGTCGCAGCAGAAGACGTGAGAACAATGAATTGCAAATAAAACATTTTCTTACAAATAAAAAATGATGACAATTTGCTTATCTACTCCCTGCTGGCAGAGATGTATAATCAGACATGTGAATGTTAAGCAGAAGATGATATAAACCCTGGAATAACTGTTTAGTTATCCATGGCAGATCCACAGTGGTTTGTTGTCTCGTGTGCTGAGCGAAACAAATCGCTGCATAATATGCAGTGGAGGATGGCAGCGGTAAATCTGAGGCTTTGAGAGAATGATGAACACACATATGAGTGCTCACAGTCTCAACGGAGGAAGCTGCAAAGTGCATCCTGGGGGTCTGCCTCTAAACGCCCACTGTGCCCTCCATTAGCAATGAATCGTAGTTAGCGTTCATTAGGGCTCAGATGCCTCCCCGCGGGTTGGTGGGAGCCACTGTCTTGCGCATTGATCATGATGTGTTTGGGAGCTGCTACCTCCAGTCCTGCCCATTGCCCACTATGAGTTGTAAATGTGACTCTGGGAAAATCAATTGACCAAATTATTTCTTTACCAATCCTGAGTTGGGTGTCAAGTAAAGGGAAACAAAAAGGTGACATGTAGAGGTTAAAAAGTAAAAATCTAAACAAAACATTTTGTTTTAGACCAGACTGAAGTGAAGCAGAAATCTTTGCAAAAGGTTGTCAATACAGAAAGATTCAACCGGATAGTGTTAAATCTAACAGCAGGGGCTTACTTGTTAACCAGCCAAATTTTACCCCTTTGACTACAACCAATGACAATATCCTACCTCATAAAGTGATCCCCCTGTAGCCAGGTTCATTAGGGTTGTTGTAGCATTTTATAGTTTCATGCTCCCTCAGAAACTGGGCAGGAGTTTACTAACAGTCAGCTAGCACTTCATGTAACTGGCTTAGCATTGATCTTAAACAGTTAGCTTTTTTTTTTACAGCAGAATTTGTTCACATATAACTTACAGTCATGCAATATTATTTTTATTTACAGTAAACAATAGTAAAAAAAAAAAAAATAATCCTCAGCACACTCTGAAGACCATATTCCTGGTTATTTGCTCATTTTGAGTTAGACCTGACCAAATTCAGTGATTTGTTGGATGTGAGTTGTTGACACTGCTATGGGATCAGTCTAATTTGCAATGTTATTTGAGAACAGATTCAACAGGTTTATTAAAAATCTGAAAGAATGACATTGGACATCGCTATAGTGTTTTCTTCAGTTTTCTTCTTAATTTCTTCAGTTCAAATAAACAAGGAACAATGTGTTTTTTAAAGGGTTAGTTCACCCAAAAATGAAAATTATGTCATTAATTACTCATCCTCATGTCGTTTTACACCTGTAAGACCTTCGTTCATCTTCGGAACGCAAATTAAGATATTTTTTGATAAAATCCAATGGCTCAGTGAGGCCTGCATCGCCAGCAATAACACTCCCTTTATTCAATGCACAGAAAGCTACTAAAAACATATTTAAAACAGTTCATGTGACTACAGAGGTTTAACCTTAATATTATAAAACGATGAGAATACTTTTTGCGCGCCAAAAATAACAAAATAGCGACTTTATTCAACAATATCTAGTGATGGACGATTTCAAAATACTGCTTCATGAAGCTTCGAAGCTTTACGAATCATTTGTTTCGAATCAATGGTTCAGAGCACCAAAATCACATGAATTCAGTAAATGAGGCTTTGTTACGTCATAAGTGTTTTGAAACTTCAATAGTTCACATGACATTGGCAGCTTGATACGCACTCTGAACCACTGAATCGAAACAAAAGATTCATAAAGCTTTGAAGCTTCATGAAGCAGTGTTTTGAAATCGCCCACTAGATATTGTTGAATAAATATACATATATTTATTATCTTACAAAAATAACAAAATAGCGACTTTAATAAGTTAAATATATATAATAAATATGTTTTTAGTAGCTTTCTGTGTATTGAAAAAAGGGAGTGTTATTGCTGGCGATGCAGGCCTTACTGAGCCATCAGATTTTATCAAAAATATCTTAATTTGTTTTCCGAAGATGAACGAAGGTCTTACGGGTGTGGAACAACATGAGGGTAAGTAATAAATGACATAACTTTAATTTTTGGGTGAACTAACCCTTTAAGTATTGGAGTCAAAGATAAACATTATGCTTGTGTGTAGCCTTGTGAAATAAAAGTTTCCCCAAAATGAAAACTTTCATGAAACTAAGATCATTAGGTCAGCAATGACTCGAAAACATCAGGATCAGTCTGGATTCATCCAATTCGTGGATGAATCGTTCAGTGGTATTTGTGAACCGATTAAACAGGTTCACCACAATAAATCTGCTCAAAGGATGAATCATTCACAAATGAAATGGCTCTCATTTTTTCAACTTTGAAATAAAGACATTTTTTTTTTTTTTTTAATAGCTGCAGTCTGTAACTTTTTTGGGTTAAAAATAATCCAAAATCAAATTTTGAGCAAGTACAAAACCAGCCAGTGTTCAAAACTATTTCCTTACCTTAGCCCGATTCACAACGTTTGTAATAATGTTTTTTTAATTTGAGTGGTCCTGGTAGGTTTCAGAACAAAATTGGCAGACATGTTGCTTGTTAAGATGATATTTTCCGATGAACTCCTCAAAACGGTGACACCTCAAAACATTCGATTCATCCGCGCTGAGGAGCTGTGCCGAGGCACAACCCACGTAAAGATGATAATTCCGCAAATAACTACAATTGCAGGTTTCAAACAGAGATGGCGACAAAGAGGCACAACTTACGGACTGCAGCTTTAAATGAAATGTAGTAAATTTAAGTATTATGCTTTGGAATGTAGTGTAAGTTCCCCAAAATTAAAATACTGTATAGATATGGTAAAAAAAATAAATAAATAAACAAACACACATTAATGTCCACCATAGTTACTTATACCCTATGGAATGTGTGTACCAAAAGAGTCAGTTAACTTTTGCGTTAAAGAGTCAGATAACCTTCAGGAGGGAAGAGGTCAGACACAATAAGCAAATGCTAGTGCACCATCACTCACGAGAGAGAATACATTTGAATATAATGATGCATGAAATTACAGATTTATTTATAGAAAGACTCCTAGTGTCTAAATGCCATTTCGTTTGAATAGAGGCTAAACTAATGTGCTCTACACCGCAATATAAGATGAATTACCAGTAGCATACAGTAGATCAACGTTATGAGCGATGCTGATTGTTTAATAAATCTCCTCAATGACTGGTTATGCTGCTTTTGATATTGACACTTTACGGTTGACATTTTCTAGTGCACTAAAAATCCCGCTTAGATACTCTTGATGAAGATGATGAACTCTATCATTGAACGCTGCATCAGAGGTAAAAACCACATCAGTGTCAAGTCAATAACAAATCAATTACTGCAGTGCCAGACTGAAGTGAAGACTAGTCCCTATTTCTGCCAGAGGAATATTCACAAGCTGTTATTGATGTCTCTCAGCTGCTCACAACCCTACTGTCCATATATAAGGCATGATATAAGGGATGTAATTCAGTGATAGAGATAAAAGCCTCAATGATTTCATCACATGCCTCCTCCTCGGGTGATATAAAGATATTCGGGTCCACCCAAGGTGCTTACAAAGCACAACTCAGTTATGCAATACATTTTGATCATCTTGCACTGTCAGACCAATGTCAGGACCCATTTCATTAGCTTAATTTTCTTATTCCAATGCTGCCATGTTCCGGAAGCAAATGATGAATTGCTTGAGATATTTGTGAGGTGATTTCTACAGACCCTCGAGGATCGACTGAATGACAGATATAGAGGAACAAGGGTGTTTCTGACAGCTTATTACATTTGCAAGCAAAGGTCTAATAAGGTAAACAAAAGACGTCCTGCATATTCAGTGAACAGCAATGAATGCAGGAAATACCAGATGTTATCCACTTAATTCATTCCTGATTAGACAAAGAGTGGGAGGACTCCTGAAATGAATGTAAAACTGTTATTGTTATTCAGGTTATGGAACGTCTCCACAACAATGAAGCTGAACTGGCAGGAATGAAGTGCAAACTAAAGATAAGATTAGAACATGCTCAGAATATTTGGAAGAGGTCAACATAAACAAGCAGAAGTCAAGGTTTGATTGTCATACAAGCATTTATCAGACTCTTAAAAGACACTTTTATTTATTTATATACAAACCCGATTCCAAAAAAGTTGGGACACTGTACAAATTGTGAATAAAAAAGGAATGCAATAATTTACAAATCTCATAAACTTATATTTTATTCACAATAGAATATAGATAACATATCAGATGTTGAAAGTGAGACATTTTGAAATGTCATGCCAAATATTGGCTCATTTTGGATTTCATGAGAGCTACACATTCCAAAAAAGTTGGGACAGGTAGCAATAAGAGGCCGGAAAAGTTAAATGTACATATAAGGAACAGCTGGAGGACCAATTTGCAACTTATTAGGTCAATTGGTAACATGATTGGGTATAAAAAGAGCCTCTCAGAGTGGCAGTGTCTCTCAGAAGTCAAGATGGGCAGAGGATCACCAATTCCCCCCAATGCTACAGCTAAAAATAGTGGAGCAATATCAGAAAGGAGTTTCTCAGAGAAAAATTGCAAAGAGTTTGAAGTTATCATCATCTACAGTGCATAATATCATCCAAAGACTCAGAGAATCTGGAACAATCTCTGTGCGTAAGGGTCAAGGCCGGAAAACCATACTGGATGCCCGTGATCTTCGGGCCCTTAGACGGCACTGCATCACATACAGGAATGCTACTGTAATGGAAATCACAACATGGGCTCAGGAATACTTCCAGAAAACATTGTCGGTGAACACAATCCACAGTGCCATTCGCCGTTGCCGGCTAAAACTCTATAGGTCATAAAAGAAGCCATAACTAAACATGATCCAGAAGCGCAGGCGTTTTCTCTAGGCCAAGGCTTGTTTAAAATGGACTGTGGCAAAGTGGAAAACTGTTCTGTGGTCAGACGAATCAAAATTTGAAGTTCTTTTTGGAAAACTGGGACACCATGTCATCCGGACTAAAGAGGACAAGGACAACCCAAGTTGTTATCATGGTATGGGGTAGCATGAGTCCGTGTGGCATGGGCAGCTTACACATCTGGAAAGGCACCATCAATGCTGAAAGGTATATCCAAGTTCTAGAACAACATATGCTCCCATCCAGACGTTGTCTCTTTCAGGGAAGACCTTGCATTTTCCAACATGACAATGCCAGACCACATACTGCATCAATTACAACATCATGGCTGCGTAGAAGAAGGATCCGGGTACTGAAATGGCCAGCCTGCAGTCCAGATCTTTCACCCATAGAAAACATTTGGCGCATCATAAAGAGGAAGATGCAACAAAGAGGACCTAAGACAGTTGAGCAACTAGAAGCCTGTATTAGACAAAAATGGGACAACATTCCTATTCCTAAACTTGAGCAACTTGTCTCCTCAGTCCCCAGATGTTTGCAGACTGTTATAAAAAGAAGAGGGGATGCCACACAGTGGTAAACATGGCCTTGTCCCAACTTTTTTGAGATGTGTTGATGCCATGAAATTTAAAATCAACTTATTTTTCCCTTAAAATGATATATTTTCTCAGTTTAAACATTTGATATGTCATCTATGTTGTATTCTGAATAAAATATTGAAATTTGAAACTTCCACATCATTGCATTCCTTTTTTATTCACAATTTGTACAGTGTCCCAACTTTTTTGGAATCGGGTTTGTGTATATATATATATATATATATATATATATATATATATATAAATAGGTAATGTGTAAATATGTACCTGTGTCTGTACAGTATGTATATGTGTGCAGAGAGAGAGAGAGAGAGAGAGAGAGAGAGAAATTTCCATAGACAACAAGTAATTTAGTAGGAAAAACATGGAAATGGTTAGTCATTTTATCGTATTGTTTGTATTTGTTTGCTTGGTCAGTGGGTTTTGGTTCATTTGCTGTTGTGGGCTAGCTCTGGACCTTTGAAATAACTGAAATAATCTGACCTGGAACAACTTCATTGTTGTGCATTTACTGGAAATAATTGCAGGTATTAATAATAAATGTCTCCAGGTATTATAGGCCTCCTTGGTGTTTGAAGTCAGATGAGTCCCCCTAGTGTATGAGTGAGGGACACATAGCCTACTAATTTCTCACTTTATGCAGACATGCCTGTTGTGATGGTATAATCCGTTATGTGATGTTGGATGATTGTTAAGTGGACCGTTTTAATATCCTCAAGTCATATCAGATTCTTTACAAAGAAGAAGCCCCAAGAGAATGCACTGCACATCACCAAATGTCACATATAAAAGATTCAAGAATTTGTCCAGCGACCGTGTGGAATTATATTTAGAACTAGATACAGATCAAGAACCATTTCAGACATTTCAAAGACCTGCATCATGTCCCTTTTCTTCAACAAACGCCCTTAGGCTTCAGAAACACCAAATTAAATTAGGGTGGTTCTACAAAGGGTATACTACTTTGCTGCAACCATGCACTAAGGTCATACATAGCATCATAACTTCACTCTTTTGGATTTATCTGCAGCTTTCAACTGTCAACATCCAAGCTAGTAGTGATATCCGCGTCAGTTCTTTGATTTGTACTCCACCTGGAAAACAGGTCTTACCAAGTCAGCTGGATAACTCACCCTCCACAGCCTGCATCCACAGGGATACTGTACTTCAAGGTACACCAGAACACAGGACACTCATCCATTTTCCAATATTATTCTGATATCTCTATATCCTCCCCTCTGTTTCTTCATATGGAATCTCAGAAAGGATCTTTGCATGCCTCTCTGATATGATTAACTCAAGACTGAGCTCTGATTCCTTTATAGCCAGGATGTCCTTTATATTTCCGCCAGAGGTCACACAGTCAATGCAGTTATTTCAAAGCTCACCTTCATTGACCACATTACGACAACTGCCAGTTTCTATCACTTTATGCTCCATAACATAAAGAAAATGAGGCCAACTATAAACATTTCATGGCTACATTAACCAGACTAATAGAATACATCAATATCTTAAGTAGCTAACATAGAAAGTCAATCTTATAGGGAGTTTAAAAAATGTAAAAAGAAATATTTTTCAAGTTTTAAATAGATCAATATACATTTTAGATACACATATAAATGTATGTGGAAGCTTTTTATGTCAGTGTATCTACCCTTTAAAGTAGCTATATTTTAGATACACTAAAAAAACATTTTTTTTTATTATTATTCTTGTGAAAATGTATTTTAATCATATTTTTTTCTACATACTTCAATTTTAAATATACATTTAATGTATTTATTATCAGTATATTTTCTTGATACATTTTTTCATAGTTGAAAAACTTTAAAACTGTTTGGCCATATGGGCTTGAGTATTCTCAAGTATCTATCCTGGCAATTAACGTGATTTATGCATATTTTATGTGACCCTGGATCACAAAACCAGTCATAAGTCGCACGGGTATATTTGTAGCAATAGCCAACAATACTTTGTATTGGTAAAAATGATCGATTTTTCTTTTATGCCAAAAATCATTAGGATATTAAGTAAAGATCATGTTCCATGAAGATATTTTGTAAATTTCCTACCGTAAGTGGATATGCATTGCTAAGGACTTAATTTGGACAACTTTAAAGGCAATTTTCTCAATATTTACACTACCGGTCAAAAGTTTGGAAACATTACTATTTTTAATGTTTTTGAACGAAGTCTCTTATGCTCATTAAGGCTGCATTTATTTCATAATAAATACAGAAAAAACAATAATATTGTGAAATATTATTACAATTTAAAATTATGGTTTTCTATTTTAATATACTTTAAAATATAATTTATTTCTGTAATGCAAAGCTGAATTTTCAGCATCATTACTCCAGTCTTCAGTGTCACATGATCCTTCAGAAATCATTCTAATATGCTGATTTGATAATCAGTTATTATCAATGTTGAAAACAGTTGTGTTGCTTAATATTTTTTTAGAACCTGTGATACTTTTTTTCAGGATTCATTGATGAATAAAAGGTTAAAAAGAACAGCATTTATTCAAAATATAAATCTTTTCTAACAATATAAATCTTTACTATCACTTCTTATCAATTTAACACATCCGTGCTGAATAAAAGTATTAATTTCTTTAAAAAAAAAAAAAAAAGAAAGAAAAAAAAATTACTGACCTCAAACTTTTGAACGGTAGTGTATATTGTTACAAAAGATTTTATTTTAAATAAATGCTGATATTTTTTAACATTTTATTCATCAAAGAATCCTGAAAAAGTATCACAGGTTATAAATAATATTAAGCAGCACAACTGTTTCCAACATTGATAATAAATCAGCATATTACAATGATTTCTGATGGATCATGTGACACTGAAGACTGCAGTAATGATGCTGACAATTCAGCTTTGCATCACAGAAATAAATTATATTTTAAAGTATATTAAAATAGAAAACCATAATTTTAAATTGTAATAATATTTCACAATATTATTGTTTTTTCTGTATTTATTATGAAATAAATGCAGCCTTAATGAACATAAGAGAGTTCGTTCAAAAACAATAAAAAATAGTAATGTTTCCAAACTTTTCACTGGTAGTGTAGATTTTTTTGATCAAAAATCAGATTCCAGATTTTCAAATAGTTGTATCTCAGACAAATATTGTCCTATCCTAACAAAAGCTTATTTATTCAGCTTTCAGATGATGTATAAATCTCAATTTCAAAAATTGACTCTTATGGCTGGTTTTGTGGTCCAGGGTCACACACATATAAGTTCTCAAAAAATGATACACACGAATTGAGAATTAAACCGCCAGAGGGCAGCATACAACAAAAATCCAGCAATGACGACGCTGTCAGAGGTGCTTCACTGTTATCAAAGCCACCTGAGCAAATATTACTCTGAGATGTAGTAGTTACCATACTTGGCGAATTGATGAGTAATTTGTAAAAAAAAATAATAATAATAATAATTCGTTTTACACATTATATAGACCTACGTATTATTTAGGCTACTATAACATTACTATGAACGTGAAAAAGAAAAGAGGAGAGTGAAAAACAAGATAAAAGGAGTAACCTTGGGAAGTGTCTGTAGGCTACTCATGTGATTGGCTGACAGTTCGTTTGTGTCTGTGGTTCCACTATAAAAGGTTTTCTAACGGTACTCTCATATCATATTAGCTTGGAATACTGCGCTCCATAAGGATCTACAACTCATCATGATTTTTACGCAATGGATTAACATATCTGGATTTTACCACCTATAAATTCCTTAAAGTATCCTGTCTGGCTTTAGATTATCTGATTATCATCTATTTCAAGAGGACTTTTTTTCTTCTATTGGACACATTTTTGCGCACACTGTACACCATGGCAAATTCTTGCTTACAGTTCACGGGTTTTGTGATGGGTTTTCTTGGTTGGATTGGGCTCATCATCGCCACTGCCACTAATGAATGGGTAGTCACTTGTAAATATAACATACACACCTGTAAGAAGATGGATGAACTGGAGGCCAAAGGTTTGTGGGCAGACTGTGTGATCTCAACTGCTCTGTATCACTGCATCACACTCACGCAGATTCTCGAGTTACCAGGTACGTGCAGTAAAATAATACATTAATAGTAGTAATAGTAATTTTGAAGTTTTTTAAAGATTTTTTTTTTTTTTTTGGTCGGAGTAAAGATGAAAATCATTACAATTCAGTTTCCATTATTTAATACATAAGCAAAATGATAAAATAACCTAACAATGTTTAGCCTATAAAAATAGTGTACTGTTTATGTTATTAAATCAAATGAAATACGTCAAATGTGAAATAAAAATTAAATATAATTTAATATATAATTTAATATGTAAATAAATTTACATTATCTATAAATTAGATTTAGGCTAAATATTTTATGCAAAACCAATTTTTTCTTCCTCCACAATTTCAAAATATATATATTTTACTCGTAAATATAAATAATTAGATCACAATATAATTAACTGGATTTTGTATTACTATATTACAATGAAATCGAGAATAAAATGAATCTGTTCTTTTTTTTTTAAGCGTACATCCAGACGTCTCGAGCGCTGATGGTCACAGCATCGATTCTTGGATTGCCTGCTGTAGCGCTCGTGCTCATGTCCATGTCCTGTATTAACCTCGGAAGTGAACCAGAAAGCGCCAAGAACAAACGATCAGTGTTCGGTGGAATCCTAATCCTGCTGACTTGTAAGCATGTATTTGTTTTTGTTAAATTAAAGGGATAATTCACCCAAAAATGAAAATTCTGTCATAATTTCCTCACCCTCAAGTAGTTCCAAACCTGTATAAATTTCTTTGTTGTGCTGTACACAAAGAAAGATATTTGGAAGAATGTCAGTAACCAAACAGATCTCGCCCCCTATTGACTACCATAGTAGGAAAAATAAATAGGCTACTATGGAAGTAAACGGGGGTGAGATCTGTTTGGTTACTGACATTCTTCCAAATATCTTTCTTTGTGTACAGCAGAACAAAGAAATTCATACAGATTTGGAACTACTTGAGGGTGAGTAAATGATGACAGAATCTTTATTTTTGGGTGAACTATCCCTTTAAGGTCATATTACACTCAGAAAAAGTAGGCTACACTTACTAACATGTCCACTCATTAATCTGCAAAGTTATTTACAGTAGATGTGTGCCAAACAGACAGATACAGGCCTACTGTTCCCACAGTGAAAACGCACAATTTCTAATAATTGGACTTAAATAGATTTGCTAATAGTGTGTCTTTTTTTCCCCTCAGCTTTTTGTGGCATTGTCTCCACTGTGTGGTTTCCTATCGGGGCCCATAACGAGAGAGGTTTGATGTCCTTTGGCTTCTCCCTCTATTCGGGCTGGGTTGGCACTGCACTTTGTTTTTTGGGAGGCTGCATGATCACATGCTGTTCAGTGGACACCCCTGCTGCATACACTGACAACAACCGATTCTACTACTCCAAACAGGGCCCCGCCCATCCTGGCCCCGCCTCCACTAACCACGCCAAAAGTGCTCATGTGTGAGCTTCGGGATTACTGCTCAGATCAGATTTCTACTCTCTTTCCTCTCTTTTTCCACTGTTTCTTGTTTCAACCACATCTCTATCTACAGTGGTGACTCTTTGGATAGTTATGGTACAGCTGAACTCTAACCCTTTGACTCAGCAGCAGGGTCAGTCGCTGGTGAAGTAACTGCACTGAAGTATTTATTGTTCAAAGGGTCTTCAGTACAATGTGCCATTTTAAGTCCTATCTCTGTAGTGGGAAATGAATTTTTGCATTGTTATATGAATACTAACAGTATTACCAATGTTTTTTTATTCTAAATCTTTCAGTTTATTTCAGTCTGTTTGTACAGCTGTCTTTTCTTTTTGATTAATTTCAGAACATTTCAGAATAGCCACCCAAACCAAATTGCACCAAAATTGGACCAAAGCAGTAACTATTTAGCAATATTATTTATTGTAATACTTGTATGCAGTTTTTATTATGTTTTTTTGTAATAAACAATGTTGTCCATGTGAAAATACCTGTGAAAGTGTTTTTTTTTTTTTTTTTTTGATTATAGGTAATGTCATTTTTATAAATAAAACCCTCTATGCTGGTAAAATGAACTGAACTGCTCTCCACAGGACTGTATATTGTGAAGCACATGGCGTCTGCTGTCAGATGGCAGGTGAACCTCTCATTCATTCTCACCAAAAGCACTCGAGACGCACATATAATTCAGGCACCCGAGACATGTACCTGTATCGATTTCTTTTTCTCCAATGAGAAGCTAGTCTCATTACGTCTGATGGGCAACAATGACTGGCAGACAGCACTGATTAAAGGTTAACGGTCGCAATCAGCCATAAAGGAAGATTTATGATCTGGTTGTGACGAGTCTCCATCTTTGTTCTCTGATTTGGGTCCTTGCACTGAATGCTTCCTGGTACACGTGGTTACAGTGGGAATACAGTCAAAAATGGCTGAATATACTGAGGATATAAGCAACATGTGAAAGTTTTTGTACATTATGTGAAAGAAAACAGCAAGTTCAGTCACTACAGTATGATTTATCCTATGAAGGGTGCTTTTTAGATGTCAAATATTGCTTCTTATTTGTAGGTATTAACCGTTCAGTCTTTGGTTAGAGGTAGTTTGGGGTGGAGGAAATTCAATGAAAACTTGCATTGGTCTCTACAATATTTTTCCTTTTTTGAAATATGGCTGCAAATGGTGACCTAAAAGCAAAGGGAGAGACAGAAAAAGCAGAGACTGACCTGAACTAGAAGGAAACAGGAAGTTATGATGTTAAACCAGCCTTTGTTCGTTGCTTAGAGAGAAAGGGCTTAGCACTTCCTTTTTAAAGGGTCATGTAACATTTTTTTTTTAGATATTAAAATGACATAAATTATTTGAAGAGGAAAGTAGATCATTTAAGAATTTTTGGGGTATTTTAGTAATCTGGTGTCATGAACAAATTAACCCCCCCCCACACACACATACACACATACACACACACACACACACACACGAATGTATACAAATGAAACGACCTAAAATGATTCCATTGGCTGAAAAACGTATGCTCTATTCAGTGCCTGGTTAGAAAACTTAAACACATATGTTGTTTTAACTATGTAAATATGACTATAATTAGCTTTAAAGTTATGTTGCTTTTGATTTCACAAAGCTATAGACTGTGAAATTAATTTCTCTTTCTTTAACTTCTTAGCTTACTAGCTTAGCATACCACTAGCCTGTTAGCCTGCTAGCTTTATAAATCTATAATTTTTGATCATTTGTTAAGTACATGCAAATAATAAAATGTGAAACTACACTTTTTATATTAAATTTAATTTAAAATATATTTAATAAGATCACCTGTTGTAAAATACAGAAGGCTACAGTAGTGCTAGCATCAGAGAACCGATAGCATACAAGATACAATTACAAAAGGCTATCCCCAAGTACAAACACATTTGTGAGAGGGGACCAGATTGTTCATGACACCGGATTTGTAATTTGAAGAGAACTGATTAATGCTGAAATGGGGCGTTTCATGACCCTTCAATGTTCTTTATATAATTCAGGAAAAGGTGTATCTCCATTTGAACAAACATATCTTCAATGACTAGTCAAAGTAAATCAAAGTAATCATACTCTAATGTGGAAATACAGCAACCCTGACACACTAGTTTTAGCTCGTCTGTTTTTTCCTTGAAAAACTGATACTACTGAGCATAAAAATGACAGAGTTGTATATTTGGTATCTGATACTCCAGTAAAAATTGTTGCTGATTAAAATATCACAGTATGAGACTGACCTTGAACTGACCAGAAAAATCTGCAATTTCCTGAATGTTCTGAAAACACAAAATGGCTTCTTTCAGGAAATGTCTGATTATTTGTGCGGTGAGTTAATATCACCTTTTGCATAAAGATTAACTTTAACACAAGTATTAGGATGTATAAGTATTAAAGCAACTACTAGGTATTGCATAAGCATAAAAGTGCATATTATTTACATGTGTTTTTAAACATATCAGGAAAATATAGCCATTTGCCACACAGCATCAACCATCTTCCTCACATCCAGGATTAGCACCAGGATATTTTGCATCAGGAAAAGGGGAGGCTTTTTCCCAAACAGATGACATACAATATAAGGACATCACATTTAAGTTTGATTCAGGCTGATGACAGATGACACAAATGATGTCCTATGAGTGACTCATAGGAATAACACATTAATGAAGACCCTCCCACAAAAGGAGTGTGCTTCAGGTTGTGTCGATGTCTGCACCATACAGACAGACGGGTCTGAACTGTATGAATTGAACATAACAACATGCTTTGAGATCTCCAAACCATATTGTACCACATCGACCACCATTGCAGAAATGATAATGGAACAGTACGTCTCGATCTGTTCATCTCATTCCTCTGCATAGCCAGCGGCGCCCCTCCCAGTATGACCATGTTTGTTTTGTGCTCAGGTATGACCCTCGGATCGCTGTTATTCTAGGCTCAGCGCTCCACCCAACAGGAAACATAGCAGGCCTCCACCGCTTACACAAGCCACCCATGTAAGGATTTTTATTACCTCTGATTTCGGGTTGTGTGAGACAGCCTTAAAGCGAAAGGAAAACCAAGAGTCACGCTTATCTGATCTGCAATAAATGACTTTCATTGTTGCATGGAAGCAATATTAACATCTCATTACACAGTGCAACGGGAGAGCAAAACCACAAGTAGAAGAAACAATAAATAGATTCTTTAAAAAAAATCATTGAAACCAGAATACATCCACTTCATACCAAAATATACAGCAGAAACAAAGATCAGATTTGCAAGGGAAGCCAATCTCCACATTTCCTGAACAAATACCAAACAAACTATGATAGCAGGAAAGATAGTTCACAAAGTACAAACACTGTACCTTTTCTCAGAGACAAATAACAAATAGTAGCTGACTTTAAAAGCAACAGTGGAAACATTTTTTGATTTTTTTTCCAGATAGATTTTTAATAAAATATTTCTGTATGTAGATTTTAATCTTACTTAAAGGGGTAGTTCACCCACAAATGAAAATTCTGTTATCATTTACTCATTCTCATGTAGCTCCAAACTTGTATGTCTTCTACTTAACACAAAAGAAGATATTTTGAAGATTTTTTTTTTTTTTTTTTTTTGTCAATGGGGTCCAAAAAAATATCATTGGACCCCATTGAGTTCCATTAATTTTTCAAAATGAAGTATCTTACAGGTTTGGAGTGACATTAGGGTGAATAAATGGTCAAATGTTTCATTTTTGAGTGAACTATTCCTTTAAAACCTTGCCCTTCTTAAGCCTATTCTTATGTTCTAACATAAAACTAAATCGAAACTACTAAATCAAAATCCAAACGTCTCCAGTTATGTTTTTAGTCTAGAAAGAGGCCATTAAAAATATATGCTTTCACCACTTTTCTTCAGAAGTTCTGCTGAACCGTAAGAGAACCCACAAAACACCACCGACGGTGGCTACGCTACCCCATCGGAGAACCTGAAGGTATGAAATGCCTGTAAAAAAATACTTCTCTTCGATATCTCACGTCTCCACACTGTTATATGGTATTCTACTCTACAGAAGTAAAATTGTGTCTTTTGTCAGATACAGTAAACAAAGGATGCAGACTTTGGCTTGCTTTGTAAACAGAGGCCACTCAGGACGAGGAGGGTTTGAGGAGTGTTTGTTGGGCAGGCTGCTACCCTCGTCTCTCAGAATGCTACATTTGAGAGTTACATCAAGTCTTTCGACGGTCACCACACATGCAAATACTCACGAACATAGTTTTACTCTGGGCCCCGTACGTCTGAACATGCTACACATTCAGCAAAATGCCACGGCGACAAGAATCACATCATAGACCAGATGCAAGGAACAAAACCAACCCAGGCCCCAAAATGAAGCTGTATGCACTGTGGGACTAATTTATGGCAACTCAATCTTTAGTTGTTGTTGTTTTTGTTTTTTTTAAGTTTTAAAATATTTGTCACAAACTCAAGAGGGGAGACACATTTAAATCAATACGTCATGATGTGCTCAGTGCGTGTAGGTCTTCCACATGCATGGATTTGAGGCCTGGCTTGGTTGTTTTTTTGTTTTTGGCTGGCAGAGCTGTAGCACAGATAGAGTTGGACTGGACAGATTGGTTAAACGCCACGTGAATAATGGGAGGAGGGAACAGCAGAGGAGCACATCCAGATAAAAAATTCACAACACGCTCTCCACCACATGCAAATTTCCCTCCCTTACCCTCTGTTTTCCTAAATCACTTCTCTTTTTTTTTTTTTCAACGGACACACTGACCAGCCGAGAGACACAAATCGTACTGTGGTCACACCGTCGGTATTTACACAGAGCGGCCTGCTTGCAAGGATGAAGTGGAGTCACTGGCACATAGGATGAATGGGTGGTCGGTTGTGACACGTGATGGCTGACAGGCACCTTTAGCGGGAAAACAAACCCATGGATATGTCGACATCAACAGAAATGACAAACAAACAAGCATGGACATCTTGATGTTCATATTTAAAGCACACACTGACAGATGAAGGCACTATTGCAAGCAAAGTCCAATTACTATTTGTGACAACCTACAGTCCAAACCTCACTTGGGCTAGATGTTTGAGCAGAAGATTTATCATATCATTCCCCATCGTATTTTATGGCTATCGTCTATCTTTGCTTCTCAAACTAAACTTTTTGTATGCGACAATAAAACTGATTAAGAAAAACAGCTGCTTACTAAAATAACTAAAGTGTGCAATTTGCTTTAAGTGTTTTAAGGGCTTCACATGGGAATTTTTCAGCTGGTTTTATCGACCCCACATAAAGACAGCGTCGAGGTTAATAGAGTGGAAGTGACCTGTGAACGGACATCGTTCTGACAGCTAAAAAATGATTGTATTGGGAAAAGCTGTGGGACTGTGATAACTAAAAGGGCAGTAGCTAATAAACTACACACCAGATAATAAATTTCATGCTAGTTACTGTAATTTGGTCAGGGGGGGCTGTTGCTTTCAAGTGAAACATTAGATTATACATATATTTAAGTGCTGAGGAGTTTAGTAACATGATTATAATGAGAATTAATTTAAAACTGTTAAATTAATTTAAAAAACAAACAAACAAACAAAGAAATATTTGGACTTTTTAGGTGTTATGTGGTTAAAAAAAAAAAAAAGCCTTCTAAAAGTTAAATCCCATCCTAAACGTTCTCATTATCCTATCAGTAGTGGAAAATGACTGCAAATGAAGGAATAAGAGTAAAATAAAAACTCATTGCAGAGACATAACAACCTAGCCCAAGGGTTCTGCAGTTGTTGGCAGACAAGTACATTCAGATTACATTCTCATTCCAAAGGATCGTCCAAATCATCGTCGACCACCAGCGCCTCAAAGCCCGGACTGGGTTTGCCAGCTTTGCTTTTGGCCCTGCTGTGTGAGGAGGAAGAGGAGGTCCTGTGGTTGTCCACCCTGTCCAGGCCGTCAGTCTGAGGCTCGCTCTGCTCCTGGTGTTTCGGTTTCTGGTGCCCACCACTGCCCTCATGGGAGCCCCAGCTTTGGTACGGCTCTTTGTCTCCAGAAGGGTACAGATCGTCATCCACAGCAAAGTTGTCGTCCAAGCCCATGTCGTAGCGCTGGTACGTGCTAGCGTGGGCTTCCTCCTCGCGCGCCGTGATCTCGAGGGTGCTGTTCCACATGCCATAGCCAAAGTAGATCAAAACACCTGCAGAGATGAACACACAGAGACAACACAAACAGTGCACATATGCATAAGCCAATGCACAAATCAGTGTTTTCCCTCACTCATCAAAAATTCAACTCAATTCATTGTTGACAAAAGAAATATCAAAAAACACAGCAAAGGATTGGCAGTGGAGACCCCATATTATATTAGTCTCATATAAGAGAGAGGAATGTGTATATCATTCCTATCATGCAATAGTTTTGAACTATACATTTTATTGTAAAATTGTGTTGTCATTTAAGGAAGAATTTCTTTAAAAAGGGTTTACTTTACTTTTAGAAATATGCTCTGGTCAATATTTAACTTTATTATTTACACAATGGCAAAAAAATGAATAGGACTGAACCTAACAGGATGAAAATCAAGACCTAATACTAGCATTTTGATTTTTATAACTATCTTTAGAAACTGTGATATTATCATAGCGATTTCAGAAACATTCCACTAAAACTAGGTGGAAAGTAAAAGGGAGACAAATCAACTAATATCACAATCAATCAATCAATCAATAACAGAATTCATTAAAATTAATTTGTGATTATTTCAGATGGTTTTGCTGCTGTTTCATGCCAAAATATGATGTCACTTCCCGTAGGATGATGTCATTAGGGAACTTACTTTTTTAGGAATGTTACAATGAAAAACAGTACAAATATATTGGGAACACAAAAACAATATATTGATTACCAATTAAAACAATATTTAAAATTTAGTTTTAAATATTTAAATTAGGTAAAGGAAAGAAATGAAGAAACGCTTTTCATTAATTTGCCAATTTATTATATTATTTAGAATTCTATAAAATTCAGTCCATGGTCATTCAAAGTTTTTGAGCTTATTACTTATATAGCCAATATTTTAGAAAAAAATATAAAACTACACTACTGTTCAAAAGTTTGGGATCAATTTTTTTCATTATTTTTAATGTTTTTGAAATAATTCTCTTATGCTCATCAAAAGGCTGCATTTATTTGAATACAGTAAAAACTGTAATATTGTGAAATATTATTTACAATTTAAAATAAATGTTTTGTAATATTAAAATATTTTAAAATGTAATTTATTCCTGTGATGGTATAAACATTACGCCAGTCCTCAGTGTGACATGATCCTTCAGAAATTATTTTAATAAATGCTTTTAAGTGCTCAAAAAACAGTAACACTTTAGGCTCCAATTCTCACTATTAACTAGTTGCTTATTAGCATGCATATTACTAGGATATTGGCCTGTTTATTGGTACTTATAAAGCACATATTAATGCCTTATTCTGCATGACCATATTCTACATCCCATAATCCTACCCCAAACCTAAACGTAACAACTACCTTACTAACTATTAAAAAGTAGTAATTAAGATTTTATTGAGGCAAAAGTCGTAGTTGATAGTTAATAGTGAGAATTGGATCCTAATCTAAAGTATGACCCAAAAAAACATTTCCTATTATCATCAATGTTGAAAACAGTTGTGCTGATTAATATTTTTGTGGAATCCGAGTTTTTTCAGGATTCTGAAATCATTTGAAAAAGAAATCTTCTGTAACATTATAAATGTCTTTACAGTCACTTTTGGTGAAGCTGAATAAAAGTATTAATTTGGTAACGCTTTATTTTACAGTGCCGTAGTTACATTGTAATTACTCAAATAAGTACTGAGTACTATTAATTAACTACATGTACTTTCTACAGTTACATTTAGGGTTAGGGTTTGGTGTAGGGTGTTACTTGTAATTATGCATAATTTACTGTTATTACTATAGTAAGTACATGTAGTAACATGTAACTACGGCACTGTAAATTAAAGTGTTACCATTAATTTCTTTAAAAAAAAAAAAAAAAAATCATACTGACCCCAAACCTTAGTTTGAACAGTAGTGTATGAAACCGCCCTGCATATCAGGAATGACCCAATAAGATGCTGCCTGTATCATCAACATGTCCATTTAAAAAAAAAAAAATTGAAACTCACCCACAAAGCACCATACGCCAAAACGGATCCATGTGATTGTGGAGAGCTTGAGCATGAGGTAAACATTTACAAGCATGGCAGAGGCTGGGACGAAGGGAACGCAGGGAGCCATATAGGGCAGGCGCTTGGGGTTCTCTGGCTGCTGAATGATGATGAAGATCAAGAGCGTGATGACCAGCAGCAGCAGCACCAGCAGCAGCACGGCCCACCACTGGCCATCAGCGATCTGACCTGACCCGAAGATGATGAGGGAGCAGAAGCAGAAGTTGAGGATGAAGAGCAGAATGACGCAGCGAGTGACGGTGCGGCCGGTAACCACAGTGGGCCGGTCCATCTTGCCCGGCAGGCCAAGCCGAATGCGCATGGTGTAATAGCGAGGCCCCAGCAGCTTCTTCAGCTTCAGCAGGTACACGCTGTCCGTCTCATCTGACTCAATGCCTGAGGACATGTCCACGGTGCCGTAGTTGGGGTGACTGGCAGTGTAGGTGGACTTGTCAGGCTTACCAATCAGCATCTCGTTGTCTCCCAGAGACGGCAGGTTCTTGGCTCCGCAGGTGTTTGTGGGAACTCCTCCATAATCATCACCCTCACTGACCGGCGAGCAGGCTTCTTTCTCGCACTCGGCCAGCACTCCTTCCTTACGCTTCGCGTTTTGCTCAGAGAGGAAGTTGACGAATCCGTGGATGTCTCCTTCGGGCTGGTAACGCAGCAGTAGCACACACACTGACACTAGCGTGTAGGCTAGCAGAGTGCCAATGGACATCATCTCGATCAGGTCCCTCAGACTGACGAGCAAAGCCAAGAGAGCAGAGAGGAACCCCGACACCACACAGGCCACTGCAGGAGTCTCTGTGTATGTGCTCACATGGGCCAGGAACCTGCAACATACAGATTGTACACATGACATCTTCAATCCTCCAATCACAAGAAGGCAGAGCTATATATAGGCGTAAATGGGGTTCAAACCGAATTTGGATGTGGTCGGAATCAAACACGACCGATGCATTTTGGTCAGGAAGTGTGAAGCTAATCCCTCCCTGACACCTGAAAGGACTGACTACTAAACTGTCAATCAACAACTGCACTAAAACAACTGTTTTAAACTTTGTCATATATGTGTGGCTAGAAAATTACTGTCCGATTAAAACATTTAAAACATTAAAACAAGTGCATTTATACAGTAACATTTTAAAGTTTGGGTCAGTACTTTCTTTGCTGAAACAATTGCTTGTATTCAGCAAAGATGCATTAAATTGATTAAAGTCAGATTAAAGACATTTATTATGTTACAAAAAAAAAAAATCAGACAGGCTGCTGAAAATGTACACTCTAAAAAATGCTGGGTTAAAAACAACCCAAGACAAACCCAGCGACTGGGTTGTTTTAACCCAGCAGTTGGGTTAAATGTTTGCCCAACGTGCTGGGCAGTTTTATTTAACCCAACTATTGTTTAAAAATTACTATATGGCTGGCTTAAAATGAACCCAAAATTAAAATTAAAAATCAGACACATAATTACTAGAGGCAACAATAATAATCAAATGGTGAACATTTATTAATAAGCAATTTAATAAAATGTTTACTGTTTAATTATTAATTAAACTTATTAATAAATGTTCATTTACTAAACATATTAATAAATGTTAATTTCCAACATATTTTGGGTTCATTTTAAAGGGTTAGTTCACCCCAAAATGAAAATTTCTGTCATTTATTACTCACCCTCATGTTGTTCCAAACCCGTAAGACTTTCGTTCCTCTTCGGAACACATATTAATATATTTTTGATGACAGAATGCTGTCAGATTTCCTTCCATTGACTGCCTTTGCAACTGACACTTTGAAGCTTCAAAAAGTTCATAAAGAGATCAGAAAACTAATCCATATGAATGGAGGGGTTTAGTCCAAATGTTCTGAAGAGAATCGATCGCTTGTTATGACGAACAGATTTGATTTAAATGTGCTGCGTAACACACAAGAATGTACTGCATTGGCTACGCAGCATGTTTGAGCTTCCGGGAGAGGTTAGTTAGGTAAGTGGATTAGTTTTCAGATCTCTTTATGAACTTTTTGAAGCATCAAAGTGTCAGTTGCAAAGGCAGTCAATGGAAGGAAATATGACAGCATTCTGTCATCAAAAAGATTTGTGGGAGAGTAATTAATGACAGAATTTTCATTTTGGGGTGAACTAACCCTTTAAGTTTGTCCATTTTTAACCCAACTTGGATTGTTTTTAACCCAGCATTTTGTAGCTTTGCCATCATGGGAATAAATTAAAATTTAAAATATGTAAAGATTAAAAACAGTTATTTTAAATTTTAATAACATTTTACAATATTACTGTTTTTACTGTAATTATAATCAAATGAATGCAGCCTTGGTGAGCATAAATTACTTATTTCAAAATCATTCAAAATCTTTTCGACCCAAAACTTTCGAATAGTAGTATATGTAGTTGCAGATGTGAAGCACAGTTGAAATTCATTTATTGCAGGTACTCCACTAAAAACATCTCAAAAACATCAAAACATCACATTTGCAGTGAGATTAAAATGTCATTGTATTTTTTTAGAGTTTTAAAATACTTTCATGCTTTTTAAAGGGAACCCTCCCTTTGAAATCTGATGACAAGTGGTCACATGGGATGCATTTGAGACACTTTGAGAGATGTTACTACCAAATGTAAATGGCAGTGTATCTTGTCTGACAGCTTCTAAACACCTGTGATAGATGTACTGACGTTAATACCATGTGTAAACAAGGTGAATCATCCAAACATTCACTTTTATCAAAGAAGTCTTACCACATACCCATTATACTAGCTTTGTTTTTAAATGTCAGGGCCCTAAGTAGCATTTTTTTTGAGACTGCATGATGGCAGGAGCTTATTCCTCCAACAGAGAATGATATTTAAATGGCATTTTAATCATTTGAAATGTATAATGGAGACTGATGCATTAGGAAGCATCAGTACTTGACCCTGTGGCCTACCTGAAGAGCAAACCATCTCCTGCCATGGCGTAGATGACTCTTGGCATTGGGAAGAGAGAGCCCAACAAACTGACTGTCAGTCCTGCAATGGAGCCGATGGCCACTATGTATTTGGCAGTTTGGAAGCCATGTAGAGAAAACATTTCCATCAAAGGAGCATCTGTGTCAATTTCAGTGTAAGGGACCATCAGGGTGAGGATCACACTGACCTGTGAGAGAGGAAGAAACAGAGTGTGATTCACTGACAATAAAACAGTTTTTTTTTGTTGCTGTAAAAATGCCCCCATCATACAGTAAATATCCAATTCAAACCGTTAGAATCAGAGTGAAATGATCAGGAACATTGTTAAAAAAATAACAATATCTTCTAATTTTTGGAACCTTTGGAAGGATATGCAAAGGAGCGACAGCCAGAAACAGTACAAAGTTTGACAGACTGAATTTTATTCTTATCATTCTTTTTTTTTTTTCTGGTGTTCAGGACTAATAGAATTTCTCCTGAAGTTTCTGAACACTAAATAGGCATCATTGATGTGTTCATGTTTTCAAATATCAGGTGTTATAAAGTTGCAAATGTACAGAACAAGTTGTTTTTGCAGTTTAGTTTCAATAAATGTTCTATTTTTGCTGAGCAGGAAGCACTGAGTTCTGAATGTTACAATCTGTTTTCATAGTACAATGGACTTTTTTATATCAAAAGATCAAGGATCAACCATGATACATTATGACACGTTTAATGCATTTCAGAAAATGCAACATCTTCATCCATAACACCAACACACACATATGCACACAAACACAGACACAGACAGACAGAGAACCAAAGTGCCTGGGCTAAAATTAGCCTCTATGACAACAAAATGAGATCTGGAGGGGCGAGCGCTGCTAATTATCAAGTTTGCTCCTCATCAGACAGTCCTGTAGGTGTGAAAATGAAGAGCCATTTTAGTAAAGGCAATTTTAATCCAGCTAAAACCAAAAGAAACGTGAGAAAATTGGAGACAGATAAAGAATACAAGAAGATCAAATAGCAGAAAACAGGGAAAATAGAAATAAAATGTATAGAATATATTGTTCTGAGATACAGGAAAGAGGTCTGTTGGTGAGTTAACACCCATTGCGTTACTATGACAACCTCCTACAGACAGACAGCATAGCATGGTGATAAAGCCGGAGAGCTTTTAATAAATTCAGACATGCTGCATGAAGAGAATAATCAATGACTGTCTGTGAACACAAAGAAAGGAACAAAGAAAAGTTATGCTACAGCAGATGATCTTTTGGCATGCATCATTTATATTCTTATATGGAGAAGTTTAAGTATAAATAGACTGCGAATGACATATCAAACTTAATAAAAACGTTTAAAAGTAATGTGTTATAATATTGCGTTACTCCCTAAAAAAGTAACTAATTGCGTTACTTGGTTACTTTTTATGGAAAGAAATGTGTTACATTGCTTTTGTGTTACTTAATCTCACCTGAGCTGGGCTTGCTTGTTTCTTTTTTTAAAAAAGTTATATTTTTGGCAAATGTAAAGGTCCTTTCACACCAAAAGTGAAATGAATAAGCTTCAGCAAATGTGATGTTTTTCTAAAGTAATTTTTGCTTATTAGTATGGTTGAATTGGATCATCGAAGGTCAACAGCTGACACTCATTAATAAAGTAAGATTAAATACATAAAGTATATTTGTTTAATTTAATATATTTAATTATTGCAGGTTTGTGCAATATTCTGAGATTGCATTTCACCGTTTTTATTCATTTTGATGAATACTGACTCTGTTTTTGTGCAAGTGAGATGAGTAAATGATCACATTTAGTCTAGAACTACAATAACCGTCATGTTTACACACAACACCTCTGCACTTACTCTCAATTTCTCTCAACATGGGGACAGGAGAGCTGTCAGTCAATAATGGGAAGTAACTTGCGTTACTTATTTGAAAAAGTAACTCAGATATTTTGTTGTAAATTTAAAAGTAATACGTTACTTTACTAGTTACTTGAAAAAGTAATCGGATTACATACCTCAAGTTACTTGTAATGTGTTACCCCCAACACTGAGTAATAAAGATGTAATTTAACAAACTTGAGTGTTAACTGGACAATCAAAATAGCCAAAAGATAGCAACATGTACAATTTTCAGGTTTAAATGAAAGGGGGGAAAAAATCCCAGCTTTTAAATGTGGTCTCAGACTTTGTGTATGAAGAAAAGAACCCAAAATTATATAAAATTATACTATATACTCATACTATATACTATATACTCACAGAGACATAGGCAGTGAGGCAGGTGACCAGAGAGGCAGTGATGGCATAGGGGATGGATGTGTTGGGACTTTTGGCTTCCTCTCCCGTGGTGGCTATAATGTCAAACCCAATAAAGGCATAGAAGCAAGTGGCTGCACCCTGCATGACCTGTTGGACAGAGTGGTTGATTATAGCTACAAGACAATGTAATTTCCTCCTCAATGTTTATGCTGAGAGACACTAACTACACTAACGGATTGAACTTCAATAATTGATTTGAAATGTACTTTACCCCTGACCAGCCATAAGGCAGGAATCGTCCCTCATCCCAGTTGCTTACACTGACGAAGAAAAGGCCTGCAATCATTATGAACACCCAGACCACCAGATTGATGACATTCAGCACGTTGTTGAACCCGACAGAATTCTTCACGCCTAGAGCAACTATCACTGTGACCAGGATGGCTATGACCAGGGCCAAGAAGTCCGGATACGACTGCTCTCCTTTACCTGAGAGGTGATAAAGGAGGAATTCACATAACATGGATTTTGAAACATAACAAAAAAGGAATATGTTGAGCCAATTTTGATGCTGGGGTTACAAAATATTGTCCGAAAGATTTAATAAGCTTAAAAAGCATTGCAGTTTTATGGATATTTAGGCAAGTAGTTTGAATATTTTATAATCTATAGTAGATGGATGGATGGATGGATGGATGGATGGGACGGACGGGCAGAAAGACAGACAGACAGACAGACAGACAGATAGATAGATAGATAGATAGATAGATAGATAGACAGACAGACAGACAAACTGACTGAGTGACTGATAGTTAGATAGATAGATGTCTCTCAGATGATAATAGTAAGTTTAGACAGTTTAGACAACATGACAGCAGACAGTCCTCTGTTGACCCCTCAGTGCAGTCATGAATAAATCATGTATTTCTAAAAATATTCAGCATACTAACTAGGCCTTAAGCGGAAATGACTATGAACCTTAATGTGGCAACTATGTGTGTGCAGAGAAACACAGATGGAGGGATATTAGACTCTTAGAGAAAGGGGGTTGGTATAAGAAAAAGAAGAGATGTCACTGCTGTTGGCTGAATAAGATTATGTATTTTGGCAAAAATGCCATGTTGTTTCTGGGTCAGACACAATAGTCTATATGTAATGTCTGTCTGCAAACCAAACATGCTGTGCAGGAAGCAAATATCATCATTTCTAGAGTACCCAATACCCTTATTTTATTCCTCCATCTGTAGTCTGAGGATCTACAGTAGATGTATAGTGTGTCTTTTTGAGAACTTAACAAAGTTGTTGTAGGACAGGGGTTTTGATGCCAAGGACCCCAAAATATCCTCTTGTGAGGGACCCCCTTCCTAAAATATGTCCTAAAATATGAAGGAAGCTATACATTTTGATGTATAAAACCCATTATACAATGGGAGGAAAAAGTGTGTGATATTATAAAAACAACAATAAATAATTTTGTTTTTGTTACTGTACTGAAACCAACAATTAAAAAATATTAAAATATTAATAATTCATTAAAGTGCATAATCAAGTAATTACATAATTAGCATTCAAGAATCAAGATACATGGGGAAAAACATTTAGAAAAACAGGAATATGTCAAGAAGTTCCTTCAAATCATATCTGCTTTGAAAATATTTCTGTCCTAATTTTAATAGCAAATGCCCAATCTATAAAAGTGCTTATTATTTCTCTTCATAAATTTAATTGGAGCAGCTGTTTCACAGTGTAACAGAAGCTGTGAGAGAGGTTTCTTTGTTAAATAAGCTTACTTCACATTGTCATTGTCACCAGACTATTGACTGCTAAAGTCAGAGGTGCCTTTTCTTTTCTGCAGCATCATTAACTCCAATCTATTGATAAATTAAGCATACTGTAACTTGTGTTGTAATTACTGTGGGTGTGTGTCAAGACTATTAGTGTGTCAGTTCCAAATTCTTTCTTTGAAAACTGCAACACTCTGTGACATGAACTCAATCGGATTTAATAACAAGCTGTCAAGTTTTTTCTTGTGAAATAAAAATGGTTTCCTTGTCGCAGCATTGAGATTAATGCAGGTCCCAGACGTTGATGATTATGCTCTAAACATAAACACAACAATGTCTAAAGTTCATGTCACTCACCCAGGCCATTGAGTGTTCCTATGTGGTTGATCATGAAGCCACTGATGCTGTGATTGGCCAGCGAGTCAAACATGCTGCTGAGTGCACTGGCTCCTGCTGCTGTACCAATCAGATACTCCAAAATCAGATTCCAGCCAATGAAAAAAGCCACAAATTCGCCCACCGTCACATAGCTGTAAGTATAGGCCGATCCTGTGGTTTTAGGCACGCGCACACCAAATTCAGCGTAGCACACTCCTGTGGAGAGATAACAATGATTACTGTAACACCTGTACTCCTGAAGGTTATCAATAAAAGCATGAACGTCTCTAACTGGTTGCTGAGATGGAATCATTGATTTTTTTTTTTTGGCTGGAGTGACAGATCAATTCTCAAATGTAGAATCCGCAGAATCCCAGAGGGTCAGATAACAGGAGGGAAATCCCTCTTTACAGGCTGGATCCCTGTAAGCCCCGCAACAGTGGAAAAAGATAAGGATTATCTGTTTTTACACATTCAGAATCAATATGTACTTTCTAACATTAGTGCTATAGAGCAGTACATAACCCGTTAAGCTGACATAATGTGATGTATTTCTGAATAAAACATGATAAAATATATAGGACGGCACTTGAATTTATTCACTGAGAAAGGATTGGATGGTAAAAAGTGACCGTTCCATACCAGAATGGAGCCAGATTAAATTAAATTAAAGTTCAATAAAAACAATGCAAAATTAACCACTGAATGCCATCAGAAAAGAAGATGTATTACAGAGCAAGTTATTACATTTTGATTAAAGATTATGAAGACAAAGTGTTGTTTGTTTTCCTTGGAACAGATGAATAAATCACAATAAAACCAGGAACACGCATTAGGAAAGTAAACAGGATTCATTTCAATTTCATATTGACTTATACTGTAAGTTATCCATTTCTTGAGACAGGTGATTCTAATGTGATATGTGTTCATTTCATGTGTTCATAATGTTACAAAAGATTGATATTTCAAATAAATGCTGTAATTTTTTTTACTTTCTATTCATCAAAGAATACTGAAAAAAAAAAGTTTCCACAAAAAATATTAACCAGCAAAGTGTTTTCAACATTGATAATAATAAGACATATTTCTTGAGATATTTCTTAGTTCAAACAAAAATGAAAATAATGTAATTTATTACTCACCCTCATGTCATTCTACACCCGTAAGCCCTTCATTCATCTTCAGAACACAAATTAAGATATTTTTGATTAAATCCGATGGCTCAGTGAGGCCTGCATTCAAAGCAATGACATTTCGAGCTTTACGAATCAAATCAGTGACTCGGATCTCCTATCAAACGACTAAACTGCTGAAATCACGTGACTTTGGCGCTCCGAGTCACTGATTCGATTCGCAAAGCTCCGAAGCAGTGTTTTGAAATCGGCCCATCACTATATTGTTGAAAAGTCGTTATTTTGTTTTTTTGGCGCACAAAAATATTCTCGTCGCTTTATAATATTAAGGTAGAACTACTGAACTCGCATGAACTGTTTTAAATATGTTTTTAGTACCTTTATGGATCTTGAAAGAGGAAATGTCATTGCTGTGAATGCAGGCCTCACTGAGCCATCGGATTTAATCAAAAATATCTTAATTTGCGTTCCGAAGATGCATGAAGGTCTTACGGGTGTAGAACGACATGAGGGTGAGTAATAAATGACATTATTTTCATTTTTGGGTGAACTAACCCTTTAATAAAGGCCTTCTGAAGCGATGGGAGAGCCTTCTGTGTCTCTCTCGGTTCAAACAAATAGGGCTGGGCAACAAACTCAAGCTCCTCTGACATTTCTCTGTAAAAAATTCTCGTTTTAGACTTCTAATTTGTGACCGGTGTTTTGTTTTGCTCTATCCTCTGCGCTTCCGCGTTCACCAATACGTTATGCATCGGCTTAGAGTTCACTCTTCGACCAGAACTAGACGTCGCATAATGTTATACCAGAAGCCAGTGACTAAAGCTTATAAAGTTATAAATATGGATATTTTTCTTTCAAAAACACATCGCTTTGCTTCAGAAGGCCTTTATTAACCCCCTGGAGTGGATTACTTTTATGATAAGATGGATGCGCTTTTTTGGGAAAAAATCTAAGTTACTATTCACTCCTATTATAAAGCTTGGAAGAGCCAGGATATTTTTTAATATAACTCTGATTGTGTTTGGCTGAAAGAAGATAGTCATATACACCTAAGATGGCTTGAGAGTTAGTAAATTATGGGATAGTTTTTGGGTGAATTATTTTACTTTAAATAAAGGTTCGATTTTTGTGAAAATTTTGAATGGAAGACAAAGGATAAAAAGCAAAAAAAAAAAAAAAATTCATGGCCTGTTTTGCTAATATTTACCAAGGGTGTCAATATTAGTGGAGGACACCGTATTTCTAATGGCTATGTGGAATGATACAAAAGCTATCTAAACTCTGTTTCTGTGTCCATTAGTAGAAGGGTCAGCTGCATGGAAAAAATATTCCTTTCATTTTCCCCTCCCTTTTATTTTTGGGTTCTTTATGTTGGTATCCACAGGGAAAACTAAATGGATTTTTCCTCCAACTCTATTTTGGTTGCTGCATGCTGTGCACAGCTTCAACCTGTAAACCTAATGAGCCAGTTCACCATGCGTCATCACTACACGTCAGGAGGCGTATAGTTATACATGTGTTCACTCAGCTTAAGCCTGACTCAGGATCAGTGAATAAAAAATGATGTTATCCACAGTACAATAACACTACCTAGGCCATGTTTCACTGGGGGCAGATTTACAGGAAGATAACAGACCCCTTTTTTCTGTGTTTTTCTCTTTTGTGTCAGATCGACTGGAACAGGAAGTCGGGGCGGCACTTACCTGACAGGATGGAGGCCACGGCAGCGATGATGAAAGACACAATGACCCCAGGACCCGCCATTTCCTTAGCCACCAGTCCAGAAACCACGTACATGCCCGTGCCTACACAGCTTCCCACTCCCAGAGACACAAGGTCCACAGTGGAGAGAACGCGGGCGAGTTTGGTGCCGTGAGCCCCCGTGCCACCTGTGCTCTCCAGCATGGACTCAACCGGCTTCGTGCGGAGAACACGGGACTGGAAGGCAAACCAGGTGGCCCCCCATTGAATCCGCCGTGGGTCCAGTTTGGCAAAGAGCCCACTCATCCTGGAGCCTGGTTATGGATCAAAGGGCTTCAAGAGATGGGGCTGATACTCTGAGGAGGTCTGAAGAAGCTCTGGGTCTTACAGTAAAGGGGGTCACACAGAAACCAGCTGTTCACTGATGTTCACTGTCTTTCAGAGGAGCATCATTACCAGATGTTTCCACATGACCAGTCAGAGTGAAGGTGAAGCAACGCTGTGAACAAAATGAGATGACAACAGTGTGATCAATCATTAATCTTGACAGTCATGCTTACCTATGCTTTCCTTATACTGCTATAAAACCTGTTTCAAATAAATGCTGTTTTTTTTTTTTACTTTCTGTTCATCAAAGATTCCTGGGGGGGAAAAAAAATCACGGTTTCCACAAAAAATATTAAGCAGCACAACTGTTTTCAACATTGACAATAATAAGAAATGTTTCTTGAGCAGAAAATCAGCATATTAGTATGATTTCTGAAGGATCATGTGACACTGAAGTCTGGAGTAATGATGCTGAAAATTCAGCTTTTCCATCATAGGAATAAATTACATTTTAAAATATATTAAAATAGAATTTTTTTTCTTTTTAAATTGAATAAATATTTTGTAATTCTAATGTTTTTAATGTATTTTAGATCAAATAAATGCAGCCTTGGTGAGCATATAAGTTACTTCTTTCGGAAACATTAAAAATCTTACCGACCCCAAACTTTTGAATGGTAAAGTACATATATATTCAGTAAAAATATTAATATTTAATAATAAAACATATACATATCATATCTGTACATGCATTATTAAATAATAACATTCATAGAATTTTATATAATTATTAATACAGATAATTATAAATATATCTATTATATAATAATAACTAATATACAATTTTTCACACGACAGTAGCAGTGAAATATTACGTTATGTTATACATTTCTTGAATGCAAACACATATATCACAACTACCTATAAAATGATGTATTTTGCACATGCCTATTCACATAAAATGTCTAATCGTGATTTTTTATTTCTAACACAAAACCATTGGGGAAGATCCTGTGAATTATCCCAAAGAGATGCATTTGCTGTTGTTCAAGTGCGTTTAAGTCACTTTTTGAAGTAAATCTAAGGCTGTTGACTGATAAAACATTTGTCGTGGTAAAAGCCTCTTCATGCTAGCCTAAAGGAAATGTGCTGGCATACTCACAAGAGTTACATTTATACCGCCTGATTAAATACTAATGCAAGACTTCTTCCCATCAGCTATTCACTGATCTTTGTAAAAGAAAGGCCTGTTAGCTTAGTTTAACAGATGAATGAATGCTTTCCACAACATAAAGCATGTATCACAATATTTCACTGCCATTGTGGGTCACAAAAAAAGCACATAAGAACTCAGTCATGGGTTTCTCTGTCTGGCTAAATGACACTTTCTCAGAGAAATCATCAAGCAAATCATTTATATGCTAACAATATGTCTCATTTGATTCAAGACAATTCTTAGATTTGAAACAGAAGAGAAAATTAGCATGTTATTAACAGATTTTCACATAGCTAAACTGTTTATGGCATCTGTGTCCATCATTCAAATAAGAGACCTTCTTTATAAATACACTTTCATCAGTGTCTGATGATTCATGAGTCATTCATTTCCTGTCCATCCTGATAAAAGGATTAAATAAATATGAAAACTAAGCTTTCATAGATGGTACTAAATGTAATGGCTTTTTGTAAGAGTTTGTTGATTTGATATCTTGAGGGCCTCTTGATAGGAAGAAGCTGAAGATAACATCAAGACCCATGTTAAACACCAATAAAATGTGCTGATGAGCCCTGGTGTGCAGCCAAATAGGAACAGACAAAGAACAAAACCCAGCCTGCTCTCATCGGCTTCATTTCCTATCTGACATTCTTTCTCCTCTGATCTTTTCTCTCGAACTCTTTCATTTTACCAACACATTTTTTACACATCATTTTATAGTCCTTTCCTCTTCTCTTTCACCACTAGCCCAGTCTCTTCCCTTTTAACTCATCAATCCTGTCACTTTGAAGGATTTTGATGGTTTCTCTCAGCTGTAATTATACTCTCTCTCCTTTATCCCATGTCTAACTGTCTGCAGGAAGACAGTGACTGATCGCAGGGAAGTCTGTCCATCACAGTGACTCAAGCACATGGCTTCTGACCAGGATAATGATTTGTCACAGATTTACAACTGCACAACAGGCCACATAGACTGGTTCTATCTGCTCTACCAAGCTTTACCTAAATGTATGATGGATTGTGATTTCAAGCAAAACAATAAACTAAGATGATGTCCTGCAAAATGTAAAAGTAAAGATTATTGAACGTTCATATGCCAGTCCACAGTGTACAGTTTAAAGCTAAACAGTAACATTACCATTACCCTGATGCTGTTTGTCCCTTTAGGGTGCTAGAAGAGTATATATTCAAACCTTTCCAATGACCTTATGACTCACACATGTATAAACAGTGGCCTGAGGTGCAACACAGAACATTGGTATTATTCATAGAGACAAGATTAAGCCATAAAGAACCTACTGTACATAACAGCTCTACCTGTATATAATACTTTCCACATGTATTTTATGCATTAATGGGAATATAAAAAAAATGCATGCAAGCAGAAAGCATAGCGCAAGGCAAAAAATGCCTTTTGCCAAATACATACAGTATGAATGGCATATAAATTCTATGTCAATTCTTAAGAACTTTATATGAGTTTCTAACATTCCTCCTAATATTCTAATATATTTTTAGATGATACTTATAATATATGTACTTAAATTTAGCTTATGTCCTCCTAAAATGAGTAATAAAAAATTGTTGTTTTGGACAAATCATTGTGTTAAATGTTATTATCTATGGAAAAACTGCTAAATTTTGTGAGTGACAACCACATGCACGTTTCATGTGTGTAGTGCACTACCCTAAAAGTGTGATGGTTGACATAGTGATAACCACAGCAATATTTTGATGTATTACAGCTGTGAACATATGAAAAAATAAAGAAACGTATGGATGCCACTTTAACCCAATTGGTGTTAGCTATTCTTAACCAAACTATTAGAAACAGGAGATATATTTTCAGCATCAGGTTATGATAAAAATGTGTGTGCTTTTGAATGTGTATTCAAAAAAGTTCAAAAGTTTGGGGTCGGTAAGATGAAAGAAATCTCTTATGCTCACCAAGGCTGCATTTAAAAATACAGTAAAACAGTAATATTGTGAAATTACAATTTAAAATATCTGTTTTGTACTTTAATATATTTTAAATATGTGATGGCAAAGCTGAATTTTCAGCATCATTACTTTAGTCTTCAGTGTCACATGATCCTTCAGAAATCATTCTAATATGCTGATTTGTTGCTCAAGAAACATTTCTTAGATAATAAAAATCTTTTGTAACATAACAAATGTCTTTTACTGCATTTTTGATCAATTTAATGCATCCTTGCTGAATAAAAGTGAAAAATCTTTTGAACATGAGTGTATATGACAAGAAAAGCATATTCAAAGTTGGCTGTGACATTCATGCTGTATAAGCAATCATGTCAGAAAACACACACCAAACAGGTGGAGCCCCAGGTGGATGTCAAGTTCACCTAAACCAGTCATGTCTGTCATTTAGGAATCAAGATAACTGGGTAATTGTGCGGTGTGATTGGTAAGGGAGGAGGTGATGGAAAGTGTTTGGCCATATCTGCAGGCAATGTGAGAAGAATTGATTTCCATTGTGAGATCATTGTGTGGGAAAAGAGAGTGGGCGTATTCTACAGCTTTTGTTGAGGAGGTCTGATTGATTGAACCATTGCCAATGTGCATCTGATACAAACCTGCCTACTTGTCATTATTCATATTTGAGAAATAAAAAAGCACCATAGAAATGCTTCTCTTCACTGCTCTAACTGTACAACCTTATATATAACAAATGTTTACTTTTTTGTTCAGTTTCAAGTTGATGTTGATTCATTTGATAGTATTTGTTGTTGCATTTCATTCGAAAACACATACACCATCATCACTAAACCCTAAATAAAACTTTGGGACCTGGTCTATCCACATCCTGATAAAAAATTCAGGAGATTTTTATTTAGCTCCAACACACTGTCACATGGTCTAGTCATAAGAAATATGACATGCGCTCTGTCATATGGCGAAACATATTTTATCTAGAGCTGTTTTCAAAGCTAATGTCCAAATTCTGGCCTCTTTTATTGTTTATATGTTCATTCTATAGAGATTTGAATGTTTGATTTGAACGTCAACAGTCTTGACAAGCTTTCCTTTCTCAAGTTTTATTTGAAATCACTGATATAACAATGGTAGATAGAGACTGTGAGATTTGAACCCACAGTTCCAGAAGAGAAACTGACACCCCAACTACTCACCTTCCTTTCACACTACATAATTCTCTTGCTAATAACAGGGTGAATTTACAAGTCAATTTAAGTCTTCTCACCTTCATCGTTTCACCTTGCGTGACACTGCTGTTGCCTGTATTCAGAATCAGAGAAGGAAATCTTCCATCCTGCTGTTCTGCTGCTTTAAAATTTAACCTGAGAGTACAAGATACAGCAAAACACAGCCAAGCCACGGCTGCAGCAGATGGTGTGTAGAAATGGTGAGCAGAACTGCATTGCTCATATTACATAGAAGGATTCAGACTGCATGTATATTTTTTAATTGCACAGCCCTGCCAATATACATCCTGGCAGAGGGAATGACAGAGAGATTGTTCTGTCCTCAAAACAGTTTATTTACTGTTTTAAAATACTAGGATTAGGATACCAGTCCTTGTTGGTGGGATTACAGACACCTGTCTTAAATGTAACTGAATAATGCATATTAACTAAAAAGAATTTACTGCAGCACTGTTTAGAATCTAAAACGAGGATCAGCATCAAATTAAAGATTATAAATAATAATATACTGCCATTCAAAAGGTTTTTTTAATCTTTTTAAAAGAAGTTTTATGCTTACCAAGGCTGCATACACTGTAAACCCTAATGCTCAAAATACTTAATTGGTTTGAGTAGGACAAACTTAAATTGAACAAATTTGTTCAGTTAAATTAACTGTTTAACTGAGTATTTAGAACTTTCTCTTTCTTTTGAGCTCACAGCACTGACATATTTCAAGTAAACTGAACTGTTTCAGTGTTTTGAGTTGTATGAACTAATTTCTTTTAATTTAGACTAACGTAAGTTTAACTGAAACTGGACTGTGATTTCTATTTCCCAGCATGCTTTGCCCATGGCACTCGAAAGGGAGAGTAAATGCTAAAATTAAGTGTTATATAATGTTTTTTTCTGTGCAAGATTAATGGTAAGGGAGATTTAGTAGTGATTAATGTTTTGTTATGCTAATTTTTGGAGAGTTACCATCATGGTGACAAGTAGCGCATTTGGCTTGGTTTGAAAACAGGTAAGTTACATGTTTAAGTTGCTGTACTCATTCAGCAAGTGTTATACCATGCTATTGTTAACATGTTAGCAAATTGGCATTTATTTCTTAGAGTTTACAGTGAAATAAATAACTCACTTGATTTGCAAGAATTCAAAATAAAAAGTTAATTAACTAAATATTTTATGTTAATTGCTATCAAAATGTATGAGTTAGCTAACTCAGTACTTCAAGTTAGGAGCAATTATCATGCATGAGTACTACAAACTCAAAACTTGATAGTTCTGCTTACTTAAAATTGGGAACATCATAACATGATGTAACTGATTACCTCAGAATTTTTGAGTTAGCCCAACTTATTTGGGTTTACAGTGTATATTTGGTCAGTAAAAACAGTTATATTGTGAAATATTATTACAATTTAAAATGTTTTCCATTTTAATTTATTCTAGTGAATGTAAAGCTGAATTTCCAGCATCATTACTCCAGTATTTAGTGTCACATGATCCTTCAGAAGTCATAATGCTGATTTTCTGCTCAAAAAAACATTTCTTCTTATTATTAATGTTAAAAACAGTTAAATATTTTGGTATAAATCATGTCTTTACTGTCACTTTTGTTCAATTTAAAGGGATAGTTTAAAAGAAAATATAAATTTTGTCATTACTTACTCACCCTCAAGTGTTTCTAAATCTGTATGAGTTTCTTTCTTCTGTTGAACACAAAAGAAAATATTTTAAAGAATGTGGGTAACCAGACAGTTGATGGACCCCAATGGGTGCCATCAACTGTTTGATTACCAAAATACTTATTTTGTGTTCAACAGAAGAAAGAAACTCATACAGGTTTGGAACAACATAATAATGACATTGCTGGGTGAACTATCCCTTTAATGCATCCTTGCTTGAATAAAAATATGAATTAATTAAAGAAAATCTAACTGATCTTAAACTGAGCACCAGAAAAAAATCTGAATACTCCTATTCTATACAACATGGAAAGAAACTAACCCACTTACAAAAAGTGGAATGATGCTCCATTTAATTCCACCAGATCTGACTTACTTTGTTTTTAGCAAGAACTAAACACATATAATAATAACCTTTAAGCATTACCTTAAAATCACCTCACACTTCAACCAAAAACAAAAGCATGCAAACAGAAGACTAAATGTAGAAACTTTGCTAACACTTGTCTTCACCCACACACAGTCAGACCTTTCCTCAGGGCAGTGCAGCTCCTCCCTTCTTCTTGCTTTCCCTGCTCTACTCTCCTCTCCTCCCCCTCCTCCTCTAGGGCGCTGCACTGTTACATAAACTGGCTGCTGAGTGGAGTGAATCTGCCTGGCACAAACATAACACCATTTCAGGCCATCAGATTTATTGCTATCTCTCTCTCAGTACAATTCTCATAAATATCAGGGCACATTCAGAACCAAATTAAACCAAATACATACATACAGCACTCTAAAACAACTGTTTTTGCAGCATGATGTTGCTAACTGTTTGACATATAGCAACAATATGGTAATAATCAGTCAGAAGGTGTTAATTAACAACAAACACACCCGTAAGGCACTGCGTGATGCGTACAATAATAAAACCGTAAACATACAAACATTACCACTTTACTTTTGTACAGTACAAATGGTTCCTAAATTGTTGCCAGGCAGTTTACTCTACAAATACTGCCCTTTAAAAAATGCATTTGGGTATTTTTAAGGAAATGAGAATTTTTTTTTTGTGTGTAGTCTCCACTCAACTGTACAGATTGCATTATGTCTCATGCGCAGATGCAGTGCTGCAGGTGGTCCTAATTGACGGAAAGCCTGTAATTGTATTACAGCATGTGCGCAAACAGTACGAGTGACATCACAATTGTGGCAGGAGCTTAATGGGAGTGAGCACAAGTGCGGCTCATTGAGAAAAAAGCAAGTCATACCCATGAACTCAGTCTAAAAAAGAAAAAAAAAAAAAAATACAGACGTGGCTTTTCAGGAGCCAAAACACATAAAATGCATTCACTGGTGCAATGATAAATAGCCTTTTTTGAGGAATCTTTATTGTCCACTAATGTGGAAATCTGTAAAAAAAAAAAATCATAATTATAACAGTAAAAAGTAAAAATGCTAGAGTTAAAAAGTTTTAAACTGTATACCTTACTTTAGAGTGAAAATTTTAATTTAAACATGACAATACATGTAATTTTGCGGTAAAACACAGTTCAAATTATTGTTTTGAAGAAAAAAATAATGACCTTATTATACTTGTAACATTTCCCAGAAGTTCCTGCATTATTTATAACACTGATTATCTTTTATTGAAATAAGAAATTAGTATTATTATTTCTGGTATCAATTATCCACAATAATGTGTTTAATGTTAAACTTTATGTTGTTTAAAGTGTAATACTACTTACACTTATCTTCTGCCTTGTGACATGATAACATTTGAGAATAAAATTAATAAGATTCAGTACATAATACAGTACATAAAAATACGGTTGGTGTGTAGTGCAATAAAAACATGAGTGCGCAGTAATAAAATAAATGACTCAATAAATAAGAATAAATAAGCTCTATAAAAAACTGAATCAATAACACCAACAAATACATAAAGATTGATTATTCAATAAAACAGCAGATGGATAATGGAACAACAGGAATGGCAATAATTTCCGTTTCTATTTAACTGTTTAAAAATCGTTCACAAGGAATATTACCAGTGATAAGACCACTTCTAAGGAGGTGGCAAACATGAATCTCTATACAACTAATTCCTACAAAGGAAGAGATAGCCTAGATTACATCTCAAGCAGGTTAAAAGTACCCTTACCAACTATTTTTAAGTAGTAGTCTAATATTATACAAAAAGAAACTAAATCATGTATAAATCAGGACGTGTATGTTTCAGCACCATGGTCAGCGCCGCTGTATTTTACACGCCCGATTATAAACAAAGCAGCATCCATGAGTAACTGCCATCATGTCATTGGAGATTAACCTCGTTTCACTGCCTAGAGCTCCGCTATAGACACATTCACAGGCGGTGTAATCAAAAGAGGCCATTGCTTTTCTAAAAACCCAGTCATTAATAATGTAGACAAGCCTTTTGCCTTTCTATTGCATAAAAAGCATGTTATTGAAATGTAGACATTCACTTGATAGCGATCTCACACCGCCCCTCCCGTGAAAGAACCAGCTGATATTAAAACAAAATGTTTCTTCTCTTCTCGTTTTTTTAAACAACAACGTGGTTTTTAATTAATTATTGACATCGGTTTAAAAGATTAAAAAGTTAATTGCGAAAACATATCGCTGTTATCCCAACAGAGCTGCTTAAAAATAACCGCTTTTAAACCAGTTAAAAAAGAAACTAGATATTAAAAGAACCGTTGCTGCTTATTTTTACACTGTTTTTGCGCCTGTAAACTGTAATTTGTTCATATATGATTCTGATTTGGGGCTGAATGGGGTCTTGTGTACATCCTGACCTAGTGTCCTGGTTTGGTCAACACTTACCTTCCAGGCTGCTGCCGCTGTCCAGCTGTGCCGATGCTGATGTGAGGTGCTGCGGCTCACAGCAGCGCGATACGGTGGCGTAGTCCAAGGGCAGGTGGATCCCAAGCAGGATGCATTTCCGTTTGAGTATCATATAATGCTTATTATATACATTAACAATGATTTATCATAACTCAAAGCAGCACTGAAGGCGAAAAAATCATCATTGTAAGGATTAAGGTCGTCGTAGGGAGGGATACTTCACTGATGCTGCAAAAGGGACGTGTACGCTCGTGTAGTAACGCAGGGGTTAAATTATTCAGACGCTGCCTCCACGTGATAAGCGAGCAAATTCATTATTTATTATCGTCGTCTACGTCAATGACGTTATGATCTCATTGCGTGAGAACATCGAGTCCTTTTTGCGACAGGCAAAATTAATGATCCGTCATCATTCCTTCATCAAAAGCATGACGGGAAGAAAACAGGAAGCACGCTCGCTGCATCCGTTGAAAAGATGCACAATCCGGGAGATGAAAAGTGACATAGATAGTACTACGTATTCCTAAACCAAAACCTTTTTTTTTTTAACCATTAAAAAAAAAAAAAAAAACCTATGAACCCTTATTAATTTTTTTGTTTTAAATTTCGTATAAATTTATTTTCATGCCATCCGTAAAACCTCCATTTAGTTTAAATATTTGAATTCAAAATGTACTGCAAACAAATGGGAAACAAATGCAGAAATACATACTGTAAAACATAATAAATAATCTCACAAAAGTTTTTTAAGGCCCGTTCACACCAAGGACAATAACTAACGATATAGGCTAGTACTAAAAACCGTTCTAAATGTAAAAGAACAGCAGAGTCCACACCACAACTATAACAATAACAGCACAGAGAAACGATATCGTTGGAATCCCTTTCAGAATAATTTTCTTCCAGCTGATGAATTATAAAAACATTGACAGCCAATCAGAATCCACCCTGCTTTAAAGAGCTCGAGCATTTAAAGCAGCAGACAACACAACTGCAGCGCGCTTACAATAAACAGAACAATAGCCTATCCTTCTGGTGTGGACGGGCCTTTATTGCTTAAAGGGTTAGTTCACCCAAAAATGAAATTTCTGTCATTAATTACCCTCATGTCGTTCCAAACCCATAAGACCTTCGTTATATACTCGAAATTCGCACATTCAAGGTCCAGAAAAGACATCGTTAAAATAGTCAACGTGACTACAGTGGTTCGACCTTAATGTTATGAAGCGACGAGAATACTTTTTGTGCGCAAAAACAAAACAAAAATAACGACTTTATTCAACAATTTCTTCTCTACCCTGTCAGTCTCCTACGCAGTTGATGCAGTGCAGCGCTTCCGTGTTTACGTCCGAACGCCAGCTCAGTATTGGCCGACACTGTTCACGTGAGCAGCACAACACATGCGTGTGATGCTGACGCAGGAGCTGGTCAATACAGAGTCGGCATTCTGACGTAGAACACAGAAGAGCTGCAATGTGTCATCAACGTAAACTGCGTAGGAGACTGACAGGGTAGAGAGGAAACTGTTGAATAAAGTCATGCGGTAATTTCGTTGCTTTCTATGGGAGATAAAAAAAACTCAGATTTCATCAAAAATATCTTAATTTGTGTTCTGAAGACGAACGAAGTTCTTACGAGTTTGGATGGAACAACATGAGGGTAAGTAGTTAATGACAGAAATTTCATTTTTGGGTGAACTAACCCTAAAATATCAGTGCATCACCTTCCTGTGTCTGTTATTTATTAGTTTCATTCTCTATTAATAACAATGAGTCCAGTTTGCATGCATGAGTCATGCAGTCTTACACCGCGAGTAATATTCAGTGGCTGGGAAACATTGCCTACTGCTCAGTAACAGACATGAGTTAACACATGGCCTCAGCTGAATGTGATGGGTCACAGTTTCACATCTTACTTTTGCTCTTGCTAATTTTTTTCCTGGTGAAAATGTCAAATCCCTCACAGTTCTCAAGCCATGTGTATGTGATGAGTCTAATATTTGGGGGGCTCTTCCTAGCTTTCAGCCTCTGGCCCAATCTCTCTGTCCTGACTGTCACATGTAATAAGGACGGAGGGCATCTCAGAATTGTTTTGGGCAAAGCATTCCTTATTATAAAACATGTATGCCAGTTTGATTCAGCTCTAGATGTGTTGTATATTGTATGTCAATCAATATGGAATCAACTTTTCTAATGTATACAGAGGCTGTTGTAACAAGATTATGAAAATGTAATCTTGTTACCAAAAAAAAAAATCAAATCAGCAGATCAGCAGATGCATTGACAGAAAATATCTTCCCTGTCTATCTTTTTGTCTGTCACAGCCTCTTCTCACATGAGTGTCAGTTTCACAAAATCAATAACATCCAAATTAACTGTCATTTTCTGTGCTGCCAAACCATATCCAGTCATGACAGTTTCCAAGCTCTGTCAGATGTTTCAGAGTTTCATTAGGAGGAAGCTGAACTGAGCATTACAGCCTTGCTGCTAATTGGCAGCGTTCAGATGTCACCCATGGTCCTGCTTCTCTTTGAGGTACAGACTCACCTCAGGAGCGAGACCCTGTAGCCTGCTCATTATCATTAGCGGGTAGCCCTGATTGCTCAGATGGTGCCAGGCCCGCACCAAGGGATTTTAATGCCAAGCCTCCTGTGATGAAGAACAAGAAGAACCCTGACTATGCATGCAAGCGGGGGATAGGCCAATCAGGAAAAATGACCGACCTTTCAAAAGAGTGATGAAGCCATAAGGAGAGTGTAGATCCTTTCCTGGACAAAAGTAGGATGGTCATTATTGAGAGAAACATTAACTTTTTTCATTACCTTGACATTAACTTTTTTGCTCACCAGCCACTGTGGCTAGTGGTTTTCCAAAGTTACTAGCCACTCAGCATTTTTACAGGCCACAATTTTGACATCGATACCATAAGGAAAAACTGCCATATAGATATTTTTAATATTTTCTCATAATTTGGCAGCAGGTATATTAGGCTGCTGTCACTTTAAGACTTGACACATCGATCCATTATATTGTTACACATGCGTTTTCTTTCTCAACTGTTTATGTTCACTTAAAACATAACTGACCGTGTTTACCTGAATACTCGCCAAGATCTGCATTTTGACATTATTTTGTGTGTATTTGACTGTTTAAGCACTATAAGCAGCGAAAAAGAACTTAATTTGTACTGAGAGGCAGCTTTATGTGCGGGAATGATTAAAATTATGCGCAATTCTTGCAATCTCAAGCCCTGTATCACCAACAAAATTCATCCGGAGCAAATGAAGCGAGTGGGTGAGGGGAGGTGGGTTTGTGTGTTAACTTGCTGTCGGAGAGATGAGAGCGAGAAACCGCAGATGGTATCATGTATCTATTCTGCGGAAAATGAGTATTGGAAGCATTTCAGATATTTCAGTATCGAAATAACGAAAAATCAGTATTTTTGACAACACTACATTGCACTTAGTTTATTATTTCAGATGCCTTTTTAAAAGACTGCAATTGAAAAATGTATATATTATAAATAAAATTCAACCGCCAAAGTGGCTAGCAGGAGTGACTACATTACATATACATTACATGTATATGTATATGTATGTATGTATATGTATGTATGTGTGTATGTATATAATCACTGATTCTTGAGATAAGGGATAAAACATATTTTAGATTATAGTTTTTATTATTTAATAATTCATATTGATATATTTGAAGACAAAGGTCTCAGCTAATTAACTAATTAAGATAATTAAAGGAACAGGTTTTTCTGAATTTTTTTTTTTTTTTTTTTCAAAAAAAATATTTACTTTATAACTTAATTTCTGTCAACTCCATCAGACACATTAAAAAGCATGCTGTTTTAATTTGATCCATCTAACAACAGTGTAAAGTTTTCAATAATGTAATAATGGAGTTAAGTGGAACTAAGTGAAAAAATACATTCTCTATTTTTTTTTTTTTTTTTTTTTTTCCTGGATAAGGGTTATTATAAACAATCCAGTTCCTAAATTCCTTAATTCTCTTCCCTCGTTTTTAATATTAGACATATATAACCAATGTTCTTTGGTAAATCAGACATAATATGTATAAATGTAGCTCATTTGATGTTTTAATACTTTAACTAGAGATGCACCGATGTATTGGCTTACAATCGGTATCGGCCAATAAAAGCTATTATTATCATAATTATATTTAAAAACTGCCAATGGTCATGGCCGATTATATCCTGTCAATCAAAAGGGTGTGGAAAGACATGTTTAGACTGCAAATCATACATACTGTGTGTGAAGAAAATCGCTCTTGTGTTGAATTCTTTTCTTCCTCTTCAATACAAGTTATATCTCGGAAAAACATGAATGAACATCAAAGGTATGTTGAAATATATAGTACAACTTACCAGAATGTATCATGTCTGATGTAATCACTATTTGTGTTTCAACCGTGTCTAAAACAGCTTGCGAACAATATGTCACATCATGTCACTTTTACCTCAGGAATGTTTTCCAATGTTCACAGTTCCTTAGCTATCTACATATATATATATATATATATATAAACACTAGAGAGGAGCTTATTTACTGTTAATTATATGTTTGTGCAAATTTGCCATGAAGAGAAGTGCTTTTGAAAACTACCTTATGTGATACTAAGTTATATACAGTTTTTTTATTCAGTTTTTATTTGAGTGTAATTTTTATATCTGAAAATAAACAGCAGCTGAATACCTCTGCTGTTAATTGTAACCTCTAATATTGTAGTGTACCAAATGAGAGGGTTCCCTGTATAGTTTGCAACATTATTTGGGAGAGATTTTTTTCTATTGGTATCGGTATCGGCCGATATCATTCTGAATAATCGGCTATCGGTATCGGCAGAGAAATTTAGTATCGGTGCATCTCTAATTTTAACACAATAAATTGAAAGCAGAATAAAATATTTCTTTCAGAATGAACAGAAACATTCATCTGATGGTGTTAAATACTGACAGAGTTGATAAAAAACTTGACGAAGTTGACAATACAGAGGGTGTTGACAAAGGTCCAATTGAGATTACAACAACTGACTGACAAGACAACAAATTAAGAACTAACTATCAACTAACTAATTTTTAAACTAATTTTTAATATAATTATACCCGTGCATCAATCACAATTTGGCCCTTGTCAAACTCGCTCAAATCCTTACGCTTGCTCATTTGTCCTGCTTCTAACACATCAACTTTGAGGACAAAATGTTCACTTGCTGCCTAATATATCCCACCCACTAACAGGTGCTGTGATGATGAGATAATCAGTGTTATTCACTTCACCTGTCATTATGTCATGTGTGTAAGTGTGGTCATAATGTTATGCCTGATCATTGTATATATACACACACACAATATTGACTAATAACACTAAATTATGAATGATATAAAAGTTACATATCAGATAAAATAACCAATATAGTACCATATATTGCGCATCTTTATTTATTTTCTTTCACACAGGACAGATTCAGTGGACAGTTATAAAGGGCTCCACTGCATTACCAAAGAATCTCTTTGTGCACATCTGATGGCACACTGCCTGCAACACATTACTGTTGAAGCAATTTATGGCTGTCCATAATACTACAGAATGGAATATTATGAGGTTTTTGGTAATTGTGATTTATTCTACAAAGTATAATTGCACTCTTTTATAATTATTTCATCAGTCTCTTATTGAGTGGCTGGGTAGAGTGCAGTTCCCCTAGAACTGTTTTTTTTTTTTTTTTTTTACAGTAAATAAGATCTCATCTACAGATTGACTGTTGCATTTGTAAGACTGTTTTCAGTTACAAGTAATGGGACTTGTTTGGTACGCCACTGACTCCACAATCCACCTACTAGCCTGTCTCTATGAAATCCATTAATACAATCAAATGTTACTGATGATTTCATGCTGCATTCCCACTTGTACATTCTCCTGCACTCTGGGAATAGCAGCAGACTTAAGTAGTTCTCATTACCAGAGTATTAGGCAGGAGTTTGCTACTGAATTGATTTACCAAACCACAAAATCATCCACCTCAACTTCTAGACACCAACTCTGAGTGGTGCATAACAACTTCTGTCATGATGAGAAGCTTCAGGGATACAGCAGAAGCAGTCCATGAGGCTAAAAGTGGAACAAGAAGATTCAAAAAGAAGACAAAATCAACTCATTATGTGCCAGTGATATAGTATAAAATAAGAAATACAAAATATCTACATTTGGAGTGAACAACAGTTGCAAACAATTTAAAGCACTGTTGCTTAAACATTTTTTTCTTCTACTTTTATCTGTCTTTTTGAAGCCTGTGTCACTGGGGATCTCTCTATGGAGAAGAGCCTTGCGCTGTTTCTCTCTTGGTGTCAAGAGGGGGTTCGGCAAGTCTGCTGTGATTGGATCTTTTTCATCAGTCATCCAGTGGGAGGGCCAAGCTCCTATCAGTAAAGCAGAGCACCATCTGGCACTAAAGTCATCCAGACTGAAGTGGGATGGGGGGCTCATAAAGAGGGCTAATTAATGGAAACACTGTAATTGGCAGGATAATCAGAAAAGCAACGATACCTCCCATCCTTTGATCGATACAAATCAGCCATTCATACACTTAGTAGATTACTACTATGTAAAAATGAAGATACAAATGTAATTTAGACAGTAGATATGTCTTTGCAATAGAGGATTTAGACAGCACAGTATCATTAAAGGGATAGTTCACCCAAAAATGAAAATTTGATGTTTATCTGCTTACCCCCAGGGCATCCAAGATGTAGGTGACTTTGTTTCTTCAGTAGAACACAAATGATGATTTTTAACTCCAACTGTTGTGGTCTGTCAGTCGTATAATGCATGGCAATGGGAACACAATCTATGAGAGTAAAAAAACATGCACAGACAAATCCAAATTAAACCCTGCGGCTCGTGATGACACATTGATGTCCTAAGACACGAAACGATCGGTTTGTGCGAGAACCCGAACAATATTTTTATCATTTTTTACCTCTAATACACCACTATGTCCAACTGCCTTGAGCGCGCACATGGCATCCGGTGCGTGAGGTGTGTACGCGCTCTGGTGTAGTTTAAAGGATAAGTTCACTTTCAAATAAAATTTTCCTGATAATTTACTCACCCCCATGTCATCCAAGATGTTCATGTCTTTCTTTCTTCGGTCGAAAAGAAATTAAGGTTTTTGGTGAAAACATTCCAGGATTGTTCTCCTTATAGTGGACTTCAATGGTCTCTCCAAACGGTTGAAGGTCAAAATTACAGTTTCAGTGCAGCTTCAAAAGGCTTTAAACGATACCAGACGAAGAATAATGGTCTTATCTAGCAAAACGATCGGTTATTTTCTAAAAAAATACAACTGTATATGCTTTATAATCACAAATGATTGCCTTGCACGTGCTTCCGCTTTCCGTATTCTTCAAAAAGCTTACGCTGTATGTCCTATGCCTTCCCTATTCTACTTACGGAAAAAACGGAACTGGCGCCGCGTTCATTCCGTAAGTTGAACAAGAAAGAAAGACATGAACATCTTGGATGACATGGGGATGAGTAAATTATCAGGAAAATTTTATTTGAAAGTGGACTAATCCTTTAAACTACGCCAGAGCGCATACACACCTCACACACCGCAAGCCGTGCGCACGCTCAAGGCAGTTGGACATAGTGGTGTATTAGAGGTAAAAAAATTATATAAATATTGTTCGGTTTCTCACACAAACCGATCGTTTCGTGTCTTAGGACATCAATGTGTCATCACGAGCCGCAGGGTTTAATTTGGATTTGTCTGTGCATGTTTTTTTTACTCTCATAGATTGTGTTCCCATTGACAAGCATTATACGACTGACAGACCACAACGGTTGGAGTTAAAAATCATCATTTGTGTTCTACTGAAGAAACAAAGTCACCTACATCTTGGATGCCCTGGGGGTAAGCAGATAAACATCACATTTTCATTTTTGGGTGAACTATCCCTTTAAATAACTATAAAAGTCAATGGTGTATTTTAAAAATAAATGCATTTACTAATGTCTGATGTTTCAGCTCTTTTTTCTTTAATACCTAAAGTGTAGATTGTAAGAAAAATGCTCTGAGCTGGATGAGCAGAGAATTGGTTCAAAGAGGCAGCTTTTATGAGGGAAGTGGCTTTCGAAAGTGGAAATGTTTTGATGAAGGCGTTTAATTGTGCGTAGCTGATTACTGTTGACACACTGAAAGCCTCTAGGTGTACTTATGTGGCAGAATCATTACCAAAATGTAAACTTGCACAAAGAGGACTGTCTGCTACAAAATGAATGTAAACAATTGGAATTACACAGAGGAAATAGTTCTCTCAACCAAATCATCAGAAATGTGAATAAACACACCCAATTACATCCACACTAGCATAACACATCATATATATATATATATATATATATATATGTGTGTGTGTGTGTGTGTGTAATAATATATAATTTTATTATTAATATTACCATTTTTGTAATTTTTTCAGTACATTTTTATGGCAATGATCTGAACGATATGTTTATTTTCCTTTTTTCTTTTTTTTTTTTTGTCTTGCATGCCTTGGTGTCATTATAAAAGATGTTGCAGGCCTACTGTTTGGCTGACTCAGATGAAAGAGAATGATACTGGGAATATTACCCATGATGCCTGCCAAAACAGGCTCAGACTTCAAAGCCAGTAGACAGAGAAGCAAAGTCAATGTTTTAAATCTTTTTCTCATCCTTTCTCCCCTATTTTGACTTTTATTCTTTGTTTTAATTGCATTCAACTCTTTGGTAAATCCTGATGATCTCAATGCGGTTTCCATAGTAACTCTAGCTGCAGCGCATGAATGGCATTGTAGTTGCTGTGGGAACAGAAGCCGACTCACCTCGAAAAGAGATAGTGATTATATGCATGAAACTTCAGCCCTTTTATTAGAACTTACTGAGGACATATACTGTACACACACACACACTTGGCTACAGTAGGAAATGTAACCTGAAAGAATCTTACTCTGTAGATACTGTATATTAGTTGTATTAGGCAAAATGATCCCTGTTGTGAAAGCACTGGCCAGTGGATTGTGCATACAACAGCCAATATGCAGTATATAAACATTTGGTGTAGAAGCAAAATTCACTGTTATTAAGACTGCACTAGAAGTGGTCAGTAGGTGTAAAGTGTATCTTGTATAGTAAGTTCCTGTGTACACCTACACAGCTGTTCAAGCAGATTTACTTTTGAGATTCGGCCAGGTCCGATTCCCTCCTACCGGACCATTCATCTGCCGTCCACATGGCATAACCATCCCGTTACTTCCAAGTCAACTGGACTGAACACTCCATTATGTCAGTGTCTAACCAACATGTAAGTTTCTCCTACTCTTCAATAATGTAAAACCTATTAAGAATTCATTTAGCCAGACCTCATTTGTTAGAGTTTTGCATTTAATATTCATAATATTATGGTAGTGAAGATTTATTGTGTAATTAAAGATGGCAGTTTTTCAAGGGATTGGCCACATGGAAAACCTCTTACTGTATAACTCATGCCATACACAGTATTACTCAATCATCTATGGGAGGACAATGTGAATTATGTACAAATCATGTGCTCCGCGCCCTGGCCCACAGTTCACTGCTACTCTTTTATATATAAAATATGACTTTGTGTACACCCTATGCAAATATCAGTATTTGTCAAGAGCCAAATGTCCCCATGAAGACAAAAGAGACTCTTCAACTAAGTGGAATTATTTAGATACAATATGTCCAGCATCAGAGTATACTTGCAGAAAAAATTTCCTTTACATAAAATTCTTTGATTTTTCTTTCTTTGTGTTCTTTAATACTTCTCGCTGTAACGTGTATGTTCAGTTTTGGTTTCGATTCTTTAGCTGTGTCCCAATTCAGGGGCTGCATCCTCTGAAGGTCGCATTTGAAGGCTGCATACATCTCATTTAAGAAAAGTAACTGTAATAAAATTGAATGTTATTCCTTGTGAGGTGTAAAATAATGTAATTTCTTACTTTGCTACCTAACGGTTACTTTTTCTTAAATGAGACCGACTCGATGACACATGCAGCCTTCAAATGCGACCTCCTGTTCCTGTTTTTCCTGCCTGAGTTCCTAGTTAGTTTCCTTGATTGTTAATTAGTCCCTCACACCTGTTTCTCTTCAGTTTGATTACCCTCTCCAACTTCTAAGTTTCATGTGGTTGTTTATTATTCTTTCCCCTTGTTTTTACAGACAGGGCTTAAGCCTAGTCCCAGACTAAAATGCATGTTTGAGCTGTTTTAACTGAAAGCAACTTGCACTGACGTATCTTAAAATATGTCAGTGCCATTGTTTTGTTTCAAGATGCACATCAGTAATGTTTTTTCTTCAGGCATGTTTATAAAAGCTACAAACCTGATTCCAAAAAAGTTGGGACACTGTACAAATTGTGAATAAAAAAGGAATGCAATGATGTGGAAGTTTCAAATTTCAATATTTTATTCAGAATACAGCATAGATGACATATCAAATGTTTAAACTGAGAAAATGTATCATTTTAAGGGAAAAATAAGTTGATTTTAAATTTCATGGCATCAACACATCTCAAAAAAGTTGGGACAAGGCCATGTTTACCACTGTGTGGCATCCCCTCTTCTTTTTATAACAGTCTGCAAACATCTGGGGACTGAGGAGACAAGTTGCTCAAGTTTAGGAATAGGAATGTTGTCCCATTCTTGTCTAATACAGGCTTCTAGTTGCTGAACTGTCTTAGGTCTTCTTTGTCGCATCTTCCTCTTTATGATGCGCCAAATGTTTTCTATGGGTGAAAGATCTGGACTGCAGGCTGGCCATTTCAGTACCCGGATCCTTCTTCTACGCAGCCATGATGTTGTAATTGATGCAGTATGTGGTCTGGCATTGTCATGTTGGAAAATGCAAGGTCTTCCCTGAAAGAGACGACGTCTGGATGGGAGCATATGTTGTTCTAGAACTTGGATATACCTTTCAGCATTGATGGTGCCTTTCCAGATGTGTAAGCTGCCCATGCCACACGCACTCATGCAACCCCATACCATCAGAGATGCAGGCTTCTGAACTGAGCGCTGATAACAACTTAGGTTGTCCTTGTCCTCTTTAGTCCGGATGACATGGCGTCCCAGTTTTCCAAAAAGAACTTCAAATTTTGATTCGTCTGACCACAGAACAGTTTTCCACTTTGCCACAGTCCATTTTAAATGAGCCTTGGCCCAGAGAAAACGCCTGCGCTTCTGGATCATGTTTAGATATGGCTTCTTTTTTGACCTATAGAGTTTTAGCCGGCAACGGCGAATGGCACGGTGGATTGTGTTCACCAACAATGTTTTCTGGAAGTATTCCTGAGCCCATGTTGTGATTTCCATTACAGTAGCATTCCTGTATGTGATGCAGTGCCGTCTAAGGGCCCGAAGATCACGGGCATCCAGTATGGTTTTCCGGCCTTGACCCTTACGCACAGAGATTGTTCCAGATTCTCTGAATCTTTGGATGATATTATGCACTGTAGATGATGATAACTTCAAACTCTTTGCAATTTTTCTCTGAGAAGCTCCTTTCTGATATTGCTCCACTATTTTTCGCTGCAGCATTGGGGGAATTGGTGATCCTCTGCCCATCTTGACTTCTGAGAGACATTGCCACTCTGAGAGGCTCTTTTTATACCCAATCATGTTGCCAATTGACCTAATAAGTTGCAAATTGGTCCTCCAGCTGTTCCTTATGTACATTTATCTTTTCCGGCCTCTTATTGCTACCTGTCCCAACTTTTTTGGAATGTGTAGCTCTCATGAAATCCAAAATGAGCCAATATTTGGCATGACATTTCAAAATGTCTCACTTTCAACATTTGATATGTTATCTATATTCTATTGTGAATAAAATATAAGTTTATGAGATTTGTAAATTATTGCATTCCTTTTTTATTCACAATTTGTACAGTGTCCCAACTTTTTTGGAATTGGGTTTGTACTTAAATGTCCTTATTTAACTAAGGACTAATCCTGGCTTAATCTAAGCCCTGTCTGTGAAATCGGGCCCTAGTGTTCTCCTATACGTGCTCCCTGTGTGGATTTACTATTAAAGGGTAGGTTCACTCAAAAATGAAAATAATGTCATTTATTACTCACCCTCATGCCGTTCCACACCCATAAGACTTTCGTTAATCTTCAGAACACAAATTAAGATATTTTTGTTGAAATCCGATGGCTCAGTGAGGCCTGCATAGCCAGCAATGACACTCGGAGCGTTATGAATCTTGTGTCGAATCAGCGGTTCGGAGCACCAAAATCAAATGATGACAGCAGTTTGGCGGTTTGACAGGCGATCTGAAGCATGATTCGAAACAAAAGATTCATAACGGTCCGAGCTTTATGAAGCAGTGTTTTGAAATCCGCCATCACTATATAAGTCGTTATTTTGTTTTTTTGGCGCACCAAAAATATTCTCGTCGCTTTAGAATATTAATATTGAACCACTGTACTCACATGAACTGATTTAAATATGTTTTTAGTACATTAATAGATCTTGAGAGAGGAAATGTCATTGCTGGCTATGCAGGCCTCACTGAGCCATCGGATTTCAACAAAAATATCTTAATTTGTGTTCCGAGGATGAACAAAGGTCTTACGGGTGTGGAACGGCATGAGGGTGAGTAATTAATGACATTATTTTCATTTTTGGGTGAACTAACCCTTTAAAGACTGTCCATTGTATCTCTATCATCATGCGTGACACTTGCAAAGAAATTGTACAGATTACAATGCTCACATGAAGGCCTGATTACAACAATGAAATGCAATTAGTATTAGTGTTAGTTTATTAGTTAAAGAGTTTAATGACAGAAATAGAATATTTTCACATTGTTAAAAAGTGTGTTTGTAAAAGTGTGTTTGCATAACCTTTGCATGGATGACCTTTTTATAGTATCTGCTCCACCTAGAATATAAACTACAGTTCAGGAAATCCAAATAAAACATCTTACCCAAAAAAATAATACAAAAGTATGTTACTAAAATCCTTTAAAGTGGACCTATTATGCAAAATTCACTTTTAAATGGTGTTTTAACATAAATGTGTGTTGGCAGTGTGTGTACACAACCACCCTATGATAAAAATCCACCCAATCCTTTTTTTATATCCCCATGAAACCTCAACAGTCTCATAGAACAAGCCGTTTTCATTTTCTGTACAATGTGACGTCACATTGTACAGGCCCCGCCCACAACCGCTGATGGACTCTGCCATATTAGCATAGTTTCCGCCCTAAGTGAGTTGTGCACTGTCTGCCATTGTCTCAATGCCGGGGCAGCTGTAGTGACAAGAATGTCTCGTAAGCGATTGAGGTGTTTTGCTGTTGGATGTAAGAGTGAACATAACAGTCTTCATTTACTCCTGACATCTGAGCCGCTGAAGACGCAGTGGATTAGTTTTGTTTTTGAAGGGAATGCGGCACAGATCTAAAATGCACATGCGATTTCTGTCCCTGCTGTTTACGTTCACATCCATAACTGACTGTGTTTGTGAACTTTGTGTGTTTTTGACATAACCTTGTGTGTATTTGACAGTTTGAACACAATGAGACATGAAAGAGAAGTTAGTTTAATACTCATGAGACGTGCTGTCTGACAGCCAGCTTTCTGTGTGTGTGCGTCAGATGTGTGCGCTCAAAAAGGGGCGGGGAGCAGCAGCTCATTTGCATTTAAAGACACATGCACGGAAACAGCATATTTTTGCATGCACTCAAAAATAGATATTTACAACATGGTATAATAAATGATCTGTGAGGTATTTTGAGCTGAAACTTCACAGACACATTCTGGGGACACCTGAGACTTGAAAAAAAGGGGCATAATAGGTCCCCTTTAAAAGATAATAATAAACTATTCAAATATATTCTGAAAAGAAAAGAAAATATATAAAGTATGGTTTGATCATTTCTGTTTTTGGACTGCTATCATATTGGAACAGAGAGAACAGAGTAACAACAACAAAAACATCAGCACCTGCTGTCTATAAACACTGCACTGGTCAAACAGGAAATTAAACTAGCTAAGTAAACTCAGGTAATGTTAACACCAGCCTCTCCCAACCAGAAATGCAAGCAATATGACAATATTGAACATATGCTTCTCACACAGCAACATGCTAATTCAACAGTGAATTTCCCTCTTTTTGTCAGTGAACACTAAAAAACACTCCAAAAGTTATTACACACTAAGCAGAGATTTGCAGATTTTTTAATGGGTCTATTATTTGAAAATCATTTGGCATGGAGAATTCAAACACAGGTCAGATACAGCATTCTGTGCCTTGAGAATAATCTCAGTGCTGTCCTTGAATAAGCTCCAAACATGTTGCCAATTATATCTGGTATCAAAGGTCACTGGCGTACAGGGTAAAAAAAAAATAAAAATAGAAAGAGATAGAGAGCAACAGACCGAGAATGACATAAAAACATAACCGTGTCTGAGCTGCAAATCATTATTTTACCAGATAATTTTTGCCATGTTAATAATGAGTCTGAGAAAGCATTTTGGTCTGCAGGACAGTATGGGCAGCTGTTAGATGATATAAATAGTCAGCTTACAAGAGACAAAGAGAGATTTAAAAGAAAAGGTAGAGAATAGAGAGGCAAAAGAGAGATTTCCATTTAATAGGGTCTTGCTAACAAGACCATGCATGTCCATTATTCATCCCTTATTGTGAAGTTTACATGGATCGTTTTCTTCAGCCTAACAGAGGAAACAATTAAACTGAAGGAGACAATGGATGTTTAATGACTCTTATGAGCAGAAATAAACACAACCCTACAGAGGAAGATAAATCCTGCCTGCTAACCCTGACGACTGAACATTATATAGCTGTTTACACAGTGATTTTCAAAGTTCAACATTTCATTTATAATGTGGATTACTGCCTGTGTGAAACAGAATCTTATATTAGAGCTTTAAATAATTGGTCACATATGGAAACACTTTCACTTTGAGCTTAAACAAAATTTGTCTTGCATCAAAAATGGTTAATTTATTATTTAGGTTGACCTCTGCACCATCAGCTTTGCCCAGGGCTTGTCATCTGCTCATCACAAACATTTTCCATGACTATCCCTATTGTGCCCTATCACAATGAAACCCACTGCCACAGAGGCTCTCGTGAGTCGTGACCACCTGCAATCTGAATCTAATTCGGCACCATATGTTTGTGTTAGCACAGCTGGCTTTCTATGGCCAGGGCCGTGCACCTCTTCTTCAAGTTGGGTCAAATCTCCTGAACCTCCAGCTGTATCTGAACTCCACAGTGCCTATCAGCTACTGTCCTCATGTTACTACTGCCTCATCCTCAGGCCTGAAACAACCTGATATGTGACCTTTCATTTCAAAACAACACGCGTTTTTTTCTCCACACAGATGTAACACGGATTCAAGGGATCTGTTTGTAACTGCACACCATCTGGGCCTAAAAAGTTGCATATTCTGATAAAATTAAAACAATTGCAAGAGACATACAATCTCAGATATTTCATTAGATTCTAGTGTTTCCTCATTTTACATTGTACATCAAATTATGACCCAAAAATAATAAACTTTATGATGTATACACTGTAAAAAAAATGCAACTTTTATATTTGTCAAACTATTGAATGAAAAAGTTATTATGTAAGACAGTTTAGTCACCCTCAAGTAGTTCCAAACGTGTATGAATTTCTTTGTTTTGCTGAACACAAAGGATAATATTTGGAAGAATGTCAGTAACCAAACAGAACTCGCACCCCATTTACGACCATAGTAGGAAAAATAAATACTATGGTAGTCAATGTGGCGCGAGATGTTAGTTAGCATTGTTTTTCGCTGTTTTCCTGCAATTTCTCTGTGACTCCAGAGTGACTATAGTCACATAGCATTTATAGCATAGTTGCCCCATGCTATACTCCCAAGCAACTGCCCTTGAAATGAATGGGAACGCTAGCAGATAGCTTTTTCAGGTATTATAGACCTCCTTGCACAGATCCTATGTGTTAGTTGATCATAGTGGAGCCTGATGCCAGACAGTGAGACTCGTGATTGATGTCTCAACACTGGCTGAAAGGAGATGTGATATTTCCTTGACTTGTTCAGTAGATGAAATGAAAATAAACACACCATTGGTGAGTTAATAATGTGGAGCAGTGCTGATAATCACAGGAAAATGAGCTGAGGATCACTTTTTCTGATTGCCATGTGAGGAAAAAGTATATAGTGCAAACAGAGCCATGAGAATGGAAGATCATACTCTATAGAGATTGTGAGAGACTTACACCACCACCATAGATGACTGGCTGGTTAAGTGATGACAGAAATAGAGGAACATACAAATAGGGAAAGAGAAAGAAAATGATCTATAGAGCGAGAGACAGTAGGAGTGAGAAATGGGCGTCAGAAGAAAAAAACAAGCTGTCATACCATTAGGAAAAAATTAGTTGCTTTGGCTATCTCATTTTTTCCTCCGAGGCCTTACTAGGAGGACTCTAGTGAGTGGTTATGTATAGTTAAACACAACTGGGTTGCAGGAATGGTTGCAGACAGCAGGGAGAAACAATACCACATGTAAACAATAAACTGCAACTATCCATTTAATTGTGTTATGATAGCAAAATTTAAAGGGTTTTATAAGGGAGGAGAAAAGGATTTTCTTACCTTTCGTTGTTGACGTCAAAGACATGGCATCTAATGACATCCTTGAAAAAAACATGATCAAAAAACTAGTTTAAAAAAAAAAACCTAGATAATATATATATATATATATATATATATACCGATCACCGATGGGTGAGATATATTAGGCAGCAAGTGAACATTTTGTCCTCAAAGTTGATGTGTTAGAAGCAGAAAAAAATGGTCAAGCATAAGGATTTGATCGGGTTTGACAACGGCCAAATTGTGATGGCTAGACGACTGGGTCAGAGCATCTTCAAAACTGTTGCTCTTGTGGGGTGTTCCTGGTCTGCAGTGGTCAGTATCTATCAAAAGTGGTCCAAGGAAGGAACAGTGGTGAACTGGAGACAGGGTCATGGGCGGACAAGGATCACTGATGCACGTGGAGAGCGGAGGCTGGCCCGTGTGGTCCGATACAGACGAGCTACTGTAGCTCAGATTGCTCAAGAAGTTAATGCTGGTTCTGATAGAAAGGTGTCCGAATACACAGTGCGTCGCAGTTTGTTGCGTATGGGGATGGATAGCCGCAGACCAGTCAGGGTGCCCATGCTGACCCCTGTCCACCGCCGAAAGCGCCAACAGTGGGCACGTGAGCATCAGAACTGGACCACAGAGCAATGGATTTACATTACATGGATGGCCAGGGTGCGTGTGCGTCGCTTGGCACCAGGATGCACCATGGGAAGAAGGCAAGTCAGCAGAGGCAGTGTGATGCTTTGGGAAATGTTCTGCTGGGAAACCTTGGGTCCTGCCATCCATGTCGATGTTACTTTGACATGTACCACCTACCTAAGCATTGTTGCAGACCATGTACACCCTTTCATGGAAATGGTATTCCCTGGTGGCTGTGGCCTCTTTCAGCAGGATAATGCGCCCTGCCACAAAGCAAAAATGGTTCAGGAATGGTTTGAGGAGCACAACAACGAGTTTGAGGTGTTGACTTGGCCGCCAAATTCCCCCGATCTCAGTCAAATCGAGCATCTGTGAGATGTGCTGAACAAGTCCGATCCATGGAGGCCCCACCTCGCAACTTACAGGACTTAAAGGATCTGCTGCTTACATCTTGGTGCCAGATACCACAGCACACCTTCAGGGGTCTAGTGGAGTCCATGCCTCGACGGGTCAGGGCTGTTTTGGCAGCAAAAGGGGGACCAAACAATATTAGGAAGGTTGATATAATGTTATGCCTGATCAGTGTACATTATATATATATATATATATATATATATATATATATATATATATATATATATATATACCATGATTATAAATATTCTAGTAGTCATGGGACAACATTCTAGTGGTCTGGGACAAATTTTTTGGTAACACTTAGGTTCCATTAGGTCCACAATAAGGTTCCATTAGCATTAGTTAATGCATTAACTCACATAAACTATTAATGAGCAATACAATACATTTGTTACTATATTTATTAATCTTTGTTAACGTTAGTAATTAAAGCTGTTCATTGTTAGTTCATGTTAGCTCAAGTCCATTAAATAATATTTTCTTGAATGGCAAACAAAACTATGTTTGGTTGCCACTTAATGTCCAATATTAAATCTGTCTTGACGCACTAGTTTAACATTTCAAAAGCAGACAGTAAAGCTACAGAAGCTTAAAAGAACTAAACTAAAAGAAATGTAAAAGCTGATAACAGACTGAGAGGAGGAGCCCGGAGACTGTCAGATATCAGAAGAAAAATGTGTCTGCATTTTGTGGAATAAACACAAGATTAGAGCCATCCATATGACACTCATTCAACACAGCAAACAATAGGCACACTGAGGACAGTTAACTGAGCAACGATGGACCATTTGTGAAAGCGAATTCTAAAGAATTCTCCAAACATGGCGAACATATCTTCAGACATGCGTGAGCTTCGTTACATAACGCCTGACTTCTTGCACTGTCAGAGGCTTTGTTGGAGACATGTGGACCTCTTTAGCCCTTATCATGAATTGCTCATTGTTTGAATCAATGATACAGCCCTTGTCGTAGTTGTGATGAAGGGAGTAGATCCAGACGAGGCCAGCACAAAGGGCTGTAATGTCAGCTCGAGAGAGAGGGAGGATGGGAACAAGGCTGTGGAGGCTGGAGAGAGGGACAAAAACATAGCAGGCTGCCAGAGAGTGTGTTATAGTGTGATGAAGAGACCTGGCTCCAAAAACATCTGCTTGTTATTGAGGCCTTGAAATTGAGTCTATATGCCATTGTTTTATTTCTTTAAAAGAACTGAATGCGCAAAGCCTTGATCGCGATGAAACGCACAAAGCGGGTACACAATGTTTCATTAAATAAACCACTGTTGCAGATGAAGGAACGTCATTGCATAGTGTTTTACTAAGAAGCAACATGTTCTTTTCGTTTAGAGGTGATATGATTTAGTTGCTATTGTGGGTGAGATATTGTGATGGAAGCTGACTCATGAATATGCATAAACTTACATTCAAACACACACACACAGGTATTTTTATCATTATGGGGACATTCCATAGACATAATGATTTTTACACTTTACAATTTGTATATTCTATCCCCTAACTCTAACCCTGAAACTACCCATCACAGAAAACTTTCTGCATTTTTACATTTTATAAAAATATAATTTCATCTGATTTATAAGCTGTTTTCCTCATGGGAAAAAAAAAAATGTCCCCACAGGGTGAAAAAATTACTGGTATTATTATTCTTGGGAGGACATTTTGTCCTCACAATGTAGGGAATACAAGGTACACACACACACACACACAGAGAGAGAGAAAGAGAGAGAGGACTTCCCTCACATGAAACCATTTTGCATATTAAGACATTGTGCAACACAGGAAGGTGATTTCAGGTCTTTGCTATTCATGGGAAGACAATTAGCACCCACAATGTAGGCAAAACCCACGCAAAAACAAAAATGAGTTACATTTTATGTTATTTAATTAATGTTTATTGCATTTTTTGAGTGTCATGTGTGTTACCCTGAGGGTATTTTCTCTTTTGCGTTTATGGCCCTGTGCACTATCCTGTGCAAACACAGCTGACATTTTTTGCTGTTAATAAAACCATCTTTATTGTTGATCCCTGACATACACACACACACACACACACACACAGGTTTGTTTTGCTATCTTAGTGAGGACATTCCATAGGCGTAATGGTTTTTATACTGTACAAACTGTACAGTCTATCCCCCTACACTAACCCTACCCCTAAACCTACCCATCACAGAAAACTGTCTGCATTTTTACATTTTTAATAAAACATTGTTTAGCATGTTTTTAAAGCTATTTTAAATATGAGGACTCATGAAATGTCCTCATATTTCATGTTTACGTCGTAATACCAGTGTAATACCCATGTCATTATACAAATTTGTGAATTATGCGCACACACACACACATGCACACACACACACACACACACACAGCTGATAGCAAATTCTTACAGAGAACATAGAGTCCTTTCTGTTAAACATATTGCAAGAGTTAGTCACATCTTAATCTCCAGGTGGTCAAATCTACTTGTGTGGAAACAGATAATTTTTTCTCCCCCTTTATTTTTGAGAAATATGAAAAGCTGACGACAGACAAAGACAACAGCCCCTGTGATTTGAGAAAAAAAAATGCACTCTTCAGAGATCCACTGAAGACTCAAATAAAAATCTCACATCTGCATTTAAAAGTAACAATAGTCTGCATTGTCTAGAAAACAGCATGTAGGCTTGCCTTTTTTAGGACTCATTAGCGTCACATTTCACATGTAAACATGTCCATTCTTATATCATGCATTATCAGAGATCACATTTCAAACATCACATCCTTGCATGCTGGAGGATCGACTGAATACACTGTACTGAAGGCACGATCCAATCAGAATGAGGCCACAGGTATTAACAACCACACACAATGCTTTCTTACCACATTTAGAAGAATATTATTCATCTACTCATGAAGCATCATGTACCAATTTCTGAGCATGTGAACTACCGCTGACAGTGTTGGACTCGTAGCCTGAATGAATGTGCCATAAGCAAGATAAATGAGCCCTCTACCTCCATTTACCCAAATGCTCTTTTGTTCTTTAAGCTCTCTGATGTACGAGGCACTTCATCTCTTTTCTCCAGCCGCACATCATTTGCTGTAGACTGTGAGAGAGATTTCAAAATGGCGGAAAGGTGCTGTCAATTGAACGTGCAAAAACAGATTTCATCAAGGACATTTTGAAAAGTTAAATGACAGTGAAGATCGTCCCCTTGGAATTATAAGGTTCTATCTGACATTTTTTGTCAAAATTGAGTTATTAACATATTCTTATTCTGTGACAACTTATTTACATTTTGTGATGTTTTTTTAAACGTTGTGTACATTTTGGGACTTTTTATTTAGAAAACAAAAGGTTCCATCTACAAAGTTGAATGGAATGCCAAAACTTTGAAGCTCAATATCTCAAAACTGCTAAGAATGCAGATAGAACCTTATAATTCTAAGGGGACAAGTTATGTACACTATACAAAATACCAATAAAACATAGTTAACTGCATTGAAACCATTTAATGTTTCAATATCATACATAAATATCATACATATAAATATCATTTATAAAACGGTTAGTTTCTGTCCTTGATTCTGATTGGTCAAAAGCTGTGTTTTATTGATAAAACCGCTTCACCCAACGGTTCTGTGTATCACTACACAACACCCTTAGCAACCACTCTTAGCAACGTAAACTGTCTGTTCTCAATTGATATTGTTCATTGAAGCTTACTGTATTATGTAGAAGAGTACTGTGAGAAAGAGATCGAGTGAGTGAGTTTATTACCTGCATTCAGATTTAGCATTTTCCTTCAGGTCAGTCCTATGTTCATAATAAAACATGTTTAAATGTCCGATGTATCATCTTGTCCTTTTAAAAGTTAAGGGGTTTTCCCGTGACTGACAGCGCTAGTCAAAGCATTCAGATGCATCTCGTTACGTGTTCACGACAGTTCAGTCTTTTTTCAATGTTATATCTTCGCTACTGACTGACACACTCATAAAGACAGTCTTTGCCTCAATCTAATGGCGTAATAATGTAACTTCTGTTGCTGTTCACGGTCAGGGACTATTTTTTCTGGCGGAAGGAAGGCTTTTAGTGAGTTTACTTCATGAAAGTTGCATTGATACATATTTCTGGCTTTAATATTTGTATTGTGCGGTAACCATTTTATAAAAGCAATAAGGTATGAGAGGCTAGTGCTGTATCGTGAATAAGTCACGGCTGAAGGGGTTTGCAAAGGGGTTTGCTTACATACACTACGGTTCAAAGATTTGGGGTTGGTAAGAATTTTTAATGTTTTTGAAATGTTTATTATGTTCACCAAGCCCTGTTGAAAAAACCAGCATATCCTGTTAAGGTAGGTTTTGAAGCTGGGATGCTGGTTTGAGCTGTTTTATGCTGGTCAAAGTGCTGGTCCTGTGCTGGTCCTATGCTAGTCCATGCTGGTCCTATGATGGTCCTATGCTGGTCCTATGCCAGGACCAGCATAAACCAGCTAAAAAAAAGAATCCCAGCTTCAAAACCTACCTTACCAGCATATACTGTTTTTTCAACAGGGAGGCTGCATTTATTTGACCAAAAATACAGTAAAAAACAGAAATATTGTGAAGTATTATTACAACTAATGTAATTTATTCCAGTGATGGAAAAGCTGAATTTTCAGCATCATTACGCCAGTCTTCAGTGTCACATGATCCTTCAGAAATTATTCTAATATGCTGATTTGGTGCTCAAGAAACTTTTCTTATTATTATCAATGTTGAAAACAGTTGTGCTTGCTTGCTTGCTTATTTATTTATTTATTTGTGGAAACCATGATACATTTTTTCAGTATTCTTTGATGAATAGAAAAATCAAAAGAACAGCATTTAATTGAAATAAAAAAAAAAAATTGTAACATTATAAATGTCCTTACTGCCACTGTTGATCAGTTTATTCTGTCATTGCTGAACAAAAAAAAATCTTTCTGACCGCAAACTTTTTAACGGTATTTTAATTTAATTTATTTATTTGTACAAAACAAAGGGTTTTGAATCAAAAACTCAATTCAATGTTATATATCAGAGAAAAGATAGTGTGCGGGGCTGAATATCCCCTTGTTTGGCTTGGCTGTAAATCTGTAAAACTTATTGTTGGAAAAAGTAGTTGCTAGAAAATCTCATTTTGAAAAAAACTACTATCACTCTACTAAAAAAAAAGTGGCTAATTTATCTACGGCACAACTTTTAAATAGTTACTCCTCAATGGAGGATTGTTTATTTACAATCTCAGTACTTTGTGAATAGAGATTGATGTTCTAATTACACATGATTAACATGTGATTAAATCTTGTAAACAGATCTTTGGTGAAAAAGACACGATCAAGGGTTGAATGAATGTGAGTCATTGCAAATAAATGAGTTTCACCAGAGCTCCACACCCTTCTGCAGAGGGAAAAAATATTCTCATGTTCTGCACTTGATCTATGTGACAATAAATGTGCATTGACATGAAGTCACCTATACATATCTGAATGTCCAAGCAGGCCAAGTCGTGGGGTGGAGCCGGAGTGTACCGCCTCTGCAAACTACATTTATGTGGCTGCACACCAGGGAAAACACTCCCCTACTGCTTAACATGAGAATAACAGTCTACAAATGCAAAACAATTGAGTGTCTGTGTACATCGCAATCTCATGCAAGGGTGAACTGTGTGAGAATGTTATGGCACAGGGTTAAAAGATGGATGGATGGATGGATAGATAGATAGATAGATAGATAGATAGATAGATAGATAGATAGATAGATAGATAGATAGATAGATAGATAGATAGAAAAAGTCTGAAATCTGAACTTTATTCTGTGCCTTTATGGTCTGAACTGTGTATAATGCCATTGTATATAAAACATATGAAAGGACTTGTAAATATTAATGCACCTGTGCACACATTTAGTCATTTTCCTCTCCTAAGACTCATCTAATGTTCTGTAACAATCACCCACACAAAATGAGGGAGTACAATAAGAGACTATTTTAGAATGAATTGATTCAGGATGTTGAATAGTGTCTTAAACAGCACCGGTAATACTAAAGTCTATAAACACGATTGAAACCTACCATTTATGTCCATTTAGGCACTCTGCTAATGCCAGCCTGCCAGTCCTGGCACAGCCTGAGAACAGTTTGTGGTCTGCAGAAATTGCTTAAGGTTGTCCGTGTGCATTCAGCCAGGTCACAGCCTTTCAGGATAGACAGGGCACTTCCGGCTCAGAATGCGGCAAAGATTAGGAATATAACTGGACAGATTTACTGATTTCTAAAAAATATCTGATCATTTTAATCCAAATGAATGTCATCTGGTGTGTAGAGACAAATACTGGCTTGATTTGATCTCTGCTAGACTTATCTCTACCATATTTAGGATTAACAATGATTGAAGGCGTTTGTAAATGGTCATAAGAGTAAAATGTCTGATCTTACAAGTCTGTTCTTACAGGTTGAGCTGTGGAAAGTGTTTCTCCATCAGGAGTGTGTGCTCTTTGTTAAAAAAAATGAAAAAAAGTTGTGACATAGCCATGCACTTCCGCAGGCCCCCCATATGGGTCATATTCATATCATCCAGCAGATCAGTCACATAAGAAAAGAAACAGTCCAACCCACTGAAAATTGCAAAATATACATCACATCCCCCACATTCCTTGGGCCCCTCTTTATTCAAAGCATAATACTGGCTCTTGACCTCATCCTGGTGTTGTTTCTTGTCATCTTGGAGATGCCTACACAAGCTCTCACTAAGTATAATATTTTATATAGTCGATAGTCATCATACACAAAAATTAGGCAAAAAAAAAACAAAAAAACTCATACATGTCTAATTTTGTATACAAATGTGTTTTGGGAGAAACTTGTAATACAAATATTCATAGGAATATTGAATATCATATTTCATAGGAATATTGTTAAATTATTTTGTGTCACCCCAACAGATGTAAACATATGCTCCTGATGTGAAATGAAAAATTCTTTCCTGATGTGAAATGAAAAGGTCTTTCTTGTAAATAAATAAATAAAATGCTTTGAAAATTCACAGTAATTTTGCTGAGGTGTTTACTAAGCAAAATAATGGTTATGGCCAAACTCAAAAAATATCCTTCTAAAAAGCCCTGGATGTCATTTTTAAGATTCATCAGCACTTAAAAATGTGGAACATATAGTCTCAGAGAAAGGCACACACACACAATGAAACAATGGACAAAAAAAAAATTGCTGGGACCCAGGAGGTCAACGTTTTCTTTCAGCGCATAGAAAGCCTTGATTTACACTAATAACATACACTTAGGTGATCTGACTGACACGTTCCCCAAACAACAGAGTGTTACATAATGTGTAAAACCATGTATGTGTTTTCTTAGAAAGGAAAATCTCAATTACACACAGTGCCATTTCTCCAGCCCGGGCGCACAGGACACAAAGCCCTGAGTAGATAGAAATCTCTAGGTAGGAACATAAGTAGGAACGCTGTTCATTTCAAGTGCAAAACAAGCACAGGTTTCACAGCTGGTGCACATTAGAGTGGGACGTGGTGAATCAAAAGGAGGAAAAATGAGAGGGTGGGCACTGGACCATTGTGCAGATGGATAACCGCCTATGCCAACAGAATGTTCCCAAACTAACATTCCTTCTAAAAATACACACCGCGGTGATGGAGCGCCACACACCAGTGACGCGTGAGGAGTCGGACATAAAGCTGAGCTACCGCGAGAAACAAAGTCTCGAAAAGGTTCGCTACTTTGATCATCCAGTTACAAAGATCATAACACCACTGGAGCAAAACAGCAGTTGAAGGGGTTTGAGTTTCGCGAGAGCAAACTCGATCTATCTTCATCTTCAGGCCTCCAGGAGGAGCGGCTTTGATCTGCCTGCTCTGCATGTTTCAG